>NC_035108.1:211155158-211782970 GCF_002204515.2 Aedes aegypti | reverse complement strand
ACTTTACTTTACTTTAGATGGCGCTACGTCCTGCAAGACATGACCTACGCCACAATGTTACGAAAAACTAACTCGATCCATGGCTGCTAACCTCCAGTTTCTCGATCGCCCCACACTTTCAAACATACGGACATTATATATGTGGAGCACACTTATTCTATTTTGAAAATTTCTTTTTTTAGGCATTGTGATGTCTCTGACGATAAAATGAGTTATGTCCTCAAGTTTTATGAAAAAGATTCTGTTATATGTTTCCGATTTTAGTTACCTTCACATCAGTACATGTGTTCAAACAGGATCAAGTGTCACCTAACGTTTTCAAACGCTTAATAAGACATGTCATTGAAAGAACTAAATTTAGAGTACTTTTAACACAAATAAGAACTATTTCGTAATGTATGATCTTGCAAAACATGTTTACTTGAGCCTATGCAGCATTCTGGTCAATTTATGCTTTCCCTGCAGAGTTACAGCCTCATTAAGTAAGGGGGATCAAGTCTCCCCTAATGAATGCTGTATGGCGCAGTTGCTGGAGGTTTCTTTGCGCGGCTGGTTTCGTCTACAACATTCGCGCAAACCTTTCAACCGGCATCATAAGCCGATGTCCAATTAATATGGTGGGAGGCGAGCTCTGCAATGTGCTTGAGCTCGTGGTTCAGAAAAGGCCCTAAATTTAACATTTCAACTGCGTATACTCAGCTCAGTTTGTGTTTCGACCTCAACTTATTTGCACGTTTAACTTCCGTCACGCACTGATTCGGTGTAGTTGAAATCTTGTTGTACTTTCTGTGAAGAAATCACCCAGCGTTTGACTGTAGATTTTAGCTGTGTCTTTCGAAAGTTAAGAAGGACTTTTCTGCCCTCTGTTGCACCGACAACCAAGTGAAAGTTATTCTTTCATTTGAATAAAAACAGGATTCACTGCCGTGCCATTCTGTGCGAAGCGGAGAATTGACAGCAACAGATTTATCCACAATGGCTTTCAACGATAATGTGAGTAGCGAAAAGTTGAACGTGTGAAATGCAGATGTGATACAAGGTTAGGTTTGATCAAGAGATGCTGAGCAGAGACTACAGTTGGTCGTTCACAATGAGGTTGGATCATGATAAGTTTTTAATACATCGTGTTCTGTTTGGTGCCGTTGCTTTAATAGTTTTTAGTTTATACGTACGTTGTGCTGTGGATAACGTAGTGAACAAAATGTTGAAACTGTTGAAGGACACCAGTTATCTAGATGTACTGAATAGAAACTGGAATAGGTTTATCCCAAAGATGCAAATTTATTTATTTACAAAATAGACGCAATCAGTTGGTGTCAACACATTTTTATACTTTGTAGACCATTAGCACAGTTGTCGTTTCAAGCTTTTTAGATGCCAAGTGTATGTAGGGATAATTTTATCATCGAGTTATTAATACAATAAGTAAGCAACAATTTAATCTACTCGAAAAAAGTGAGGTTTCACGCTAACAATCCTGAAAATGCGTTGAATTAAATAAAACAGAATTAAAAAGACGACTTTGGTACATGATTAAAAATGGGATAATCCTGAGATCAATTGAATTGAATGCAGATATAGATCCATGCATTTTTCAAATATTGCTTTCAGATCAATCAATCAATTCAAAGCCAAGATATGTTGAAATGAAAAAAAAATGAACTGGACAGTTATAGATATTGCTGTGTGCGTTTGAAACGCAAATATCAAATGCGGCAGCACCATACGCAGTTTGATTTTCTTTGCCAGGTTGGCGGTGTTTTGGACCATGGTTGCCAAGTATTCTTTGATTGCCTTGTGTTACCACATTTGAAGCCCAATTAGCCAAGGTTTGCACGTCAAACGCAAACAGCAATACATGTAGTATACTTTAGATTCTAACTTTCCAAGTCCTCAAGTAGACTTTCTTCAGCGAACTGCTGTTTGCCTTTGTCGCGCAAATCTTGTCTAAATGGGCTTCAAATGCGGTAACACTTAGTAATCAAAGGACACTTAGCAACCATGATTCATAGCACCGCCAACCTAGCAAAGAAAATAAATCTTTGATTTCGCCCTCCTTGTGAACAATTTTCTCGCGTTTTGGGTTACTGCATTTGATATTTGCGTTTCAAGCGCACACAGCAATATAATATTTTTTTTATAGTTTGATTACAACCAACTTGTGCTTTTGCTGTTTTTACCATAAACACAAAACAAGTTAACAGCTAAGAGATACACAAAAGTGAAAAGTCTTTGTTTATATTGATGAAGCAAACAGTAATGAGGTGGTATTTTAGTGAATGAGATCAACAAATTACCTACATTTGGAAAGGATCTTCGCCATTATTATCCAAATTTTAATCTGTTCAACAAACAGTGGCTAGATAGAGAAAAACAACAACTGTATTGTTAGGAATATTTTGAATTTTTTGTGATTATCATACAAAACATTAATCTTTGAATATCATCATCGTTCCCCATATTGAAAAATTGTTAACACCTGTACACCTAACCTCCGTCAGAGAGTCGGAAGTGCAACTTTGACCATGCATATCTCTATCTTTTTCGAAGCAATGAAACCGGACACTATTCAAGATTGATGTTCATTCTTGGATTATTGAAATAGATGCGTCTACCCAAAGTTATTAAGCAAAAGACACTTCCTAGTTTTTTGAAAGAGGCATTTTCTTCACAAATTCAAAAATAAAACAAAATTAAAAGCGATGACATGTAGTTTTTTCAAGGTTAAATTGCTTGTTTGAATGTAGTTACCCAAAAAACAACACAAAAAGCATGTTTTCTGAGCTTTTTGTCTGTAAACCAAAATTGAAGGCTCTAAGATATAGTTTTTCGACATGAATTTATTTGCAGAGGTCAAGGGAGTATTGTAGAGTAGAAACATAATTTTTGATCACTCAAAATTGTTTTTAACTACAAAACACTATAAACAACT
Organism: Aedes aegypti; assembly: GCF_002204515.2. Classification (NCBI taxonomy): domain Eukaryota; kingdom Metazoa; phylum Arthropoda; class Insecta; order Diptera; family Culicidae; genus Aedes; species Aedes aegypti. Next base: position 211,780,038 of record NC_035108.1, on the reverse strand, counting down.
TATTTCCCGAGTTTGTTTGTCGATAAATAAAAATTCAAAGCTATGACATGTAGTTTATTTTAGGCATGAATTTGCTTGTTGAAGTCAAATGAACAGGCATTGCAGAATTCGCTCTCATTTGAGTATGAAGCACGATCAAAGCAAGCAAAGAACAACATCCCATCTGTTGCGGTCCACGATCGTCATTGTATCGCAAGGTGTAACAAGTCTGATAAATGGGAGCAGCGAGCGAGAGCCCCAAAGAGAGAGCTATGATAAAATCCATTTTTCTCGCTTGTTTACCGTTGGGGATAGGGGTTTTTCTTTACTGGCACGATGAACAATCCACGAACTTCCAATAGCAATAGTGCCCCCAGGCTTGGAGCATGTTTAGAAGGGTTTTATCATGCACTACTATCCCCCCAATCTGATCAAACTTGTAGCAGTATACGATAAACAGTCTCTCATAATGTGCAGCATGTTATGATAGTTACAGAGAGCGATACATGAGAGATTCTCTCAATTTTCTCAGGATTCAATCCCTGCAAATGAACATTTTGAGCAGAAATTGAAATTTCCGATTACCCTCAAAATTAACGTAGAGGCTAAAATGTTAGTAGGCGGTCTATTTTTAGATATACATAAGGCTTTCGATACTCTGGATCACCACATTCTGTTGGACAAATTAGAACGGTATGGTATTAGAGGGATTGTAAAACGCATTATCGAAAGTTATTTGTCAAATAGAAAACAGTATGTAGCTATTGGGAATTCTAAAAGTGAATTGAAAACAACAGATATCGGCATTCCTCTGGATAGCATTTAGATTCCTTGAAACAAGAAGCTTATTTTAGAAGTTAAGAGGTCTGCTACTCCACTGATTCGGAATCGTTTTCCTCCTAGATATCGAAAGATAAACATTTGAACTCGGAAAGAACTTGTCTCATGAGTTGAAACCAACCTCAGATGCTGATTGAGCCATTTTTCCACTTCGACCTCCTCATCATCTAGGACAAATAGGTGGGTCTTAGTGGTTTGTTACTTTTCCGACCGTAACTTATAAGTTTTAACAAGAACAGATACAACAAAAGTACAATATGGTAGATCTTACCCCGTAACGCACCTCGAAAAGGTGATCTACCCGCGTTACGGGCAAATTAAGATTCTTTGCATACTTTATTTTTTCAAAAATCGATTTAGACTAACATTTGGAAAGGGTCAAAGTTTTTTTTTACTATTTTTTATAAACCCATATAACTCGAAAACGGTAAGACCTACGAATAAGTGTTGTATGGGGGACTGTCGTGAAATTTCCTGAATTAAAAAAAAAATGTTGAAAAAATAAATCCAGCAAAAAGTTTCGTAATTAAATTTACTAAAATGGTCCCTTGGATCGCAGTTGCATTGGTCCAGTGTTCTGTAACTCTTTACCTCCCTAACTCGATGGTCCCTTCAATATCGAGTAAGGGAGAGTTAACTGTATTTGTCTTATTGGGAGTAGTTAAAAGAAATAAAACAAAATTATACAGAGTTTGTTTTTAATTAAATACAATTGATCTCGCACCAATCCGCTTATGAGAAAATCAACTTCGTCTAACAATCCGATGGTTTTTTTTTATGGTTGGATAGATATCAAAATAATATTCCATTTCTTATTTGGTCAAAGCCAATCTTAACAGATGTCTGGAAAGGGTCAATATTATGCTTATGAAAAAAGTCGTGGTTTGTTTTTATCATGCATAATTTTTTTTATCATTGCTATATATCCTAAAACGTAGTATATGCACATGAATATTTACATTATTTTTGGGCTTTACTGAATAAATTGTATATTTTTGGTTCATCCTCTGAATTGGTATACCGTTTTAGTTTCCATAGTCTTTTGCACGACTTGCTCTTTTTGCCATTCGCTTGAGAGTGCCACCAATAGCGTCACAGGGGCCTTTGCTGTGGAATGTGGCAAAAAAGTGCCACTCTGCTTCCAATCCATGTATTTTCTTGAAATTACATAAGCTGGCAATTTTTTTTTTATTTTTATGATGAGCTGTGGCTCTATCTGACAAAAAATAACTTTTGAGATTTTTTTTTACAAAATTTATCAAATTTGAAATAAATAGCTAAACTGCTACTGTGTCATGGGTCAACACTTCTGATATTATAATAAAGCTAACGTTTTCCAATTTATTATCTTTTTTATGGTAAATCTCGAATGGGTGTATCGTTGCTTGGGAATTATTCCAGTGATATTCTTGAGTAGCGTTTTGTATGATAAAACTATAATTTTCAACAAAGTCGCTGATTACCAGTACCTTTTGTTAGGAGTCTTTTTTGTTTGGTAGAAAAGAAGACTGTTCTTTGAAAATAAAATCATGAGTTATGAGCTTATCAGCTTTCTTCACTAAATATGTAACAAATTCTTCAACAGACTTTATTATTGTTTCTAAGTTACAGCGATCGGTGATGAGCCATTGCTGAAAAACTACATCTTCTTTGTCGCTTTCCTCTAAAAGCGAGATTAGTTCTTCTGTAATATTTTCTTTAGAATTACAATTTTCACATTCTCGAAAAAAAAATCAGTCGTTTTTACTAAAACATCGCATAACAGTTTTTCGCTAATTTCAGCCTGAGAGACAATTCCTAAACAGTTAAGCATTAATTTCACATTTTCGTGGTATGGGCACACACATACATTGTGAATTCCTGTGCTATCGAGAAGCCTACAATGTATTTGATTAATAAAACTTGACTGACGCAATGTGTCAACAATCTTGTAGAACAATGATAAAATTAATGATAAGTCTATTCTATTGATATGAAAAAGGTGATGCAACGCTGAAGAAGCAAAATGAACACACCGATAAGTGGTTCGCGAAGCCATTCCACTTGTAGGATTCATTTATCCACGCGCTTTTCATTCTCGTGATTCATTGCAAGGTTGCTTCTTCTCGTAAAGTCCAGCAAACACTCCACGCTAAGCCAGCTCCATGCAGCGCATGTGTTAAAACTACACAGAATGAAGCAACCAATGCAGAACTGGCTGACTGAGTGAAAATTCTGTGTAGGTCGCACTCATTATGTGAGTTGCCGACATGTTGGCCTTCGGCTGTGCGAGGATCGATGGAAACGGAACTGTCAATGATTTCGCGGCAGCAGTTGGCCGTTGGTGAGATGGGGAGTTTTCTTAGATGTTTTCTAGCAAAAAACCGGAAGATGGTCGCAAATGCGAAAGTTTTTTCCCCATTTGCTTCCGCTTCGGCTATACAAATGAAAAAATAACTGAAAAACAAAAATGGAAGCGAATTCCGCATTCCAAGCGTTCCTCCTCTGTGCGCATTTCACTCACTCAATTTTATTTACCACCGTTTACACAAAACTGTGTACAGCCCCTTTGCACAGAATCTGTGCTGCACGAAAAGAGGCAAGTTTTGTGCGCTCGGCACTCATTTTTGAGCGGAGCAAGTTTAGCGTGATTGTTTCGAGCCCGCATGAAGATGATCGAAATGAATATTTTCCTGCTCTTCGCGAAGAGCAGGCAGCGTACCGTTCACATAGGCCAGGAGAAGTGGATGAACTTGTCATTCATTTTTCTGTCAATTCTCATACAAAATCTACTTTTTCTTTGACAGAAATTCACTCTAGGTGAACCACTTCCCCAGGCCTATTACCGAGCGATGGAAAATCACCCGATGATAGCGTCGGGAGAAACATCGATCCGAAAATGAAACACGAACGAATGAAGAGCCCGAACGGTTGTTTGTGTTTATTCGCAGATTCTGTTTTGATGCCTACGAAAATTCATCGTGCCTCGCGTTTCCGATCGTTGTTCAGCAACAAGTAAACAAAGTAAAACCAATTTCTACATTTTGGCATCTTTCTTCAAAAATCATGTACGCCTCTTTATAAGACATCATCAATAGACGCTTTTGAACTTGTTAAAAAAGAACTCTGTATAATTCCGTTTTATTTCTTTTAACTGCTCCCAATAAAACAAATATAATCTATTTTGTGATTAAAACTCATTTATCACTTGAAAATATGTTCATACTAGACTGTTTAAAGCGAAATAAAAATAAAATAAAAAAATCATTTTGGACTTAAAAATTTCGATGTTAGAAATTTTTTTTCCCTAAAATATGCCCAATTTGCAATGTATGGACGACTTTAAGTAAATTTAATTACGAAACTTCTGAAATGGCCGTTTTTTTAAACCGACTCTGAAGATTTGAATCATGTTTTTTCAGTGTAGAAAATGTTTTTTAATTTTTTTAATATATTTTTTCAATTTCACGACAGTCCCCCTTACAACACTTTTTTGTAGGTCATACCGTTTTCGAGTTATACGGGTTTATAAAAAAGTAAAAAAAAACTTTGACCCTTTCCAAATGTTAGTCTAGATCGATTTTGAAAAAACAAAGTATGTAAAGTATGTTTGTTTCACATAGTCTTCACACCCAGAAAGTTTCATTAAATTCTGAAGGGGTGCTGCCAATTCGTTTGTCGAGTTGGCGTGAAACCCGTCTATAAAAGAAAATTCTTATCTAATACTCTGTTTTAACAAATTAGGCTGTTCCAGTAGGGACCTAACGTCATGAAAAATAAGAATAAGAAAAGGGATTATACGTAATCTGTTTTTAGTGGTAGCCTCAAAATTCAACATGTATTATCCACTATGGCTACAACTGACGTATGGCCAAAACCGGTGCTTCTACCCTATGTGTTCAATGCTCTTAAGTTTGTTTCGAAAACTGTTGACTTTTCAAAACTGCTCATAATTAAATAATATTTTTCAGTTTGTGAAACGAAACATTCCACATCATCCTTCTTTAATCTATTTAAATCATGAATCCTGTTCACATCTGTCGATTTCGCATCCATACAAGACCCAAATATTAGAAATCACATCTCATGCCTCATTAAAATAATTTCCATTTGTTTGCTTGGCTGTGCATTCCAGGTTTTCAGCGCTGGCTCGATTAATTTCCGTTTGACGTGTTCGGTGGTCTTTGTCATCGCGCTGTTGGCCACCCTCCCAAGCCTTTCCCAGACCGCAATCAACGATAATGAAGCGGTAATGGCAAATAGATCAGTATTTAAATCAAGTTTACTCAGCCCGTCTCGTCGTCTCATCGAGGGCTGACTTCCCAGCGTTTGGGTCACTGCTACACACTGCGCTCAATTTCATCCGCGAAACCCAAGAACCGAAGCTTCGTGGACTCGTGATGGCTTTTTGCCACGTGGCTGGACAGATCTACGCCATGCTGAAAGGGGAGTTTTTAAATAAAGTCAGTGATCTTGACATCTTTTTTGTCTTGGCTTCATGCAATAATTTGAAATCAACGAGAAAACAGTAGTGCGACTATCTACTAAGTGTGCAACAACCCATTAAATGTATCCACCGTGCATTATTTTCAGATTATGAAACTGTAAGATCGAAACGACGATTTATTAATTTTTTTCATAAAACTTCCCTTCATTATTGGCGTTAGATCTTGATGGCCAGCATTTGGAACCTCCTTCATCTTGCCCAATCCTTCCTGTTTCTTTTGAGCACAGTGGTTCTTAGCTAAAGTTTTGTGAACATTTGAGCTCTGGTATTTTTTTTAAATAGCGTTAATAGAAAGTTGATTGTCACATACATAAATGTCAGAATGTGGCTGTTAAGGCCGCACGGGACGTCATCATAATCACCCTATCCATTTCAAGAAGCAAATCCCAAGAACCACTCCATATATCGATGCGGAAATGTATCACTATGATTATATATATGTAGTGCACAACCCGATAAATTTTCAGCTTCATCGGTTCACTAAAACTCGAGATTTGCTTCCACAAAGTTTTGATGATTATTGTTAGAGTGAGACGAAAGATAGGGAAAATAACACGGTCTCCCGTGTCCCCTTAATAATTTTGAAGAAATTTCGGATAAATTTGGAGATTATGTGTTATAAACATAAAGTTTTCTTTTTCACGCCAAAGATATTACTGTAGTCGAATTATAATAGCCTTTTAAAAATATGTTACCCATTCAAACATATGTTGAAAATCAAGTTATTTTTGAAGTTATATGCACAATGTACTACAAAATAGATAGAAAAATGGATAACATTTAGTGATGAACTCGCCGAGAGCGAAAAGCTACTACAATAAAAAGAGTTACGAAGTTACTAAGTTAGGAAATAATAAATAATAAGTGCTAATAAATTTTCACAATCTCACGCAAGGAACCACTGCATCTCGCTTTAATATTTATGCACAAACTAACGCAGCGTTTCCTGTTTTCCAATTCGACAGCAGCAAATAGACGGGAAAATTGTTAACCAAGGAAGTGGATCCGAACAGAAGGCTGATGGTGCCCGCTCCAGCATCTTGGACAACATCTTCAACGTAAGTTTTGTGAGCCATGATGTAATTTACTGGTAGGTAGTAATTGAAACGAGCTGGTTGTTTCAACGGGATCATCGAAAAATGTTAGCAGTTTCGCGATGGTTTATTTATTGTGGTGTTATGTATCCTCGAAGTTTTCAACACTGGAAAGGCGGCTGGCAATTGGAATTATAATCACACTAAACAAAGTAGAACTCGGTTCAACCCTGTCACTACTGGAACAAATTTTCTTAAGAGTGGTTTAATCTAGAAGCGGTTGATGAGATGGTCTTGTCTGTCCAAATGTCGTTGTGGTTGGATTTTAACAAGCGAATCATGGACATAGCCAGCCTAGAGGGGGGCAACGAGAAATATAAGTGTTTGAAATCAACTTGTTGGTTTTTACGACGATTGATATTTTGTTTTCATTCTACGAAGATTGCCTCTGTTGCTAATATTTATAAAAAAATGCATCATAATGAATTTCTTGGAATCCATTATGTTTCTATTTAGGTTCTGCCTCACTCTCGCCAAATCACTGCGCACTTGATCTGCCCACCTAGCTCGCTGCGCTTCACGCCTACTTGTACTGCCCTGCCCAGCGTATATTTCCAGCTTTGTCCACCTTCTGGATACTGCGTTCACGGTAGAGTTGGGCGAGTTCGTTGTTCATTCTTCGCCGCCACACACCATTTGATTGTGAGGAATACCATAAGAATGTAAACAATGGCGAGGTGGCAACAGAAGTAGAATAAATCGGAAAAAGGAAGGTGTACCCACAGGATAATTCCCAACAACGTGTCGGTGTGGACGACCAGAAAACTTGGAGAAGTTAACTTCCTCCTGACCAAGTTTTTGTCAGGCCATGGATGCTTTCGGAAATATCTGCACAGATTCGGACATGTAGGGTTTTCACATTGCAAGCGTCCCAAATCCGGACAACATCATGCAAAATATGCGGAAACATGAAAGCATTTGGAATGCAGTGAACAGGGGGATAACGCAGATTATGTCGTTGCTGCAAAGGAGGTGGCGTGAAAACCAGAGAGTACCGGGTCGCGACCGGAGTGTAACATCCACAAGATATTGCCGAGAGACATTCTTTATGCTGAATAAGCGACCGAGAGAGTTTATAGTCTACATAAAACTGAACTTTATTTGTCATATCAATTCTTGCTAAAGGTGACTTCTGATCTCTCATAGCATGAGAACCCTTTCAGAGGGTTCGTCGGTTTTACCGAATACAACAACTTCTTCCTGTTTTAGTAAAAAATATATACTGATCGAAATTTGTTCACAACTATTTCTGAGAGCTTAATAACTTCATTGTTTTCGAATCGACATCGAAATTTCTATCTATCATTCCATTGAATTTACAATAATATTAATATTAATTTATAATAACTAAAATCTTAAACTAAAATCACAGTTCTTTTTTATCCTTTCAATATACATTTAAAACACTGGAGCACCTTGATATGTTTGGAATTGCTCTCCATCAAAAGAATCCTCGTCAGGCGGTTGTCTGGATCTAGTGGTGCAATTTTGCACCTCTCCTTATCATCCTCAAGTTCGCTCTTGTGTACATTTACACCGCTTCAAAAAGATGTAGGCAAAATTAGCCGCGACCGTTGTCTCCACTTTGCCCAAAATTTCAGGCGAACACACCGTAGTCCTAAGTCGACGCACGTCCAAAAATGCATTCGCATACACTTGACGAAAACGATTTGCACTAAACCAGCTATCATTCCGGTGTGTCATTTGCTGGAAATAATCGAACTTTTCACAGATATAAATGGCAAACAGAATCCAAAAGGAACAGTAATAAGTTTTAATGTGCCATAGGTGACTTGTAAACTGGATAGCTTAGCTTAGACTGACTACACATATCAATGGTTGCTATTCCGTGATTGACCGAGGTCAGTGAAAATGCACAAAGAATCAATTAGAAGATCGGCTGGGAATGGCCATAATCTTCTTCAGTGTGCATAATTCAGTGCCTCCATTTATAAATGGTCAATAACGGCGCCGGCCACGTCCTTGCAGTCAGGTGGGATTGGGGGAAGGAATGTTAGGGTGTAACCTTTGCTATTTGGAGACCGTGTTTGCCTCTGCATCTCCACAAAGGTTACTGGGAGGGATGTTTGTTAATGGGGAGGATCGTTGGGTCACAGGATTCACTTTGATAAGCGATTAGACCATGATAAATAATTATTTGTGAGCTATAAATATGCTTATATGTAAATATAATATTTTCATTTGGTGTGAACAATATCTATGTAGAGAACAATTATGCCGATACTTGAGGTGACGAACCTATCAAAGTTTGTTGAATAAAGTGTACCTTTCGCAAGTCTACACTCGTAGTGTCGAACCATTCAAAGTTTTTTTTAATTACAAAAATAAAAGTAAAAGGAAAAAGGTGTTTTGAGAAAAAAAAAATTGAACGTAAATAATTTATGAATCAGAGTTTATGTCGACACTCACAGTGACGAACCTTTCATAGTTTGTTGAAAAATTATTAAAGGTGCAATCATACATATTTTATAGATTAGATATAGTAGCATGAAACGAGGTCACCAATTGATCCGTCATCCTTGAGCAGCAACAATCCACTTTCAGCTTCACTGGTTTGCTCGGCTATATAAAAACACACAGAGAAAATAGGCACGCGACCCGAGAGGGAAAACAACTGACGACTGCTCGGGCTTTCTTGACGCACTGCCAAGGAGCAAGCGTCAACGTCGAAAGATCAAAAAGAACTTATCGAACTCGGCACTTTTTCACTTTACTCGACCGATGCGCGACATGTTTGATCCTGCCCTCATCGCCGGCCCCCGCAGGAGCAAGCGTCAAGGTCGAAGGATCAAATACAACTCCATAGGTGACTTGTAAACTGGATAACAGAAAAACAATCACAAATACTGCAGTGTACACAAACAAAACAATGACATTTGTCAATTAGTCTCTACATATTGCTTTCGGCGTTATTCACTTGATCAACAACAAAACCATCATGATGATGAAAAAAAGTGGTGTGCGTGGTTTGCTGACCATTGTTTTATCACAGTTGATTACAACTTCGGTAAAATTGCCACGCTAGGTAGTGTTAGTTGCGGAGAAAACCAAAATGGTCCTACTAATTGCAAAAGGCAAATTTTTGTTAACAATGCATAACACAAATAAACCAAAATTCAATTGATAATGGCCCAAAAAGAAAAATACATCTTCCACAAAACGAACAAAATGATAGGCATCAAATATACACTTGAATGTGACTTTTCACACCATGCCTCACTGCAAATGGAAAAATAAATCTTTGCGCATTTACAGGATCTATTATGTGCACGCGTTCTTAAAAAAGTTGATCAAATAAGTTATCTCGCATTTTCTACCAAAATCAACCTCCATCGCAATAAAAACTCACGCCAAATGCGTTTTGCAATACCGGCGGTCTTGATAATCGAGAAGAGAAATATCAAATCCGCCAACAAGCACTTCACAAGGTTTAGCCTACCGCAAAGAAAAACAATATCCCACATTTCACAAATTTTAGATATTGACAAAAATATCACAATCAATGCAAATGATCTGTGGCAGCCATAAAATACGCGGGAAGTTGAAAAAAAAAAAAATTCTCCTCGTCGACACTGTAACATCCACAAGATATTGCCGAGAGACATTCTTTATGATGAATAAGCGACCGAGAGAGTTTATAGACTACATAAAACTGAACTTTATTTGTCATATCAATTCTTGCTAAAGGTGACTTCTGATCTCTCATAGCATGAGAACCCTTTCAGAGGGTTCGTCGGTTTTACCGAATACAACACGGAGTAGGCTAGATCCTCCGTCGGGGAGTAGACCGAGTAAAGCGGGCATAGCGTAGTATCGGTAATAAGTCGTCATTCTCCGGAATTGCAGAACCGACCCTGGCACTTGGCCGACCAACGTCGAGTCGGAATAGGCTGGATCCACCGCCGGGGTCTAGCTGAGTAATTCGAAAAAGAGTACCAATAAATGGTCGTCGGGGCGCCTGCACGGATAAAAATCTGATCCCCAAAGCATGATTTGCAAATCATGAAATTCATAAATTGGTTAGGTCATAATATCAGGATCATAAATCATGGTTCCTGGAGTCATAACCATGATTCTTCATAAGCGTAACATCCAGTGAACTTTGCTTCAGCTCATTCGTATCGATCACTCTAATTTCAAAATTACGAAGTGGTTGAGTGGTAGGGTACGTGGCTATCAATCGGAAGGTTCTTGGCTCGAATCTCAGTGTATGCCATTTTTTTATTTATTTTTTTATTTTGTCGATCATAAACGGATGCGCGACTCAGCATTTTTGGCATTTGAATCATGATTCCGAGCAATCAGCCACAGAAACTTAACGTGTGTATTGCGTTACTGCAATCTGACTTATGATATCATGAATCCAAATCATGGTGTATTTTCATAAGATGAAAACACACAGGAATCATGATATCATGAGTCATAATCTTGTTTTTGGATTCTGATTTCTACCCGTGTGTGAACCGGAAGCTTCCCACCACCGGAATTGCAGGACCGACCTCGGCATCTGCCCGGATAGCATCGGTTCGGGAGATCTTCCACCGCCGGGGAAATCTTCGCCGGAGTAGGATAGATCCACTGCCGGGGACTACGTTGAGTAGTACGTAGCGTATCACCGGCTTGAATCGTCGGCGTGCCAGTACACCGGAAGCCATCCTTCAACTGGAATCGCTGGACCGACTTCGGCACTCCACTGCTTGCTTTTGCTTCTACAAACCAGGAGCATCTGTACTCCATGTTAGGAGCGGCTCACAACAGCATATGATCCCCATGTCAGGGGCGGCTGATCATCGTCCGACTCTAAGCTAAACTGCGCACTATGGCCCTCTGAACATTTAGGTAAAATGGAACCTCTCCGATGTACTGAAGACCCGCGGTTTCGGTATCGTAACGCTGCAGAAAGTGCGCAATGGTGCGAACGTTTCGAGGTAATCATACCATCTACCAGAGCTGCGGCAACACACGCGAGCTGGGAACAGCTTTCATAGTGATGGGTGATATGTAAAGGCGCGTGATCGGGTGGTGGCCGATCAATGAACGAATGTGCAGTTAAGAATCAAAGGCCGATTCTTTAACTTCAGCATAATCAATGTGCATAGCCCACACTCCGGAAGCACGGATGATGACAAGGACGCATTTTACGCGCAGCTCGAATGCGAGTTCGACCGCTGCCCAAGCCACGACGTCAAGATCATCAAAGGAGATTTGAACGGCAATGCGTACGCGCAGCATCTTGAGGCAGCGTTGCCGGATGAGGGCAAGCTCGATAGGGCCCCTTTTGAGGACTGCTGAAGGACAGTCAAAGCAGCTATTAACGACGCTGCCGAAAGCGTTGTCGGATATGTGGAAGGGAGCTCAAGAAACGATTGGTTCGACGAAGAGTGCCAGGAGGTTTCAGAGGATAAGAGGTTTCAGAGGAGAAGAGGAGAAGAGTGCCAGGAGGTTTCAGAGGATAAGAATACAGCGCGGGCTACAATGCTGCAGCATGGTACACGAAAAAACGTGAAACGATACAGACTGAAGCGGAAATAGCAAACCCGCCTATTCCGGGACAAAAAGCGCCGCTTGGAAGAGGTGGAATGCCAAGAGATGGAGTTGCTGTACTGTTCTCAAGAAACGCGGAGGTTCTATCAGAAGCTCAACACATCCCGAAAAAGCTTCGTGCCGCGAGCTGAAATGTTCCGGGATAAGGATGGGAGCATCTTGACGGACGGACGCAAGGTGGAAGCAGTACTACGATGAACACATGAATGGCGCAGAGAATACAGGCACAGAAGGTCAGGACAACGAAGGCGATGGCTACGTCAGCACAGCGGATAGTGGAAACCAACCTTCTCCCACATTGGGGGAAGTTAAAGATGCCATTAAAAAAACAGCTCAAGAACAACAAGGCTGCTGGCAAGGATGGTATCGGAACCGAACTCATCAAGATGGGCCCGGTTGTCTGCATCGGCTGGTAGTCAGAATCTGGGAAACGAAACAGCTACCGGAGGAGTGGAAGCAAGACGTTATATGCCCTATCTACAAAAAGGGCGACAAATTGGATTGCGAAAATTTTTGTGCAATCACTATCCTAAACGCCGCCTACAAAGTGCTATCCCAGATTCTTTTCCGTCGTCTATCACCTAGCAAACGAGTTCGTGGGAAGTTATCAAGCAGGTTTTATCGACGGCCGCTCGACAACGGACCAGATCTTTTCCGTGCGGCAAATCCTCCAGAAATGCCGTGAGTACCAGGTCCCTACGCACCATCTGTTCATCGATTTCAAGGGAAAATCATGGACGAGAACAGCTCTCCCAGGAAGCTCACAAGATTGATCAGTGCAACGATGGAAGGTGTGCAAAACTGTGTGAAGATCTCGGGCGAACACTCCTGTTCGTTCGAGTCTTGGCGGAAACTACGACAGGGCGATGGACTTTCGCGCCAGTTGTACAATATTGCGCTTGAAGGTGTCATGCGGAGATCCGGACTTAACAGTCGAGACATGATTTTCACGAGATCAGGACAATTTGTTTACATGTATATTTTTGCGAGAAAATTTTAAACGGTGGCAGATTTATTCACCCGCCTAAAACGCGAAGCAACAATAGTCAGGCTAGTGGTGAATGCGTCGAAAACAAAGTTCATGCTGGTAGGCGGAACTGAGCGCAACAGGGCCCACCTAGGAAGCAGTGTCACGATAGATGGGGATACCTTCGAGGTGGTGGACGAGTTCGTCTACCTCGGATCCTTGCTGACGGCTGACAACAATGTTTGTAGGGAAATACGAAGGCGCATCATCACTGGAAGTCGTGTCTACTATGGGCTCCAGAAGAAACTGCTGTCAAGAAAAAATCACGATGTACAAAACACTCATAAGACCGGTGGTCGTTTATGGGCATGAGACGTGGACTATTCTCGAAGAGGACTTGCAAGCTCTTGGGGTTTTCGAACGCCGAGTGCTAAGGACGATCTTCGGCGGCGTGCAGGAGAACTTAGTGTGAGCTCGCTCAACTCTACGGCGAACCCAGTATCGTGAAGGTAGCTAAAGCTGGAAGGATACGCTGGACAGGGTATGTTGCCAGAATGCCGGACAACAACCCTGTAAAGATGGTGTTCGCGTCGAATCCGTTCGGAACAAAAAGGCGTGGTAGGTGGATTGACCAGGTGCACCAGGACCTGGAGAGCGTGGATCACGGTCGAGAGAAGCGGCCATGAACCGAGTGAATTGGCGAAATATTGTTGGCGAGGCTTTATCAAGATTATTGATGTAAAGCCAAATAAGTAAGTAAGTAAGTAAAATCCTCATCAGATAGTAGGTTGGTGTCTTGGCAAAGCTATTCACTAGATCATGGGCTATCTGACGACGAAGTATCCGATTTAGAATTTTCCCGTTAGGTGGGGCTAGTTCCAATTTTCTTCAATTGTCTTTATCTCAAGATCCTAATCAGCTAGAAGGTTGGTTCCTTCGGCAAATATATTCAGCAATTTTAGGGTTATCTGGAGAAGAAAAATCTAAATGAGAATGTTCCCGCTAGGTGGCGCTAGCATGAAATTTTATTCAATTATCTGTATCTGAAGATCCTTATTAACTAGAAGGTTGTTGCCTTCAGCAAAGATTTTTAGCAAATTGCGGGCTATCTTGAGGTGAATATTTGCCCCAATATATGGCCGATCAGTAATGATTACCAATGCGATTCAAATAGTTATGAAGTGTGCCATAGCATAAAGCTGGCTACCAAAAAACGCTGATTAGATTTGGAATGGCTGTTCAAAACCTGATTGGACACATGATCGTAGCCTATCAGCAACAATATACAACAAATTTTTGTTTTAAAGGTTGATCCTGAAGATATTCGAGACATTACCTTTTCCCATAACCTCTTGATTTTTTCCGGGATTTAAATCAATGTTTTCCCAACACTAAATCAAGGATTCCTTCAGCAATCATTTCCTATAATTCTCGGTACTATCATTCCCGATTTCCTATGAAATTATGGGTTGACGTTCTTAATAGTATTACGTTCCAGACAATAGTTTAGAATAACCACCAATTCATAAATAAACTCTTTGGGTTCTTTCGCCCCCACCCATGATGAAGATTCCAGCTACGTCCATGGACGCAATTCTGAATAAATAAAATTATGTACAAACTACCATTCGAGCCAATCAGTTACACCCCATTCTGGTTTTCGTTGTACTCTCGATTAGACAGCAAATTCCAAAACACTGCATACAACAAGGGACTTCGATGTTTTCAGTCCATTCCAACCTTGGTCCGGTCTTGTAATTAAAGTTGGATTTATTATGTTCTCTTGTCTTTGTAGATTCCGATTCAAACCCTGAAGGCAGTCAATGATTTGGTGCAAAGTATCGCTGGTAACCTCCAAGCAGCCGGTTCGGGTAGCTATTTTCGCAGCAAGAACGATCTCAACAGAAACATCAACGTCAATATCGATGACGATGACAAAGACAAAAAAGAAAAGCATTGAAACGGTTGCTTGTGGCAGTCGCTGTGCAGTGGGTTAGAAATAAGTAATTATGCACCGGAGGCCTCGGTTAAGGGGTGTGCTTTAGGTTACATGATGGCGATGATGACAGAGAAGTTTTAAGTTTTAGCTGTGATGTAAAATAGATAAGTTTTATTGTACGTATAAATTGATTTTTTTTTCATGAGTAGAAACAATGTTAATTCATTTTACATGACATCCGTCCTACGAGTTAGATGCAGTGACTACCTAATTGCTTTGCTCTTTGAATACTTCATTAAAGTCTAACTCTTAATCATCTTTTAATGATTTTGCTTTTGAATTACGAAGTTTTTGGCTGACTGATTTCAGTTGCGTAATGACTATTACGACACTGCATAATTAAGGGCAGGAAAGTAGGTGACGGAATAAAATATATCCAACATACAGCGAGAGGCATTGTGTTAGGTAAAACAAAATTCTATAATTGTGTTAAGCGCTGGCAATACTGGTCTAACAAAATATAGGGAAATAATCCTGATTTCCGATGACCTCCTCACTTTCATGTCAAAACATATTTTGCAACGATTTATAGCAAAATAGCCGTACTTCTACCCATCTACCCATAGCAGAGGTACATCGACCCTACTTTTCTATTCGTAAACGACATAAATGAATCACTACTCTTAAATTTGTTTAAATCAAATCAAAATAATTCTAAAGCACATACACTTTCATATACTGCTGACTAAGACAATACTTTTTCGATTCGACGGATTTCACGCCAACTCGACAAAGGGATTGGCAGCACCCCTTCAAAATTCAATGAAACTTTCTGGGTGTGAAGACTATGTGAAACTAAGATACTTTGCATACTTTGTTTTTTCAAAACCGATCTAGACTAACATTTGGAAAGGGTCAAAGTTTTTTTTTACTATTTTTTATAAACCGGTAGGAATAGGATGATCAAAATCTGATATGGCCGCTTTTTTTCAAATCGACTTTAAAGTATTGAATTATTTTGTTTTTTCAGTGTAGAAAATGTTTTTTAATTTTTTTCAATATTTTTTTAAACTTCAGGAAGTTTCACGACAGTCCCCCATACAACACTTTTTTGTAGGTCTTACCGTTTTCGAGTTATACGGGTTTAAAAAAATAAGTAAAAAAATTGAGGTAGGTAATGTCTATTACATTACCGCGGGGTTGACGTAGAACTACGATGTTTAATAATTTGATTTGTCATGTGTTTTTTTTATAGTAGGGTTCAAAAAAGCTTCAAAAGCCTGGCCTGTTGTGTGTTGGCACGGTGTGGGACTCACGTTAGGCGTGCTTAACCACTAAAAAACTTTCCCTACTGCTCCTGTGCCTCGATCTCCCCCGGAACTACATCAGGCAACTTCATCGGGGGAGTATTGTGATTTGTCATGTGTATGAATTTGTAAGTGTACTAGTTTTGTGTTGTTATAGATCGGATGAAGTTTTCAGAAGTTAACTCTTTTTGGACTCATTTTGGTAGTCCTGAAAAGAACCATTTGTCGTTCTGTGGTTCCGAGAACCAGTGTTTGGTGTTCCATGAATAATGCCAGATGATTGAATTTGTTTGTTTGGTCGTTGCTTCCTTGTGTTGCTTCCTTGTGTTGCTTGGTTGGGTGATCGGTTTCTGGCTCCCGCTGTAGTTCGCCAAAATCCTCCAGTAGATTAGATGTTCGATAGCTCGGGTGCTTCGATTGTGAGAATCGATAGAATCGGTCCAGTGCTTTGGTATGTAGCAATATCCATTGCATGAGCATTTAGGCTCTGTACATTGATACTCATCAATATGCAGGATGAGCCGCTATGATCCAGTATTTCACGCAGTTCGTCTCAAAGCGTCACTAATCGATGATTGCCTAAGCGCTGCAGCTCATTCCTCTAGTAGTCTAGTCAACCCTCTTGGGAGAATTGCTGCCTTTGGCGTGATGGAACTTAAAAAAATTGAAAGAGTTTGTCAAAAATAGTCTTTTCAGTGGAGTAACCCGCAACAAACCAACATATACCAATTGCTGATCCTGACTTTTGTCATAGTCGTACACGACCTCGGAGAAAGTTCCACCTTGCGAATTAAGAACAGTAAAAGCACAGGCACTAACCATCGGGAACTGAATGCGTTTGCATTTGATTATGCCGCATAGTTTGAAAGTAAAATAAAAATTCTCTATACAGGAGTGAAATTGGAATTTTAAAACCAAGAGCCTTACGTTGGCATGAAATATATTGAACTCTTATAACTGTTTGCTGGTTCAACGAAATTCCTTGATTAGCACCTCAATTGAAAGTCAAGACATCAAAGGGTCATGTCGTTTACTTACTGAATCCCATATACCTGTTTAATAACTGTTTTAAAAGAGAACGTTGATTTCAAGCAAATTTATAAATAGGGGTGCTAGAGAAAATTTGACGTCATTTGCTTTCCATTCTCCGCTTGGATAGCATCTCAGCAGGCAACAGATCGTCTTGCTCTGACCGGGCGTGCTTCTCAGGCACAGACATCGATAGCGAAGGACGCCCCCGTTTTTCTTGCTTCGCTCAAATCAAACTGTCGAGCGAGCGAGAGAAGATGCCGTCCGAAGCCCAAGTCATCACCGCTGCCGCCGTCAAGAAGAAGAAGAAGAGGAAGCAGTCCACAGGAAAATTTGCGGTCGGGCGGGCAAGTCATTCTCGCTTTGTGCTTCACCGTTTGTTTGCGTTCACCCAGCCATCGTCATCGCCGCCATCATCAGATTTCGACTTAAGCCTGTTACTGTTGTGCGCCATCCACGCCACGAAACTTTCGGTTCGTCGTATAAGCAAATAACTTGCTCAAATATATACATTTGAGTTGAGGATTCCCCGTTTGACCATGGCAATCAACTGATAACATTCCGCAGTGTTATTTATCTGTAAGAGCATCAAAGCTAACAAAGCCATCGGTTCTTTTCACAGCCATCAAATTTGTGGAAAAGAGTTAAAAGAGAAATATTTCCGACTTTATTTATAACTTCTAATATTCCTAAATCAATTTCACGGCTTCATACAAAATTTCATTTGTCATGAATAATTTATGACTCAACCATTTGAGATTGTTCTCGTGGACGCTGCTGCAGTGCCGTCGGGGTGAGTGCTCAACATTTTACAACGATTGTAAAATAGAGTGGCTTTTCCAACAGCGCCTTTTATGTTCCATATTTTATGGGAACACTTTGATTAGGAAAATTATCCCAAGTAACAAAATTGCGACATATTTAGAATGCTTTTGAAAAGACATTCTCATTGAATTAATTTTGGCACCCATGGATCAAAAATTTACCGTCATAATAAAGAAAACTATTAATTATCAATAGCTCGTATTGAATATTTAGGGAATGCCAATCATTCCAACAATTCATGTTCGACCAATTTCTCACGTATTAGTATTCTCCGCAATTTTCAAGTAATTCTAAGCCCAACACATTATTGGCACATACCCATTTCCCAGATTGGTCGATCAGAAAGCGAAGAGCACAAAAGGGAGGAGCATCATCTGCTATTCTGAGGTTATAAAACATGCTTCCTTCGTCGGATTCAGTTTCATTCCAATTCCGCTTTCGAGCTGGTAAGAGCTCCTCCGAACTTGCTCAGCGAGAAGTACCTCGCTGCTAGAAATCTGCTGAGCTGTTAATCTTCAAGCTGCCAATCCAGCATCTGGTTTGTGAAATCGCTCAAGATTTCTAGATTGACCGATCCGCGCTTCTAGATTTCGACTCGTGGTAAACTCGTAGTCGTAGCATCCAAGCTCAATCGGCCCTTTTCAGGAACAACATACATTCATAAAAGGGTTTATTGGATGATATCTACTGATTTATCTATAATGATCTAAATTTCGCGGTATACTACAATTTGGTTCACATAATTTACCCCACATAATTACATGCATTTGAGAATCTACCACTGCAGCGCCGTCAGACCGTAATAACATCATACTACTCAGCATTGTATGATATTTCTAACAGCATCGTTGATTTATCAACACTTCCTAAATTCTCGAGTATGGAAATTGGAAAATGTATTAAAATTGCGACAGATTTTAAATACTGTTCAATAAACTGTTTCCTGACCAATTGTAATGAGCAACTATTGATCTGAAATGTTTCTACATGTTAGTCTATTGCGTTAATCTGAGAAATAGGCTATATGAAATTGATGTCTTGGCAAGGGATGTACAAGATGAGCATTATGCTGTTATTGCATCCCGACGGCACTGCAGCAGCGTTCGGCCGTGATGTTCGGGATGGATTGTCCTCCATGACTGGTCCTGGCTGGAAATTTTCGTGGGGAGAAACTCGACCCTTTGCTGCATGAATTTCATTAACAACTCTTTGGTAAAGCAGAAATTTTCCGAGGAAAATTCTGCTTTTTCAAAACAACTCTTATTGATTGGAATATTTATCAACAACTCTTTGTTAAGTAAAATCATCCTAAACAACTCTTTGCTCCATCGCCTAACCAAACCATTTCATTGAATTCATCAAGTACAAGAATATGAATGGTAAGGAGAGGCAGATGGTGTATAATTCGCTGGCGTTACTTTCCAACAGGTCGCCGATTGGCGCTGACTACTAATCCGTCCACTGAATGATTTTCAGTTGTTGCTTTCGCTTCGTTGCTCTCTGGTTCCGTTCACTACTCGCACACTGCTGTGGCTTTCACGCGCTCTTTCTTGCTGCTCCGCTGCTTGATCCGTTCGTTATGCCGTTCGATTTGCGAATGAGGTGGGAGCAGAACAACCACTGGTTTTATTTGCTCCAGCTCCGTTCACCGATGGCGAGTGGTGGTCTCGCTTGGTTGTTTCGTCACTCCGTTCGCTACTCGCACGCGATTGGTTATTGCTTTCGCGCTATTTTCGTTGATGGTGTAATTCTTCGCTGAGAAAAAAAAAACTGCACCTCTTTTGATTTTTCATGCAAAATGACCAACTTTGATAAACTGTATCGCAGTTGTTTATGGACCGATTTGAATGAAATTTTCACAGAATATCCGACATAACTTAAATTTTAACATATATTTTTGAGTGATTTTTCCAATCACACGTTGAAAAGCAGTAACGGTTTGACTAAAGTGAATTTTTTGACGATTTTTTATAATTGACATAACTAAACATATTGAAGGAATAGCTTCATGGTATCTTCAGCAAAAAAGATATAGATTGTGATTTTAAGATAAAAAGTTTTGAATTTTTCGTCGAAAATCACAGTTTAGTCAAACCGTTATTACCTATAAACTTGGAAAAATTATTCAAAAATATATGTTAAAACTCAAGTTACATCTGATGTTCTGTGAATGCAAAAATGGAAACTTTGGCAAAACAATTTGGGGTGGGTAATGTCTATTACATTACCGCGGGGTTGACGTAGAACTACGATGATTAATAATTTGATTTGTCATGTGTATGAATTTGTAAGTGTACTAGTTTTTGTTGTTATTGATCGGATGAAGTTTTCAGAAGTTAACTCTTTTTGGACTCATTTTGGTAGTCCTGAAAAGAACCATTTGTCGTTCTGTGGTTTCGAGAACCAGTGTATGGTGTTCCGGGAATAATGCCAGATGATTGAATTTGTTTGTTTGGTCGTTGCTTCCTTGTGTTGCTTGGTTGGGTGATCGGTTTCTGGCTCCAGCTGTAGTTCGCCAAACTCCTCCAGTAGATTAGATGTTTGATAGCTCGGGTGCTTCGATCGTGATAATCGATTGAATCGGTCCAGTGCTTTGGTCTGTAGCAATATCCATTGCATGAGCATTTAGGCTCTGTACATTGATACTCATCAATATGCAGGCTGGGCCACTATGATCCAGTATTTCACGTCTCAAAGCGTCACTAATCGATGATTGCCTAAGCGCTGCAGCTCATTCCTCAAGTCAACCCTTGGAATTGCTGCCTTTGGCGTGATGGAACTGGGAAAAATTGGTAGAGTTTGTCAAAAATAGTCCTTGCAGTGAAGTAACCCGCGACAAACCAACATATACCAATTGCTGATCCTGGCTTTTGTCATAGTCGTACACGACCTCGGGGAAAGTTCCACCTTGCGACTTATGAACAGTTAAAGCACAGGCACTTACCATCGGGAACTGAATGCGTTTGCATTTGATTATGCCGCACAGTTTGAAAGTAAAATAAAAATTCTCTATACAGGAGTGAAATTGGAATTTCAAAACCAAGAGCCTTACGTTGGCATGAAATATTTTGAACTCTTATAACTGTTTGCTGGTTTAACGAAATTCCTTGAATGGCACATCAATTGAAAGACAAGACATCAAAGGGTTATGTCGTTTACTTACTGAATCCCACATAACTGTTCAAATAGTTTAATAACTGTTTTAAAAGAGAACGTTGATTTCAAGCAAATTTATAAATAGGGGTGCTAGAGAAAATTTGACGTTATTTGCTTTCAATTCTCCGATTGGCTCGCATCTCAGCAGGCGACAGATCGGCTTGTTCTGACCGGGCGTGCTTCTCAGGCACAGACATCGATAGCGAAGGACGCCCCCGTTTGTCTTGCTTCGCTCAAATCAAACTGTCGAGCGAGCGAGAGAAGATGCCACCCGAAGATAAAGCCATCACCGCTGCCGCCGCCTAGAAGAAGAAGAGGAAGCAGTCCACAGGAGAAATTGCGGTCGAACTGTGAACACGGTCGGGCGAGTCATTCTCGCTTTGTGGTTCACCGCTTGTTTGCGTTCACCCAGCCATCGTCATCGCCGCCATCATCAGATTTTGACTTAAGCCCGGTGATCCACTACCTGTTAATGTTGTGCGCCATCCACGTCACGAAACTTTCGGTTCGTCGTATAAGCAAATAACTTGCTCAAATTTATACATTTGAGTTGAGGATTCCCCGTTTGACCATGGCAATCAACTGATAACATCCCGCAGTGTTATTTATCTGTAAGAGCATCAAAGCTAACAAAGTCATCGGCCCTTTTCAGGGTCATCAAATTAGTAGAAAAGAGTTAAAAGAGAAATATTTCCGACTTTATATATGACTTCTTATATTCCTAAATCAATTTCACAGCTTCATACAAAATTTCATTTGTCATGAATAATTTATGACTCAACATTTTGAGACTGTAATCGCGGACGCTGCTGCAGTGCCATCGGGGGGAGTGCTCAACATTCCACAACAATTGTAAAATAGAGTTGCATTTCCAACAGCGTCTTTGATGTTCCATATTTTGTGGGAACACTTTGATTAGCAAAATTATCACATGTAACAAAATTGCGACATATTAAGAATGCTTTTGAAAAGACATTCTCATTGAACAATTGTAATAATTTTGGCACCCATGAATCAGAAATTTACCGTCATAATAAAGAAAACTATTGATTATCAATATCTCGTATTGAATATTTAGTTAATGTCAACCCTTCCAGCAATTCATGTTCGACCAATTTCTCACGCATTAGCATTCTCCGCAATTTTCAAGTAATTCTAAGCCCAACACATTATTGGCACATACCCTTTTCCCAGATTGGTCGATCAGAAAGCGAAGAGCACAAAAGGGAGGAGCATCGTCTGCTATTCTGAGGTTATAAAACATGCTTCCTTCGTCGGATTCAGTTTCATTCTAATTCCGCTTTCGAGCTGGTAAGAGCTCCTCCGAACATGCTCAGCGAGAAGAACCTCGCTGCTAGAAATCTGCTGAGCTGTCATTCTTCAAGCTGCCAATCCAGCATCTGGTCTGTGAAATCGCTCAAGATTTCTAGGTTGACCGATCCGCGCTTCTAGATTTCGCCTCGTGGTAAACTCGTGGTCACAGCATCCAAGCTCAATCGGCCCTTTTCAGGGCCAACATACGTTCATAAAAGGGTTTATTGGATGATATTTACTGATTTATCTATAATGATCTAAATATCGCGGTATACTACAATATGGTTCACATAATTTACCCCACATAATTACATGAATTTGAGAATTTACCACTGCAGCGCCGTCGGACCGTAATAACATCATGTTACTCAGCATTGTATGGTATTGCTGTGTGCATTTGAAATGCAAATACCAAATGCGGGAACACCAAATGCGGTAAGATTTTCAACAAGGAAGGCGAAGTCAAAATTTGATTTTCGTTGCTAGGTTGGCGGTGATATGCATCATGATTGCTAAGTATCCTTTGGTTACTTGGTGTTACCACATTTGAAGTTCAGTTAGACTGGATTTGCACGTCAAACGCAAACAGCAATATTTCAAACAGCATCGTTGATTCATCATTTAATGGGGGAACACTTCCTAAATTCTCGAGTATTAAATTGGAAAATGTATTAAAATTGCAACAGATTTTAAATACTGTTCAATATACTGTTTCCTGACCAATTGTAATAAGTAACTATTGATCTGATTTTCTACATGTTAGTCTATTGCGTTAATCTGAGAAATAGGCTATATGAAATTGATGTCTTGGCAAGGGATGTACAAGATGAGCATTATGTATTAATTTTCCAATTTCCGTACTCGAGAATTTTAGAAGCGGGAGCCGTGATGCTCGGGATGGATTGTCCTCCATGACTGGTCCTGGCTGGAAATATTCGTGGGGAGAAACTCGACCCTTTGTTGCAGGAATTTCATTAAAAACTCTTTGGTAAAGCAGAAATTTCTGATAAAAGTGAACTTTTTCAAAACAACTCTTATTGATTGGAATATTTATCAACAACTCTTTGTTAAGTAAAATCATTCTTAATAATTCTTTGCTCCATCGCCAAACCAAACCATTTCATTGAATTCATCAAGTACAAGAATATGAATGGTAAGGAGAGGCAGATGGTGTATATTTTGCTAACGTTACTTTCCAACAGGTCGCCGGTTGGCGCTGACTACTAATCCGTCCACTGAATGATTTTCAGGTGTTGCTTTCGCTCTCTGGTTCCGTTCACTACTCGCACACTGCTGTGGCTTTCACGCGCTCTTCTTTGGTGCTCCGCTGCTTGATCCGTTCGTTATGCCGTTCGATTTGTGAATGAGCTGGGAACAGAACAACCAGTGGTTTTATTTGCTCGAGCTCCGTTCACCGATGGCGAGTGGTGGGGCTCTCGCTTGGTTGTTTCGTCACTTCGTTCGCTACTCGCACGCGATTGGTTATTGCTTTCGCGCTATTTTCGTTGATGGTGTGATTTTTCGCTGAGAAATAAAAACTGCAACTCTTTTGATTTTTCATGCAAAAGGCCGGTTTGCTACTGACAAGAAAAGGAATCGCCTATCTCGATGCGTGGAAAATTTCTCCCAAGAAATGGTCAAGAAAATCACTTTTTTCTGATCGCAGTACGCAGTTGAAAAGAAATGTCACTTCAAAGGGGGCTATCTGTAGGAAATTTCTTGACCCTTTCAGTCAAGGAATTTCTTTACTTTTCTTGAGCGAAACAGCATACTTAGCTAAAATGACCAACTTTGATAAACTGTATCTCAGTTATTTATGGACTGATTTGAATGAAATTTTAACAGAATATCAGACATAACTTAATTTTTAACATATGTTTTTGAGTGATTTTTCCAATCACACGTTGAAAAGCATTAACGGTTTGACTAAAGAGAATTTTTTGACGATTTTTTATGATTGACATAACTAAACATATTGAAGGAATAGCTTCATGGAATCTTCAGAAAAGTTGTAGATTTTGACGAGATGAATAAGTTTGTTGAAGACAGTTTTTGTGTAAGGCTATCAGATTTTAAGATAAAAAGTTTTGAATTTTTCGTCGAAAATTACAGTTTAGTCAAACCGTTATTACTTATAAACTTGTGATTGGAAAATTTTTCAAAAATATATGTTAAAATTCAAGTTACATCTGATGTTCTGTGAATGTTTCATTCGAAAATATTTCCATAAATAACTGAGATCTAACTTACCAAAGTTGGTCATTTTGTATGGAAAATCGAAAAAGTTGCAAATGCATGCGAATAAGTTGGGGCCTTCCTTAGCCGAGTGGTTAGAGTCCGCGGCTACAAAGCAAAGCCATGCTGAAGGTGTCTGGGTTCGATTCCGGGTCGGTCCAGGATCTTTTCGTAATGGAAATTTTCTTGACTTCCCTGGGCATAGAGTATAATCGTACCTGCCACACGATATACGAATGCAAAAATGGAAACTTTGGCAAAGAAAGCTCTCAGTTAATAACTGTGGAAGTGTCATAAGAACACTAAGCTGAGAAGCAGGCTCTGTCCCAGTGAGGACGTTAATGCCAAGAAGAAGAAAAAGAAGAAGATGTGAATAAGTTCTCTGTTTATTCGACAAACAAGCTTAATATTTCATGGGTACACAACAGCAACAGAGTAGCGTACAAAGGGATTTAGTTGAAATCTGGAAACGTAGCTCAATCTTGAAATCTTGAGCGATTTCACAAACCAGATTCTGGATTAACAGCTCAGCAGGCTTCTAGCAGCGAGGTACTTCTCGCTAAGCAAGTTCGGAGGAGCTCTTACCAGCTCGAAAGCGGAAATGGAATGAAACTGAATCCAACGAAGGCAGCATGTTTTATAACCTTGGAATAGCAGATGATGCTCCTCCCTTTTGTGCTCTTCGCTTTCTGATCGACCAATCTGGGAAATGGGTATGTGCCAATAATGTGTTTTGCTTGGAATTATTTGAAAATTGTGGAGAATACTAATACGTGAGAAATTGGTCGAACATTAATTGTTGGAATGATTGGCATTCCCTAAATATTCAATACGAGCTATTGATAATTAATAATTTTCTTAATTATGACGGTAAATTTCTGATCCATGGGTGCCAAAATTATTACAATTGTTCAATGAGAATGTATTTTCAAAAGCATTCTTAATATGTCGCAATTTTGTCACATGGGATAATTTTCCTAATCAAAGTGTTCCCATAAAATATGGAACATAAAAGGTGCTGTTGGAAAAGCCACTCTATTTTGCAATCGTTGTGAAATGGTGAGCACTCACCCCGACGGCACTGCAGCAGCGTCCGCGAGTACAATCTCAAATGGTTGAGTCATAAATTATTCACGACAAATGAAATTTTGTATGAGGCCGTGAAATTGATTTAGGAATACTGGAAGTTATAAATAAAGTCGGAAATATTTCTCTTTTAACTCTTTTCCACAAATTTGATGGCTCTGAAAAGAACCGATGGCTTTGTTAGCTTCGATGTTGTTACGGATAAATAACACTGCTCGGACCAGCAACCCACAGGGGGCTTCTGGTGTTTGCTCCTAACGGGATTGCATCTTGACCACCAAAGATGATTTCATCACGAGTCGAAATTTTGAAGCGCGGGTCAACAGCTCCTCGGCCGATGAAATTTGCGGCGGCGATGACGATGGCTGGGTGAACGCAAACAAGCGGTGAACCACAAAGCGAGAATGACTCGCCCGACCGTGTTCACAGTTCGACCGCAATTTCTCCTGTGGACTGCTTCCTCTTCTTCTTCTAGGCGGCGGCAGCGGTGATGGCTTTATCTTCGGGTGGCATCTTCTCTCGCTCGCTCGACAGTTTGATTTGAGCGAAGCAAGACAAACGGGGGCGTCCTTCGCTATCGATGTCTGTGCCTGAGAAGCACGCCCGGTCAGAACAAGCCGATCTGTCGCCTGCTGAGATGCGAGCCAATCGGAGAGTGAAAAGCAAATGACGTCAAATTTTGTCTAGCCACCCCTATTTATAGATTTGCTTGAAATCAACGTTCCCTTTTAAAACAGTTATTAAACTATTTGGACAGGTATGTGGGATTCAGTAAGTAAACGACATGAAGCTTTGATGTTTTGGCTTTCGATTGGGATGCTAATCAAGAAATTTCGTTGAGCCAGCGAAAAGTTATAAACGTTTAAAATATTTCATGCCAACGTAACGCTCTTTGTTTTGAAATTCCAATTTCACTCCTGTATAGAGAAGAGAGACGTACTTCTACGTCAAAAGCTCTCAGTTAATAACTGTGGAAGTGTCATAAGAACACTAAGCTGAGAAGCAGGCTCTGTCCCAGTGAGGACGTTAATGCCAACAAGAAGAAGAATAAGAAGATGTGGATAAGTTCTCAGTTTATTCGACAAACCAGCTAAATATTTCATGGGTGCACAACAGCAACAGGGTAGCGGATCACAGGGATTTAGTTGAAATCTGGAAACATAGCTCAATCTTGAAATCTTGAGCGATTTCACAAACCAGATTCTGGATTAACAGCTCAGCAGGCTTCTAGCAGCGAGGTACTTCTCGCTAAGCAAGTTCGGAGGAGCTCTTACCAGCTCGAAAGCGGAAATGGAATGAAACTGAATCCAACGAAGGCAGCATGTTTTATAACCTTGGAATAGCAGATGATGCTCCTCCCTTTTGTGCTCTTCGCTTTCTGATCGACCAATCTGGGAAATGGGTATGTGCCAATAATGTGTTGGGCTTGTAATTACTTGAAAATTGCGGAGAATACTAATACGTGAGAAATTGGTCGAACATGAATTGTTGGAATGATTGGCATTCCCTAAATATTCAATACGAGCTATTGATAATTAATAATTTTCTTTATTATGACGGTAAATTTTTGATCCATGGGTGCCAAAATTAATTCAATGAGAATGTCTTTTCAAAAGCATTCTAAATATGTCGCAATTTTGTTACATGGGATAATTTTCCTAATCAAAGTGTTCCCATAAAATATGGAACATAAAAGGCGCTGTTGGAAAAGCCACTCTATTTTACAATCGTTGTAAAATGTTGAGCACTCACCCCGACGGCACTGCAGCAGCGTCCACGAGAACAATCTCAAATGGTTGAGTCATAAATTATTCATGACAAATGAAATTTTGTATGAAGCCGTGAAATTGATTTAGGAATATTAGAAGTTACAGTGAGAGGCAAAATAAAGTGCCCACCTTACCAGTTTTCGAATTTCTCTCATTGATTTGGTTCAAATTAAAGTTAACACACCTAAATCTTTTGTGATATTTTATTTTTGATGTTCTTTTAAAGTTGCAGTTACGAAATTTTGATTAAAAAAAGAATTTTACTTAAAGAAAAAGAAAATCAATTTGTATTGAAAAAAAAGTAGTGACAAAAATAAGTGCCCACTTCCTTCTTGGCCCCAGAAAAGAGGATTTAAGAAAAATAAAAAGCAATTTAATAGTTAATGTGTCCTCCTTTGGCCTTAAGGACTTGCTGGAGGCTCTTCGGCATGCTTTTCACCAGGTTTTGTAGGTGTTGTGGATCTAGTTCTTCCCAGGCGCGCTCCAAGGCTTCAAAATAATTATTTTTGTTGGTAACACCAGTTTTTTCAACCCTAGCATCGAGAATCGCCCACAAATTCTCGATGGGGTTGAGGTCTGGGCTTTGTGGAGGCCATTCCAGCGGTTTAATCCGACAAGACCGGAAGAAAGACTTGGTCTTCTTTCCAGTATGCTTCGGGTCGTTGTTCTAGAGAAATATGAATTTCTCTTCAAGGCCCGTCTGGATCAGCGAAACCTCCAGATTTTCCAGCAAGATGTTAATGTAGGAATCTGCCGTCATTATTCCGTCGATTTTCACGACGCTTCCTACTCCACTCCATGAAAAACACCCCCAGACCATCACATTTCATCACATCACACTTCCATGCGTCACCGTTCCTTGGATGTGGCGCTCCTGAAGCTCGAGCTGTCTAACCGAGAGCGGCGGGCTCGTGTGTGATGCAGAGCACCACATCCAAGGAACGGTGAAGCATGGAGGAGGAAATGTGATGGTCTGGGGGTGTTTTTCATGGAGTGGAGTAGAAAACCTCGTGAAAATCGACGGAATAATGATGGCAGATTCCTACATTAACATCTTGCTGGAAAATCTGGAGGTTTCGCTGATCCAGACGGGCCTTGAAGAGAAATTCATATTTCTCTAGAACAACGACCCGAAGCATACTGGAAAGAAGACCAAGTCTTTTTTCCGGTCTTGTCGGATTAAACCGCTGGAATGGCCTCCACAAAGCCCAGACCTCAACCCCATCGAGAATTTGTGGGCGATTCTCGATGCCAGGGTTGAAAAAACTGGTGTTACCAACAAAAATAATTATTTTGAAGCCTTGGAGCGCGCCTGGGAAGAACTAGATCCACAACACCTACAAAACCTGGTGAAAAGCATGCCGAAGAGCCTCCAGCAAGTCCTTAAGGCCAAAGGAGGACACATTAACTATTAAATTGCTTTTTATTTTTCTTAAATCCTCTTTTCTGGGGCCAAGAAGGAAGTGGGCACTTATTTTTGTCACTACTTTTTTTTCAATACAAATTGATTTTCTTTTTCTTTAAGTAAAATTCTTTTTTTTATCAAAATTTCGTAAGTGCAACTTTAAAAGAACATCAAAAATAAAATATCACAAAAGATTTAGGTGTGTTAACTTTAATTTGAACCAAATCAATGAGAGAAATTCGAAAACTGGTAAGGTGGGCACTTTATTTTGCCTCTCACTGTATAAATAAAGTCGGAAATATTTCTCTTTTAACTCTTTTCCACAAATTTGATGGCTCTGAAAAGAACCGATGGCTTTGTTGGCTTCGATGTTGTTACGGATAAATAACACTGCTCGGACCAGCAAAACTCAGGGGGCTTCTGGTATTTGCTCCTAACGGTGCTTCTTGACCACCAATGATGATTTCATCACGAGTCGAAATTTTGAAGCGCGGGTCAACAGCTCCTCGGCCGATGAAATTTGCGGCGGCGATAACGATGGCTGGGTGAACGCAAACAAGCGGTGAACCACAAAGCGAGAATGACTCGCCCGACCGTGTTCACAGTTCGACCGCAAATTCACCTGTGGACTGCTTCCTCTTCTTCTTCTAGGCGGCGGCAGCGGTGATGGCTTTATCTTCGGGTGGCATCTTCTCTCGCTCGCTCGACAGTTTGATTTGAGCGAAGCAAGACAAACGGGGGCGTCCTTCGCTATCGATGTCTGTGCCTGAGAAGCACGCCCGGTCAGAACAAGCCGATCTGTCGCCTGCTGAGATGCGAGCCAATCGGAGAGTGAAAAGCAAATGACGTCAAATTTTGTCTAGCCACCCCTATTTATAGATTTGCTTGAAATCAACGTTCCCTTTTAAAACAGTTATTAAACTATTTGGACAGGTATGTGGGATTCAGTAAGTAAACGACATGAAGCTTTGATGTTTTGGCTTTCGATTGAGATGCTAATCAAGAAATTTCGTTGAGCCAGCGAAAAGTTATAAACGTTTAAAATATTTCATGCCAACGTAACGCTCTTTGTTTTGAAATTCCAATTTCACTCCTGTATAGAGAAGAGAGACGTACTTCTACGTCAAAAACGTGGACTCTTTCAAAATGTTAGTCGATTTTGAAAAAAATAAAGAATGCAAAGTATCTTAATTTCACATAGTCTTCACACCCAGAAAGTTTCATTGAATTCTGAAGGGGTGCTGCCAATCGCGTGTCGAGTTGGCGTGAAATCCGACACGTTTTATAATAAAACAAACCTGTGGTTTAATTGTCGCCATTAGCAAACACCACAAAAATCTGACTTGCTTATAAATTATCATTCAAACATCTCAAAACTAAAGCTTCTATTTTTATAGTATGAAATAGTTTGTGGACTCCATAAGTCATTTAGTATACATTACTTATAGTAGCCTAGCAGTAATTAATTTCGCAAATTGAACAAATATGTTTAGCAGCATACGTTTGTTGTGGAGTGAAATCAAAACCACAGGCAATGAAATGTGTTTGCTGCAGAAACTAGGTAATAAAACAGCCCACAGGATCACACATCATACACAGTTTTGCGGTAATTATAGATGATTGCAAATATTTTACTTCTGGCCGTTTTGTGGACTGTTGGTTTCGGCGTTGGTAAGTTGCTGTATTCCAATTCAATCGAAAAAGCTGGGAGATAGTTGTTAGTTATTTATTATTATAACTATTCACTCGAATGTAGCAAGTTTCGTAATGACTATATACAGCTAATTGATCATATTACTTAGATTTCTTCAACATTCAAATATTTTATTTTACTGTTCAGAATAGATTTTTGATATTTTATCTGCAATAAAATAATAAAATATCGTAGCTTGCAATAATGTAGAATGTAGATGGCACTCGAACTATGATGATCACACGACACTGACTTGCGAAACTAATGTTGTTTTTATGTTCATCTGATATTTATATATTTTAGAACGTGAATGCGTGAAAAGCGTGAATGATAACAATAGCTTGGTTTGTTGTTGAAATAGTCATAAAAAATTTGGGATTATTTATTTTAAATAGTTATGTATCCCTTTCGGGACGAACCAGCACAATTGCGCTGTTTGAGACCCATGACATTGAATGATTCTTTTAGCCAATAAATCATTGTTTTACTAAACTTTTTTGATCTCGATTATTGAATTATCATTGATACTCGTAATTAAGCACAAAAGCTTTTGTTTACATCGTGTTTAGAAAACACCAGCTCAGGGTAAACAAAATGTAAACAAACACCGTAAGAATTGAAAAAGTTTTATCTGTAGCAACTTTTCAACTATTCGTTTTTTCTAGGTATGCACGTATACCAGAGAGTGAAAGAGTCTTTGTATTACTAGGTATCTTTCTTTCTGGTGTCGGCACTTACCCAGTCGATGTTCGTTGCGGACTACCAATTTTCATTTTCAGTATTTTGATCAAGTTAAGTGGCTGAATCTGGTGCTAATGTCCACAATAGTGCATAATATTGCATTAAAACATGAATGAGTGATTACATACGAATCATGAAAATTATGTGCCATACAAAAACTATGTAACAGAAACTCATAGCTTTGGTTTAAAACCTCTTTTTCTATAAGTCAATATTTGAAATAGATTGGGAATCACATTTATTGTATTAAATCTCCTATGACAAAGTTTAAGAAACAGTAAAATTTTTGGGGAACGTTAAAAAATTACGTCAATCATTAAGGGGAGTGGGGTTGTATGATAGTGTGACAGGGCATGTACTAATGGGCTTGTGAAAAAGCGTGATAGTGCGCATAGGAAGGATTTAAATAGACCTAAAAACAATGTACGTAATATTTTAATATTCCTTTGCTTTGATAATTTGTCAATTCCATGTTGAATCTATAATCCATTTTGGTGTTCTACAATGCAAGCAGGGTCCCGAAAAACAATGGACGTCATATTTGAATCGTCCCTTAGAGCTTTACTTTTTCCTTGGTCACTACGATTGCGAAACTTTAACAAACTCATGGCCAACTAGAAAGCCTGCTGATCGCAGCTGTCAATAGAGGTAATAAACTATAGAGGAAGAATGTCGCTGACGTCGCTGCAGGAACATCTTTTGCTGGCGGAGATAGGCTGGGCTATAAATGTCAACGCGAAAAAGTAAGCAGTTTGACACTTATATACCCGACATGTTTCTGAGCGAGAACAAAGGGAACAGCAGCGACATTCGTCCTCTATAGTTTTCTATCTCTATTCAGCTGTCTTATGGATTGTCTTATTAGAAGCATTGTCAGTGTCTTTATTTTCAAATCTGATAGTTTCCAAATACAGTCAACTCTCCCTAACTCGATATTGAAGGGACCATCGAGCTAGGGAGGTATCGAGTTACAGAACACAAAACCAGTGCAAATGCTATCCAAGGGACCATTGAGTTAGCGATGAAAACCAACTTTTACTATGGTTCTCTAACTCGATATCGAGATACGGAATATCGAGTAAGGGAGAGTTAACTGTATTTCACATTCGAAAAAAATTTGATTGTTTCATGTAATTTTTCAAATAGCTGGAATAGTATCAATTTCAAAAAGCAAATTCATGCTTTAATATGGTTAATGATCTGATTTTGACAATCCGTTTTAAAGGGGTTTTTAAATGCCCTGTAATATGTAAGCCACCCGTCTAAGTTCTTTCAGTCCTACAAACTACCGTTTTGATTCATATTACGGACACTTGAGGTCTCAGTGAAGTATAACCTATCAGAAAGCATATTAAATGAATCATTCTGTATGATTCCTTCGCATGATCGATCCTTCAAAACAATCAACTTACGAATGATGGATGAAGATTTTGATTCCGCAACATGAATAATTTTAAATAAATAGAAATGTGTGAACTTTTCATGATTCTTATTCCGGACGCTTCCTTACTTTTGCCTCATATTCCAGACACTTTGATTCGAATTACGGACAGCTCATGAAAATCATAGATAGAAAAGTCAAATAATTAATTGAGATCGGTAAACCACTAAAGAAGCGTCTAAGGCAGTTGAGCATTATAAATTTTCATAGATATCTATGGACAATGTTGACTAAAACGAGTCTCGAAAGTGATAACTTTGGAACGGCAAAAATTAAAACATTTCGTATGAAATGTTTCCCATACAAACTACTATGTCCGGAATTTGAAGCTGTCCGTAATATGAATCAAAACGGTACTAAAAACTAATATTATCATGAAATAAATTCAATTCTAAGGAAAATACTCGATGTAAGAAATAAAATAAAGTAAATTTAAAATTGGGGGCCAGATAGCCATGACGGTGAACGTACAGATA
This sequence comes from Aedes aegypti, assembly GCF_002204515.2. Lineage (NCBI taxonomy): Eukaryota > Metazoa > Arthropoda > Insecta > Diptera > Culicidae > Aedes > Aedes aegypti. Next base: position 211,746,691 of record NC_035108.1, on the reverse strand, counting down.
CTCAGCAAGACCATGCTGAGGGTCGTAGGTTAATGTCTATCCGGTCGAGGATCTTTTCGTTAAGAAAATTTTCTCGACTTCCCTGAGCCTAGATTATCATCATACCTATCACATGATATACATATGCAAAATTGGTCGATTGACAAAGAGCGCTGTCAGTTAATAAATGTGGAAGTGCTCATGAGAAGTTGAAAAGCAGGCTTCTGTAACGTCACAAATAAGAAGAAGAAATTAGATAGTAATTATTTGCACTTAAAAATGCGTCATTCTTGTTAATTAACTTCCAATTTAACATAATTTTTTAGTAAAGCTGAACTGAAAGCAGACTGAATTTCCATTCAAATTCTAGGAACAAAATGAATGATTACAGTTATTGAAAATTAATCAGTTCCGGTAACATGGAACTTACAAAAACATCGTTTAAGTGTCATTTGAAGGAAGGCTATGTGATTTCAAAAGTGATAGTGTATATGTTAGGTAAAGTGAGTAAAAGAGTTTTAACAACTACCGGAAAGCTAAACATTACATATATTTTGCAATTGGATTAAATGGACAAATTGATATGAAGTTTTGCGAAAAAGTTACACGTCTTCTCAGTGAGAATCGAACTCACGACTTCCTGATAAAAACAAATGAGTGAATGAGGATGGAGGGGGTCTCTAAAAAAATAACTTAACTTTCGAGTCATGTTCATGACTTTGATAACGGCCTTATAGTGGAGATCGAATTACACGTGTCTGTTAAAGGAAACAAACTCTCGTGGAATTTAATGGTACAGTACTAAATTTGGTTTTTATTTATTTATAAGTATTCCACTAAACAATTCGAAGGTTTATAATTATTTTCAATTTTGATTCTTATTCCATAAAATATTTTTCAGAAAAATAAACTTATATAATTGTTGAGTATATAAACAAATTTAGCAAAACTAATACGGTTTGGTTGAGATAATTAGATTTCAAGTTATTCACACATGTATGTTAACCCATTTTTCTATGACGTAGATTACTTCTTGAATCATAGCGATAAACATCATCGTCACTTAATGCTTTGAATCTTAGAGAGAATATGAAGTATTTTATCCCCCGTACATACATTGTTTTCGATCCATTTATAAAAAAATCATTTCAATTATTTTTTTTTTAATTTTGATATGCATTAAAAGAAAACAAAATTATTTCTGAATTTTTGGGTCACCCTATTCCACAAAAGAGCACCCTAATGACGAAATAAAAAATACGGGTCGATAATTTAAAAAAAGCAACAATTTTCTAAAACAATATTAAAACAAATTCCGAACATCGACCGCTTTGGGGACGGACTGGTCTGAATTTGATCCTAAAAAGTTCATGGATAGATAGAATAGCCAAAATATAGAAAGTTTTGTTCCACGAGATGATGAGTTTATAAGGTAAATTTTGAAATAATCACTCAAATATGGTCCGTCCTGAAAGGGATATATTAAATCTAATATATGTTATATTCTTACACGTACATCACACTTTTTCTTATTTCTTATTATATTGTTTTTTTTTTGTTTAATAATTATTGTATATTCAATTATTTGAACAATCGTCGGGTAAGTGTTTCTTTAATTCTTAAGTTTTCTTCGATATCCTATTAAACGCTGAGAATTGAAACACAATTGTGTTGCTTCTTTTTTTTTGTAATTTGGCACACAAAACTATGCATGACAACAAACACAAACTCATTCCAGTGGTTCAAAAATCACATGTTTTCAAGTAAAGAAACGTGATGTAACTCAATTTTCTTATATTTATATAAGATTTACCTGAATCATTTTTTCTTTATTAGAACACTTACAACTAGTTAATCACTGCTATTAATGAGGCCTGAGGGGTGCTCCAGGAATGAGATGGCAAGTCGAACCATAAGGACTCTCGCTCAACCGTGGGGTCAGATTTTGTATAAGTTCCATGTTTTGAAAAGTGATCCTTATTATATTTTCTGTTTGGAGCATAAACCAATATTTGATCTATCGTAGAGTTCTGTTTGATCTTTCGACCTTGACGCTTGCTTTTGCCGGAGCGGCGAGCGACGAGGGCAGGATCAAACATGTCGCGCGTCGATCTCGTAAGTGAAAAAGTGGCGTGATCGGGGAGTTCGGTTGGAGTAAGTTAAAAAGTGCCGCGATCGGTTCGTTCTTTTTGATCTTTCGACGACCTTGACGCTTGCTCCTGGGCAGTGCGTCAAGAAAGCCCGAGCTGTCGTCCGTGTTTTTTTTCGGGTCGCGCGCCTATTTTTTTTTCTTTTTTTTTTTTCTGGGTGCTAGCCGAGCAAACGAGTGAAGCTGAAAGTGGATTGTGGCTGCTCAGTCAAGGATAACGGATCAATTGGTGAGCTTGTTTCCTGCTACTATTTCTAATCTATAAAATATTTATGACTGCACATTTAATCGTTACAATGGTGGGATGTAAATATGATGTTTCAACAAACTATGGATGGTTCGTCACTGTGAGTGTCGACACAAACTCTGATTCATGATTTATTTATGTTTAACATTTTTTTATTTTTCAGAACATCACTTATATACCTTTATTTTTGTAATTAAAAAAAACTTTGAATGGTTCGACACTACAAGTGTAGACTTGCGAAAGGTTCACTTTATTCAACAAACTTCGGATGTTTCGCCACTGTAAGTGTCGGCATAAGAATAAGAGTGTTCTATAATGTCCCAACCAATTGAGTCTTTTGTTTCTTTTCAAATGAGTAAAATATAATAACACATGCTTTCGTACTGACAGCTGTAGGAATGTTACATTTAGGTATTTGTTCAACAAACTTTGAATGGTTCGTCACCTCAAGTGTCGGCATAATTTTCCTCAACATAGAAATTATATGAACAATTATATTTACGTATAAGCATGTATATATCTCACAAATCATTGTTTATCATGGTCTAATCGCTTATCAAAGTGAATCCTTTGACCCAACGATCCTCCCCATTAACAAACATCCCTCCCAGTAACCTTTGTGGAGATGCAGAGGCAAACACGGTCTCCAAATAGCAAAGGTTACACACTAACATTCCTTCCCTCAACCCCACCTGACTGCCAGGACGTGGCCGGCGCCGTTATTGACCTAGTATAAATAGAGGCACTGAATTATGCACACTGAAGAAGATTATGGCCAATCCCAGCTGAACTTCTAGTTGATTCTTTGTGCATTTTCACTGACTTCGGTCAATCACGGAATAGCAACCATTGATATGTGTAGCCAGTCTAAGCTAAGCTAAGCTAAGCTAAACCAATATTTGATCTATCGTAGTACAGGGTGATTACTATATCCTGTCAGTAAAATAAGTAATCATACAAAAAGATGGTTGTATGAATTTTAATTACCAGTGCATATCCAGTTTTGGACATCTATAACATTTGTCTTCGCTATACATAGATAACATATTAATTTTTTTACCTCAATTTCCAGCCACGAGCGTTGTTTCAGAAGCATTACAGTTAACACGCACGTTATTCAGAAGCATATATTTTAACCAAACAAGACATATTTTTTTCGCTAAAATTTTCCATAATCAGTCTTATGCTATTCCATAGTAAGTCTAGAAGACTGTGATAACATGCTGTTTCAATCAGGCAATTTTTTCAGCGGAGTTTAATCTAAAATATATATCTGTGGAAAACGTGCGTGCTAGGTGCAATGCCTTTAAAACAACACATATGACTAAAAACTAAGGTAAATGAAAAAAAGATTTAATCTTTACTTTGTCAAAACAAACTTTATAGATGTGCAAAACAGGATGTACATCGGAAATTAAAATTCATACATACATCTTTTATCTACGATGATTTACTTTACTGACAGGAATTAGTAATCACCCTGTATATTGCATGTCCTTTGTTTTTTTTTGTTTTGTTACATTGTCACTATTAAGAAGTGATAAAGTATTCGGTTTTCTTATGTTATAATTCCTAACTTGATCGCAAGAAAGGATTCTAATTGAAAGGTTCCGCTATTTATACCCTTTGAAGAATGTGGTGGGTACACTCTACACAGGCGCCCACCTTTATCATTCAAAATCGGATCCTTTGGTAAAGCCAAGAAATTACACCGATATTGGCCATGCATCAGAATCCTAGTCCTTACTTCTTCAAACTAGAGAACTAAATAAATAGAAGATTAGAAAACAAATGGTTGTATTCGATTTTTTTTCCTTCTCTCAGGATCATTCTCGGCAACCGGGAAAACCGAGACTTTCAACAAGGTTTAAAAATGTAACAAGGACTAAAAAATGTTCCTTTGATTACTATAATATTGTGAAGCTCAGAATCGATGTTGGCAAGCGGGAGCCCCACGAAAAACCTTTCATTCCATTCTGACGTTACTATAGGAGTGAGGCGTCAAAGTTGTGCCATGCCTACTAGATCGTTTGATGTTCGATCCGCTGCTACATTCTCGGATATCTTTCAACAGGCTTTTGATTGTCAGCCATCATAACAGGGTTGGAAGACAAGATCTATGACAATGTTCATTCAGTACCACACATCCTCCCTCTTCTCAGGAAAAAAAAAGTTTTAAGTGATGAGTTTTCACATCGTTTTCGTCATCACGAAAGCTTTTAGGAATTTAGGATATATCTTTCACATCGCTATGAACTTCCCCGATGTATACTGTCTCATATCTCAACTGTTCACTTGTACATGCGACTTGGAAACATTTTTTTCGCTGTAGGATACGGTGTTGAACTTATTGATCGGTTGAATGTCGTTCCATTCATTAGAAACGGCAAGCTAATTCTATGCAATGACATCTCTAAGACGAACTAATTTTGGACAAAATATTGCTATTAATAAACTGACATATACATGTTGAACAGAGTAGCATCAGCGTTTGACTCTCATCTTGTTGTACATTCATACCACCGTACTTTCACGGAAATACTCACTCGAAGACTTGTTTGGCTGTTGTTACTTGTTTTGATATAACATACCTTGATCTACTAAGTTACTAGACATCATTGGGCTTACATATATTATTCTATAGATACATTTTCGACCGCCAGTCGCGCATGCATGTGAGCATCACTTTTATTAGGAATCAATTTGTGACCACTAGTCGCGATAGCAAGTGTACACCACCATTGCTTAGAGCAAATATACGACCACTAGTCGAGCTTAAAACATCAATAATATTTGATAGGAACAAGTATGCGACCACCAGTCGCGGTTGCAAGTGTACACTACCATTGCTTAGAACAAATATACGACCACCAGTCGAGCTTACAACATCAATAATACTTACTAAGAACAAGCATACGACCACCAGTCGAGTTAACAACATTAATAGCAGTTACTAAGAACAAGTATGCGACCACCAGTCGAGGTAGCAAGTGTACACCACCATTGCTTAGAACAAATATACGACCACTGGTCGAGCTTAAAACATCAATAATACTTGAAAGGAACAAGTATACGACCACCAGTCGAGTTAACAACATTAATAGCAGTTACTAAGAACAAGTATGCGACCACCAGTCGAGGTAGCAAGTGTACACCACCATTGCTTAGAACAAATATACGACCACTAGTCGAGCCTAAAACATCAATAATACTTGATAGGAACAAGTATACGACCACCAGTCGAGTTAACAACATTAATAGCAGTTACTAAGAACAAGTATGCGACCACCAGTCGAGGTAGCAAGTGTACACCACCATTGCTTAGAACAAGTATACGACCACTAGTCGAGCTTACAACATCAATAATACTTGAAAGGAACAAGTATACGACCACCAGTCGAGTTAACAACATTAATAGCAGTTACTAAGAACAAGTATGCGACCACCAGTCACGGTAGCAAGTGTACACCACCATTGCTTAGAACAAATATACGACCACCAGTCGAGCTTACAACATCAATAATACTTGCTAAGAACAAGCATACGAGCACCAGTCGAGTTAACAACATTAATAGCAGTTACTAAGAACAAGTATGCGACCACCAGTCGAGGTAGCAAGTGTACACCACAATTGCTTAGAACAAATATACGACCACCAGTCGAGCTTACAACATCAATAATACTTGCTAAGAACAAGTATACGACCACCAGTCGAGTTAACAACATCAATAGCAGTTATTAAGAACAAATACGCGACCACCAGTCGCGGTAGCAAGTGTACACCACAATGGAACAAGTATGCGACCACCAGTCGAGTTAACAACATCAATAGCACTTCATAGAAACAACCATGCGACCACCAGTCGCGGAGGCAAGTGTACACTACCATTGCTTAGAACAAATATGCGACCACCAGTCGCGCTAGCAATATCAATAACATTGATTGATAGGAACAAGTTTGCGACCAACAGTCGCGTTATGGACATATTTTGCAACCATTTGTCGCGTTAGACATTACTTTTATATTGCAACCACCAGTCGCTTTTAGGGACATTTTGTTTGTAAACTCCAATCGCGGCAAGAATATTTATTTTTATTGCAACCACCTGTCACGTTAAGGACATTTTTTTTTTGCATTGCAAACACCAGTTGTGTTAAGGACATTTTTTCCGTTGCAACTACCAGTCGTGTTAAGGACATTTTTTTGCATTCATACATGTTTTTTAACATGGCATTTATTTAGAACTAATAATGAACTGAGCAGATTTGAATAGTTTGGATCTCACCGATTATCGACACAAAATTCACAAAAAATTACCGATTCAGTATGCTTCACACTTAACTTGTAAACATTACTGGATACACAATGTACTGAAGCAAATAGGAAAGAAAACAATCATGTGCACTATTGAGCAAATTTGACCAAAACATCGATAATACTGAATCGATTCAAATTCGATACGTCGAATCGTTTCGCATATTCAATCGAATCCTTTGTATCCATTTTTTTTTTAAATCGATTCGATTTTTCCAATCGTAAGCAAATTTACAAGAACAACGGCTCAAATTAAGACCAAATCCCTTGAATTAGGATTTCATGTAGTGCCAACATAAAAAAATCGATTAATTGGAACGAAAAATCTACTCTTGGAACATCAATTCAAAATCGCCCATGGCTAGGAAAATTTGCACACACTAACATTCCAATATTTTCATCGAAGTAATCTGTTTGAATTCAAAAGCAAAACAAAATATTCACTTCAAAGCCTGCATCGCGCAACTCAAATAGTTGAGGTGATGCTGGTGTTCAATAAGAACAACAACAAGCACAGAGAGAAACATTGCTGCTTCAACGAGTAGTGAAGCGGCTAATACATATTCATGTCATATTTCCTCTTCAATCAGTTTCTCTTGTTCATAGAAAATACCACATTGCTGTTTACTTACAGATATATGCCTTTTTTATCAGATTCAAACTTCACTCCACAATCACTCTGAACACATATTTTCACACGCGATTTAAGAAGCACTCGACACAAACACATTTTTTAGTGGACACTCCCGCTTTTTAACGAATCCAGGCACTCCAGGAACACGAAATATTATTTAAAATTCTGGCAGGATCGCCAAATGTGAAGCTCAGAATCGATGTTGGCAAGCGGGAGCCCCACGAAAAACCTTTCATTCCATTCTGACGTTACTATAGGAGTGAGGCGTCAAAGTTGTGCCATGCCTACTAGATCGTTTGATGTTCGATCCGCTGCTACATTCTCGGATATCTTTCAACAGGCTTTTGATTGTCAGCCATCATAACAGGGTTGGAAGACAAGATCTATGACAATGTTCATTCAGTACCACACAAATATTCTGTGCTCTTCGTTTGAAGCAGTCAGAACTAGGGTTCACTGGAAGATCTTTACTCCATAGCGCACCACGAAAAGGTGATTTACCCGTGTTATGGGTAATCCTTATTACTTAAGCCAATTTAACAAGTCTAGTTTCATTTGATTGTTCAGGATCATGAGATATAAAAGATTGATGAAAATTTGTCTCTAGCGCCACGTATGGTTAGCGGATAAATTCTGAATTTTTTATTGTCGTATAACTCTTGGTAGAATATTGAAGAAAATTTGTGTTGTTATTGCCAGATAGCTGTTGATCTGTTGAACAACTTTACTAAAGACACCAACCTTCTAGATCATCTGGGTCTTGAGGTATCAGTTGAATGAATGATTTGAACAATTTCGGTACTTCAAGACAATCCGGAATAACTCCGGAACCACTTGGACCATATTCAAAATTTTCCTGGACCACAAACTAGAAGAGTTTTTCTGGAAGTTCTGAAAATTAAAACAAAATCCATTGAGAAACAAAAAAAGAGGTTATGCACATTTTAGTCAGTTTTTTTTCGTGTGAAAAGTATGTTGACTGGATGAAGGTTAATATTAATTGAAAATTACTCACTTAAAGCTTGACGAGGAATAAACATGCTTAAAATATTTAATTTATAAGTTGTTAATTAAAAAGTTTCATAGAAATTATCAAAATTTTACGAAATTGTAAGTATGTTCTGTTGATAGGAGAAGGTATCGACCGTGTTATGGCTATAGCGGTCATGCAACTCAAAGGTCAAGGGAGTCTATAGAAGATTTTTTTTACAAATGATTGAAAGGAATAGGTGGATAGGCGTCGCTACAAGATTGAAATTATATTAGGTGGTGAAAAATTAAGCAAGCAATTTGAAAGTCAGTAAGCATTGAAGCGTCCTGTATTCTACCTAGCTTCTCTACTGGAGAAGGGTTGGCTCAACGCTTTAAGCTTTGCTACCAAAACAGGCATGTGTTTATAAAATTAAATGTCTTGTGTTACGTCCTACTACAAATATTATTTTTTTTATCGGGCTGCCACTATTGATTTGCATACATACAAGTTTCTCGTTTTTGTTTCAATTGAGTTACAACCAACCGTTTGTTATGAATGAAATGAACACCGGCCACGCGTCCGGAACTCACCGCTCAGAGAGCTCGCTTCCAAAAGGCTCTCTCGCGCCAAATCCTTAATCTCTTCTCACCGTCCCAGCCAGGATGCTTTCTCAGTGCCATCATGGACCACAGCCTCGACCACGCGGTTTACAACATTGTTGATGTAACGCAGTCAGCATGCTGAGTCCTTTCGTCGATTTTCTCTCTCTGCCAAGTAAGCTCTACTCCCACGAAGTCGTCGGCTCTTGTGCCCTCCCGTCCGCGTGTCAAAGGTAAACTTGTGCTGTGATTCTACTACCACCGCAGACTTGGAAGCGGCAGACAGCTTTGCAAACATAACAGTGGTGTTCAAACTTCTGTGTTTCCATATTTCAATATTGCCGTCAAAATTTGAGAGCAGGAAATAATAATGTCGTTGTTGGTGATATAGGTGTAAGGTAAGGACAGTAACTGTCACAATCATACAAATACCTACGCCCCATTACTTTATACCTTCGCTTAAGCCGTAAACCACGTTTACCCATATGATTAAACTAGGTTTGAGGCCTAAGCGGGGGTGAAGAAATCGGATTTTAGTTTAATATGTTGAATTGTTCAATTTATTAATCTAAGTTGTAGTGTGATAAAATGATGTGACGTAGGTGTTTGTATTATTGTGAAATATTTTCAACTCATTTTGAAATATAAGGTCACATTTTGGAAATATATTTGCTGGTGCACTGAAAACATCTCTTCGTTATTTATCCAAAATCCATTTCGTAAAACAAGATTTCGCATAACGCCAATTTTATTCATTGTTCGAATTATTTGTACTTGACATAATTTCGCGATTCAGTGATTTCATGAAATATTCGTAACATGCACGATTTACAATTCGTACATGTGTGTTTTATTTTTTTTTGTGTTTGTCTTTCACCTTCGTTTCTCGCTCTGGATGAAAATTCTCGAATACTTTTTCAAATAATCGTATTTCAGAAGAGTAAACAAACTTAGATTTAACTCTCAACCAATTCCACTGTTGGTATAATATTTATATTTCGGAATCACGACGTAACCACGAGTCAAAACAAAATACTGCTTGAGACAATCTAACACTGCAGTGCACAGTGGCTCAGAAAGCAGATACACGCGTTAAGATGCAACGATGTAAAGAGCTTTGGAATAAAAACTCTTCTACAAAGTTGTTTCATTAGTTAGGCCATTTGTTTGGTGTTTTTCATTAGAGTGATTCAAATTGTCATAGAAAAAAAGTTTTTTTGAACTTGTTAATTAAACGATTCAAAGCTTTTTTTACGTTCACATAGGGTTAGCATGTCACATCGCACTCAATAATAACTTTGAATTCCTCACTTAAAGCGTAAAGAGGACTAAAACTAAACTAATTGACGCAATTGTAAATATGTTCTCATATTATTGTTACGCATGGCAGGAAATCACCTAATGGGATGGAAATGTTTTACGCAACTACTAAATTTGGTAGAAGTATATACTTAAAAAGTTCAATAAAAATAGGAAAGCAATCGATGCATTTCAAATTTCATCTCTGCTTTGTTAAATTTTGAATCCGTGTTTCAAAAAAAAAAAAAAAAAATGAACCGTCGTTGGGGGTGAGAATGGGTCAAAAGGGATATGTACGATTTATTTATTGAATAACTATCGCAATTTGACTCCAATTAACCTCAAATTTGGTGTATTTGTACTTTGATGGTACAATAACAACTGTATAAAAAATAAAAGAAAAATATTTATTCACTGCGGCACCACAAGTGAATGAAAAATGACCTAATCTCACCCCATAGAGGGGGTGACATTGGTTCACTGTAATTGAAATAACTTGTTTTTGAGAATATGATTGCAAATCCATTCACAGCTGAAAAATATTGATGAAACACGATGCAAACAAGACGAAAAGATGTATAAAATGTTTCGCAAGTATGATAAACCCACTTAAAATAATGATTATACTAAAAAATTTGAGCTATAAGAAAAAAAATGTGCAAACTCAACATTTATCTTCAAGTTTACATAAATTGTCTTGTTTTTTCCCCTCCAATTGTCTTCAAAGTCTCATCCCCATTGCCATAAAGTCTACTCAGTTTCCGCAAAGGTGTACTGAAACAGTGATTATTCTAAACCTTCGCAAATAGTTAAATTTCGGTGCGACATTTCACGATCAATACATTTCAGGCAGATGTTGACATCGTAATCCCGGTATTTCAGCGATCCAACTCATTTGTACGTCCGTGAAATGTTTCTATAATATGGAAACACTGATAAATAATTAAATAAAAAATATCCATTTGTTAAAATTTTACGATGTTGGTGCGCACGAAACACAGTTGCTGGTTTGAGAAGTTGTCAAAATGCGTTGCATTGGTATTCAATGCACAGAATCCTCAAGTAGACTTGTTTAATGTTTCATAAATGCTGTATTTAGAAAGAATAAACACATCTTAATGAAAAAAGGTAACACCCGGCACCGTAAAATGTCTAAAAAGTGGACTTGCAATTTAATTTACTATCGTTCTTGCTTGACCCAATCTCACCCCCATTTTTAATGTTTTAGACACCGTACCGAATAAAATGATTTTTTTTTTGTGGAAAAATCAAATAGATTCCGGAAAATACGTGTGAAGTGTAATGAAAAGACTTTCAACCTTCCACTAATATAACGATAGAGGTTAAAGTTCATGCGAGATACTTTGCACAGGAGAATTTTTCATTAATTGACTTATGAAATTAAGTAACAACATTTTACATCAAAATCCTAAGTAAAACTTAAAAAATTCAACAATAATCGTTGTGGCGCCAGATCATAATTATTTCTTAAGAAATTATTTAGTTTGTTTGCCTCAGTGTAGCCTTTTTTTATTTCTTTTTTCAATTCATGAGTACCTAGTGCACAATGGTCAGATGAGCTTATTTTGGTCAAAATCATATTTACTTCATGTTGTTCACTATGAAAAGGATATGAAATCAAACAAAATCAATAGCAGTTCGCTAACACACAACTATATTTAGGTTTTTGTTCTTTTTTAAATGTGAAATTATCAAAAAACACCTAGAAAAGTTTAATCACTTTTACTTGAATTTTGACGCATTTTCACGTTCTGCCCTCCAAATGTGTTGGTTTTCCTGTGACAGTTGGTGACAGGTTCCCTTGACTTTTGGGAGCTCGCAATCTAAGTCAGCTGTCTCATCTTTCGCAAATAAAAACAAACGGACAATGCTGTTGCTTCTCAGATTAGTGTTCTTATGAGCACTTCCACAGTTATTAACTGAGAGCTTTCTTTGCCGATTGATCATTTTTGCATGTGTAAATCGTGTGGCAGTTACGATGATACTCTATGCCCTGGGAATCGAGAAAATTTCCTTTACGAAAAGATCCTCGACTGGCGGGATTCGAACCCACGACCCTCAGCATGGTCATGCTGAATAGCTGCGCGTTTACCGCTACGGCTATTTGGGCCCCAAGATAGTCATCTGTGACGCGAATTCGCAGGTCGGGAAAGGAGATTTTTTTTTGACCTGTCATTGAAACAAAAACCCTCCATTCCGTTACCAATGATAAAGGCTTGCGGCTTGACATCTTCGCTACTGCTAGAGTATGGCAATCAGCAGTAACTGGTTAATGAACAACTTTACTCAGATGTCATGGATGTCAGAACCTTCTGACTCGAATGATCGGAGGCCCCAATATCGACTCGGATCATTAGCTCTTTGAAGCTAAAATTCAGCGTCACGAGTTCCTAAATATCCAGCGTCACGAGTTTCAAACTAACGGAACGCTGTTCAATATTCAACGCTTTTTCACTGATGGGGTAGCTGCACAGTACCACTAGCAGCTAACGAGCAGCTTGGAATAATCAACTTTTTGGAGATGTCTGAGATGTCGTGCCTGTGGGACCCTATCCACGAAGCTGTGGCAACAACGGTGCGGGAAGTGATTGGCACTGGTCAACGACGAAAACAAAACGACTAGCTTGATGAAGAGTGACAGACATGAAGAATGTCGCCAGAAGCTGTATGCTTGTGGCCGGTATACGACAGAACAGAGAGCGGTACAGGGCAGCGAGAGCTGAAGAAAAGCGAATCCACCTCAGAAAGAAAAGGCAGCACGAAGAAAGTGTGGTAGCAGATGCTCAAGGTAGCATGAACCGAAACAATATGTGGAGATTTAATGCAACGATCAATGGTGTACGGCACAATACTGTATCAGTGCCCACCACGCGCAATGATCGAGGAAAGACTTTGATGACTGATAAGATGGTGGTGGCTGCCAGGTGAAAAGAGGACTTTAAGAAATTGTTAACCGTTCAACAATGATCAAACAATCGATAAAAGTAGAGATTAAGCCTGTCAGCGAGCTGAAGAACTGTTAATCTGCTGAGAAGGACGAGATCCCGGTCGATGCCCACCGGCAGGTTGGATGACCTTATACGCACAATCTTCAGACTGGAGTGTGTCAGTTACAGAGGAAGTACCCTGCTGATTTCGGCAACGCATTTGTCGTTTAACAGATTGAGACTGCTCGAGGAGTCCCTCGTTGGCAAATACCAAGTTGGTTTTCGTGAGGGCCGTTTGACAACGGATCAGATGTTTACCTTGCGAATGATCCTAGATAAATTCCGGGACTTGCAGACTCGCCATCTGTTTATTGATTTCAAGGCGGCGTACGACTCAGTGAAAAGAAATGATAAAAGTTGTCAAAACAAAACATTTGAGTGAATTAAGACTGGTGTGCAAAAATCGAAGCGTCCGGGCAATTCAACACGGTACAATTGAATCGGTTGATTGATTTTCTTTTCGGAAACAGATATTTAGAATCACATATATATTTATTTATTTATTTATTTATTTAAGACACTTTACACCATTGGTGCATTCGTGTCGTTGGATATTAGAAATATAACATTACAAAGATAATTTTATTTTGCATTTTTTCTTCGTGATCGGGTGTTGTGTACTTTCCACTCTGAGTCACTTTTTTTGTATCCTTCGCTGCATGTTCGCTTGGACTCGTTTTCCCTAGCTTCGCAACTTCCATCCGTTTCAGCTGACAGCCGCCTCTTTCCAGATTCTAGTTCTATTGCACTTTCGTTCGTTTGGTCATTGTTGTCGTTGTCGGTGATAGCGTCGTGATTGTCGTCAGTTTCGGAGTCGCTTGTGTTGGATTCGTCTGTGTGGTTCGATGGTGGATAAGCTGCATCGCATTGCTTGTGTTGGATGCCAGGGGTTTTAGTTTGTTCGTTAGATGAGCTGGATGATGTTTGCTGTTGTTTGTCGCCACGAACCGAGCGATCGCTCGGGAAGTTAATTAGAGTAGTGTGGTTTTCGATGGTAATGCATGATGGCAATGGTTTCTCCATCCGCATTCGTAGCACTCTAACACCATTTGGCACCCCTGCGAAGTAATTCTTCCAAATCTCGTTTTGGATGGAGATCACTTTGCCGTATTGTTCCATATGCCTTGAGATAACGGAATTGGACATTTGTGGAGGTAGATCCAAAATCCTCACAGTGGTGGTGGGGCCATCCACGTAGACGGGGATGTAATACTTCGCCCCTTGAAGTGTAAAGCAGTGTTGCAAATGATGTTGCTTGTATAGCCGTGTGGCTACACCAGCGTCACTCATCTCAACAAACACGCAGTTCTTGAGATTATGCAACTGGACGTTTTTTACGTCGGCCATGTCTAACTTGATGAAGGTTTTAAGAAAATCCTCCACCTGTTCGAGGGGAGGTCGCTTCGGCAGGATACTGAAGTCGATAACGAGCGTATTCTTCCTATACGAAGACATTTTGCACGGACTGCAAAATTCTTTCGCGCGAGGGAAAAACAACGAATAGCGAGAAACTGTTGCCGTATGAATAAAGGTCTGTCGCGCACAGAGAGCGGTTGTCAACTGATCACATATATAGAAATCAGGATATCCTCCACCTTTTGCAAGATGTGATGTTGAATTGACTTTTACCCTTTGATTTATTTTTGTGTAGAGAATTGACATAAACAGATGTCGAAAAAAAAAATGTTCACTGACTTTATTGTTCATAACATTATTTAGATTTGACGTTTAATTTTTATCTTATTATTCCTTATTAATCGAATATGACGACTTCTTTCGAAAATTCGACTTTTTCTCTTTTCGACGTTCTGTCCATTCGAAGTTTTGGCATTTGACATTTTGACTTTTTGTCTTTCGACTTTTTGTCCCTTCGACATTTTGTCTTTCGACGTTTTGTCACCCAGTAAAAGTACAGTGAACAAAATTTAAAAAAAATGTTTTGAGTTACAACTCTGAATCCTGAAACAAGAAGGAAAACATCCACATTATTATACTCAACCAACTCTGTGAACCCCGGCCTGTCGTTTGAGAACCAGTGCAAAGGATGAAAACAAACCACTCACGCTCTCGGTCGGTGTCGGCTCTCTCGGTGAACCATGTTTTCCAACCCACAGGCAAAGCCACCCACCCACCTGTCGTACCGCCCTGTAAACCGACCATCGCGCAAACCCATTCAGGAACCAGCAGGAGAAGAATGCATCGTAATAAAAGCGAGGATGTTGATGGAAAAAGTGCCTTCTATCCGTTGGCAGGATTTATCGCTGGTTCAGTTTCGTCGAGCGTTTCGTGGCAGACAGACGTGGTTTAGCCTTCGTGGAGTTCGGATGCGTTTTTTGAGGATTACTATCCGTTGGGAAGTTAAACCCTAGCAACACACCCTTTGTCACCAGGGGCAAAGCAAATGCAGGTCGCTCTAATTGAAGGATGATAGCTGCGTTTGGGGCTGAAAAGGATAACTCAAGTAGCAACAAAACATAAAAGTTACGCTATTTGAATGTAAAGCTCGTTTGCATGGTCCCGGTTTCCGATTGGAGGAGTTCTGTTGAAGCGAGCTCTACGGGCTGTGAAGAAGTTGACGAAGAATAAACTATCAGGCTTTCGTGCGCCTGCAGATGACATACGATAGTGCATAGCGAGCTGCAGAGAATAATACATGTGACATGTGTATGGTGAAGAATGGAAACAATTGCCCGTGAGCGAGTTTGTTTTTTATGATTTATGACCACTGGCTCAGGGGGCTGCAAGTGTCGTCGTCAAATAGAATAGTGTGGCTTGGACGGGAATAGTTGCTATGACTATGGGAGGCCTGCAGTGAGTTGGCAGTCGTTGCTATCCGGCGTTGTCTGGACCACATTTTTGGAATGCTGGCTATATGTACCTCCGTAGATACCAACGTTGGAAAAGGTGAACGGATAAACGGGTGAGCCTACCGGTGCTGGATGAAGCTTTTAAAGTTAGAATTTGTTCCACACTGTTGTTGGTGTTCCGGTGAAAACAATCAATGAGTGAAATGAATCGTTTAGTTTTCGGTGATCAACAGGAAGCAGTGATTTCACGGGAATTTGCGCGTTTTCTGGCAGTGACAAACGGTGAGAATGAAGCTGATATGCAAATGCAATTAAACCGTTTTACTCAGAAATTGCGCATAACATCATTCACTGATTGGGAGTGCTGAGTATGGAGGGTTAGACATACGGAATCTGATTGATGTCATCTAATGTTTATGCAAAATTAGTGAACAAGCTAAAATCACTAATTTTAAAGAATTGATCGCTGCTTGATTATTGGTAGATAGACAAGAAGGATTTGAATTCTTGAGACCAAAAGTCGTATTAGCATAAATATGAATCAAAAAGCTATTTGGCATAAATCATATTTTGTTATACCTTCGTAAAAGTTCAACTTATAAAAAGGAGTAGCATGTTTAGTGGGAACATCATGCAAATTTTTCACATAAAGGATCTTTAACACGTTTTTCATTGATCTTAAATATGAATAGAATTATAAAATTATCCAAGTACTTATCATTACTCGCGAGTTTGGACATGGTATCTGCGTAGTTACGAGCTGGCATCAGCTCGCAGAATTGTAGTAACAGAACCGATTCAATAGACACTAAATAGTTTTGCTTTTTTCAAATAGATTTGAGGAGATACAGACTTCCTAAGCTGAGTCGCTAGAGTTCGCGGCTACAATGCAAAGTCATGCTATCTAGGTTCGATTCTTTGTCGGCCCAGGATCTTTTCATAATGGAAATTTTCTTGACTTCCCTGGGCATAGAGTATTATCGTATTTGCCATATGATATGTTGCCCATACTCGCATAACAGTCCCATTCATATAAGGAATCCCTTAGAATATGGGACTATTATGCGAGTATGGGCAGTATACGAATGCAAAAATGGCAACTCTGGCAAAGAATGCTCTCAGTTGTAATAAATGTGGAAGCAAATCGAATATTAATCTGAGAAGCAGAATCTGTTCCAGTGAGGACGTAATGCCAAGAAGAGCGATACAGACTTTGAGCTCAACTATCATGTTTTGAAAACACTACCTTTTAGCAGTTTCGATCCCGGTCATATTCCCGGATCCTGGCTTAATATTATTGTTGGATTTATTCTACAAGAGGTCGTACGGTGTACATGAAGAAGCAAAGTATATTATTTTATCTTTGTTATCGATGCATTCAGCCGGTGGCTGGTTCGTTTCCAAGAAAAGCTAAGTGTTTAACACCAACCGTTTCGTCCTTTTTTTTTTCTTCCAAAATTCTGCGAATTGTCAGGCACCAGATCCGTGATATCTATTTGGCAAACATGCCTTTTTTATGTAAATTAACATGCTAAACTCCGGGCAATTCACTGTCCACCGTCCATAAACTTCGAGGTTATTATGAGACGGGGAAGGGTGGCCTTATAATCATGAAAAGCCATGTCGACAATGTGTTTGTAGTTTCTAGAAAGTGTTGATAGGCGGACACATCATTGTGTTTACTAATCTTGAGATATCATCTGTAAGTTTTGTCCAAATATTTTTTTTCAATTCCTTTATTAGTATCATTTTAAAAATTACATTCATTTCATATATCTAGGTGTTCTGTGTTATTAGACAACACTATCATACTTAATGGGTGAAACAAATTTAAGATTTTATTAACGTTTTGTTAACAACATATTACATTTCATTTGCCGTAGCAATTCACATTTTTTACAGGTGAGTTGATTTATTTATTTATTTATTTATTTATTATCGTCAATCAAAGTAGACTACATGTTAACACTTAAATCTATATACTGCTATATCTTACATAGTTAAAGTATATTCTTAGGTTACTACGCGACATTGTCAAGTCTATTGTTTCGCAATGTTGATTATATAAACTCATCATTCGGTTTAGAGGAGAAAATTTTGCATAATTAGTACGACGGTGATTAATAAAAAACAAGTTACGATTCCTAAATTGCCGGGAAGGAGTATAAAAATTTAAGCTGTTTAATAGGTTAGGAGAATCAATACGATGCGAAACAATATCGTTCACGAATGAAACCATAGCGAATTCGCGGCGCTTTTTCAATGTCTGAATATCAATGAGCATGCATCTTGATTCATAAGATGGAAGAGGGAAGGATGTCCAGCCCAATTTACGAAGAGCATATAACAGAAATTGCTTTTGAACTGATTCGAGACGTTCTTCATGCGTCTTCATAAAAGGAGACCATACAATACTACAATACTCTAATATAGACCTCACGTAAGCGACGTACAAAGTTTTAATAGTGTATGGATCATTAAAGTTAGAACCAAAGCGTTTGATAAAACCAAGCATATTTGTTGCTTTATGTATAATGGTGTTGTAATGATCGATAAAAGTGAGTTTTGAGTCTAAAATTACGCCTAAATCTCTGACCCTATCGCATTTTTCAACGATTTGATTTCCTAAAACTACAGTTGTTTCTTCTGTGTTTCGCTTTCTGCTAAAAGTAATTAAATTACATTTTTTAACATTTAACTGAAGTAGGCTTTTACTACACCATTCATCAAAAATAGATATTTCACTCAGATAGATGTCAATGTCGTTAGCATACTTGATTTCCATGAATAACTTCATATCGTCGGCATAGATAAGAATATTTATATGCTTAAGAATGTAGGAAATATCATTTACATATAATATGAAAAGAAGAGGTCCTAGATGTGAGCCTTGAGGAACTCCTGATGTAACTTGGATAGGATTCGATTTTTTACCATTATATCTCACTATTTGTTGCCGATTTGTTAAATATGATTGTATCCAGTTTAAAGATGGTTTATCAAATCCTATTTTTTCTAACTTGAAGAGTAACATAGAGATATCAATGCGGTTAAATGCTTTGCTGAAATCAGTATACAGAGCATCTACATAGTTACCATTGTCCATAGCATTCAAAGTATAATTGGTGAATTCTAGTAAATTTGTAGAAGTGGAACGGCCTTTAAAAAATCCATGTTGTGCATTTGTAATTCTGTTCCTTAATTGCCCAAACAATTTTCTATTAACAATGGATTCAAAGAGCTTTGGAATACAGGAAATTATAGCAATTCCACGATAATTACGAATATCAGTTTTCTTCCCTGATTTGTAAATAGGTACTAAGAATGATTTCTTCCAGTTTTTAGGAAATTTGCCGGATTTTAGTGACATATTGAACAGCCAAAACAAAAGAGATGTTAATTCAACAGCAAGCTTCTTCATAAATACTGGAGGAATTTCATCATCACTTTTTGTGGCATCCAATCCTTTCAAGCCTGATAAGATGTCTTGTACAATTATCTGGTGCACACTAATGTCATTTGAGGGGGCAGGGAAGAATGAAAAATAATTTTGGTCCCGATCCTCTTCTGAAAATGTCGTATAGATTTCTTGGAAAAACGTTGAAAAGAGGTGGCAAATTTCTTCCGGGTTGTTAGCGTCTTTATCGTCAAGTTGCATTTTTGATGGTAGATTGTTTGATTTTAATTTTGTTTTAGTATAATTAAAGAAACTTCTTGGGCATGACTTTATATAGCTCTCAATTTTTCTATTATACTCTTCAAGTGCAGAATTTATAGCAATGTTCAACTGTTCACATAAGTCCAGGTATTTCTGCATATTATCATCACTTCCATGTTTTTTATAAATTTTGTGAGCCTTTTGCTTTCGATTTTTAAATTCCTGATATTTCTATTGAACCAGATGGGATTTTTTGAATTACCAAAAAGTTTTTCCCTTCTCAGAGGTACCTCTTCACGAATAATTTCCATTAGTAAACTGTAAAATACATCAACAGCTTTTTCGACATTATTTTCTTCTCTGATCAGTGATTGCCAGTCAATTAAGTTTATTCTATTTTTTATGTTTTCATAATTTGCATTATCGTATTCATAGATATCCTCATATTCGCACACTGTGGGTCTGCAGTTATTGTGAATAAATAATGAGTATTCCAGTGCTGTATGAAATGCTTCATTTTTCCACAAGGGTGCAATACTTTCAGTAACGTAGAAATCTTCTTGGATGTTTGTCAATAGAAAGTTATACCTGCTTTTAAGAGGAAAAAACACATGTTTTCAATTTACTTAACCTTACTTAACCTAAATATATAACGCATTAATCGGAGCAATAGAAGATTGTTATGATTTTTGCCTGGAATTATTTATTATTTATTTGACATTTGTTCCAATGTTTCAACATTGGATATTCTATGCAATTCATTGGTACTATACCAAGGAGGAAGCTTCAGAATCATTTTCAAAGTTTTAATTTGAATTCTCTGCAGAGCTTTCTTCCTGGTATTTCAACAGCTAGTCCATATTGGTACAGCATACAACATGGCTGGCCTGAAAATTTGTTTGAATATCAACAGCTTGTTCTTAAGACAAAGTTTTGATTTTCTATTAATAAGGGGATAGAGACATTTTACATATTTATTACATTTGGCTTGAATGCCCTCAATGTGATTTTTGAAAGTTAAATTCTTATCTAGCATGAGCCCTAGATACTTAATTTTATCTGACCAAATTATTGGAACCCCTCTCATCGTGACAACATATCTACTTGAAAGTTTCAAATAAAGAGCTTTTGGTTTATGTGGGAATATTATTAGTAGAGTTTTGGAAGCATTAGGAGAAATCTTCCATTTTTGCAAGTATGAAGAAAAAATATCCAAACTGTTTTGCAATCGACTACAGATGACACGCAGGCTTCGTCCTTTGGCGAAGAGGCCTGTGTCATCAGCAAACAAGGATTTTTTACATCCCTGAGGTAAGTCAGATGTGAACATATTGTATAACATTGGTCCCAAAATACTGCCTTGGGAAACATCAGCTCTTACATGAAGTCTTTCAGATCTGGAGTTCTAATAATTAACCTGAAGTATACGATTTGACAGATAGCTTTGAATTATTCTAACAATGTATGTTAAAATATTAAAGTTCAATCAAACTTTCATGCCAAACACTGTCGAATGCTTTTTCTATGTCTAGAAGAGCAAGACCAGTAGAATAGCCTTCAGATTTGTTGGAACGGTTCAAATTTGTTACACGTAAAAGTTGATGAGTGGTCGAATGTCCATGGCGGAATCCGAACTGTTCATTGGCAAAAAATGAATTTTCGTTGATGTGAGCCATCATTCTGTTCAAAATAACCTTTTCAAAAAGTTTACTGATGGAAAAAAGCAAACTGATTGGACGATAACTAGAAGGTTCTGCAGAATTTTTGTCTGGTTTCAAAATTGGTACAACCATAGCATTTTTCCATTTGTCAGGAAAATATGCTAATAGAAAATATTTGTTAAATTTATCAACTAAGAATGATAAGCTACTTTCTGGAAGTTTCTTGATGAGGATGTAGAAAATTCCATCATCGCCAGGAGCTTTCATATTTTTGATTTTTCTAATAATCTCACTTCTTCCAAAACTGTCTTACAGGCATTTTCGAAAACGTTCCCTTAATTGAGAATGTTTTCGAAGTCCTGAGTAACTTGATTTTCAATTGGACTAGTAAGTTCTAAATTCAAACTGTGAGCGCTTTCAATAGCATAGCAAATTTTTGAGCTCTTTCAAAATTAGTTAGTAATAATTTGTTTTCCTCTTTCAATGCCGGTATTGGCTTCTGAGGTTTTTTCAAAATTTTAGATAATTTCCAAAAGGGCTTAGAGCCAGGGTCCAATTGAGAAATGTTATTTTCAAAATTTTTGTTTCTTAATTGTGCAAAATGTTTCTTGATTTCTTTCTGCAAATCCTGCCATATAATTTTCATAGCAGGATCGCGAGTGCATTGAAATTGCCTTCTTCTCACGTTTTTAAAACGGATCAAGAGTTTAAGATCATCGTCTAAAATCACGGATTTAAATTTGGCTTCAACAATGGAATTTGTTAAAGTTTCAAGAGCATTGTCAATATAAAGTTTTGTATATAAAGAAATGTTAACATCAAGATAAAAGTCAATATATGTTTCACATATATTCCAGTCGGCTCAAAATAATTGAAAGTAGAGCTGATAGGATTGAGAATCGGATATTTGAAATGTAACAGGGACATGATCAGAACCAAAATCAGCATGTGTAATTAGTTGGTTGCAAAGATGCCTAGAGTCGGTTAAGGGGCCGTCCATAAATGACGTAGCATTTTTTCACTGATTTTTTACACCCCCCTCCCCCCTTCGTAGCATTTCGTCACAAATGCTGGTACTCCCCCCTGGAAAATACGTAGCATATCGAGCACCCCCCCTCCCCCTATTTTTTTTTATTTGTTTTCCTTAGTGACTGGGTTGAAACAAAAAATTGGAAATGAGAAGTTCAATACAAAGTTTGATATTAATAACTGACTGAAATGAAAGGATAATCTATTCTAACAGTTTGATATACAGTAGCGCTCAAAAGTAATTTGGAAAAGTTTTTAATAAACATTTTCCTTGGTTTTGGTTCCCAGTTTCTTATAGACTAAATTATATTACTATTGCTGTTCTTACCATAAAAAACAAGTTTACTATAAAATATGTGAAAAAAAATGATTGGATTGATGAAGCTCGTTACTGTCGAGTACGGGTCCAATATATTTTATAATATATTGAACAAAAATTTCGTTATATTAGGGGATAGTTTTTTTTTTAATTATTCTTTGTTAGGAAAAAGATTTCAATGAAGATGAACAAGAAAATAGATCAATTTGAAATAAATCATCGTTAATATTATCCAATTTAAAATCATTTTAGCAAACATTGGCCAGATACATAAAAGATTACACTTGAAATTTTTTGAATGTTTAGAAAATTATACAAATACAATAACCTCTATTAATATTTCAGTTGAATTTCATTATCGTTTCCATACTGAAATAATCTTACGCAGCCTATAATGAAACCGTTAAATAATAAAAATATTTCAAATTACCGAGTTATTAACAAAATTTAATGATAGGGCAATTTTGTTAACTCTCGAATCTATTATCCTCATTTATGTTCAGGCTATTCCATCAAGAGCATTGATATATCAAAACAAATGATGAGTTGATTGGGTGGAGATCTCCTGCAACAATGAAGGCATAATTCACGGAATAAATATCATGCTTTAAATGTAATATTTGCCAAGAAGAGCATATTTTATTTTCTTGAAGAAATAAAGCCCCAACAGAAAATATGGATAAAACTAAAACGGCTGACTTTATGTCATGTTAACAAATGGCAAAAAAAAAGTTCTCTAAGTAGTTAGAGCATTGATTTTTGTTCAATTCATTAAACTTATTTTGTTTATTTATAAATTTATTAATTTAGACGCGAATATAATATAATATTCACATAATTATTTAAAGCTTCAAAACATCTGTTTGATTGCATTTATCAAGAAAATCTAAAGTTTCATAGATATTTTTTCAATCTTGTCATATGAATGTTTTGAAGCTTAATCAAAATTTTATAACCCAAGTTTATAAGTAAAAAAGAAGGTTTCATAAAAAATAATTGTATGCAATTTTTTTCAGCGCCTTTCTTTTTACGGACTTGATTCAAAATGCTACGTCCACTAGCTAGGACCCCTCCCTCCCCCTCGTCACACTTCGTCACAAATTCGTGAAGACCCCCCTCCCCCCTAAAAAGCTACGTCATTTATGGACGACCCCTAAGACCAAATCAATCGTGGATGGATTTCTAGAAGAGGAAAAACACGTAGGGCTATCAGGGTATTGAATTGAGAAATATCCTGAAGAGCACTCATCAAATAACATTCTGGCGTTGGAATTACTTTGAAAATTATTTTATGACCGATGTTTGGCACTCAAGTCACCAATGACAAAAACAAATAACTTATAGCGATTCAAATTTCGCAAGTCAGTTTGGAGCAAATTAACTTGCTGCCCAGAGTATTGAAAAGGCTAATAGGCAACTATAATTTTTTTTACTACACTGTGTTTCAACATAAACACTTAAAGTTTCAAAAACTTTAGTTTCAAATGACGGAAACAGTTGATGTTTTATACGCCTTTGAATGATGTTTACAACTCCCCCACATGCCCCATCAGTCGATCATTACGATAAAAAAAAGTTTGGATCTCTTTTGAATTTGGATCCAGGTTTCAAATATGTTTCAGCAATAACTGCTATATGTACGTTATAAGCTGTAAGAAAATAAAACAGCTCATCCCCTTTACCATTCAAAGAACAAGCATTCCACTTTGAAATATTTGAATTATTATTTACTGGATCCATTAGAAAAAACGTAATCCAATAGCAATTTGATTAGTACATTTTACACCAACTTGGACTGCTTCAGTCATAGTGGTTTGAACATTGCATCAATCATTTAATTCAATTGTTCAGTTAGAAAAATAAAATCAGCGATCCGATGATTTACAGTTAGAATTTTCGGTAGACGAAGAGGTGGAGTACAAGTCACCTGTGACTGCTGGGTTTTTCCATTTGATTTGAAACAATTAGAATAGGTACTCGTAGTATGAATAGGGGAGTTCAAATTACCTGCTACGATATTGGCAAAGGATTATGCTTGGGTAGATCCATCCGAAATTAAAAGATTCAAACGGATACCCTCCAAAAAAACAAATAGTTTGTGAATGAGCATGATTATGATCTTGCTGATGGGTATGATTCTTAATCAAGCTTAACTGAAAAATGAGCATTGTTCGATACTCTACAGGCGAATTCCGGAAACGACCGTAACGGATATTACTGTTCATCTGCCTGGCACGAGGCTCGACGAATCGCATACGCAAAGGGCAAGCCCAAAAGTTAGATTTATTATTACCTCCGTAATCTGCGCATATGAACTTATCGGTATTTTCCTTCACTGGACAGACGTTCTTAGCGTGAGAAGAACCTCCGCAAATCATGCATTTAGCTTCTATGCGGCAATGTTTTGTACCATGACCCCACTTTTGGCACCGACGGCACTGAGTGGGGTTCTGTAAATTTCCTCCAGGTTTCTGGAAATGTTTCCATGTCACACGGACTTCGAACAGAAGTCTTGCTTTGTCTGAAGCTTTTATATTATTTAGATCATTTTTGTTAAAGTAAACTAAATAATATTCTTGAAAAAGCTCTGTTCGCGCTCATCATAGACGCGTCATCGCTAGTTGCCGCTCAATTGAAGCGTGTGGAGAGAGAGACGCTACCTATTGTGCCATTCATCGGCGCAGTGGAATATTCCACTGCCAGTCAGCGTGCAGCTTCTTCAGTTGCCGCCAATCCAACATCGCGCCAAACTGTGAAGGGAAGCATGAGCGGGAAATAAATTGTATATTGTGTATCCGTACTGTGTGCCTATATAAGGCGCACCCATTAGCCTGTAAGAATTGTAGTTTGTATTCGTTTCCCCCACCGAGTAGGCACGCTGCCTCTCGGTGGTAATAAATCAGTAGTAAAGTGCAAAGTCGGTTGTTTGATTCGTCGTCCGTCTCCACACCAAAAAATACACAACGTAGGGAAGACGTCCTGGCCGAAACATTGGTGCCGTGACCAGGATCACCGAATCAGAAGAGGATTGAGGATGCCCATACCGTTTCCGGACCCCGCCGTCCACCCGTCGGACCAAGCCGTCCATCCGAACCGTAGCGTTCAATTGTGGGACCTTTGCGTCCATCCGGACAATTGCCGTCCATCCGGACCTCGCCGTCCACCTGTGGGACCCAGCGTCCACCCGCCGGACCATTGCCGTCCATGCTCCGGACCTCTGCCGTCCAACCGGACCCCTGCGTCCACCTGTAAGACCATTGGCGTCTATCCGGACCGTAGCGTCCACCCGAGGGACCATAGCGTCCAATCCCGGACCATTGCCGTCCAACCGGACCCCTGCGTCCATTTGTGGGACCCTAGCGTCCACCTGCCGGACCTCGCCGTCCATCCGTCGGACCCCTGCGTCCACCCGAAGGACCATAGCGTCCACCCGTCGGACCGAAGTGTCCATTCGTCGGACCGAAGCGTCCACCGTCCGGGCCGTAGCGCCCATCCGTAGAAAAGTGCATCCTCGAATCATCACCTCGAATCGTCAAATCGAATCATCATCAAGCAACACGGTCCGATTCCGTGAACCCAACCAAGCAAACCGATCATCCATTCAACCGGGCGACGATGATAAACCAGAACTAGCCACCAACCCATTGAAGCGAACGATCGAGCCAAGCACCCCGTGGAATACCTAGAGTAAGCGAAACCCAACCAACCATTCAAGTGAATCATTCAGGGAAGCAAGCACGATCATCTAAGTCCTACCTAGAATTACCAGCACCGATCGGCGATAGAATCGTTTCCATCCTGCTGTACCTACGAAACACAGCCAACCATCAAAGCAAGCAAATCGCATCATCGCCAAGCAAGCAAACCAAAACCAAACTGCACACCATCCAGAACACTACCTACAGTGAGTCAGCGTCGATCGTCGTCACCATCATCATCGTTCTCTCCCGCCCAAACAATAACCAACAGCTCACTAAAATATTTGAAAACATTCGTTTTCGGGTGGGAGTATGTTCGCGCTCATCATAGACGCGTCATCGCTAGTTGCCGCTCAATTGAAGCGTGTGGAGAGAGAGACGCTACCTATTGTGCCATTCATCGGCGCAGTGGAATATTCCACTGCCAGTCAGCGTGCAGCTTCTTCAGTTGCCGCCAATCCAACATCGCGCCAAACTGTGACATCAATGGAAGCATGAGCGGGAAATAAATTGTATATTGTGCATCCGTACTGTGTGCCTATATAAGGCGCACCCATTAGCCTGTAAGAATTGTAGTTTGTATTCGTTTCACCCACCGAGTAGGCACGCTGCCTCTCGGTGGTAATAAATCAGTAGTAAAGTGCAAAGTCGGTTGTTTGATTCGTCGTCCGTCTCCACACCAAAAAATACACAACGTAGGGAAGACGTCCTGGCCGAAACAAGCTCTTTTCGAAAAATTCCAGATTGGGTTTTCTTTTTCATAATAATTACTTAGACTGGTGAAAATCCAAGTAAATCATTTTTTCTATTTTTGATCTCTTTATGTGACTTATAGTCACTTGAGAGACCTTTCGAAACGACTTTGAGCAAACGTTCAATTTGTCGCCATAAGTAAAAAAAATTGTGCTTCTTCTCTTCAAGATGTTTGAGAAGAAGTTCACGATCTTTAAGAATTTCCGGCAAAACGCGACAGTCTCTTTTCTTTGCAGCTTAGAAGAAAACCTGGATTTCTTAATGGAGTTCAAGATCTCCTGCCTAAATCCCCCAAATTCGGAACAACTGACAAGGCCCTCTTTGTTTCCTCACTTGAATCAAAGAGCCTGGGCTAGAGACTGTTTCGATTTGGCGTTCGGAAAATTTGTCTAGAGTATTGAACTGATTGCTCATTTCGATGCAATTTTCAACATTATCCATTTCACCCTTGGAAAAAAGCCCGCATTCCGGAGAATGTTCCTTTCTTCCATTTTTGCTGTTGATATCAGGGTGAAATTCACAGATTCCGGTAAAATGAGCTTAGTGTGTATATTGTTCTTAACTATGCCATGGTTGCCATTTTCGCATTCGCATATCGTGTGGCAGGTACAAATATGCTTAATGCCCTGGAAAGTCGAATATATTTTAATTACGAAGAGATCCTTGACCAGTAGGATTTGAACTACTCACTACCCTCAGATACGGCTGCCTTAGTTAAAATAAATAAAATTCCAAATTATCATCATTTATCCATTATCCTGCTGTTAGTTTCACCCAAATTGACGCTCACTCTGAAAAGATTTATTGCTTTAAAGCTTATTTATAGCTGAGCGTGTAACGGGGTAATGCGGGTGATCGGAAAGGAAACCGCAGACAAACTTCACTTTAGCGCCAGGCAAGACTTTATCCTTGCCGTGAAGATGCGAGTTTTTATCTCAAATAATCCCGTGCCCGGCGGAGAGACCTCAAGGTAAATCCAAATCGTGTAAATCCCGACCCACGACCGAAACTGACGCACCAAATTCACTAACTGAGTTATCTTAAAACAAACGTATTCAAATCCAGGGTGGAAATGGTTCCTAGTCCGTGGATAAGGCACCCATTCCCAGAGCCTATTCTAAAATTCCGTAACAAAACCGAGACTGCATTAACCCAACTCACACAATTAGCCCAAGGATTGCGTTGTGTAATTGAAAAGTTGTAGTTGCTTTTCCTATCTCATCTTGCAATGGTTTTATTATGCTTCATTGCACCTCCTCTCTTGACTTCACTTCATGCGCTTCTTTACAAAATTTGGTCTTACTTGCTAAGGGTTAGTTTTGTACATAGTTTTTGGTTTTTCAATCATTACTTGCCCAACAGGAACCCGGCATGCGGCAGCGCACCACGTGGCTGCAAGATCTCCAATGATGCATCGACTTGACGGTCATTCAGGGTCTGACGAGCGTTGTCCTTAACTTTACGTCGTCTTGCGGTAGCCCTCTGTTGGTGGGATCGAGATCTACTGCAGTGGGTAGCGTTGACGGCGTAACCAAGTGGGTTGGACTAAGCTTACGCTATTCACCGTATGGCGGCGCCTCCTCTGCACGTGCTCTTACCGATTGTACCGGTTCGCCGGTGACGTGTGATGTTGTTGCACGATAATCCTCCACGTGCGTCTCACTGTGCCTAGTCACTTAGGCTTTCGACCTAGGGGTGACGCCTTCGTTCGAAGGATTCCTTTGAACGAATTTCGAGATTGCATTAGGACTACGCTTTCATCGTGATCGCACGCAAAAATGGAATTACCTCGCACGTCGGTCTGACCCGTCAACCAATCTACCAATGCCACGGGCCTACAGACATTTCAATCGAAAATTCAACGAAACTCCAACCAGCATCCCAAACCCAAGAAATCAAATCAATTGGTGAAGGTGGTACATGCCATACCAGCTGGCATTGTTTCCACCCGACCAAGTTTAGGATATTGTATTCCTAGCTGAGGGAACGCGTCGGAAAAGTTGACCCACATTGTTCCATTGGGCTGGTTTGGGAGATGAGAGTGGTGGGAGAATTCGCTGGTTGAACAAGTATCCTACATATGTATGTATGGAAACACAGGCCCGAAAGGATGTGGAAGTTTTTCACACCTTCCGAGGAGAGCAATGAACGACCATGTAGACTCACCATAAAACACATCCCCATGGTGGAGCAAATTTCAGCAAGCGGTGCAGTGACTGGCCTTCTGCTTCCCTATCCTTGGCATTACGTATATAAATTTAATGGTTTAAATCCGCTCTTTCGTAATGGGTTGTAAGCTGGTGGTGGTATTTTGACCGCGTATATTTTCTAATAATTTGGTTAAATATGGTTCTAAAATTAGCACAGCATGCATGCTTCGTAAATGACTTCAACATGCTGCAAACAGGCGAATAATAGAAATGCAGTGTGACACATAAATAACAAGACAATGCAATTTGCGAATCTGTCTTTCCCAGTGAATCGAATGTTTGTTTTCCGTGTACAGAAGAGCAAGATTAATTTGAATATTATTCAAATATTCTAGTTACAACTGTTCATTGGCAAACAAAAAATTTCCATTAATGATTAACAAGCTTTTACAGAATAGGAGAGAATGATTGAAAGAAGTGATTGATACCACCTTGGCATTTACATCATCTTCCAACGTCTGTTACCTGTAGTAAACGAGTTCGTGGGAAATTATAAAGCCGGCTTCGTTGACGGCCGATCGACAACGGACCAGATCTTTACTGTACGGCAAAACCCCCAAAAATGTCGTGAGCACCAGGTCCGAATGACCCCCATTTTATCGATTTCAAGGCGGCATACGATGGACCGCGTAGAGCTATGGAAAATCGTGGACGAGCACAGCTTTCCTGGGACGCTCACGAAAATGATAAGAGCGACGATGGAAGGTGTGCAAAATTGTTTGAAGATGATGGACTTTCGTGCTGTTGTTCAATATTGCGCTAGAAGGTGTAATGGGGAGAGCCGGGCTTAACATCCGGGTACGATTTTTAGGAGATCCAGTCAATTTGTTTGCTTCGCAGATGATATGCACATTGTCGGCCGAACATTTGAAAAAGTGGCGGAACTGTACACCCGCTTGAAACGCGAGGCAGCGAAAGTTGGACTGGCGGTGAAAGCGATCAAGACAAAGAACATACTAGCTGGTGGGGACGAGCGTGACAGGGCTCGCCTACACAGCTAAAATATGTTGTAATTTATGTTTATTTTCATGCACATATTTGGATCATTAAAATAAACTGAAATGTCAACGACAAATCGCTTATTTTTTATCGAATGCACTTTAAATTTACATGTTCATGTAACATTCAAGCATCTTTAGTTGAAAACTAAACGTAATGCTTTAACAGTTTATAAATTTGATTTACTTTTACTATACTTTTCTGTTTACGCTACATCGAAATTTAAATATTTCTATCTGTGTAGGTAGCAGTGTTACGATAGACGGGGATACGTTCGAGGTGGTCGACGAGTTCGTCTACCTTGGATCCTTGCTGACGGCTGACAATAACGTTAACCGTGGAATACGGAGGCGCATCATCAGTGGAAGTTGGGCCTACTATGGCCTCCACAAGAAACTGCGGTCAAAAAAGATTCAAACCCGCACCAAATGTACCATGTACGCTCATAAGGCCGGTAGTCCTCTATGGGCATGAAACGTGGACGATGCTCGAGGAGGACCTGCAAGCACTTGGAGCAAAGACAAATTAAAGACCTCCATGTCTCTTCTTCTTCTTCTTTCTGGAGTTACGTCCCAACTGGGACAGAGCCTGCTTCTCAGATTAGTGTTCTTATGAGCACTTCCACAGTTATTAACTGAGAGCTTTCTTTGCCGATTGACCATTTTTGCATGTGTATATCGTGTGGCAAGTACGAAGATACTCTATGCCCTGGGAATCGAGAAAATTTCCTTTACGAAGAGATCCTCGACCAGCGGGATTCGAACCCACGGCCCTCAGCATGGTCATGCTGAATAGCTGCGCGTTTACCGCTACGGCTATCTGGGCCCCATGTCTCTTGCAGTTGCCCAAAATTTTATGGCTCATAAGGTAATCAAGAATGCCGTGAAAAGTGTACTGCGATCTGTCAAACTTGGGTACCTTTTGCACTATCGAGGGACCAAATGCAGTACTAGAAGTGGTACCCAATCTGAGCTCGAGTGGGACGGACCTGCTTGGCGTCTTCGAACGTCGGGTGCTTGGGACGATCTTTGGCGGTGTGCAGGAAAACAGTGTGTGGCGGCGAAGGATGAACCACGAGCTCGCCCAACTCTACGGCGAACACAGTATCCAAAAGGTGGCCAAAGCTGGAAGAATACGATGGGCAGATCATGTTGCAAGAATGCCGGACAGCAACCCTGCAAAGATACCATCTTTGGATCCGGTTGGTACAAAAAGGCGTGGAGCGCGGCGAGCTAGGTGGGTGGATCAAGTGCGTATCGATTTGGCGAGCGTGAGGCCGAACCGAGGATGGAGAGATGCGGCCTCGAACCGAGTATTGTGGCGTGAAATTGTTGATTCAGTGTTATCTGTTTAGATGTTACCTAAATAAATGAAAATGAATGAGTAAAATATGATTACATATGCGTGCTTCCTAAAGTGAGTTTATCACTTTAAGTGTTGTTATTGTGTTCTTTTACTCGGA
Source organism: Aedes aegypti (assembly GCF_002204515.2). Lineage (NCBI taxonomy): Eukaryota > Metazoa > Arthropoda > Insecta > Diptera > Culicidae > Aedes > Aedes aegypti. Next base: position 211,714,892 of record NC_035108.1, on the reverse strand, counting down.
AATTTTTCACATCAATTTAAAATTTTATGTTTATAAGCATGTTCATATCCCTGTTCGCTTATCAAAATGAATCCTTTGACCCAACGATTCTCCCCATTAACAAACATCCCTCCCAGTAACATTTGTGGAGATGCAGAGCTGTACACGGTCTCCAAATAGCAAAGGTTATACACTAACCGGCGGGGCCTTCCTTAGCCAAGTGGTTAGAGTCCACGGCTACAAAGCAAAGCCATGCTGAAGGTGTCTGGGTTCGATTCCCGGTCGATTCAGGATCTTTTCGTAATGGAAATTTCCTTGACTTCCCTGGGCATAGAGTATCATCGTACTTGTCACACGATAAACGAATGCGAAAATGACAATTTAGGCAAAGAAAGGTTTCAGTTAATAACTGTGGAAGTGCTCTTAGAACTTTACGCTGAGTAGCCGGCTCTGTCCCAGTGAGGACGTTAATGCCAAGAAGAAGAAGATACACTAACATTCCTTCCCCCAATCCCACATTACTGCAAGGACATGGCCGGCGCCAATCTCATCTGAACTTCTAGTTGATTCTTTGTGAATCTTCACTGCCTTCGGTCAATCACGGAATAGCAACCATTGATATGTGTAGTCAGTCTAAGCTAAGCTTGCGATTTTGAAGTTATAAGCTAATTTAAGTTAAAACTTAGATGCCTAGAGTTCATAAAGGTGGCTCAATAGCATTTTTCTTATAGCGGTATTTGGAAGGCCATACATTAGCCATCCTTTGCTGCAAAAACTGTGAGAATGTCATTTTTTTAAATTGAGAAAATTCACTCTTAATTCGCCTGTAACTCACCAGATTTGAACTAATCTGCGTGTTGCCTTCAGCAAAGCTGTAGGTTTGATAACCTTGGCTTCTCCAATGATATTAAATTATTCCAATGCCTCAACAGTTCTGTACCCCAGGACACTATTGTGTGTATTCGGTCACAATACAATGACAATTGGGTCCATTTTCTCATTTTGAATTGCAGTTAACTCTCCCTTATTCGATTTTCCGTAGCACGATATCGAGTTAGAGAGTCATAGTAAAAGTTTGTTTTCATAGCTTACTCGATGGTCCCTTGGATCGCAGTTGCATTAGTTTTGTGTTTTGTAATGTTTTGTAAGGGAGGTATCGACCCTAACTCGATAGTTCCTTCAATATCGAGTTAAGGAGAGTTGACTTTATATGTGAACTGTATCACTGAGTACCGTAATCCGGGGTAACATTGATCAGCGGGGTAACATTGATCCGTATTACCCTTTTCGTAAAAAGTTCGAATCAACATTTATTGATGGAAAATTTTCAAAATTTGGGGGTTCGGGAAAATTGCGTTTTGTTCAAGTGCAAATTGGTCAACTTTTTTAATCAATGATTTGCAAATGGTATGAGCAAAGAAAATGCGATTGTACTAAAAATAGCATCGCCAAAAACGATTCCATTGTCAAATCTTTCATAAGTTTATCCAATTAAGCAACATTAACGAACTGCTATTGTGAATGATTAATTTCCTTAGGAAATGGCCTACAACTTCAAACTTCAAAATCACCAGATTTACAAACTTGCCATGTTCAGCAAAAATGTGTATCATTACTTCCTCAACAAATCTTCTGTAGACCATATTCACGTAAAACAGAACAGAAAACAGTTAGACAAAAAAAATCTTTTGGGTCCACCCTTAGTTAAAACTTCCAGAATCAATTTACTTAGTTCAAATGAAGAGTTAGATCTAAAGTGTCTTCGACAAAGTTGTTTTCAAATACATTTTCTAAAAGTGTGCAGAAGAGCGTAACCTCAAATTTCCACTAACAAGAAATTAAATCCTAAATAAGGGCCATCCTACTCAACTTCTTAGGAGATGCAACACTCATTTACAAAAACTTTTCTGAGCACACCATTTGTCTAAAATCGACGAGAACAGGGAAAACATTTTTTTCTGCTAAAATGTCGATTTAGATCATTGTGCATTATGTTAGGGGAAGTGCACTAATTTTTGACCCATCCATACGATTTTGGCTAACTTTGTATGGAAATCCGAAAATTGGTACATCATTCTTGTAGGTCGAAAATTAGTGCTTTTCCCCTAGTCTGAAGTTATCAGGTTGCGGGAGTTATCGACTGAGAGCTTAAATGATCCTCGACCAGAAGGATTCGAACCCACGACCCTCACTCAGCTTGATCTTGTGGAATAGATGATCACCACTAAATGATAAATATTTACCAAAATGTAGTCAAAATCCGTAATATGGTTGATTACACGTGCTTTGGAAACCTGACGTGGAAAAACTTTCAATCGATCGATTTTGGTAATGATTTCTATCACATACCATGCATCCAAAATACCGTTTCTCCTCGCTCTCTATTTCACTTGTTGAAAGCACGATTCCATTCTGTTAAGTAAGCGTCCTAAATGTTTCCGAAAAGTTTATTTACGACATGTTTCTTTTATTTCAGCCCTCTAATCAACGAGCAAAGTAAGTGCTAATAGCAAAGCGATAACCCGCCACTTCAGTCGGTCGGGTTTCTTTCAACTGTTTCCGGCGCGAGTTTTGTAACGTGACGACTATCTCCGTGAACGAGGAAGCATCCTAATTAATAATGAACCGTTGGTAAACTTGACTTTGCTTGGAGTGTCGTGTTATACTTTAACTGCTCTGCTACTCTGGCGTGAATACAGTAGCTGCAAAGTTTATGAGGTTCCATCAAATAGATAACTGGTGGGAGGAAAACATTGTGGAAGATTGAATTATTTGTAGCTCAAACTGACACTGAGCCGAGATTATCATAAAGTTGCGAAAAAAGTTATCAGCAAAAACAAATTTTTGGCCACAACGACGGCGTGCGAGACAGAGGAACCGAAAAAGCCGACGTCCAGAAGTTGAGTTTTAAGAGTTTCTGTCTTGAGGTGGGTGTGAACTCTCTCTAAGAAGCAGAAAAGGAGGTGTTTTTATGCTAATGAAGCGAGAAGATATATAGTAGATGGATGGTGGAAGTTAAAAGCGGTCAAAATAAAAAGGTGGTAGTGGATGTTGATGGAGGGAAAGTTGTGGATGGTGTAAAGTAAGGTGACGAGCAGCCAACTGCCAGGAAGAATTACGAGCAGAATAATAATTTTGTTTTGCTTCGAAAGCCCGAACACATTGAGCAAGCAAGAACATCGAGATCGACCGCAGAGCTGACGAAAATGCCAGCGGTGGTCTGCAAGTGACGTCTGCTTTGAAAAGGACTTGAAGCGGCTTCTGGAATTATTAAATCTCTGCATCCTTGACGACATCTTTTGCTTACTTACCAATTCAAAAAGAGAATAATCGACCCTGGAACGTGGAGAAGTGTGTGCGGTTTACGAGGAATAATTTATTGCTCATTTAACGTTAGTGAAATATTGAAGACCGTCAACAATTTTCAACCGTTTGTGGGACGACGTCATAGTATCTAGAGCGGCAGGTGAAAATCTAATCAACTAACTAACAAGGTAGGTACGAAATGTATATGAAATAATAGATTTTTCAAATGGGACGTGGTTCATAAAACTCCCAACGTTTTTCACAGATAATTTATTTATTTATTTATTTATTTATTTTATTTTATTTATTTTTTTTTAATTTCTTTATTAGTATCATTCCAAACATTACATTCATTTCCTATATCTAGGTGTTCTGTGGCTGGCCTGAAAATTTGTTTGAATATCAAAAGCTTGTTCTTAAGACATAGTTTTGATTTTCTATTAATAAGGGGATAGAGACATTTTATATATTTATTACATTTGGCTTGAATGCCCTCAATGTGATTTTTGAAAGTAAAATTCTTATCTAGCATGAGCCCTAGATACTTAACTTCATCTGACCAATTTATTGGAACCCCTCTCATCGTGACAACATGTCTACTTGAAGGTTTCAAATAAAGAGCTTTTGGTTTATGTGGGAATATTATTAGTTGAGTTTTGGAAGCATTAGGAGAAATCTTCCATTTTTGCAAGTATGAAGAAAAAATATCCAAACTTTTTTGCAATCGACTATAGATGACACGCAGGCTTCTTCCTTTGGCGGAGAGGCCTGTGTCATCCGCAAACAAAGATTTTTGACATCCCTGAGGTAGCTCAGGTAAGTCAGATGTGAAAATATTGTATAATATTGGTCCCACAATGCTGCCTTGAGGAACACCAGCTCTTACAGGAAGTCTTTCAGATCTGGAGTTTTGATAATTAACCTGAAGTGTACGATTTGACAGATAACTTTGAATTATTCTAACAATGTATGTTGGAAAATTAAAGTTTTTTAATTTTACAATCAAACCTTCATGCCAAACACTGTCGAATGCTTTTTCTATGTCTAGAAGAGCAAGACCAGTAGAATAGCCTTCAGATTTGTTGGAACGGATCAAATTTGTTACACGTAAAAGTTGATGAGTGGTCGAATGTGCATGGCGGAATCCGAACTGTTCATTGGCAAAAATTGAATTTTCGTTGATGTGAGCCATCATTCTGTTCAAAATAACCTTTTCAAAAAGTTTACTGATGGAGGAAAGCAAACTGATTGGACGATAGCTAGAAGCTTCTGCAGGATTTTTGTCTGGTTTTAAAATTGGAACAACCTTAGCATTTTTCCATTTGTCAGGAAAATATGCTAATTGAAAACATTTGTTGAATATATCAACTAAAAATGATAAGCTACTTTCTGGAAGTTTCTTGATGAGGATGTAGAAAATTCTATCATCGCCAGGAGCTTTCATGTTTTTGAATTTTTTAATAATAGTTCTCACTTCTTCCAAATCAGTCTCCCAGGCATTTTCGAAAACGTTTTCTTGATTGAGAATATTTTCGAACTCCTGAGTAACTTCATTTTCAATTGGACTAGTAAGTCCGAAATTAAAATTGTGCGCACTTTCAAACTGCATAGCAAGTTTTTGAGCTTTTTCGCAATTAGTTAGTAATAATTTGTTTTCCTCTTTCAATGCCGGTATTGGCTTCTGAGGTTTTTTCAAGATTTTCGATAATTTCCAAAAGGGCTTAGAGCCAGGGTCCAATTGAGAAATTTTATTTTCAAAATTTTTGTTTCTTAATTGAGCAAAACGTTTCTTGATTTCCATAATCCTGCCATATAATTTTCATAGCAGGATCGCGAGTGCGTTGAAATTGCCTTCTCCTCACGTTTTTAAGACGGATCAAGAGTTTAAGATCATCGTCTATAATCACGGATTCAAATTTTACTTCACATTTTGGAATTGCAATGCTCCGGGCTTCAACAATGGAATTTGTTAAAGTTTCAAGAGCATTGTCAATATCAAGTTTAGTTTCTAAAGAAATGTTAACATCAAGATTGGAGTCAACATACGTTTTATATATATTCCAGTCGGCTCGTAAATAATTGAAAGTGGAGCTGATAGGATTGAGAATCGCTTCTTGGGATATTTGAAACGTAACAGGGACATGATCAGAATCAAAATCAGCATGAGTAATCAGTTGGCTACAAAGATGACTAGAGTCGGTTAAGACCAAACCAATCGTAGATGGATTTCTAGAAGAGGAAAAACATGTGGGGCTATCAGGGTATTGAATTGAGAAATATCCTGAAGAGCACTCATCAAATAAAATTCTGCCGTTGGAATTACTTTGAGAATTATTCCATGACCGATGTTTGGCATTAAAGTCACCAATGACAAAAAATTTTGACTTATTGCGAGTCAATTTACGCAAGTCAGTTTGGAGCAAATTAACTTGCTGCCCAGAGCATTGAAAAGGCAAATAGGCAGCTATGAAAGTATATTTACCAAACTGTGTTTCAACAGAAACACCTAAAGTTTCAAAAACTTTAGTTTCAAATGATGAAAACAGTTGATGTTTTATACGCCTATGAATGATGATTGCAACTCCCCCACATGCCCCATCAAGTCGATCATTACGATAAACAAAAAAGTTAGGATCTCTTTTGAGTTTAGATCCAGGTTTTAAATACGTTTCGGTAATAACTGCTATGTGCACGTTATTAACCGTAAGAAAATTAAACAGCTCGTCCTCTTTACCATTCAGAGAACGAGCATTCCAATTTAAAATATTTAAATTATTATTTGGATCCATTAGAAAAACGTAATCCAATAACAATTTGATTTGTAAATTTTACACCTACTTGGACTGCTTCAGTCATAGTGGTGGCTTTGAACATTGCATCAATCATTAGATTCAATTGTTCAGTTAGAAAATTAAAATCAGAGGCAGACATGTCATGTGATTTCCCATTGGAATTTCCGGTAGACGAAGAAGCGGAGTTACCTGTGGCGGTAGGGTTTTTTCCATTTGATTTGAAACAAGTAGAATGGGTACCCATGGATCGAACAGGGGAGGAGTTCGAATTTCCTGCTACGATATCGGCAAAGGATTTACCGTGGGTAGATACATTCGAAATAGAAAGATTCGAACGGCTACCCGACGGATTAAAATTAGTTTGTGAATGATTATGATCTTCCTGATGGGTATGATTCATGATCAAGCGATCGTTAACTGAAAAATGAGCATTGTTCGATACTCTACCATGCAAATTCCGGAAACGACCGTTATCGTAACGGATATTATCTTTCATCTGCCTGGCACGAGCCTCAATGACCTTTTTGCGTGAAGGACAATTCCAAAAATTGGACTTATGGTTAGCCCCGCAATTACAACATATGAATTTGGTGGTATCTTCCTTCACTGGACAGACGTCTTTGGCGTGAGAAGAACCTCCGCAAATCATGCATTTAGCATCCATGCGACAATTTTTTTGTACCATGACCCCACTTTTGGCACCGACGGCATTGAGTGGGGTTCTGGTAATTTCCTCCAGGTTTCTGGAAATGTTCCCATGTCACCCGGACATCAAACAAAAGTTTTGCTTTTTCTAAAGCTTTAATATTATTTAGTTCTTTTTTGTTAAAGTGAACTAAATAAAATTCCTGAGAAAGCCCTTTCCGAACAATGCCAGATTGGGTTCTCTTTTTCATAATGATTACTTGGACTGGGGAAAATCCATGTAAATCATTTATTCCATTTTTGATCTCTTCAGGTGATTTATAGTCACTTGAGAGACCTTTCAAGACAACTTTGAACAAACGTTCAGTTTTGTCGTCATAAGTAAAAAATTTGTGCTTCTTCTCTTCAAGATGTTTGAGAAGAAGCTCACGATCTTTAAGAGTTTCCGGCAAAACGCGACAGTCTCCTTTCTGTGCTATTTGGAAGGAAACCTTGATTCCCCTAATGGAGTTCAAGATCTCCTGCCTAAATCCCCCAAATTCGGAACAACTGACCACGATAGGCGGCACTCTTTGCTTCCTCACTTGAATCAAAGAGCCTGGGCTAGAGGCTGCTTCGATTTGGTGTTCGGAAAATTTGTCTAGAGCATCGAACTGATTGCTCATTTCGATACAATTATTCATTTCACCCTTGGAAGAAAGTTCGCATTCCGGGGAAGCGTCCTTTCTTCCATTCTTGCCACGTGTAGTGACAGTTTTAAAACCCACTTTTTTGGAAGGAAGTTGTGAATTCAGAGATTCACCCTTCCTTTTGTTTGTTGTTGATACCATGTTTAATTAATAAACGAAAGAAGACGTGACCTTCGAAAGGTTTTTTCCCAAGACGGTGTCCAAGAAGGATTACCACCGCTAGCTTTCGCCAACGGGTCCAACGAAAAATCGAAGGCACGGGTCCAAACAAGGATCGTAAAGGGATCAATAGTAGAAAAAATAGTACTGAAAAGTACTGTTTTAGAAGCACTGAAAAGTATCGTTTTTAATTTTAGCACTGAAAAGTACTGTTTTTGTAGCACTGAAAAGTACTGTTTTATTGCTTTAGGTAGTTTTTAAGAAAACTTCCAAGAGCAGAGAGAATTCGTGTACGCACAGCACGAAGGTACGATGCGCACTGATATATAATTTAGTGATTTGTGCTTCTTTTTCTTCTTTATGGCAATACGTCCCCACTGGGACAAAGCCTGCTTCTTAGCTTAGTGTTCAATGAGCACTGATTTGTGCTATTAGCCTACAAATAGGGACACCGAATTACATGTAAACATGTGCGTTTGACACAAAGTAAATTATTTATTTTTTCGAAAAGCATCATTCTTCCAACAAATTTCGTTTTCCTGCAATTTTCTCTTTTCGACGTTTTGTCCCTTTGATATTTTGACCTCTCGACGTTTTGGCTATCGACGATTTGGAATTCGACGTTTTGTCACCCAACCCCCTCACTTGATATTTTTTACCTCTATTTTTTCCCTATCTCGATGGAATGCGTGGTCCCTTCCATCTAGCATACTTTGATCCCCCTGTAAGTCGATACCTCTCTAACTCGTGATCCGTAACTTGGTGCAATCCATTGCAGTTTCCCTTGCAAGTTTACCTCTCTTACTCAATGTTTGTATAAAAAGCTTCTAATATCCTCCAAATTACAGGGAAAAAACAAACAGGGATGGGATGGGATTTCATGGGTGGTTTCTGCTGGGATGCAGCGAACTTGGTACAAGTTTGACATTCTTGGATACGATTCTCAATTTAATCGTTCATTCCGGGCCAGAAAATGTTGGACGGTCTGAGAGAAGCTTTAATGCCAATGACCAATGTGAAGCTTTTTGACCAGCTTACGTCACAGGGAACGTAGAGTCGCGACTCGATCCTCACGAAAAACTAGACCATCTTGGTAACCAATTTCATGGCGATGCTTGAAAAATGGCCTCACAAGATCTGGAAAATCGTGGATTTTCTTCGGCCAGTCATCCTTGGTGTAACAAACAACTGTTTGCAGCACTTTATCCTGGGAAGTTTGTTCAATAATATCGTTAATCCGATCGTCAGAGATGTTCGGAAAGCTGCCCTAATTAATGTCTTCAACTTCACCAAATACACCGTAGATATGGAGTTTATGGAATTCCGAAGCATTTTCCTTAGGTGCTGTCCATTATTCACGTAAGACAAAAACATCTCGTCTCAAACCTATTGCCATTTGCTTTTAAGCATCAACTGTTGAGAAAACTTTTGCATTCAAAAGCATTCAAAACTTCATCCAGGGTTAAAAATTTCAGATTCGGTCGAAATTGTGAGGACGGCAAAACTCGAAGGAACTGCCAATTAAATAAAAAAGGGTGCATATTAGATGGCCAGTTCGTTCACTATGTTCGGGGAAACGGGATATTCGGAGAACTGGCATTCGGGGAACTGATGTTCGGGGGAAACGACATTCGGAGAAAAGTACCCATCGAAGTAACTGCAGTAATCGATTTTTATTTTCGTTGATTACTTGAGCAGATCAATGTCTATGATTTTGTCAATTGGAAACAGAAAAATATCTAAAATTATAGTTCCAAAGAACAGCCTATGTATCAAATAAGATGCAATTTGTTTAAATAATGGAATGTTTGAAAGAAGGGTAAATTTCTACTAAATGTATCAAATAACATAATGTCAAATATATTTTCAGTGCAAAAATCATTAAATATATCTTCAGTGCAAAAATTTGTTCCAATAGCGAAACTCAAAAGAAGTAATATTTATTCCAATTGCAAAACTCAAAAGAAGTAAAATTTGGAAGAAGGATAATTTCTGAATAAATAATAAAATACTATTGGCAATAACATTCCTAATACGCTTTAGTTTATTCAAGAGCATATGATTGTTGAATTAAGTGTCATTGTATTAATTGACTCCAAAACAAGCCTGATGTCATCAGAAAGATTCAATAGAAACGTAAAAACGAATGTCATCGTAAGAAATTCTTGGTTCCAGACTGATTATGCCAAACGACTTTATGCCAAACGGCTTTATGCCAAACGACTTTATGCAAAATGACCTACCACCAAATAAAAGTTATAGCCTTCCTCCATACAATGCCATTAAGTTTACTATGTGTTCCAAGGGAAATCTGCGAAATATTACGTGAAGAAATACCTAAGATTTATAAAAATGAGCTTTCTTTGCAAACTATTTAGCTTGCTGGCGTACGAAGGGTCCACCAATTTGAGAATACCGAAGTTTTAGCCCTTTAGTACTGGCGATCATCGACATAAAATTGGAATTTTAACGTTGTGTGCCGAGTGCGGCCTGGTTTCAGCGAGAATTTCTCAGTTGGATTATGTTATAGTCATGTCAAGTGATTCTGGTCGGGCACTGTTTAGTATAACGAATAAGTACCTTAGGAAATAGTCGTGTTCTACTACATTGAACAAAACCCGTTCGGCAGAAACAGAATCATCTGTAGGTATCGATAACACAATGCATGATGAATCAATTTTTGGTCATGATTGTCGTATAGTAATGCTGGAGGAGATTAACATATACGAAATTGAACAAAACTGAAAATCATGCAACATATCAAATCGTGTTTGCCCGGGAGCAAGCCTTCGGCCTTCAGCCAAATGAGTGATGACCAGTTGTACTATGAATTCATTTCCGTTTGAAAATTGGAAATAAACGGAACTAAATCCAATCCTGTATTTATAAACAAATCAAGATTGGCGGGCATATAAAAATCCTAAATAACATTAGTAACGACCGATTGTGGAGCCAGTTCTAGAGAAAATGGGTAAAATTCAAATCAGTAATAAACACCCTATGGAGTTACGAGAAATTTTGCTTTATTCTGCCAGACTTACACTAAACATGTCACTTCGTTTGGAAAGTTTTAGTTAATAGTAATTAGGATATAAATAGAAGATTTTAATATTTGTTTCCCAAACGACCCATGTCCGTTTCATTATTCACACGTTCGACCCCTTCCGAGCAAAAGCTCCATATTTAAGCACCCACGCATGAATCTCATTAACGAAGCTGTTGCTCGCCAAACTTTACCCTTTATACGCATTGCCGACAATATACGGGATGATGTCGCTTGAACCTCCGACATGATGACACCGAGTCAGGCCATGGCAGCGTAACATTATTGGATAACACCTAAGATGTAGCCATCATCGCCTTTCATGTGCGAGGTTACTTTGAGGCATTCTTCATTAGCATTACGCTCTAGCAGCATCTAAGGAGATTTCCCATTTCGTACAAGCTCATCTCATATTTTCCTCATTCCAGTAGCCGCTGCATACAGTCAGTTCTCCATAACTCGAGATTCCGTATCTTGACATCGAGCTATAGAACCATACTAACAGTTAGTTTTATTGGCTACCCCGAAGGTTCCTTGAACTGAAATTGCATTGATTTCGTGAATTCCTTCAACCCTGTGGTCCTTCCAATATCTATCTAAGGAGAGTTGACTGTATATCCGTTCGCATCGAATCAGGTTCCATTTAGCCTAACGTTACTGCATTATGCTGTCAGTGGCTCCGGATACTAATAATATGTGATTGGATTACATTGTTTCACCGAGAAAATCACTCACATGATCTCAGGGTGGAACGTGCTGTTCTCTGGTCGTAGCGTTCGTCATTTCCAGCAACGAATATTATCCATTTTGAAAGATTCACATTTGCGGTTGAGCCAGGGTGCGGAGGCATTTGCAGTAATTTACATTGAATGTCAATGCCAGTGCGAGCTAAGATGATTTTAGATTGACATGTGCATGATAAGCATAATATTGATGGCAGGGATATTGAATCACAACAGCCCCTTCTTGAACATACGGTTGTTTGAAATAGTCACTTTCATGGAGTATGGCTTGAAATAATATTCTTCTATTTTAGCATTGTATGCCTAACCGGAGAGAAATACATGATATTGATATTGCACAGCATAAAATGAACGGTAACATCACGGCATGTAGGTAGACCAAAACAAATGTAATAAAAAACGGATTGGATTGGTTCAACTCATTACACTACAACTAACTGCGGAACGATCAATTCGAAACATTTTCCATGTTCAGCACAGTTGATAAATTCGAAACAAGTTTCATAGTAAACCGAGTTGATGTTTTAAAATGACCATTACATATAACACATTTAACCAATAGTTGTCAAATCCATCTGTGAGGGGTTGTTTTTTTTTTTCTTTGAACTTATCCATGTATGATTTGATGAAAATACAATCAACTCTATTGAAATATACAATATTGATCAATACATTTGCAACGTTTTCGATTTTCCGTACAAAATAGGTAATTTCTGAGGCTTAGATCTCAGATATTTAAAGGGTTTTTGCAGTTAAGATATCCTTATTAGAATCTTTACGGTTCGGGGAGGAGTTCCAGGAGGTTTTAGAGGAGTGCAGTGCGGGCTGCAATGCTGCAACATGATAGGCGGCAAAACGTGGAAACAATACAGACTGAAGCTGAAACAGCAAACTCGCCTATTCCGGGATAAAAAGCGTCGCCTGGAAGAGGTGGAATGCCAAGAGATGGAGTTTCTGTACCATTTTCAAGAAACGCGGAAGATCGATCAGAAGCTCAACACATCCCTCAAAGGCTTCGTGCCACGAGCTGAAATGTGCCGGCATAATGATGGGAGAATCTTGACGGACGGACGCGAGGTGATCGAAAGGTGGAAGCAGCACTACGATGAACACCTGAATGGCGCAGAGAACACAGGCACAGAAGGTCAGGACAGCGAAAGCGAGGGCTACGTCAGCACAGCGGACAGTGGAAACCAACCTGCTCCCACGATGAGGGAAGTTAAGGATACCATTCAACAGCTCAAGAACAACAAGCGACTTTGGATGGTATCGAAGCCGAACTCATCAAGATGGGCCCGGACAGGTTGGCCGCTTGTCTGCATCGGCTGATAGTCAGAATATGGGAAACGGAACAACTACCGGAGGAGTGGAAGCATGGCGTTATATGCCATATCTACAAAAAGGACGACAAACTGGAATGTGGAAATTATCGTGCAATCACTATCCTAAACGCCGCCTACAAAGTGCTATCCCAGATTCTCTTCCGTCGTCTTTCACCTATAGCAAACGAGTTCGTGGAAAGTTATCAAGCAGGTTTCATCGACAGCCGCTCGATAACGGACCAGATCTTTTCCGTGAAATGCTGTGAGTACCAGGTCCCTACGCACCATCTGTTCATCGATTTCAAGGCGGCATACGACAGTATTGACCGTGTACAGCTATGGAATAGCATGGACGAGAACAGCTTTCCCGGGAAGCTCACAAGATTGATTAGAGCAACGATGGACGGTGTACAAAACTGCGTGAAGATCTCGGGCGAACACTCCAGTTCGTTCGAGTCTCGATGGGGACTACGACAGGGCGATGGACTTTCGTGCCTGTTGTTCAATATTGCGCTTGAAGGTGTCATGCGGAGAGCCGGATTTAACAGTCGAATGCGTCGAAAACAAAATGCATGTTGGTAGGCGGAACTGAGCGCGGCAGGGCTTGACTAGTGAAATATATTAGATTACTCCATTTAGATTCCATAATTATAGCAAATAGAAATTAGCTTAAGATATCAGTGTATCTTCAATCCTATCTTGATTGTACATAATTATCTTGCTTTATACAAATGATTTCCGGTCCTACTCCTATAAGGCCTGCACAATTTAGACTAAGCCTCTTTTGTATTTCGACTGTTTAATAAACCGCATTGGTAGGAGTATAGAACAGTCTCGATTTTCATTCCTCCGTCCATACAGATCACCTAGGAAACAGTGTCACGATGAACGGAGATACCTTCGAAGTGGTGGACGAGTTCGGATCCTTGTTGACAGCTGACAACAATGTTAGTCGGGAAATACGAAGGCGCATCATCAGTGGAAGTCGTGCCTACTATGGGCTCCAGAAGAAACTGTGGTAAAGAAAGCACGATGTACAAAACGCTCATAAGACCGGTAGTCCCCTATGGGCATGAGACGTGGACTATGCCCGAGGAGGACTTGCAAGCTCTTGGAGTTTACGAACGGCGAGTGCTAAGGACGATCTTCGGCGGCGTGTGGCGGCGAAGGATGAACCACGAGCTCGCTCAACTCTAAGGCGAACCCAGTATTCTGAAGGTAGCTTCATCTGGAAGGATACGCTGGGCAGGGCAAGTTGCAAGAATGCCGGACCACAACCCTGTAAAGATAGTGTTCGCTACGAATCCGGTCGGAACAAGAAGGCATGGGGCGCAGCGAGCTAGGTGGATTGACCAGGTGCGCCAGGACCTGGAGAGCGTGGGTCGCATTCGAGGATGGAGAGAAGCGGCCATGAATCGACTGAATTGGCGAAATGTTGTTGGTGAGGTTTTATCAAACTAGTAGGGCGATATTCAAAACTGAAAAGGCAATAGATGGCTCTTTTTCATTGGTATTAAAATCGAAATCCTGAAGCAAAGAAAGCACCATGGCAGATGAACTAAACACAAACAGTTATCTATTCAAGTTATGCTTGATTTCTAATCACTACTTTTTCGATCCAGTTTCCTTATTAATAGTAATTTACGTTTTCCATCATTTTCCATACGTTTTGACAGCTCTCGACTACCATTCTTCCATGCGCTTGTGTTGGAAGTTTGAAAAATTTGAGAATCCAGCGTAACGCGATAAGTAAGTGGAATACAAACATCAGTGTCGCTGCTCGGCGGCCCGAGAGAGAAATTGAATGTTCGAAAGGTTGTTGTCTGTACTTATTGCCGGTGGCGCCAACTGTTAGCGGTTATGAACGAAATAAACAGTCGTTACCCTATTGATGTAAAACCAAATAAATAAAATAAATAATAGAATCTTCACATAATTCCTTACGGGATATTTTCCAAAGAATTCATTAATTCAAATGTTTTGTATGATTTAAACGATTTCTCGAGAGGTTCCTTGAAAAAAAAAAAACTGAGAGTACCCATAAATTGATACAAGAATTTATCCTCAAATTTTCTAATTTTTTTCCTATAAAATTTGCTTACGGATTTTTGTTCTTAGATATAGTCATTCTATAACTCGAAACAACCGGTTGATTTGTCGGTCCCTTCAAATTTCCATACACCGTGCTCTCTATAAGTCGATGTATGAATAAAAAAAATTGCCAGTAAAAATAACGTGAGTTGTCAAATAATAGTTTGTAAAATACTATCAAGAAACTAACATTCCTTTCTTACAGAAATGATCATATATGTATTGGAAGTACAGAAATTTGTTCCTTCGATTTTGTATTTTTTATGTCGGTTTATTCTATAAGACGATAATTCTATAAGTAGATGGTTCCTTGAACATCTAGTTTAGTTCAGGGTCGGATCCTTTCCTCTTGGCACTTTTGATGTCTTTCGGTAGCGAAGTTTTTCCGAAGCTACTGAGCTCATTTGGCCACAATATACGTCGTATTTAAGTGTTTAAGACAATTTGGCCGAGAACAACTCTCCATGACAAAGTAAACCCTGAAAGTGTTCAAGTAGTTCTTTTGCTTATAAGCTTATATGCTTGGAAATTATCATATGAAATTTTCTTTCAAACCACTGAAGAAATTATATCGTAGTTATCTCAAGAATTAAAAGTGCATATCTATGGCGACTTTAATCAGCGTAATGCTGATTTTATTCGTGATTCCGAAAACGAAAATGTTCTGCTGCCGGTTGTTGGTAAAAACGAATCATTAAAACTTATTTTTGAAAGAGCTGCATTTTAAGGTTTAAATCAAATAAATCATGCGAATAACCGACAAAACTGTTATTATTTGGACTTCATATTCTCAAACATAATGAAAGATTTCTGTGCGAACGAATCTTTTTCTCCACTATGGAAAAATGAAGCGTTTCATACAGCTATCGGGTACTCAATTTTTGTTCATAATTATCAATTCTGACAACTATGACTTTGTGAATTTCTTTGATTATAAGAACGCCAATTATAACGGAATCAAATAGAAATTGAAAAGAATAGATAGATCCGTTTTAAAAAATCAAGAAAATTTAGAGTATGCAGTTACGGGTTTTTATTCAATTTTGTCGGATAATATTCAGATGGAAGTTCCACTCTTGCGGAGACGTCGTAGGAATGGGTCAAAAAAACCTGTTTGGATTAATGAGCAAATAAAACATTTGAAAAATCGTAAGCCAAAGGCTAATAAAATTTACAGACAACAAAAAACTTAAGAAAGTTTAGAAAATTATGTGTATATTGTCAACCAACTTAATCAAGCCATATCCTTTGCACTTGCAGAGTACAACACAAAAATTGAAAACGATTTAAAATCTTGCCCTAGGAATGTCTTCAATTATGCTAAAGCTAAGATGAAGTCTAACAACTTTCCATCTAAATGGACATTGGATAATAGAGCAGCAGATAATCCAGATGACATTTGCAATCTCTTTTCAGTTTTATCCAAGCGACTTCTACAAACTTCTCGGATAATGACCGTGATTTTGAACACTTTTCTAGTTTTCCTGATTTTACAACCGATGTCGGCGTTAGTCAAATACAGGTACAGGTCATTTTAACAGGACTGAAGAATTTAGATTCCACCAAAGGACCAGGGCCTGACGGAATCCCACCTGCTACTGAACTGCAATTCACCCTCATTTTGACTGTTCAACATGTCACCAGAAAAAGGGCAGATTTCCAAAAGAATGGAAAAGGTCATTTCTCATACTTATTAAGTCTGGTAAAAACTGTGATATTCGAAATTATCGTGGAATTGCTATTATTTCATCCATTCCAAAATTTTTCTCTATCTTTATTAACGAGATTATTTGAATCAATCATAAATAAGAAGGTATTTAGCCAATTGGGTTGTTTAATGAAGAACAAATTATAGTTTTTTGTAGCTCAAACGAAAGAGCACATTTTTCTAAGTATAACACGATTTTATTGCACTTGAATATCTTAATGTTGGTATCAGAAATGATTGAAAAAGATTTTAACTCGTTCACTCAATGACATTTCAATTAACAAAATGACAGCTTGTCCCGAAGTAAAATTTGCCGAGGGGTGATTCAAAAATTATTTCCATACTAATTTCTAGCGTGTTTCAAAAATAGTTCCAGGTCACGGAAAATTGTGAAACTTTGGATTCTAGTTGATTTTTTAACATAGATTCAGAATATGTAAGAAACTGGATACTCTTAAACAAGCCAATTAAAACATCGAATAACGACATGTACATCATGGTTTCTTTGAAGGTCGTTCTACTATAATGAACCTTTTGGAATTTTTAAATTACACTCTAAATCCAATGGATAGAGGTAACCACGTCGAATCACTTTACACCGACTTTAGTAAGGCAATGAAACTTCCATAAAAATTATAAGCTTTACGTACTGTACCAAATGCTGTATCTTTGCATATATGAATATTTTGAAGAAGGAAACTTTTGAACAAGCAAAGATAAACGTATGCCGACTTGCAGACTTATAGGAATTGTTACAAATCCTCAAAACGAACTTGTGTTCAACGTTTTTGAAATTGAAATGCTTTATGAAAAGTTAGGAGATAGTAAATGAGAAATGTGTTCTCCTACGGATTGTTAGAAGAATACTGAATGGGTGATACGCTTTTCGTAAAAAATCATTGTTGGCGGAATGATCCATTCAAAGACTCAACATAATCAGATCACCCTTCTGTAATTTCGATGACTTTTTGAATCCATGAAAGCTTGATTCAGTTCGTTTGCTGATCAGCAATGTTAATCTCAAATCACGCCAAACTGTGTGAAGAAAATGATAGATTAATTAAAGGAAAAGAAGCAGAAAATCGCTATGCAACTTTTGCTTACTTTCATTGAAACGACCCTTATCTCCTAAAGCCTGCAATGCTTGCTGTGATTTATTTCCTCTTTGCGTGAATTGCTCGCTGCGCGTTATTTCCGTCAAGCAATCCACATTTTTAAATTTCCCCGCAATACCTTTCGACCACATTTGTTTTGAACTGAGCTAAAAATCACAAAAAGAAACTTTTGTCCCACTCGAACTTTTGCCCAACTTTCCTTTTTGCGATTTTAAAACGACTTCATAACATCTAACAGAAATTCTATTATTTCAACAAAGTAAGCAATTCGGAACGAATGTGGATGATGAAATTTGTTTTGAGGAATCAAATATAAGCATTCTCACAAACTTTCAGGCTGTCACGGTTGTGCTACTTTTCCCCGAATATTGGTTACCCGAATGTCGTTTCCCCGAACGCCAGTTGCCCGAATTTAAGTTCCCCGAAAATCCAGTTTCCCTGAATAAGCCAGGTTTTTGGCATTTATAATTGACTAACTTTACGCAATACAGAATGATGAACAAACTCGTCACCTGATAGGCACCTTTTTTTATTTGGCAGCTTTACGTCCAATTAGCATTTAATGCGTTGCTGTGCGGACGCCTATAATGCTAAATGAGTAAAAGTTTAAGAGCTCATTGGTTACTTGGTTACTTTTCTGAAACTTTCCTTCCTTTCCTTCTACAATAAAAAATGAACTTTTATCAATTCAATTTATCACGCGAAACCAAAACGCTTTTTTGCATTATTTGTTCTTCATGTCTTGAGGAAGCAAATCGGAAAAGCTGTACAACTACTAAAACGATTTGTTTTATCCTCTGTGGAACCAAGTAAAGGGAAGTGGAAGTGAAAACTTTTCGATCAGATATCTATTTTTAATTAAAAATCTATTTTACTCTTAGTACCTACCGTCTCTTTGCGTGTATCACACCCAGGGTGGATAAGGATCCTTTGATTTAATCTCCGAAATAGAATTTCCGATGCGACGCCATACAGTGCCGGCGGTCGGATTCGGTCTCAATATAGACAAAAAGCAGCATCCAATGCTCCGAAATAGATATTAAAATGGAAATATATTCTTCGAAGCCGGCTAGAGCGACAAAACGATGCTAAAAGGGTGCTTCCTACCCATTTCGGTAAAGTTTGGTGAAAGTTGGTCTTTTGTAGGTGTTGGCGAACACATAGTTGCCAGCGCGCACCTTCAATACTGCAACCTTGGCCCACACGCACACCGTGAAGCTACACCGGGGGTCAGGTAATGTAACGCTGTCAACCGGTGAGTAGAAGAACAACCAAAACAGAAGTGAGCGCATATGAAGTTGGATCGATATTTGTTATATAATTAAAGTGAATTAATAGATTAGAAAGTATCCGGAAATTGAAGAATCTACTATCAATATTAGTTGCTACTACAAGGTAAAATTCGTATTACTCTAAATATACTTAAAATTAATTGCATTCGATCTATAGCCTATCCGACTGATTTGACAGTCATTGAGATATTTCTAACCTAAAGTTTGAACCTGCATTACAGTAAGACCGGTAAGGCTGAATTTCAATAAGTTTCTTACGATGAATTACTAATTTGTACCTAATTACCCAGTTTCCCAAACCATTACTACGACTAAGACAAAGACAGACGAAACGACTAGCTAGGGGACTAAACGTAAGTAACGAATTCAAGACATAAGACTTTATTAAGACACACGGCATAATCATTCAAACATGTTCACTGCTAAATCTGTATATAAGACTAAAACGAATCATATGTACTATTTGTCAAACAGGATAATTATAATCTACCGCTGAACTACACCAAGTCGTATTTCCTTACGGTGATTATAATCACGGAATTAACCCCTAAAGTACCCTGTTGGTTCTAAATCCAACAATTTATAATTATCGTTTATATTACGGAAATGTCGAGTCGCGAACAGCACGGTTCCGGGAAAATTGTCAAGGTGCAAAAAAAAGGAAAAAGCTCAAAATCACAAGTTGATGATGTGGTTAACAGTGATGATGTGTCGATAGTGGTCACGGGAGTTCCGGAGGATAGATCAATAGCGGATCGTACAATAGCTGGTCGGACATGTAAATCCTGCAGAGGTCCAGATAACGACGAGATGGTTCAGTGCGACAATTGCGATAAGTGGCACCACTTCGGTTGTGTTGGAGTATCAGAAGAAGTAGCAGATCATAGTTGGAGCTGTCCAAAGTGCGTTTCGGCAAAGTGGGCCCAACGATCTAGATCGACTTCCAGCAAACAACTTCAACCATCGGATGGCGCCAAGGACGGCATGGACACACGTGGATCGCAGATGTTGAAAGGACCGAGGGAGAAAGATCAGTTAAGTTCCACAGGAGATGTTGTCGATAATCCAATCATTGGGTTAGAGGAGAACGATCCAACGGATACGAAGAGCAAGAAACGACAACAAGCCAGCAATCAGACCGTAGCCAGTAGCGTAGCGTCCAGTAATGTATCAACGTCATCACGCAAGTCCTCGCGAACACTTCTGAAGCTCCAAATGCAGAAACTGGAAGAAGAACAAAGGTTGGCTAAAGTATTTTTGGACAGAAAGTATGCCATACTGGAGGAAGCAGCCAGCGAGAGGAGTTCTAGATCGAGTTCCAGGGCGAGCTCCAAAAATAGTTGCAGCATGAGCAGGGTGTGCAAATGGGTGAATGGCGATAATACTCGGCGAAAAGAAGAAGATGTGCTGAGTCATCAAGACTTGTTCGATCCAGATCGACACTCCACGCAGAGACCAAGTATGTTGGCTAGCTTGAATCATCAGTTTCAAGATCAAATGACAATTGGCAGAACCTTTTCTATGAGAGCAATGTCCAGTGGCGCTGCAGCACCAGTGGTAGGATTGTGCAATTCACAACGTTCAGCTGCCGATAGAATTGTGAATCCTTCGTTGCGTGACCGGCCGTGTGGCTATCACCAATACGCCCCAACATCTAACGCGGTGGGAAACCATCACTACTCCGATCGTACTCAGTTGCGTCAGCCACAGTCTAGAAGAGAAACCCGATGTGAAGAAGACCTAGAAGATCCTTGGACTCTCACAAAGAAGCAGTTGGCAGCGCGTCAAGCTATATCGAAAGACCTACCAAACTTCTCAGGGAATCCTGAAGAATGGCCCATATTTCTCTCTTCGTACACTAACACAACAGCCATGTGTGGGTTTACGGATGCAGAAAATGCGGTTCGACTACATAAGAGCCTGACTGGAAAGGCGTATGCAGCTGTAAAGAGTCGGTTGATGCATCCTTCCAACGTGAGCGGTGTTATCGAGACACTTCGCATGAGGTTCGGCCAACCGGAAGCGATAGTTCATTCGCTTATTGCAAAGATTACAGCTCTTCCCTCTTTGAGAGAAGATAAGCTCGAGACAATAATGGACTTCGCTGTGGAAGTTCAAAACTTCTGTGCTATCGTAGATGCGTGTGAGCTGGAAGAACACATGTACAATGTGTCTTTGCTGCATCAGCTCGTTTGTAGACTGCCACCATCCATTAAGCTGGATTGGGCCAGGTATCGTCATACGCTTCCGAGAGTAAATTTGTCTACTTTCGGAAACTGGATCTACTCCCTGGCAGAAGCTGCCAGTACCGTCACAATCCCTGGAATTCCAGAATCAAAATCAACGCGAATCGAGCCGCGCACGGCTAAAAAAAATGCTGGGTTTCTTAATGCACATTTGGAGCCAACTGAAGCGGAACTGAATGTACAGTTTGAGCCCGCTCGAAAGAATATGGTGGAATGTCCGATCTGCAAGTCCAGCTGTAACGAAATTGAGAAATGTAAACAGTTTTTGGAATTGCCTAGAGATTCACGATGGGCAGTAGTGCGTGATTTTGATCTGTGTCGACGTTGTCTGGGGAAACACAATGGTGGATGCAGGGCAAAAGCCTGCGGCATAGATGGTTGTACACGGAAGCATCATGAGCTCCTTCATAACGAGAATCAAAGCAAGAAAGCGGTTCCAACGAACGACATAAGCCAGCGAGAAGAGCAAGGGACGAGCTCGGCTCGGCATGAGTGCAACAACCATTCTAACTCCAATAATTCGCTGTTTCGCTACCTTCCGGTTATACTCCATGGTAAGAGTGGGTACGTGCAGACGTTTGCCTTTTTAGACGAAGGTTCTAAGTTGACACTAATGGACCAAGAGCTCGCAGACGAGTTAGATTTGGATGGTGTGGAAAGTCCCCTTTACCTTCGATGGACTGGCGGCACCGAGCGATGCGAGACAGATTCCCGTGTTATCAGTCTTTCAATCGCAGGCACGTACGACGGAGCGAAGAAGTACAATCTTGATGAGGTGCGAACAGTAAAGGAGCTACAGCTACCACAGCAGTCTCTGGATGTTAAGAAGATGAAGGAACAGTATCCGTATTTGCGAAAATTGCCGATTGAGTCTTACGACGGTGCACAACCACGAATTTTGATTGGATTGAAGCATGCCCACGTTAGCATTGTACTACAGTGTCGTGAAGGAAAGCTCGATCAACCCATAGCCATAAAAACACGATTGGGCTGGACTGTATGCGGTGGAGGTGCGGATGAAAACGCGCCAAACATGGTGCATTACTCATTTCACATAGGATCACGTAACGATCATTCGGATGAAGATTTGCATCAGGCTATGAAAGAATATTTTACCCTCGATAGTCTTGGCGTGGTGAAATCGAGTGTAGCTCTATTATCTACAGAAGATCAACGAAGCTGCAAGATGCTGGAATCACTGACCAATTTCAATGGCGAGCGCTACGAGACGGGTTTGCTTTGGCGCTACGATGACATCCGCCTGCCAGATAGTCGGTCGATGGCGCTTCGCCGATTCCGCTTACTGGAAAAGCGTATGACCAAGGATCCAGATCTAGCTAAAGCCTTGAATCAAAAGATTGCGGAGTACCTTGCGAAAGGTTACATTCGGGAGCTAACCAAAGAAGAAGAAGATCGACCTGTTTCACGTGCATGGTATTTACCTGTGTTTCCGGTATTCAATCCCAATAAACCGGGAAAAATCCGAATCGTATGGGATGCAGCCGCCACGATTTTCGGAGTTTCGTTGAACAGTGTACTGTTAAAGGGTCCTGACCAAATTGGCTCTCTTTTCGGCATACTCTTGCAATTCCGGGAACATCAGATTGGACTTACAGGCGATATACGCGAAATGTTCCACCAAATACAGATTGTGGAACAAGACCGGGCATGTCAGCGCTTCTTTTGGAACAATGACTCTGGAGAGACCGTCGTTTTTGAAATGTCTGTTATGACATTTGGTGCGTGTTGCTCGCCTAGCACGGCACAATTTGTCAAGAATTTGAACGCAGAACGTTTTATTGGGAAGTTTCCACAAGCAGTGGATGCTATCTTAAAACGTCACTACGTGGACGACATGTTGGTGAGCGTAAAGACGGAAGAAGAGGCAGTTCGTATAGCGCAGCAAGTAAAACACATCCATTCCCAAGGCGGATTCGAGATCCGCAACTGGATAAGCAACTCTCCAGCGGTCCTGCTGGCATTAGGAGAGGAGGATGCGAAAATAAAGAATCTTGATCTGTCAGCTGAGATGGCAACTGAGAAAGTCCTAGGACTTTGGTGGTGTACTGAAAAGGACACGTTCACATATAGAGTAGGCTGGACCCGCTACGACGAAGCGCTTTTAACAGGCCAAAGGCGACCGACAAAGCGGGAGGTACTGAAAGTACTTATGTCGATTTTTGACCCGCTAGGCCTCATTGCCCACCTTCTCATCTACCTGAAGGTTTTACTACAAGAAATTTGGCGTTCTGGAACCCAATGGGATGAGGAGATCAACGATACTTTGTTTTTGAAGTGGCAAACCTGGCTACGAGTGCTTCCTGAAGTTGAAAGTGTACAGATACCTCGGTGCTACTACCCTGAAAATATTTCCAACTGCAAAGTCGAATTACACACGTTTGTCGATGCCAGTGAAACCGGTTTTGCAGCCGTATCGTATCTAAGATTTTCTAACGGCAATGAAGTAAGAAGTATTCTCGTCACAGCGAAAACCAGAGTGGCCCCCCTAAAATTTCAATCAATTCCAAGGCTGGAGTTACAGGCTGCGGTTCTCGGTGCAAGACTCGCACAAACGATCACTGAATCTCTTTCCATTCAAGCACATCGACGCTGTTTTTGGACTGATTCTCGAGATGTTTTATGTTGGATCAACTCGGACCACCGTCGGTTCACACAATTTGTGGCGCATCGAGTTAGCGAACTCCTCGACACAACAGAAACATCAGAATGGCGTTGGGTACCAACGAAACAGAACGTGGCGGACGAAGCCACGAAGTGGCAGGGTCGTCCAGACCTCGCTGCAAACAGCAGATGGTTTAATGGCCCCGAATTCCTCCGAAGAGATGAACTCGACTGGCCACAACAAAGCCAAATCTTCAAGACAACACTCGAAGAAATACGTCCTCATTTGTTGGCACACATCTCAACGGAGTCGCCGGCATTGCGTTTGGTTGAATACTCGAGCTGGAAACGAGTGGTCAGCGTAATTGGATATCTACGCCGTTTTGTGGAAAATTGTCGACGTAAATTGCAACATCATCGTATTCTTACAGGCTCCTTGCTCATGGAAGAAATACGCGCAGCCGAAGACTTCCTTTTTCGCCAAGCTCAACAGGATACGTTCGCTGAAGAGATTGCTACATTGATCCAAGGCCGACAGATTCCCCGAAGCAGCTCACTTTTTAAGTCAACTCCGTTTGTTGACGAAAAAGGAATCTTGCGCGTGCGAGGTCGTACTACCGGCTGTGCCTTCATTACGGAGGAAACGAAGAATCCCATCATCCTGCCCCGAAACCACCACATAACAACACTACTTATTAGTCACTACCACGACAAATACCACCATTTGAATCAAGAAACCGTCGTTAATGAGCTTCGACAGAAATTTTCGATTCCACGGCTACGCGTTTCCTGCTCCAAGGTGAGAAGGAATTGTCAGCGATGCAAGAACGATCAAGCAAGGCCGAGCTTTCCGATTATGGCCGATCTACCCGATGCAAGATTAGCTGCCTACTCTAGACCTTTCACTCACGTAGGGATCGATTATTTTGGACCGATGGAGATCGCAATAGGTCGCAGAGTGGAGAAGCGGTGGGGAATGCTAGCTACCTGTATGACTACCCGAGCAGTGCACATCGAGATAGCGCACACTCTGAGCACAGATTCTTGTGTGATGGCCATCCGCAACATGATTGCTCGTCGAGGAATACCTCGTTACATATACTGTGATAGAGGGACCAATTTTGTTGGTACAAGTAAAGAGTTGAGCCGTGTTGAAGAGGAGCTCAACGTTGAGGTCATGATGAAAGAGTTCACAAGTTCTGAGACTGTCTGGTCTTTTAACCCACCATTGTCACCACATATGGGTGGATGTTGGGAGCGGCTGATCCGCAGTGTGAAGAACAGTTTAAAGTCCTTGAAACTGCCACGACGGCCTACAGATGAGGTTCTACGTAACGCGTTGATCGAAATCGAAAATACCTTGAACTCAAGACCATTGACACACGTTTCCATAGAAGACACTGCCGCTCCAGCTCTTACGCCCAACCATATTCTGCTGGGAACTTCCAATGGAACAAAACCGTTGTCTACAATGGACGACAGTGCTGCCGCCGTACGACAATGCTGGCGTACGTCTCAGGTTATCGCTAATCAATTTTGGAAACGATGGATTGCTGAGTATCTACCAGAGATAACAAGGAGAACAAAATGGTACAATTCCAGCGGTCAGCCGGTGAAGATCGGCGACATAGTCGTCATCGTAGACTCGACATTTCCCCGCAACTGTTGGCCTAAAGGCAGGGTGATTGCGACTCGCCCTGGTCGAGATGGAGAGGTAAGGTCAGCGACAGTGAGGACCATGACTGGTGTCTACGAGAGGCCAGTGATCAAGCTGGCCGTATTGGACGTTAGGCGCGAAAAGGAGTAGTCGACCGGATGGTCGGCGTACCCGGGGGGAGTGTTGGCGAACACATAGTTGCCAGCGCGCACCTTCAATACTGCAACCTTGGCCCACACGCACACCGTGAAGCTACACCGGGGGTCAGGTAATGTAACGCTGTCAACCGGTGAGTAGAAGAACAACCAAAACAGAAGTGAGCGCATATGAAGTTGGATCGATATTTGTTATATAATTAAAGTGAATTAATAGATTAGAAAGTATCCGGAAATTGAAGAATCTACTATCAATATTAGTTGCTACTACAAGGTAAAATTCGTATTACTCTAAATATACTTAAAATTAATTGCATTCGATCTATAGCCTATCCGACTGATTTGACAGTCATTGAGATATTTCTAACCTAAAGTTTGAACCTGCATTACAGTAAGACCGGTAAGGCTGAATTTCAATAAGTTTCTTACGATGAATTACTAATTTGTACCTAATTACCCAGTTTCCCAAACCATTACTACGACTAAGACAAAGACAGACGAAACGACTAGCTAGGGGACTAAACGTAAGTAACGAATTCAAGACATAAGACTTTATTAAGACACACGGCATAATCATTCAAACATGTTCACTGCTAAATCTGTATATAAGACTAAAACGAATCATATGTACTATTTGTCAAACAGGATAATTATAATCTACCGCTGAACTACACCAAGTCGTATTTCCTTACGGTGATTATAATCACGGAATTAACCCCTAAAGTACCCTGTTGGTTCTAAATCCAACAGTAGGTGATTCTCGATTTTTTAATACTTTGATGATCCATTTCCCGCAAGATTAAATTAACTAAATATTCAATGCTACGGCTTCGAGGGAGGAATTATGCAATTTTGATTGCAACAGCAATGATTGCGTTGTTCGCCTGGATGCTATTACAGTACATACCCGATGGAACAGACAGGCAGACAGACAGATGCACATAGTTTCCAGCGTAAAATGCACATTGGTCCCAAAGCCATATCTAGGAAGACAAAAATGATTGTGCCTAAACCGTCAATTTTAAATATATGGTGTCTTTGGCAAAGTTTCTCCATATTTTTCAGAATTTTTTTTCAGTGATGTGAAATTAGGGTGGCCCACATGGTTTACGAGTTCAGCAAATAAATTTTTTTGCTGACGCATTTAGGCCTACACAATGTTCTACAATGTTTTAGAACAACTAATTTTAAGCAACTTTGCCGAAGAACCCAAATTTTTATCTCTCATGGTTCGCGAGTTATGAGTTTTTTAACAAAAAAAGTTAGGGTGGTACTGAAAAATGAGTTTTTTCTTGATAACTTTTTATACGATAATTGCTCGCAAAAACTTTGTTCTGAGCACTTTTAGAACTTTTGATTACGCAACTTTTTGCCGAAGACACTACTGTTTTATGTTACAGAGTTATTGGAGATTTTCTTCGAAAAAATTATTATTTTCAAATGCCGATATCTTCGAAAGGCGCTATCGGATTCTCAATCTTTTATCGTCATTAGAAAGATTATCTTTTTCTCTGTTTATTGTGAAAAAACTGTGAGGACGTTTTTTGTTTGAAAAGATTGACAAAATTTTGAAAATAATATGTTTTTGAATGAAAATTGTCCATAACTAGAAAAATATTCGAGATAGCTCTTTGGTGCCTTCAGCAAAAATGTGCAAAATTGAAAGTTCTGAAAGTGTTTCATACAAAGTATTCATACAAAATCATCCCTTTAAGATATATTGACCATAAACCAAAATGTATATGGTAAAGAAAGCGAAAAAAGAGATATTTGCTTGAACAATCGAGCTAACTGTATGTAAAGTCATTTAAAATTGAATACACATGTATTGATATCGATCATAGTAAGCGGAATCTAAGGAGTTAACAGAAGGAAAATTATTTGCTGAAGCAGTTTTCAAGTGATCAAGGCCTATCTTCTGGTACGTTACCTTAGACAGACATTTGGGACTTATATCTGGCTCTTGTTCAAGATTCATGTATTCTTAAATAGGCGAATGCTGCCCTAACAAATTCGTTGTGGCAGATTTGATTGAATTGAATGGGATAAGTTAGATGCCCAGATAGAATAATTGCAGATATTTCTATATTTCTATGAGAGAATATCACGGGAAGTAAGGTTTTGGTAATTTCAAGGAATCCTTCAAAGTGTACGTTGTGTTATCGTTAAGGGTTGATAATATAATAAACGGGACCGGCAGTGTTGCATTTGAACGCGTTCAGTTTGCGTACCAGTTTAAACTTTTGAACGAGGGATCAAGTAGGCTTGAACATTGATCAGTTCAAAAATTTGAACTCAAAGGAGCTGAAAAATGAACGCGAGAGGAAAATTGTAGCCATGGGTGGATTCAAGACATATTTTGTAGCAGAAACATTTACAAAAGAGGTCAAGCAAGATTTAAGGTTCTATGCATTGTGCGTAATATAAGTTCAATATATTTTGAAGTAGCGTTTTTACGTTTTGTGCTTCACTGTGCGCTTCGAAGTGAAGGTTCAAGGTTCGTGAGCAGCGTTAGAATCTTGCACGAGAGTTCACGTACCAAACTGTAACTGTGATCGCAAATCCTGTTGCAGATTACCATTGGATGTGATCTCGTCCAGATATCTGCACTCAACCACTGCCTCCTGAATTAAAACTTTTACGCTTGCCTCGTTTGCCAAGGACTCAGCAATCAACTCCGTGTTCTCGATCACTGGATCGTTCTTCAGTTCGAAAAGCATTTCTTCTCTCTTAGTACGCCTCGTTGACCAGGTCTTTAAGCTTCAGATCATCTCTGACCTTACGAAGAATCGCTGCGTACGTGGTTTGGTCGTTTGCCTTAGCTAGTATGGCGTTCCCCTTCGACCATTCACATCGCGGGCGGCTAGTCACTTTCATCGTACCCTCATTTTTTTTTCTCTTCCTTCGTAGTATTTCTTCCCTCTGTTCTTCTGCCTCCTGGCAGTTTGCCATTCTTCATCGTTACCTGCTCCGTTCAGCAGTTAGTTACCCTGTCCGCTTCTTCTCCTGGCGAGTCTCTATCACGCTTCTTCGATGGTTGATTTGCATATGGCTTAGGGGCTTTAGGCGCGTCAGCAACTGTTTGTTCCTTAGCATTTTGTAGTGCCTTTTCGGCTGCCTCGGCTCTCATATTTAGCGCTTTCTGTTCGTTTTCAGCTGCGTTTATGGCGAATTTTATGTTCGGTACTAGATTCCTAATCTTGTGATGCACATAAGTCCTGTACTTTATTTACTCGTAGAGTTCATTGACCTTATTTTGACCTCCATCTATTTCGGATTCCCCGTTAGGCCTTTCTGGCAAATCCTGTTGCTCGATTTCGATGGGTTTTGAAACCCTAGTCCTGCTTGGAGTCTAGAATTCTCACCTTGTAACGTCCCGCTACCACTTTCTGGTGCCTCCTGTCGTGTTACTGGCGAACGTTGTAGCTTTCCGCTTCTTGTGAACGCGTTTGCGTTCTCATCCTCTGCTGCTTCAACCTCCTTTACGGTATTGTCTGAGATGTTTTCATTTTGCTGGGTTCCCACATCCAAGTCGCTATCTTCCACCGTCGTAAGTAGTCGCCTTCGTCATCCCATGGTGATCTTTGTAAGCAGTGAGTGCCATGCTAGGGTTGACACGATCCTTCATGATATAGCATGTTCAGAGCTAGATCGGCGCAAGACAGGAACCGTTCAGCTGTGCCTACTTCCACCGGCTATGGTGGCGGATTTTGAACGTACTCGGAGGCTTGCCAAAGTTTTAACGTGACGGGGGCAACCGCACTTTTAGCCCACTCGCTGTGTCTGGGAGGTGTCCGTCCATCCATCCTTACTAGGAAAGTAGAAAAGCACGGCTGTCAGCTCTACATTATCGGTGTCTATACGTATTCGGTAATCGTGTCCATGTTGGTTGGGGCCAGTATACCATAATCACGATTTTACTGGCATCCATTCTGATTTGCCGGTTGGCACGCCAGGGGGCTAAGGCACTTTGAAAGAGCTACTTGCAGATATGTGTTTTTTTTGTAGAGATTCAACAGAGCCCACTGATGAACCTCCACCACATCCTAGGTACACCATGCTTGAGCCCCTGGTCTGATGGACCAGACGCTCGGCCAACTCCCGGAAGAAGTACTAAAGGTGGTATTCCATACGGCTGTATGGATGATTTTCGCTTGGAGTAGGCAATAATCCCAAGCTCTCACCTGGCATCCCCTCACTCTAGTTGATGGCAGAAGGACAACAGTGCCCAGGTTGCACTACCAGCTAAGTACGCAACCCTTAGCTGGCGGTCTTTGTCATCGTTTAACCTGTGGAGGCGTGAGGTAGGGGCATGTGAGGACCAGAGCTATGTTGGACGCTCCTTCCTGGTTGTCCACTCACTATTTTGCAACTCAGATCGATTTGGTCAAATCGTGTGCAAGACAGGAAACCTTCAACTGGGCCTACTTCCACCGAATAAGATGGCGAATTTGGAACGTACTTGGAGGCTTGCCACATCATTTGTTCATCGATTTTAAATCTGCCTATGATACAATAGATCGAGAATAGCTATGGCAGATTATGCACGAATACGATTTCCAGGACAAACTGATAAGATTGGTCAAGAGACAATGCAGCGAGTGATGTGCGTAGTCAGAGGGACACTCTTGAGTCCCTTCGAATCTCGCAGAGGGTTACGGCAAGGTGATGGTCTTTTGTGTTTATGAACACTGTGTTAGATATAAGAATTAATTGGTTTCGCCGACGACATTGATATTGTTGCACGCAACTTTGAGACAATGGCGGATACGTACATCCGTCTAAGGGCTGAAGCTAGGCTGATCGGACTGAATTTTAATGTGTCGAAGACGAAATACATGACAGCGAGGGGCTCAAAAGAAAACACGGCACGCCCCACCTTGAGCTCATATTGACGGTGATGAAATCGAGGTTGTCGAAGAATTTGTGTACTTGGGCTCATTAGTGATTGCCGACAATGACACCAGCAGAGAAATCCAGAGACGCATCGTTGCTGGAAATCGTGCCTACTTTGGACTCCGCAAAACTCTTCGATCGAGCGGTGGGCTGGGCATATCACCAGAATGTCGGATAACAACCCGGGGAAAATGGTTCTTGAAAACAATCCGACCGGCACAAGACGACGTGGTGCGCAGCTAGCAAGATAGTTTGATCAAGTTAAGTACGATCTGCGAACCCTTCACAGAATGCGTGACTGGCGACGGGCAGCCATGGAGTATAATGGAGACGTCTCCTACGTACAGCAGAGGCCACCCAGGCCTTAGCCTGACTGGTAAAGTATGTATGGAGGCTTGCCAAATTTTTAACGGGACGGCTACAATCGCACCATTAGCCCACTCACCATTTCGAGGAGGTGTCGTCCATCCTTACTAAGGAAGTGGCTGTCAGCTCTGCATCACCTGTGTTTATGCCATAATCAGGATTTTACTGGCATCTATCCTGATGTGCCGGTTGGAAGATATGTATTTTTATAGAGAGATTGAACCCGATTGAATCCCGTCCACACCCTATGTAGATTCCACTTGAGCATCTGGTCTGATGAATCAGAAGCTTGGCCACCTCCCGGAAAAAAGTGCCAAATGTGGTATTCAATATGGCTATATGGATGAGGTTTGTTGAGGAAGACAAATATCCCAAGTTCGCAACTGAGTTCGTATTGTGTTAAAGGCACGAGTCGAGAAACTTTTCACAAAAAAAAATCTATGATCAGATTAAAACCCACGACTCTCAACTTGCGCGTTTTCCGCTACTGTTATTTGAGATCCTAGAAACTTGATTTTTATTAATGCCCATCAGAACCAAATATTTCTGAACCATTATGTTTTATACATGTTTGAAATTATAGGTTAGACTTCACGCCGTCTTTATTGATTGATTGATTTGCGTTACATTATGACAAGTTAAGTAACCCAGTAGTTCATTTCTACCCATGTAGTCGAATGCCTGGACGAATTAGTAATAAAAATCAAAATTCTGTATAATTGCCTCTTTTATATTCAAATAAACCTTAACTATTAGTCTTGTATCACAAATCGTAATTTTTAATTTGAATGCAAATCGCAGGAACATCATACGAGCTCTCTGTTAATGTTCAAACCACAAATAATGCCGCGAATTATTCCGCAATCTGCATATGATACCACGCATTATGCAAAAAATAACCTCCATTTCATTGGCAAACCATCCAAGATCAAAGCCGCCCTCCAACCGTATGACTAAGCAATTATAACACGAGCTAATTATGATCATCACAATTTCATCCCAACGCATTTCAACCATATTCACGAGCGGTGTTGGTGCGGGTCATTTTCTAGTTATCTTTCCACTTTATGACGTTGACTTAACGATGACCGGCGCGATTTCTCAGCGCTAAAAATCCGGACGACCATCTGATTAATTTGAATAAATATAAAAAGCTTGTCTCTTTATAATTAAATTTTGTTTTTCTTGCGTCTCCTGTCTGAACAAAAAGATTAGCTATTGCCGCTTACTCGCAGAAGGAGCGGCATGAAGGTGATTTCGTTAAAGCCGTGCTGAGTAGGGTGCTACTCATTTGTCGAAAGTTCTCAAAACCAAATGTTGGAGTGCTTTTCTCAATTCTAATCACATAAAAAAAAACTCAAAGTTTGAGCTAAAAATATTAAAATGTAGATGTGGAACAAGCGACTTCAATGTAAATTTTCAAGTGATAAAGTATGGCTTTCAGTTTAGTTTACATAACTGTGCCATTTTCAAACCAATTTTATTTTCTTGCAGCATTATTCTCTTGAAAAATGAACTTATGAAAAGTTTGTAGAACATCGAAATTGTCTAACACCATAACAAGTATCAGTCTAAATCAGTTAAATTCAAAATTTTCCTCACCTCACGAAAAAAAATTAAGCCTTTACTTTATGAATGAGACAAATTGACATTTAAAAAAAAAGATAAATAATAATAATACCTTAATCCTACCAGATACTTACGAACACTGAACTTTTGGTTTTGTGAACTTTCAACCAGTAAGCCGCACCCTAGTGCTGAGTGTTGATGAGCGGATCTGGAGGATTCTTAGACGGACCAAGTAGAACCATCAGAGCGGAACGGAACTCTGGAGTGGAGGTGACAAAAAGTGATCTGTCTTCCCATTTTTCGCTCGACAGAATCTCATTATCTCGCTTCCTGTCTTGCAGCAAGCCACTACTAGTGGTAAGGCAAAGTAGAAAAGGTTCCACTCCACAATTTCTAATATACAAGTCTCATACTTGTATATTGACACTGGGTGCCAGCAGCTAGCTGACCGTCGACGTTTGCTGGACCTACTGGCCTTGCCAAGCATCCGCTAATTTCGGGCAAATTTATCATATTTTTTCTTTCCCTTCGAAGGGTCGTTCAGTTGCTACCAAAACGAGGATGGCAAAAGTTATCATAAGACCATTCAACGCACATGTATCATGCAGTCCAAAAGGACTAGAAACGGAGATAAAATATTGTGGGACTACTTGCTTCAAAGGGGAATGGGACGAAATTTGGATATTTGATCCATGTCAAACATGTTATCTGCTAGTTTTGGGGAGTACCGTTTGACGTACGAAGAAACTTCAAGGTCAGCTTCTTTCAATTCGTAATGGTGTCTCTTTTTAATGTATTCGAATCCTCTGAGCAGAATCTCAATAGAGAAACTAAGAGTAGATTGGAGTATCTTGTACCTTTACATTCCGCCCTAAATGCTTATATTTGGCAGATACGCGTATTTTACTGACACTGAAGATGATTGCAAGTGGTAGTCGAAATAGCGACAATAGCTCACGTGCAGTGGGGCCTTCCTTAGCCGAGTGGTTAGAGTCCACGGCTACAAAGCAAAGCCATGCTGAAGGTGTCTGGGTTCGATTCCCGGTCGGTCCAGGAATATTTTCGTAATGGAAACCCGACTAGAGGCTTGTAACAAAAATATAACAAAATTTTATCAGAATATGATATGCATATCATATTATGATATAATTTTGTTAGGCTCCGTTATCCATAGAACATAATAAAACAGAGATATAACATAATGTGTTTTATTTCCTTTCAAGATATTTTTTGTTCATTTTTAACAACTTTATAACAAAATAAATAGATAATTATGCATAACAATAATACACAATATTATTGTACATCGAACAGTATTATAATTTTGATACTTTGTATCAAACATTATAACTTGGTTTGATATGTTTTTGATAGAATTAAAACACATTTTGTTATGTTTATGTTACTATTCATACACTTTTTGTTATAATTTTAGTTATTTTAACAACATCCTGCATCAAGTTTGTAATAACCTATGTTCGAAAAAAAAACTTGTAACATAATAACATATGCTGATATAATTTTGTTATGTACCCTTAGTCGGGAATTTCCTTGACTTCCTGGGCAAAGAGAGTATCATCGTACCTGCCACACGATATACGAATGCTAAAATGGCAACTCTTGCAAAGAAAGCTCTCAGTTAATAACTGTGGAAGTGCTCATTAGAACACTTCGCTGAGTAGCCGGCTCTGCCCCAGTGGGGATGTTAATGCAAGAAGAAGAAGAAGCTCACGTGCAGTGCATGGTATGGTTTTAGTGTGTCGTTGGCGGTGTGGCATCCCCACACTCCCTTAGAAACCTTCTCAGGAGTCAGATTGCAGATGTCTCCCTTGTAAAGAAAAATGGGGTGGGTAATGTATGTTACATTACCGCGGGGTTGACGTAGGGCTACTATGGACACAACTTCGATCATTTCTGGGTCGGACTCTAACAACAGTGAGGTAGCTTTTTGCAGATGATAGGATGTTTGATGATAGATTATAGGTGCTGTGATTGTAAGTATTCAATTACGTTATGGTATTAAGGAAGATCTTTCATTTGGTTTGGAAGCTTTTTCAAAGTTTCGGATCTCAAAGTGAAATACTTTAAAAAGGATTTGATATAATTATGATGTTTGAATGCCAGTAAAGTTTGAATACGTGTGTAGTGAATTTGTAAGTGTACTAGTTTTGTGTTGTTATTGATCGGATGAAGTTTTCAGAAATCAACTCTTTTTGGACTCACTTTGGTGGTCCTGAAAAGGACCTTTTGTCGTTCTGTGGTTCCGAGAACCAGTGTTTCGTGTTCTAGGAATAATCCAGTGATGCGCCAGATGATTGAGTTTGTTTGTTTGGTCATCGCTTCCTTGTGTTGTTTGGTTGGGTGATCGGTTTCAGTTCTGGCTCCAGCTGTAGTTCGCCAAACTCCTCCAATAGATTAGATGTTTGGTTGCTAGGGTGCTTCGATCGTGAGAATCGCTAGAATCGGTCTATGGTAAGAAAAGTATGAACAATATCGACTGCACTCTACACTTATATTTTGATTAAACTTTAAATCAATACAAGAACCACCTAATATGGTCGCTTCATTTGGACGATTTGCCAACTTTAAATTAAAATGTTTATTTATTAAATAAACAAATTTAATATTTTCTTGTTTGGAAACATCAATGTTAAAGTCACCAAAGACTACAATAGGAGTATCTTGTTTTACATAATTAAATAAATTACGGGTCATGGACATTTTCGTATCTTGCACAGTACGTTGAAGGTCAAGACATCAAAGGGTCATGTCGTTTACTTACTGAATCCCACATACCTGTTCAAATATTTTAATAACTGTTTTAAAAGAGAACGTTGATTTCAACCGTTGATTTCAAGTGCGCCGCCAAATGTGTCCGTGTTACTCGAAATCAACAATTCAATCGGCCTTTTTTCAGGGCCAACAAGTGTGTACTAAAGAGTTATTTGTGTAATATTTCCTAATGTGTAATACCTGATTTATTACGAATCTGATTTATTACGAATAAGGACTGTTCATTTTATAAAGTGGACACTTTGTTTATGCTATTTCTTTTTTATTTATTGATAAAATCGTAATCGGTTTTTTGTGCATCGTTCAACTGTTATTCAACAATGTTATAAAAATATAAAAACTCATAAAATGCTTTTCGTTCAAGAACTAAATAGTTTTTCCAAAACTCATAAGAAAAACTGTTCCTCAAAGTTAAGCATAATTTTTCTCATGAATGAAAAATCATATTTTTTATGAGCAAATTGTATGTTTGTATCCTTTACTATTCTACTAGAGGAAGAGCTTAAAAAACATCAATAATATTCTACCATTCTCTAAGACTAGGTCACTTTAGTGATTTATTCCTTATGGCCAAATTTGCTGATACACCATCCTTTTAATCCCAGAAAAAAAGTAAAGTAAGAAGCGTATTAAAAATTGGTTTAGATCACTAGAGAAACTATATTTGTATAAAAGCAAGCTAAACCTTAAGTTTTAATCGCATTCTTAGGTACAAATTTTTCTCCTTATGGTCATTTTGCTTAAAAATCTCATACATTTAAAATCATTTACGCATATTTATCGATCTTGAACAAACTGTAAGCGTTTTTCTCCGAATATTGGGATAGATAATCTCAAAATAATACATTTTGAATATGATATATGGAAAATAAATTCGATTTTATTGCATCAATGTTGCCATTTTTTATGATTGTCATTGTGCTTAAAGAGGTCTTCTGAAAATAAAGCATTTATTTTTCTATTCCGCTTAAAATATGACGTGGAGACTAAATAAGCAACTCTATGCAGGCGTAGGTTATTTTCCATAATACTACTATATCATTACTTCCGTTTGGACGTATTTTCAATTTTAAAATTCTACTCATATCAATTCCATTTAAATTTGAAATATGTTTCTTTAAAACAATCGGTGTAAAATTGATTTTAAGATATCTGAAAAATTGTTGCTCCAAAAATAAATCTTTATTTTTCAACAGGCTTCTAATTGACGATACATTCGAAGAACAATCCTTCTTTGAAAAATAAAAAATATAGATTGTCAAATTATCTAGCCAATTTAAAATAATCATTGATTTTGATATCCTATTAAAATCGACCGTTCCTAACGTTGTACCTTATTAGTGTGAAATTTAATTATTCTGGTGATATTTTTGTAACGACAACATTGTACAACATTAGTCGAACGATGTAAAGAAAAACCGATTGCGATTTTATTGATAAATTAAAAAGAGATTGCATGTACAAGGTGTCCACTCTATCAAATGAACAGTCCTTAATCGACAATACGATAATTTGAGGATGTTTCCGAGGACGCTGCTGCAGTGCCGTTGGGATGCAACAACAGCATAATGCTCATATTGTACATCCCTTGCCAAGACATCAATTTCATATAGCTTATTTCCTATTCAGCCTATTTCTTTGCTTTCTGATCTGAGAACTAGGCTATATGACAACCACATGGATTAAGTCGTTATCTGGAAAACGTAGATCTATCTTGAGTGATTTCACATACCCGAAGATTGGCAGCTTGTCGGATCAGCCGATCATGAGGCTTGTAGTGGTGCCTAACGGGATTGTATCTTGACTGTACCGATGCTGCGATCATCACGAGGAGCTCTTACTAGCTCGAAAGTTTAAATTAAATTAAATGAATCGAATCAGTTTAAAGTAGTATGTTTTACACAATTTTGAGTAGCAAACGATGTTCCTCCCTTTCGTATTGTTCGTCTTCTTCTGATCGACCAATCTGGGACATAAGGTATATGAAGTTGATGTCTTGGTTAGGGATTTACATATCTTTGAAAATTCATGGACGTGTTCGGATGGACAATAAAACATTATTTCAACAGTTTAGTATAACTGAAAAACAAGAAAAACACGAATGTTTTGCGAAAATTTTAAATATTTTTTTATCAACTTACAACTGTTCAAGAAACAGTTAAGTGTACAGTATTTAAAATCTGTTGCAATTTTAATACATTTCCCAATTTCCGTACTCGAGAATTTAGGGAGTATTCCGCCATTATATGATAAATTAACGATGCTGTTGGAAATACCATACAATGCTGAGTACTATGATATTATTATGGTCCGACGGCGCTGCAGCGGCGTCCACGCGTAAATTCTCAAATTTCATGAGATTATGTGGGATAAATTATGTGAACCAAATCAAGTTTTGTACAATACCGCTAGATTTAGATCATGATAGATAGAACAGGAAATATTGTTCAATAAACCTTCTTAACAACGTTTGTTGGCCCTGAAAAGGGCCGATTGAGTTTGTATGCTGTCAAAGATGAATAGCATTACGGGATGTTATCAGTTGATTGCCATGGATAAACAGGAAAACCCCAACGAAAGTGTACACGTGAATAAGTTCTCTGCTTATACGACAAGCCAGCTGAATATTTTATAGGTGCACAACAGCAACAGGGTAGCAGATCACAAGGATTTAGTTGAAATCTGGAAACGTAGCTCAATCTTTAAATCTTTATTTCACAAGCCAGACGCTCGATAAGCAGCTCCTCGGATCAGCCACTCAGGGGGCTCTGGTATCCAAGCGAGCTTGTTTCTTGACTGCACTATCGATGCTGAGTTTATCACGAGTCGAAATCTGGAAGCGCGGGTCGGTCAACCTAGAAATCTTGAGCGATTTTACAAATTGGTAGCTTGAAGATTAACAACTCAGCAGGTGCTAGAAAGCAGCGAGGTACTTCTCGCTAAGCAAGTTCGGAGGAACTCTTACCAGCTCGAAAGCGGAAATGGAATGAAACTGAATCCGACGAAGGAAGCATGTTTTAAACCCTTAGATTAGCAGATGATGCTCCTCCCTTTCATGCTCTTCTCTTTCTAGTCGACCAATCTGGGAAATGGGTATGTGCCAATAATGTGTTGCGCTTAGAATTACTTGATAATTATGGGAGAATGCTGATGCGTGAGAAATTGGTCGAACATGAATTGTTGGAAGATTTTTTTTTTTATTCTCAATTTACTTATATTCTAATTGGAAGCTCATTTCGCCATTGGGCATCACTTGAGCGAGGATCAATTGGAATGTTGTGCTAGAGCACAACGCCTAAATTCACACTATTTTATTACCTAATCTATTTTTAGATCTGATGCTACGCTGTCTCTTTGCGCTCTCTACTTTTCGCAGGTAGATCGAAGAGCACGCAGGGATGCTTTATCAGTCCAAGAGAGGTCCATTTGTTCATAGCCGTTGGTCGATTGCCGTGTTAATCCGGGTACAGTTGAGCATTCGCTCAGAGAAGGGTCAGATGTCAGTCCGCTTTCAGACAGCCGTGATGTTGGACGGATGTTCTTGAGTGGACTGATGAAGTTTTTTTTTTTGTTGAAAGGGCTGGGAATCAAACCCATGACCATCCGCTTATAAAGCGAACGTGTAGCCAACTATGTCACATTGCCCCCCAGTTGGAAGAGTTGACATTAATTAAATAATCAATAGTTTTCTTTATTATGAAGGTTGATTTTTGATCCATGTGTGCCAAAATTATTACAATTGTTCAATGAGAATGTCTTTCAAATTTGATAATTTTCCTAATCAAAGTGTTCCCATAAAATATGGAACACCAAAGACGCTGTTTGAAATGCCACTCTATTTTACAATCGTTGTGAAATGTTGAGCACTCACCCCGATGGCACTGCAGCAGCGTCCGCGAGTACAGTTACAGATTGAGTCATAAATCATTCATGACAAATTAAATTTTGTATGAAGCTGTGGAAATTGATTAAGGAATATAAGAAGTCATAAATGAAGTCGGAAATATTTCTCTTTTCCACTAATTTGACGGCCCTGAAGAGGGCCGATGGATTTGTGAGCTTCGATGCTTCGATGCTCTCGTTGTCAGTTGATTGCCATGGTCAAACGGGGAATCTTCAACTCAAATGTACAAATTTGAGCAAGTTATTTCCTAAAACGACGAACCAGCTGAATGTTTCGTGGCGTGGATGGCGCACAAGAGCAACGAGTAGCGGATCACCGGACTTAAGTCGAAATCTGGAAACGTTGCTCTCTCTTGAAATCTTGAGCGATTTCGCTAGTCCAACGCTCGATTAGCTGCTCCTCGGTATTTGTTCCCGACCGCGTTCACAGTTCGACCGCAAATTCTCCTGTGGACTGCTTCCTCTTCTTCTTCTTGGCGGCGGCAGCGGTGATGGCTTTGGCTTCGGACGGCATCTTCTTGCGCTCGCTCGACAGTTTGGTTTGAGCGAAGCAAGACAGACGGGGGGTCCTTCGCTATCGATGTTTGTGCCTGAGAAGCACGCGTTCCAGCTCGCTGTGATTGATGGATTTAAAATTGGAAGTCAATTTTGGGGTAGGATTGTCTTCGCATATGGGCACAATAGCATGTCACTCTTTCAGAATTGAGAAGTTTGTAACTATATCTCTGCTAAAGCATAAGTTGTTTTTAATTTACTTTTTTTCTGTCGAAATGGATCCACTGCTAACGAACTTCCATTCTTACAAAGAAAACTTAATAACTCAAGACAGATTACACTACAGAAGTAAAACCCCTTCAGAATGATGTCCCCAGTGAAATCAACGTAAAACTCCAATTTCGAAAGCAAGGCATCTGAAGAGTGTATAGTTAACTGCCAAAGTGCCTCCAGTCTCAACGCATATCTTTGTCAGTGCATTCAACAAAATACAAATTCCCCAACGTCGACAATAGTTGCTCCAGCTGTGCTCTCCGGTTCCGAAACAGTGTGAGTGCAGTGATGATGGATGCCTTGTGGCAGCGCTGACATCACACTGTCATGAAAGCATTGGGTGGTTCAACTGTTCAACTATAATCACCATATTTAAATTATAGAAGGTATGGCAAAAATTTAGAAGTCAAGAAATCGATTATTATCTGAGAATGCATCAGTCAAGACATCCATTACGACGCACGCCATGTATGTAGGTAATTGAATATCATTGAAGTTTTTTTTTATAAGAAATTATAAAGCACATCGAGTATTCTATGAATTGTAATTATAATTGATTTGACGATTCTGCCCACAGAATAAAATCAAAGTTTTATGATAAATTTATTTTCACGATAACTTGCCAACTACAAGCTGGTTTCTACTCAAATAAAAAGGAATGATCCACTTGCAAGATGAGTTGATGTTGAACTACTCACATGTTTCCCTGGGGCGGCAATGCTCTTATGACGAATCTGAGTAGGATTCCTCTATGACAAACGACCCCATCACCGTCTCCACTAGAAACAGAATGAAAGAAGGAATAAAGCCAGAATGATTAATCGTGTTGGAGAAACGGTGCAACATATTTTATCAAGAAGAATGTGAACTACTTGAAGGAAGGTCTTGAGGAGAAGGAGGAGGCTGAAGGATGCACAGCAGGTAAACTCGATGCCAATAGCAAGGCAGGAAAGCGAGGAAATAGATAAAATTATCATCATCTTTTGCCGCTCGCAGTTCCACCGGAGCCAACAGGCAGTCATTTATACCGTAATTGAAACCGAACTGCAACAGGCATTCATTTTCCGGCTTGCTGGATGTTTGCTCGATTTTGTATGAACTTTTTATTAAGCTTGTCGTCTCTCGCAGACTCGAAAGCTTCCTTGAGCGGGAATGATTGAATATGTGTGTGTTTGTGTCTGTTTTCTGCTGTTTGCTGTCTGCGTTTAGCTTAAACTATTTCTATGAAACCCATGGCACCTGCTTAAGGTTGAATTAAGACTGCAGGGACCTTTTATTTATGGTATTAATGGTGCTACAGTCAATCCTCCATGAATGAATCATTTTCTATTCGTGGTTAATTGACACGACAAAGTCATTTTCACTTTTTTCCAGGATGCTAATTTTAGTAATAAACATCACCTCTAACATAGTTCTTACTCCCCCCGTATATTAAATCATTGCATCTAGAGTGCCTATAAACAAGAGTGACGTCATGTTCCAGTTTTGACAGGTCTCCTGCTCGATTGGAACACGGATTTGTATGGAAATGACAGTTCGCCGCTGTTCCAATTTTAACATTGACGCCACTCTTATCTAAATCCACTCTGATTGCATCCACTATAGCAGAGCTCTGACAGACAGGCAAGCTAACCGAATTTATGTTAGTACTGCTTATGGCTGCTTCGTAATGATTTTTATACCAATCTACTCATACCAATTTACATATTTGGCATTAGACAATCGATCCGTCTACCATTAGCAGAAATATATCATACTCATACTACTTCCACACGCAGAAAGCGAGGCTGCCGTTTCTCCAAAAAAGCTGAGTGTTTCAATTTCTAATGCGCTTTCTAATTGTTGGCCGAG
The DNA here is from genome assembly GCF_002204515.2 of Aedes aegypti. Taxonomy (NCBI): domain Eukaryota; kingdom Metazoa; phylum Arthropoda; class Insecta; order Diptera; family Culicidae; genus Aedes; species Aedes aegypti. The sequence continues at coordinate 211,673,182 of NC_035108.1, read as the reverse complement.
CGACAAGTTAGACAAAAACGACAACAGAATGATTCACTTCCGACATCCGATTGCTGTAGCGATTGATTCTCTTCATTCCGATTCCGCACGAGTGGCATTCGTGTTTGAGAGCTGTGTACACGCTAAACTTCATCCGCTCAGAAATGAGTGCGGAGTACACAAAATCGGCCTCTCTTCATGCAGCACAGATTCTGTGCAAAGGGGGCTGTACACAGTTTTGTGCAAACGGTGGTAAACAAACCGAATGAGTGAAATGCGCACAGAGGAGGAACGCTTGGAATGCGGAATTCGCTTCCATTTTTGTTTTGCTTCTGAAAACATTAAAAAAACATTCAAATTTTCAAGTTTTCAGATATTTTTTCATTCGAATAGCCGAAGCGCATTTGCAACCATCTCCTGGCTTTTCGCCAGAAAAAATCCCGGAAAACTTCGCATCCTACCAATGGCCAACTGTTTGCTGCCGCGCGGGAGATGACTGACAGTTCCATTTCCATCGATCCGCGCACAGCCAATGGCCAACACATCGATTACACATAGCATGAGTGCGACTTACACAGAATTTTCACTCAGCCAGAGAGTCCTGCATTGGTTGCTTCATTCTGTGTAGTTTTAACACATGCGCTGCGTTGAGCAGGCTTAGCGTGTATACACGAATTCTCTCTGCTCATGGAAACTTTTGAGCAGTTGCTACTCCTGAATTGTCAAGAATCATCGAAATTGTACAGGGAACCAAAAGATGTAGCTTGGGAGTAGCATACCATCTTCAATGTACATTTTCGAGGACTCTGAAATTAGTAATGTCAATAACGGCGCCGGCCACGTCCTTATGGTCATCGGGGAAGGGAAGGAATGTTAGTGTGGCATCCATTATTATTAAAGACCGAGTATACCTCTGCATCTTTATGGTTGCCACGGGCAGGAGTTTTGATAGTTGGAGGGCTTCAAAGCTACATGACCAGGATTCACCTTGGTAAGGGATGCGTTTAATGTAACCTCTGTTTAAAAAGTTATCTATCAATGCGTCGACATCTTAAACATCGAACTGTTCAAAGGTTTGAATCTCGAAATTTTATAAAACATGAATAAGCGCTTTTGTCAACACTTAAAGTGACGAACTATTCATAGTTTGTTCAACAAATTCATAAAAAGTGCATGTTATGTTTGTAATAACACACAAGCATGAAACGAGCTCACCAATTGGTAATCCATCTTCGACTGAACAGTTACAATCGCAGCGTCAACACGTATAAGCAGGAATATAAAATAACTCCGATGGCGCGCGAATAAAATGCTAACTGAAAAAAAAACACTCCGAGCGCGCGATAATGAATCGGACTGCTTGGGCCTTCGCAAAGCACTCTCTCTGCTCTTGGAAGTTTTTCTTTAAAAACTACCTAAAGCAATAAAACAGTACTTTTCAGAGCTACATAAACAGTACTTTTCAGTACTATTTTTTCTACTATTGATCCCTTTACGATCCTTGTTTGATTTTTCGTTGGACCCGTGCGAAAGCTAGCAGTGGCAATCCTTCTTGGACACCGTCTTGGGAAAAAACCTCTCAGGAGGTCTCGTCTTCTCTCGTTTATTCACTAAACATGGTATCAACAACAAACAAAAGGAAGGGTGAATCTCTGAATTCACAACTTCCTACCAGAAAAGTGGGATTTAAAACTGTCACTAAACATGGCAAGAATGGAAGAAAGGACATTTCTCCGGAATGCGAAATTTCTTCCAAGGGTGAAATGTTGATAATTGCATTGAAATGAGCAATCAGTTCGATGCTCTAGACAAATTTTCCAAACACCAAATCGAAGCAGCCTCTAGCCCAGGCTCTTTGATTCAAGGGAGGAAACAAAGAGTGCCGCCTATCGTGGTCAGTTGTTCCGAATTTGAGGAATTTAGGCAGTAGATCTTGAACTCCATTAGGGGAATCAAGGTTTCCTTCCAAATAGCACAGAAAGAAGACTGTCGCGTTTTGCCGGAAACGCTTAAAGATCGCGAAATTCTTCTCAAACATCTTGAAGAGAAGAAGCACAATTTTTTTACTTATGACGACAAAACTGAACGTTTGTTCGTAGTCGTCTTGAAAGGTCTCTCAAGTGACTATAAGTCACATGAAGAGATCAAAAATGTCAAAAATGGAATAAATGATTTACTCTGATTTTCCCCAGTCCAAGTAATCATTATGAAAAAGAGAACCCAATCTGGCATTGTTCGGAAAGGGCTTTCTCAAGAATTTTATTTAGTTCACTTTAACAAAAAAGAACTAAATAATATTAAAGCTTTAGAAAAAGCAAAACTTTTGTTTGATGTCCGTGTGACATGGGAACATTTCCAGAAACCTGGAGGAAATTACCAGAACCCCACTCAGTGCCGTCGGTGCCAAAAGTGGGGTCATGGTACAAAAAATTGTCGCATGGATGCTAAATGCATGATTTGCGGAGGTTTTCTCACGCCAAAGACGTCTGTCCAGTGAAGGAAGATACCACCAAATTCATATGCTGTAATTGCGGGGCTAACCATAAGTCTAATTTTTGGAATTGTCCTTCACGCAAAAGGGTCATTGAGGCTCGTGCCAGGCAGATGAAAGATAATATCCGTTACGATAACGGTCGTTTCCGGAATTTGCCTGGTAGAGTATCGAACAATGCTCATTTTTCAGTTAACGATCGCTTGATCATGAATCATACCCATCAGGAAGATCATAATCATGCTCATTCACAAACTAATTTTAATCCGTCGGGTAGCCGTTCGAATCTTTCAATTTCGAATGTATCTACCCACGGAAAATCCTTTGCCGATATCGTAGCAGGAAATTTGAACTCCTCCCCTGTTCGATCCATGGGTACCCATTCTACTTGTTTCAAATCAAATGGAAAAAAAACCCTACCGCCACAGGTAATTCCGCTTCTTCGTCTGCCGGAAATTCTAATGGGAAATCACATGACATGTCTGCCTCTGATTTTAGTTTTCTAACTGAACAATTGAATCTAATGATTGATGCAATGTTCAAAGCCACCACTATGACTGAAGCAGTCCAAGTAGGTGTAAAATTTACAAATCAAATTGTTATTGGATTACGTTTTTCTAATGGATCCAAATAATAATTTAAATATTTTAAATTGGAATGCTCGTTCTCTGAATGGTAAAGAGGACGAGCTGTTTAATTTTCTTACGGTTAATAACGTGCATATAGCAGTTATTACCGAAACGTATTTAAAACCTGGATCTAAACTCAAAAGAGATCCTAACTTTTTTGTTTATCGTAATGATCGACTTGATGGTGCATGTGGGGGAGTTGCAATCATCATTCATAGGCGTATAAAACATCAACTGTTTTCGTCATTTGAAACTAAAGTTTTTGAAACTTTTGGTGTTTCTGTTGAAACACAGCTTGGTAAATATACTTTCATAGCTGACTATTTGCCTTTTCAATGCTCTGGACAGCAAGTTAATTTGCTCCAAACTGACTTGCGTAAATTGATTAGCAATAAGTCAAAATTTTTTGTCATTGGTGACTTATAGCCAAACATCGGTCATGGAATAATTCTCAAAGTAATTCCAACGGCAGAATTTTATTTGATGAGTGCTCTTCAGGATATTTCTCAATCCAATACCCTGATAGCCCTACATGTTTTTCCTCTTTTAGAAATCCATCTACGATTGATTTGGTCTTATCGACTCTAGCCATCTTTGTAGCCAACTGATTACTCATGCTGATTTTGATTCTGATCATGTCCCTGTTACATTTCAAATATCCCAAGAAGCGATTCTAAATCCTATCAGCTCCACTTTCAATTATTTACGAGCCGACTGGAATATATATAAAACGCATGTTGACTCTAATCTTGATTTTAACATTTCTTTAGAAACTAAACTTGATATTGACAATGCTCTTGAAACTTTAACAAATTCCATTGTTGAAGCTAGAAGCATTGCAATTCCAAAATGTGAAGTAAAATTTGAATCCGTGATTATAGACGATGATCTTAAACTCTTGATCCGTCTTAAAAACGTGAGGAGAAGGCAATTTCAACGCACTCGCGATCCTGCTATTAAAATTATATGGCAAGATTTGCAGAAAGAAATCAAGAAACGTTTTGCTCAATAAAGAAACACAAATTTTGAAAATAAAATTTCTCAATTGGACCCTGGCTCTAAGCCCTTTTGGAAATTATCTAAAATCTCTCAGAAGCCAATACCGGCATTGAAAGAGGAAAACAAATTATTACTAACTAATTGCGAAAAAGCTCAAAAACTTGCTATGCAGTTTGAAAGTGCGCACAATTTTAATTTAAGACTTACTAGTCCAATTGAAAATGAAGTTACTCAGGAGTTCGAAAATATCAATCAAGAGAACGTTTTCGAAAATGCCTGGGTGACTGATTTGGAAGAAATGAGAACTATTATTAAAAAATTTAAAAACATGAAAGCTCCTGGCGATGATGGAATTTTCTACATCCTCATCAAGAAACTTCCAGAAAGTAGCTTATCATTTTTAGTTGATATATTTAACAAATGTTTTTAATTAGCATATTTTCCTGACAAATGGAAAACTGCTAAGGTTGTTCCAATTTTAAAACCAGACAAAAATCCTACAGAAGCTTCTAGCTATCGTCCAATCAGTTTGCTTTCCTCCATCAGTAAACTTTTTGAAAAGGTTATTTTGAACAGAATGATGGCCCACATCAACGAAAATTCAATTTTTGCCAATGAACAGTTCGGATTCCGCCATGGACATTCGACCACTCATCAACTTTTACGTGTAACACATTTGATCCGTTCCAACAAATATGAAGGCTTTTCTACTGGTCTTGCTCTTCTAGACATAGAAAAAGCATTCGACAGTGTTTGGCATGAAGGTTTGATTGTAAAATTAAAAAACTTTAATTTTCCAACATACATTGTTAGAATAATTCAAAGTTATCTGTCAAATCGTACACTTCAGGTTAATTATCAGAACTCCAGATCTGAAAGACTTCCTGTAAGAGCTGGTGTTCCTCAAGGCAGCATTTTGGGACCAATATTACACAATATTTTCACATCTGACTTACCTGAGTTACCTCAGGGATGTCAAAAATCTTTGTTTGCGGATGACACAGGCCTATCCGCCAAAGGTCGAAGCCTGCGTGTCATCTGTAGCCGATTCTAAAAAAGTTTGGATATTTTTTCTTCATACTTGCAAAAATGGAAGATTTCTCCTAATGCTTCCAAAACTCAACTAATAATATTCCCACATAAACCAAAAGCTCTTTATTTGAAACCTTCAAGTAGACATGTTGTCACGATGAGAGGGGTTCCAATAAATTGGTCAGATGAAGTTAAGTATCTAGGGCTCATGCTAGATAAGAATTCAACTTTCAATAATCACATTGAGTGATTCAAGCCAAATGTAATAAATATGTAAAATGTCTTTATCCCCTTATTAATAGAAAATCAAAACTTTGTCTTAAGAACAAGCTTTTGATATTCAAACAAATTTTCAGGCCAGCCATGTTGTATGCTGTACCAATATGGACTAGCTGTTGTAATACCAGGAAGAAAGCTCTGCAGAGAATTCAAAATAAAATTTTGAAAATGATTCTGAGGCTTCCTCCCTGGTATAGTACCAATGAGTTACATAGAATATCCAATGTTGAAACATTGGAACAAATGTCAAATAAAATAATAAATAATTTCAGGCAAAAATCGTTACAATCTTCTATTGCTACGATTAATGCGTTATATGTTTAGGTTAAGTTAGGTTAAGTATATTTAAAGTGTTTTTTTTTTCTCTTATAAGCAGGTGAAATCAACTCACCTGTAAAAAATCTGAACTGCTACGGCAAATGAAATGTTATATGTTGTTAACAAAATGTTAATGAAATCTTAAATTTGTTTTACCAAATTAGGATGATAGTGTTGTCTATAATAACATAGAACACCTAGATATAAGAAATGAATGTAATGTTTGGAATGATACTAATAAAGAAATTAAAAAAAGAAAAACTCCAGATCGGAAAGACTTCCTGTAAGAGCTGGTGTTCCTCAAGGCAACATTTTGGGACCAATATTATATAATATTTTCGCATCTGACTTACCTGAGTTACCTCAGGGATGTCCAAAATCCTTGTTTGCGGATGACACAGGCTTTCCGCCAAAGGACGAAGTTTGTATATATAGTTTGTATCCTTTGACAGATACGCGTATTTCGACCTCAACAGTAAGGCCGTCTTCAGTGTCGTGTACTAGACTCGACTTACAAAGTAAAATGTCTCTATTCCCTTATTAATAGAAAATCAAAACTATGTCTTTGATATAAAAAAATTAAGGCCAGCCATGTTTTATGCTGTACCAATATGGACTAACTTTTGTAATATCAGGAAGAAAGTTTGTATATATAGTTTGTATATATAGAAAGTTTGTATATATAGTGCAAAGAATTCAAAATAAAACTTTGAAAATGATTCTGAAGCTTCCTCCCTGGTATAGTACCAATAAATTACATAGAATATCCAATGTTGAATCATTGAAACAAATGTCAAATAAAATAATTAACGATTTCAGGCAAAAATCGTTACAATCTTATATTACCGTAATCCGTGGGCAAATTGTTCACTTTTCACAACTTTTTGTTGTGTTATCTTTCGGAATTCAAATATTGTCAAATAAATTTCGACAAATCCATTGCTCCATTGATCTTTATCGGTTTATGAAATCGCTTTTCATTGGAATAATATTTAACATATCATAAAAATAGTTTTAATATCAAAATAATAAAATGACACATTGGGGCGAAATTAATCACCATATTACAGAGCAGATTTTAGATTTAAAAATTTCCATATCTACTAAATTTGGGTCTCCTAAATCTGACAATGATGACAAAATTCTTATACCTCGAGTATTTGATCAGTTTATTGCAAAATTTAACTTTGGAAATCTGCCTAATACGCCTAAATGTAGTCAATTTCCCTTTTAAATAAGAACATTATTCGAGAATAAACGGTTTTATGAGCAAAAAAACTATATTTGCTATGCTGTGTGGTATCAAAAATAAGTTCAGTAGTTCATACTTAAGCGTACACAACATTTTTGACACTCAAAATTAACATGTAGGCATAGCACCACTGGATTGTTTAGCACAGACATTTCCAACTGTATTACTTACACCTTCAAAAACTGTGAATTTTTCTATGCAAAACTGATCCTAAAAAATCATCATTAGACGTCTATAAACTAGAAAACATGGAATGCATTCTTGGAAGGAAATGTTTTTTGGTACCGACCTGATCAAATTAGCCCCAGTGATCAATTTGCCCCCGGATTACGGTACCACGATTAATGCGTTATATATTTAGGTTAAATTAGGTTAAGTAAATTAAAAACGTGTTCTTTTTCTCTTATAAGCAGATGAAATCAACTCAGCTGTAAAAAAAATCTGAACCGCTACGGCAAATGAAATGTACTATGTTGTTAACAAAATGTTAATAAAATCTTAAATTTGTTTTATCAAATTAGGATGATAGTGTTGTCTAATAACCCAGAACACCTAGATATAAACAATGAATGTAATGTTTAAAATTATACTAATAAAAAAAATGGCGGTAGGCTCAAATCTGGCGATGGCACAAATCTTCCAACTGGTGTGGAACGTGCCTTTGGAGCCGGCCTACTGATACCTGATACCCGAAACATTCTCAAACATTGACTCCGACATCGAGCAGAACACACTGCTCGTTTGTGGAAGGTGAGGAAGCCGTTCCGAGGAATACGATTTCAAATTTTGATATTGATCGGTTATATACAAACGATTTTTCTTAATTCTGCCTATCGATCTATTCGTTCGAAGTAGGATGAAACATGAAGAAGAAATTATTTAAAACAAGGTAAAAAGACCCAAGTTAGTACTTAGCTAAACAAAAGTTTATTCAGTTAAAATCTGCTTGAGAGTGATTTTTTTGTTTGTTTTTTTTTCTATCTATTGTGGCATTATTCGTATCCTTAGTGTATAGTGCATGTCGCATTACTCCATTCCATTGATAGGTAATGAAGCATCGATTTCTGTACAGTTCTTGTTTTGATTCTTATGAGATTGATAAAAATCGAATGTGATGAAAAGGTCCCGCTATTTACACCCTTCATAGAAATTTACATCTTACAATTTAGTTTCTGAGGAACCAAATCGGTACTACTGATATTTGACCATGCAACGGAACTCTAGTCCCATCCTTGTTTCGTTTTAAGTTTAGTCCCAGGAAAATACTAGAAAAAAGGGGCTTTGTACTAGCAGCAAAACCGATTCAAGCTAGAAAATTTGGCACCGTAAAACGGGGTAACTTTGATAGTTTTTTCGAAGAAAACTTGAATAGTTATGCATACTGTTTTAAAGAATTAGAATTCATATTTTTAAACCAAGTACCGTTAAGTCACCAGTCACCGTGCGGCCTCCATTCACCGTGCACATATACAAATTCATACAGAATATTCATACAATTTTCACAAATTATTCTCTTGTCAGCAAAATAAGATAAAACTAATGAAATTAAGTAGTTCTTGTCACAAAGCATTTTAAAAAACCTAGTTTATGTAGTCAAAACTATGTGAATTCTGTTTGATAATGAGATTTTTCAACATTCTTAGTAGAAACGCCAAAAATTCACATTTTTAGTTTTAACGTTAGAGTATGAAATTTTTCAAAATTTAGAAGATGTTTTCACTGTGGATACTATGAATAAGATGTATTTCATCGTATGAGCAATGAGATTTTATGTAAATTAGAATTTTCTATTGTGTCTCAGTCGAAACCCAAATGCACGGTGGATGGACCCTTTTCAATATATATGGTTCCTATTACCGTGCGTCAGGGTAAAAGGCATTAAATTATTCGGTAATTTTAGATTTATTGCTATATCGTGATTGAACTACTTCATATTTAGTTTTTGAGTGAATATGGAATGGTTTGGACAATACAGTCAATCATATTATAACGATTTTGGTGAAAAAATATTTTTTTAGCCATTTTTTAAACAGTTTATGGTTTTTATTGTAAATGAAGATTTTAATACTCTTAAAAATGAGTGTGAACACTACTAGCAACATAGTTGCTCCATCAAAAACATTTCTTCAAGATACAAAATAAAATCATGACGAAAACTATACGCACGGTGAATGGTGCACTAGTGTGCACGGTAAATGGTGACATAGAACGGTACGAGGCGACCTTAACATGACATTTTCAAAGATAATTTTTGAGTAATTTTTTGTTATGCATCACTAGTTTTAGATTTTTCCCTGGATTATGATATAATTGCACGCTACGTAGTGGTATTCTAGTACGCTTCAAATTATTTGGAAAAGTTATACCGTTTTGTCTCAAATTCCGAACAGACTCATATTCCGAACACTCGGTTTTTGTATGGCGACAAGGTTGAAATGTTTCGCTGAAATATGTCATCAAATAACCAGGAAATGGTAGTGAATTGCAATTCAACTTTAACGTCTTCCAATATAATTTATACCTCTGGAGTAGTGATGATTCTCTAGTTCGAGACTAGTAGAACTAGCTCAGATGATTTTTTTTATGTGATTATTCAATTGAATACGATTTTTTCGTGCTGTTCGGAATTTGAGTCAAGGTGTTCGGAATATGAAACAGAATGAACGCAGTGTTCGGCATTTGAGTCAAAATGTTGTTCCATTCTTTTACGTAAAAGCAATACTAAACAAGTTTAAATAAACATTATTATCAGTACACCAAACAGCTAACGGCTAGACTTTGCGAAGAAATTAAAATTTCCACAAATATCAGCCAATTTATGCCCTTCAGATGCTTTTGAAGTCACTGGTGGCTTTAAGTGTTCGGAATATGAGTCAAAACGGTATAATTTTTTGAAGTGCAAATTTTTCTTAAATGCACGGTGAATGGTAGCTTGACGGTATTGGTATCCTAACTATTGATTGCAGTTGATAGATTTCCAAAAGATTTATTCTGAATAAATATATAACTTTTAAATTCGGTTTTCTGGTTTGGGGTAACTTTGATAATGGAATATAAATCGAACAAAATTGAGAGTTCTGTTTGATCTTTCGACCTTGACGCTTGCTCATGCGGGGGCGGGTGACAAGGACAGGATCAAACATGTCGCGCGTCGGTCGAGTGAAGTGAAAAAGTGCCGCGATTGATTAGTTCATTTTAATGCTTCGACCTTGACGCTTGCTCCTCGGCAGTGCGTCAAGCAAGCCCGAGCAGTCGTCAGTTGTCTCGGGTCGCGCGCCTATTTTCTCGGAGTGCTTGTATATGGCCGAGCAAACGAGTTAAGCTGAAAGTGGATTGTTGCTGTTCAGTCAAGAATGACGGATCAATTGGTGATCTCGTTTCATGCTACTATTTCTAATCTATAAAATATGTATGACTGCACGTTTCATCGATACAACGGTGGGACGTAAATACAGTCAAAACCCCATGAGCCGATATTGAAAGGACCATCGACTCATGGAAATATCGAGTCATAGAACAGCTTTTCTTTGAAAGCTGTTTGAAGGGACCATCATAGTAACCATGATTTTCTGTTGTTACTATGCTTCCATGAGTCGATATCGAGTAACGGAACATCGAATTATGGAGGGCTTTTGATTTCTCAACAAACTATGAATGGTTCGTCACTGTGAGTGTCGACATAAACTCTGATTCATGAATTATTTATCTCTAATATATATATATATATATATATATATATATATATATATATATATATATATATATATATATATATATATATATATATATATATATATATATATATATATATATATATATATATATATATATATTTTTTTTTTTTTTTTTCAAAACACCCCTTTCTTTTTGCCTTTATTTTTGTAATTAAAAAACTTTGAATGGTTCGACACTACAAGTGTAGACTTGCGAAAGGTTCACTTTATTTAACAAACTTTGGATGGTTCGCCACTGTTAGTGTCGACATGAGAATAAGAGTGTTATATGATGTTCCAGCCAATCGAGTTTTTGTTTCTTTTCAAATAAGTAAATTTAATAACACATGCTTTCGTCCTGACAGGTGAAGAATGTTGCATTTGGGTATTTGTTCAACAAACTTTGAATGGTTCGTCACCTCAAGTGTCGGCATAAATTTCCTCTATATAGAAATTGTTCATATCAAATGATAATATTATATTTACATATAAGCATGTTTATATCTCACAAATAATTATTGATCATGGTCTAATCACTTATCAAAGAGAATCCTTTGACCCAACGATCCTTCCCATTAACAAACATCCCTCCCAGTAAGCTTTGTGGAGATGCAGAAGCAAACACGGTCTCCAAATAGCAAAGTTTACATACTAACATTCCTTCCCCTAATATTACCTGACTGCATGGACGTGGTCGGCACCGTTATTGACCTTGTATAAATAGAGGCACTGAATTATGCACACTGAAGAAGATTATGGCCAATCCCAGCCGAACTTCTACCCGAGGAGGAAATAATAACTCGCAATAACTTATGTATACCATATTTTGGTATCATACCATAATTAGGTATTGTTTAGTTGTCAATACCTCATTTTGGTATTATAATGGTATTTGAAAAAAAATGATTCTATGACACTACCCCGAACGCCACTACCCCGAATGCCACTACCCCGAACGCCATTACCCCGAAAGCCATTACCCCGAATGGGTCATTACCCCGAACGCCACTACCCCGAATGGGTCACTACCCCGAACGCCATTACCCCGAATGGATAACATTTTGAGACATATTCTAGTTAGAGAGTGGGGAGATAATTGTACGATTCCTTTTGAGTATTCCACGAGTTTGGGTCAAAAACGTATTTTTCAAATATTAGAGGATTAAAAATCAGCTAGTTGTTCAGCAAATATTTTTTACAGACTAAGTTTTGTCCTCTAATTTTGGGAAGATCCACACAGCCACATTGTAATGCTTTGAAGAACAGCCTATTTCGAAAAGAAGGGTGAATTTATTATGAGAAGGATAGCTATAATATGCACAAAATAAGGATGTACCGTAATTTCGGGTGAAATTGATCATTTTTCACGGTTTTTCTAGTCTGTTTTTTATAATGTTAACAATGCCAAACAACTAAATGCAGGAAAACAAGTACGAAGGTGAGCCTCCTCGACTCCTGTACCGAAATTTTCTAACAAATGTCATTTTAGTGTTAACAAATATTTCTAAAATAAAAAATCAGGGAATCTCATTTCGGGGTGAAATTGATCACTTGTCAATGCCATTATTGTTAGTTTTCAAAACAACTCAACATGATAAATTTGAGCTCCCTGAATCCGAATATGCTGGTCAAAATCTTAACAATCCAATATTTATATAAATAACGAATAGTTAAATTTCAAGAATTACGCGGAAAACGCCTTAATGTATGCAATTTCCTAAGAAAATCAATGGTATCTAACAGAAATTCAATTATTTCAACCATTTGAGCTAATTGGTACGAGTTTTGGTGATGAAATCTGGTTTGCGGATGTATCTCAAGCATCCTCACAAATTTTCAGGTTTACACTATGTTCAAATCCTTGCTTAGAAATAGAAGTTTATACCTGTTTGTCAATTCTGTACCGTGCATGATTTTGAAATTTTACATTATTTTCTTAGTAATTAACATTCTTCAACGCAAAAAACTTCACAACACACAATTCGACAATAGTTACGACAAACAACGTTCATTTACTGCAGCTTACATTGATATTTGTGCTCCATTACGAATAAATTAAATCGTGTGATACGATGATCAATTTCACCCTTCTGATCAATTACACCCGATTTTACGGTAGTAAAGTCTCTTATTGGACGTCGGTAGCCACTTCCTTTACTCATTTTTATAGGTGTCGCGCATTAAAATAAAGATCTTCTTAAAGATTTGGTTTCGTAAACGATGGTAATGGAAGTTCACCCTGAGATAGTCGCTGCAAGTGTTGTTCTATGGAACCCGCCTAAAAACCAACCTAATAGACGACCGTTCCGCTATCGCACTTGTACACTTGTACATGTTAGAAAAATCGGCGGCCTCTGATTGACGCTACAGTAAGAACTTTTGTTGATTTGTGGGATAATTAATTTGAATGAACCACAAAAAAAAAAATTTTTTTTGATTCAAGATAATGAAGAAATGATGATGGCAGAAAAGTGGTGAGTAAATCCATAAGAGACCTGTCTGTTTTAATACAAGAAGATAAAAGAAAGGGAAAATTTCCGATTAGAATTATAGCAGGAATCACTTTAGTGCCTTCAAGATATATTCCTTTATAAAAAGCTGTTCTATATGGAAATATTAGTAACTAGCTTATCCAACAAACTCGTGAAAGAACAGCCTATTTAAAAAAGAATGGCAAATTTTTGGTGAAATGTTTGCAGCTATGACGTGAATGATCACTGTAACAACGTGATGCTATGACATAACCTATAAGAAAGAAAAATATTTGTTCAAAAACAAAATTGAAATATGAACACCACCAACAAGTCCAAATACCGGTGATTACGCATCTGTTAAGCAACACCATATTGAGGGTTATGGATTCGAATTCCTTTCAGTCAATAAAAGGCTTATTTTATTAAAGGCCATTCACAAATTTCGTAACGCTGAAGGGAGCAAAAAATTTTGTGGGTGGTTGTCCTCAAAATGTTACAGCCCATTCACAATATGTAGAATTTCCATACAAAAAAAGTACGAGGGGGTGGGTAGGTTTTAAAAATGGCAATTTTTGGCGAAATGAAATTTGTGAATGAACCCTTGAATTGCGAAGGTGCCCACTGAGCTGATAAACAGGCACTGTCTCAGAAAGAATGAGAAGAATATAGTTGCCATCAAGATATTTCGAAAGAATAGCTGGCATATAAAAGAAGGGAAAATATATGATGAACATGTTACCGACGAATTTTACGTACCATTAATTACCAGCCTTCATTAGAGACGCATTTTTGCACGCAAAACAAGATACTGTACTGTATCTCATACTATTCGGGGTAATGGCTCATTCGGGGTAGTGGCGTTCGGGGTAATGACCTATTCGGGGTAATGGCTTTCGGGGTAGTGGCCCATTCGGGGTAGTGGTGTTCGGGGTAATGGCGTTCGGGGTAATGGGATGGAGCCAAATCCATCATTAGATATTTAGGTATTACTATACCTGATCTAGTTATCAGCTTAGTATTTGTAGAATATGCAGAAGGTATTATTTGAGGTATTTTACCTCTTATGCAGGGCTCATTCATATCTCATTCAGGTTGTAAGTATTGGAAATTATCTGGTATGGAATACCTCAATTTGGTATTCAGTAGTTATTTTCTTCTGCTCGGGTAGTTGATTCTTTGTGCATTTTCACTGACTTCGGTCAATCACGGAATAGCAACCATCAATATATGTAGTCAGTCTTAGCTAAGCTAAGGAATATAAATCGAACAAAATTGAATGAATTCTGAACATTTAAAGGGCGTTGCATACCTCTAGGCGTTTAACGATATATGAAAATTTCTGACTTAGATTACAAAAATGGTCCCAATTTGTAAAAATGGTTTTCGCTAAGAGATTTGAGACTGAATTCATGTTCTACCACAACTAGGCTGTCAAGGATAAGTGACGAACTCATTATGACTTCATCAAATAGTGATCGTTGAACAGATTGTTTGTAAGCGTTGCAAAAATGCTAAAATCTTTTAAATCTTTAATATTTGCATATAAATCTTCAAATGCACTTGATTCCAACGAAAATAGCTTTGACATGAAGTGTCATACTAATTCTCTTTACTTTTGCATTCGTTTTGCTTAACTGATTAACAGAAATTTCGTTATTGCGTTGAACATATTGTGGGTCTCACACTATCAAAGTTCCCCGTTTTACGATAATAAGAATTCACGTGATCCCTTGAATTACCAGTACTTAACAGTTTTTGTTGAGTTAATACTCATGATTGTTATCCTGGCCTAAAAGGTAGTCTCTGAACTGACCAACTCTGAGTCTTTAACCATCTGCTAGGTAAAATAGATTCAATTTAAGAAATTGTTGCCAGTAACAAGGTCTTTGTACTGCGAATCCTTGAATAACCAAAACATTCAAATTAGTTCAAATTAGTAGAGCTTACCCCGTAACGCATCACGAAAAGGTGATCTACCAGCGATACGGGTAAAAATTGATTTGTTTAATTCTTATTGTATCAACATTATTGTTGGGGATATCGTGAGACACAGGTGAGAAAAATTTGAATAAGGTAGTTAAGTGGACATACAATATAAAAAATACAACTTAAAAAATGTTTTTATTTTTGGCTGACGTCCTTAATGAATACGGCTTGACGTGTAGTTTGAATTACCGGAACAGCTGTGTTGATCCCGCCACGTCTAAAGATCCGTCAAGCCCCAACGTCCCCACTGCTGTGAACGCGGGCGACCAAACATGTCCACACCCAAACCGCACAAAAGGGATTGCTGGCCGTGTACAAGGTTATGAGATGAAGTTACGATCAATAATGGGAAGAGCAATCGAACATAAACAAAACAGCAATCGTTTAAACCTTTGGTTCCCAAATCTTGATAAATTTTACTCAAAATCTATCTCAATCATTATACCTAATGTTAAAATATTTAGCACTTATGCTATCTAAATCTAAACACTATTGGAAAACAAGTGAAGCAATGCTACATGAACTATGAATTAAAGTAAAACTTGTTCTTAACTATATTATGCTACCTTTCAGTGAAATCTTACATTCTAGTGGAATTAGGAATCAAACTAAACTAATATTTTTAATTAAACCTTATCATACGGTGAATGCAATTAATGAGTCGTCCTAACATGCTAAATAAGCATATTAAATTAGTAGGTGTGTAGAAGAAAGAAGCGGGTTAACGGAACTCTATTCACCCATCAATCTGCGGTAAGAAAATTGCGCTTATGTTACAACTTAAAGCCTTATTGTTACATTATCAACTAGGTAGCGATAAACAAGAAACATCCGTAGTGTTTCGATCTTAAACGTTAAATAATTGGAGATAACGAAACACCAAAAGTAAGTTACTTATATTAGCATAAATTCAAGCATTACAACTAACTTTAAACATAAATTCACAGGAAATTTGTAACCATTTTCCTACCCTCACTGAAATAAAGTTCACAAAATCTACCGGTTCGTTTATCTCCCAAGAAGCTGATTATAGGAAAATGAATAGGGAAGGTGTCCGAATTACGGATCCAATATGTCAAAGGTATGGATAAAATCAGATTGTAGTCGCGTATTCAAATCGTAAGCACAACTTGTTGTTCATTACTAGTTTGAAGTCTTTCAAAACAGGCGAAAAAAAAAACAGTTTTAAAGTACTGTTTCCTTCAAATGACAAAATAATTTACTAGAAGAAAAATCATAAAATTTAGAGAAAAGCTAAAATTTTGTTGAAATTAAATACTTGCGTGCTTTTTTTAGAGACAACCGTAATTCAAAGGTGCTTGATGATACAACTTGGCTTTGATCTACAAATAAACCGAACTCTCTGTAGAAAACGATTTCGTACGTTTCTTGGAAGTATAAGAAGAGGTTTATACAGGTTCTTACTAGAGGTTGGATAAATTGACATGAATCCCTGTAGGCGTTCAGACACGGTTAAAATTTTAGCTCAACATTTACCCGTATCGATCCCACACGTGTCCTCGGAGAATACAACCAGCGCACGACATCACGTCGTTGATGACGATATCGATGCTTAAAATTGACACATGATGGGAACGACTGAGCTTCCACCGTTGGTTCTTGGATGCCCCATTGAGTTGCTGTGGTCGGAGGATGCGGCGAGTGCGTGCTCCCCAAGGGGAAGCATCTTTGACTGGAAACGGAAACTCCATTAATTTAATTTGAAAATACCTTTTCCGATCCATGGGCATCGGTGGGCTGTTGAGGCAATATGGAGTAATAACTCTGCTGACGACATCCGGAAAATTGCTGCATTTCAATTTAGCAAATTAAATAGTTGAATGGAACTATTTTGATACACGTTGATGCGGCAATTATGTTGCATGTGGAAGCAAATATCGTGTTTTGAGAAGTTCAGTTTGTCGTTTTCAACATCTAGCTATAGTCAAACCTTTATGAGTCGTAGAACAGAAATGCTTTAGAAAGCTGTTTGAGGGGACCATCATCCAGAGCAGGAACGAATAACTCGCTTCTATCTTTGCATGCCATATTTTATTTATCATACCTTAGTTAGGTATTGATCAGCACTACAGGTATGATTGTGGTATTGAAAATATTGATTTAAAAATTAAAAAAAACCTCATTGAGGAAGTCGAAAGCTTGATGTATTGAACTTCTATGGAAAATTTCATTTCTGTATGAAAATCTACAATGTACCACAAAGGTATTGCAATACCTAATCCAATTATTCAATTTGGTGTTTGTAGAATATGCAAAAGATATTATTTTAGGTATTTTACATCTTATGCAGAGCTCTTTCATACCTCCTTCTGATAGTAGGTATTGAAAATAATCTGGTATGGAGCACCTCGGTATTCTGCATCAATTTTCTTCTACTCGGGATAGTAACCATGAAATTTTATTTCAAGTATTGTTCCCAAACCGGCAACAAGTCGGTCGACAGACTTCCGTAAATTTAAACAAATTCGCTGGTGTGATTTTATGGATATTGTATTAACGAATTAGTTAAATTTTTCCTACAAAATACAATTGAATTTAATAGATATCTCTAGCACTAATACTAAATTAATTGTTCAAATGTTACTCACGTTTATTGCCTACACTTATCTTCGTTGGGTCCGGAAAGCGGTACACTACGGTAGCTTTATAATATGTGTGCCTGTATTCGCAATGCATGATATAAGGATTAATCGTATAAGAAATTAAATGCTCTTCATGTTAAATTACCTCGATTACTACTTTCTGCTTCGTAATGCGCGCAGAAGTATTCATCAACGCCGATTTGGATAATTTCACTAATTATAATAGAATAAGGACTTGAATATTAGGATTCATGGAACAATAACTATTTCGAATTCATGCTTTTAAATTAATTTTACCTTATAGTATTCACTGCCCGCACTTCTTACTAATTTAGTTCGGGTCTTAAGTACAGTGGAGCACTTAGTAATTACAGGTAATTACTATGAAATTTTGATCTTAATGAACAGCGGTTTTAAAGAGCTTTGTTTGTTTTTGTCTGGGTTTTGATAAATATCATGTAGATGACGTTTCTCCGCTCTTTCGGCTACGCTTAGCTGAGCCAGAGACGACGAGTCTTTGTGGGGTCGTTGGTAACGGAGGCGCGTCCGCAGATTGCGGAACAAGTATGGTTTCACGAGTTATGCAACATCGACTAGTGGAAGTTTGACTGTATCAGTTAATAAATGTAAAAGTGAGTATACTACACTAAGCTGTCAAGCATAATCTGTCTCAATAGAAAAGTTAACGACAACAAGAAGAAAATAAATTAATAAATATGTAAAGAATCTTTGTTGGTTTTCCAGTTTGAGTATTTGTAATATTTTGTCAAAAAATTATTTGCATTTAGTATTGTCAAAAAACGAATTGAATTATTTTAAGCATTTAGTTGTCATTTCATTAATACTTCTGCATAAGTTTAAATGGCAATCTTTTTGGTTGCAAAATCCTCAAACTCATTACAATAAATCGAAAATGTATGAGTTTTACCATATTAAAAAAATAATCACCAAACTTATCATGTGATATAATGTTAATCATCTGATAGCCACGGGCTGAAAGCCTCGTTAATAAAGACAATAATAATAATCATCTGATTGATTGATTACCTTCTCATGCGACATGGAACAAATGTATGTAGCAAATATTAATTAAATGCTTTACTTTTCTAGCGCGAAAAGAAGGGATACGCGTTTCGGACGACAACTTCGGATATCGAAAAACTTTTAAAGACCGAGATCGAATTCAAATTGTATATTCAGTAACAACGTGACCGAACGATGGCTCTCACTTTCAGATACTGACACTATTTTCGTATGCTTCTCCTCGCGGGGTGATGTTCGGGTGCTGTGTGGAACTGGTCGATCATATGGGGATGCTCAAGATAGTCCCACATGTATACACAAATCGTCAAAGTTTCTAAAATGTGATAGTAAATTGAAAATCCGATTCATAAGCATAAGCAGAACTTCAAAAGCAGTCAATAAATCATTGACAATTATCAAGTCTGCTGAACAACCCTCAACTGGAGAGATTTTTTGCATGTATGTATTGTGTGCTTGATTGCTTGTTGTTGGCTTCGGGCAATTACTGAACAAAGTAATCAGAGTCGTTGAGGTAAGTTACACAAAGACTTAAATACTTGAGCACTTGTGAAATTTCACCCGATGTTGTATGTTCGCAACACTTCCGTATACGTCGTACAATGGCAGCATTCATTTGCATATCAGAATCTGCACAGTGAGTCAGGTTGGTGTGCATACGAATAACCTGGTAGACAAAGTCATCTGCACCGGGGGAACCATTCACAAGGCAAGAATGGTTCTCGAGTGAAATGTTCGTTCTGGGATGAGCAAGAAGAGGGACCACGGTGTGTCTATGAACGGTTATTAACGGAAATTGTTCAAGAATTTGGCACCTACCATCTTACCATACCATCTTCTCTGTAAATTTGAAATCGTTTCGGTATAAATTTCAGAAGAATGACCATCAGGAGAATTTACCATCATTTCCGCAAAGTTGTATTTAGAGCTGATTTATATGCACATAATTTACAAATAAAAGTCTATATAGGATTTACACTCGGCATTAAAATTAGATAGAGTACTTACCGAAAGACAACATAAATAGAGCACTCCAAAGTGTAACTATTGTCAATGTCATGTCTAGAGTTGATGAGATTTGTCGTGTTTAGTTCGTAAATAATGTGTAAACAAATAAGCCAAACGTTTGAAGATAGGTTTGAGTAAGATGTCCCGAAAGATCTTACGAGCGCAGCCAAAATTGCTCCACTCTATAGAAGGACGAAAGTAGTGCCGCTAGTCACCACCAGGGCTGCGCTAAACCACACGAATGGGTGACCATGGGTGTGTTGAAATGGGTGACCATGATGAGGCGGATCATTGATGACGTAGATGGACATGGGTAAACGACCAAAGGTTCGGGTCAACGTTCACCAGCAAGAATCTTCATTAGCCTGGCGATCATTGGAGAAGAACGTCGTAGTTAGAACTAAGAGCAAGTGCTGTGAAATATTTAAATGAGTTTAGAAGTACAAGGGGAGGAAGCGGGAAGGATAACTGGACTTCCAGGTAAACCCAGGACCTAAATTACCCTGAACCAAGCCCAACCGAGCAGTTTCTAATACTCGCCCTTTTGTATCCTGTACTTCATCTCATAGGACTTCGTGGTTTTTGTTTAAAAACGCCATTGCGGTTTGAGCCATTACCACCGTAACCTACCTGTGTTGACCATACGCGTTAATTAAAAAGTGAGTCCGTGAAGTCCTGTACCCCAATACGACAACCGAGTGCGCGTGGAAACCCAGGCTTTCCAGTGAATCCACAAATCGCTGAAGCCTCGAGTCCGTCACAACACACGAGGGGCACACGGGACAGGCAGGAGAAGAAAAGAGAAGGAAGGTGTCATCCGCCACCTGACCCGGATAGCAGGAGTTGTTTCAGTGGTCGGCAAAGGAGTGGAAAAGGTGTTGCATTACGCGGGGCCCCGAAGAAGCGAAGAAATTGTAAGGTAAGAGTAGAATAAGGAGGACGGACGCAAGGAACATAAGAGAGGAAGATTAAAAGTCAGGAACAGGAAGTAGGACGTCAAGGATGTGTAAATATAAGTGTGCACCGCGACCGAAAATTAGAGGGAGTTTTATTTGAGCTAATTTAAAAGTGTTTTCTTTCGCGGAGTGTCAAAAGCGTAGCGCTGACCTTGAGGCTTGGAGACGGGGTCAAGTTACGAAAGTTTTGGATCTATTATAAATCAATTTTTGAATATTATATTAGCGTGTTCAATACTTGCACCATCATTGCTACTCCGTTATTGCAAGAACAACTATATGGTCGGCGTTAAGTCAGAGTGGACCAAGTGACGTTTTCCATATTTTGAGAAAAATGGGTTTAAAGTCTGACGCTCTGTAATTTTTGAACTCGTTTAAATTTTGGTTCAATATTGCAACACAGCTTTGTGTTACTTCCAAACAATATAAGGTGAAGTGATTATCATGAAAAATCATAATCCAAACCTCTGATAGAACGACTTTTTGATGGACTATGTGTACTTGGTCCACTCTGACTGAACTAAAGACCACCGTTCAGTGAGTTGGTTCACTCTGACTGAACAATTTCTAGGAAAATAACAATCATGTAATGCTTGCATGGTCAAACTGGCTGCATATCTCTAAGATAAACGGATTATTAAACGCCTTCGACAACAGTATTGTAAATTCATCAATAATCCATGTAGTCAATGCCGAAATCAGTGGCATTACGGTAGCTTGAAAATTAAGTTTTACAGGGTCAGGGCATTGAAGACCAGGAATATTCAAATATGCGTTCAGTCAGAGTGGACCAAGTGAAAATCTTGAGTACTGGCCAACATATACTGGTCCAATAAATGGATTCTAGGGCATTCCATACATACAGCATAGAACTAACATAAACTTCTATCGGACTCTGAAATCTACTCAAGAAATGCAATAATTAACCAGTTTATTGCTTTTCAACACTTGGTCCGCTCTGTCTGCACAGAAATTGTTGCAATTTCTGTTCACCCATCCAAATGTGGTAAATGGTCAAAAATCAAAATCAAATGCATCGAATTAGGTAATATTTATAAATTTATATTGATGGATAAGTAGAAGAATCATTCGATGCTGGAAAATCTGACAAATTTCTTGAAATGTTTTCCATTTCCTCGCATTCCTCAGCGCGCTGATCATTTTCGTTGTTTTGGTAATAAGCACTTGGTCCACTCTGACTGCACACTTTTATCGATATTCATTGATCATCCAAAGTGAATTTATAACATATCTCTTGCAGTTTACAGCAATCATCAAACCTGATCAAAGTGTTACGGAGGTAAGGTAGTTTCACATTTAATGAGAGAAAAATCCAATTTTCCCAAATTTTGTACTTGGTCCCTTCTGACTTAACGCCGACCATATTTGCATAAGAAACCAACGGTTACTACTTGAGACTAGCAGCTTCTTCAGTGTGCAAGTATTGGAATTCTCATTCTTTGAACTAATTAATACCAGCGCCTGCTGCGTCAGAATAAAAGCCAGTTTGGAAAAGGGAAGAAATTTATACGTATTAGTCACCTTAAGGAAGCCGTTTAGTCCTTTGCACTTCAACGCGAAAACTATGGAGAAATACGAAAGGGTCATATAACAGGATTCTTCTTGGTGCGGCAAGTTTAATTACAAATATCCTAGGGTCCTATAATAATAATTTGGTTCTACATCAATCAACTTGATAAAACATCGCCAACAATATATCGCCAATTCACTCGGTTCATGACCGCCTCTCTCCATCCTCGACTTCGACCTACGCTCTCCAAGTCCTGGTGCACCTGATCAATCCACCTAGCTCGCTGTGACCCATGCCTTCTTGTTCTGACCGGATTTGAAGCGAACATCATCTTTACAAAGCTGTTGTCCGATATTCTTGCAACATGCCCTGCCCATTGTATCCTTCCAGCTTTGGTCACCTTTTGAATACTAGGTTCATCGTAGACCTCGAAGAGCTCGTGGTTTATTCTTTGCCGCCATACACCGTTTTCCTGCACGCCACCGAAGATCGTCCTAAATACCCGGCGTTCGAACAATCCAAGAGCATGCAGGTTCTCCTCGAGCATAGTCCACGTTTCATGCCTGTAGAGTACTTCTGGTCTAATGAGCATTTTGTACGTACAGTTGCCTCTCCACATCTCTATATCGAAGGGACCATCGAGATAGGGAGAGATAGAGACATATAACAATTATTAATGAATTCTAGATTAAAAATCACTCCGATACTAGGAAAATTAAAAACAAACAAAGGCTCCCACGACCCGTCTAAACCCGTGGTGAATGCCTGTAGCTACTCTGAAGGCCCGCTTAAGGTCCAAAGATCACGCCTAGGCAATCTGAAGCCGACCTTTGGTACCTCCGACGCCCTAGGAAGCTGGCACAACCCAGTATCAGCCTATACCTATTTCGTTCATCAACTCGAAGACCGTTGAGTCGCACCTGAGAGGATACGGAGTTGGCAAAGTCATCCAGGCTCCGTAGACATCGCGCTCAGCATAGGACGTGCCGATCAACCCCCACGTGCCCATTGCCGGCCGCATCGAGACACTACACATCACCCCCACACCACACCCAGCAAGTCAAATAAAAGAACAAAAGAAATTGAGTGCGTTTTTTTTGAACCCTTGACGAGCTTAAGCCGACCTTAAGAGTCTCTGTATTTGAGCCAGGTCCCTCCGACCGGCCGGATAACAAATAGGATCCGGCTCTCTACAAGGCTCGTTAAATTTAAGCATTATACAAACACGAAACAAAAAAAATGTGAATCACCATATTTAACTCATATGGAGTATCATGGTACTTGCCACATAATATACGTATGCGAAAATGGCTGCTTTGGCAAAGAAAGCTCTTAGTTAATAAATGTGGAAATGCTTTTAAGAACACTAAGCTGAGTAGCAGGCTCTGTCCCAGTGAGAACGTTGTGTCAAAAAAGAAGAACTGAATTGAAACAGTAGCATGAAACGGGCTCACCAGTTGATAATTCATCCTCAAATGATCAACAAGTAGTTCACTTTCAAATTTTTCACTAATTCGCTTACTATGGCCATAAAGGAAAACGGAAAAAATTTTCTACTTCAGCAATGCGAAAAATCATTCAACTTGCTTTGGTGGTAGCGAAACTGTGCTTTTCTTATATGTAAGATACAAAATCAATTCAAAAATGTTAATTTGTGTAGCAATATTGATATACCTATTGTGAACATTATTTTAGACTATTGAACAAATCTTAAGATAAGTCCTAAACACCAACGTCCTCTAGCTATGTTGTCCTGCGAATAACGGTTTCAGACACACCGTGGGCACCTTTGCTGACACCATTGCGCCATACTTCCGCTCTCTTTTCCGGTGCCTACAACTGCAGTCTAATGCATACAATAGTACTATGCAGAGCACTCGAGAAGAACCGTAGTACTATCTGGGGAAGCGTTTTGTGGGGAGGACTTTAAGTGGAGTGCATTTTTCAATCTAACTCCCGACGACTTGGTATATGAGACGCAATGATGGAGCCAATTTATACTTACCCAGAGGGTTTTATCATGTCTAGAGTCAGCGTAGCAAATGAATTGAATTTAAACATTCTCCATTCGTTGCATCCATTAGTGGTTGCGGTTGATGTCACATTCCTGCAATACTATTTCTGTTCGTGGATGCAGGAAAATGCTTGGGAAGGAACTTCCAGGGTATGATAGATTGCAGTCATAAACTGTGTTCATTCAGCATCGTGCTGTAAGATAACATAAGGTATGAAACGCTTTTTGGAGGCACATAGAACGAATAAGTCATGACAAACAGTAACGTACAGGCTGGCAATGGCAGACAAGTTAAGAATGAATGAGCGTGCATAAACAACAGATATTGTTATAAAGTAATGTGTGCATTCAGTAAAAACCTACACAGAAAAAAATCCGTTCTCGTATCCGTGAACAGCAGGCGTGAACTCGTCAACAACAAAAATACACCGTGAACTAGATCATGTATACGAGACCAATCATGGTAGTTCACGGTGTATTTTTGACAATTCACGTTTTCCAGAACGCTTTTTTGAGCGTGTATAAATGGGTATAAAGATGTATATCTATTGTGATAGAAACATATACACTTTTGAATACTTACAACTAACAGTAATTTCATCCACTGATCATAAAAAATAAGTTTAAAGGAACTGAGTATGCTGAATCGAACAATTTTGTTTCCAGTGTCACCTATAAAACAAGTGGAAGTTACTATTTACTTTTGAACAAAACTGCTTTCTATCAAAAAACCATGTGCAACTTTAAGTTCTCACAGTGGGAATGTAAAAATGAGCAAGCATTGCGAAGCTGGGACTTTTTATAACTGCTACGTGTGTGTTCTTGCATCTGCTTACCTGCGATTTAGCTGCTTCACAAGAGGACACATTATTATACTGCCAATCAATACTTTCGAATATCAACTGTTGGTTACTAGTACCGAGCTTCTTTCTGGAGAACCATTTATCAGTGCTGCACGAAGCTGAAGAACGTGTGAATCATAATAAATAGGTTAATCAATGAGTTTGTCCCTTCTTTCTACTATGTTTCATAGTGTGACGTGACTAAAATTCCAATCTCAATCCAGCATACCAGTACTGGTACCCATATACAGTACTGGTAGAAAATAAGTGCTCAGTTTAAAAAAGGTGATTTCAGCGTTAATTCTTAGCTTTAATAAAAAGATGGAAGTATATTGTTTAGGAAAGCATTTTTAGACTCCATTTTTTGAACAATTGAAATAAATTAAGTAAAAACTCGGGGCTGATTCATACCACGAGTGGTAAAAAAAAGTTCTACCTACAAAATTTTCAGATGAACCATGTTGAATGTTACGTATGGCACATTCTGTGCACATAAACGCAAAGTTTCAATCTCTAAAATATTTACATACTTATGCAGCTCGTATGTATAATTCTTTAGAAAACCATGTATTTGATTGAAAATACCATTAAAAAACGCTTTTTAAAACTACTAGGGTGCCAGTGTCATTAGTGGACTACCTAAGCTACAAAAAATCATAACATAATAACGAAACGCCTTAACAGAAATCTTTAAGCGTTTTTTTTTTTTGGCATAAAATTGCTTGAGCCACTATTGGTTCCGCATGTGTTCCAGTAATTGCGCTAGTGCTCCAGTAGTAGACGTTCGGGAATGATACAAGGAATTTTAAACAAAATAGTTTATTTTTACATAGGTTTACCATTTTTCCCTCGGATCAGCAACTAACATCTTCCGAATGAAACATAAAGATCATCTCTGGGACTTTTCTCCATTTTTATACATCCATTTTAAAAACTGCTTCCATCCGTTGATCTACTACTAGAACATGACGGCAACTACTGGTGCAAGGGAGCACATTTTTTGCGTTAATTTAATTATAAACATAAAAAGCTAAAATTTGGCAAATCTAAAATACAGGATTCCCAGACAACCAGAAATCGCATGAAAGTTCACGTTATAACTCGTTTATTCATACTAATTACATCAAACTCGCAAAACACCGTGGATAAACTCGTCAGAATGATGCGTTTCCTCGCATAAAACACTTTTTTTCTGAGTTCATTTGTACATTTTGCTTCGTCTCGTACACTCGTACAAAGTAAGTCGAATCAATCCGTAGCAGCTGTCAAATCAACATTTATTATCATAAGTTAAATCGCATAAGATCATAGGTTAGTTCGGTAGAATATTTATACACTCGCAATGTATGTTATTATTCATCGCATAATATAAGCACGCATATCGCCTCCACTTTTGTACGTAGAAGGCCTTTTCGCGACATCTTATAAGTGAAATTTTGCACATACAAAGCCTCCAAGTGTTTTCGTTATGCGTACATTTTGGTTGTCTGGGTTATTACTATTTCCTGTCAGTAAAATAAATGATCATGGAAAAATATGCTTGTATGAATTTTAACTACAATGGCAGTTTTCATTTATAACATTTGTCTTGACTATGTATAGATAACAGAATTTATGGATCACTTGAATACCCAGTCTCATTCGTCGTTTTGAAAGCACCTGACTTGGAACGCACGTTATCCTGAAGTTTATATTTTATTCAAAATAGGCGAAGCGATAAACGTGCAGGTATTCAGTAAGACCGAAATGAGGCTCGTGGGTTCGAATCCCACCGGTCGAAAATCTTTTCGTTAAAGAAGTTTTCTTGATCTCCCAGGGCATATAATTTCTTCATACCTGCCACATGGATATGAAACGATCGTTCCGTACCATTTCCATTTTAAATTGTTTGATAGTTGTAATGCCTTTAGTGTTTATTCTAAGCATTATGAAAATTTTTTGTTTACCGTGTAATCACGTAGTACAAGTTTGATAAAGCCTTTTATAATGCGACACTTGTGAAAAACTAGCCTGTGATTCAAATCGATATGAAAAAAATCCATAGTACCTATTCATATGAGTAAATCTACATTCAGGCGGTTTGCATTTATCTGCTCGAAATTCAGTTCAAGTGAAAAATTCCATAATTTTATTGCGCAGTGAAAAAAGTTTAAACGGAACAGAGAGAAATTTTCTATATTATCACGATATCAAATCAAAAATTACGTTGTACGCTCTCAGTACACCATCGTGAGGGAAATTGCGTTTTAGTTTTAAATAATAATATCAATTGGATTTAAATCACTATATAACATTAATATATCATCCAGCGATCGCAAGGATTGATAGATATATAACCAATATGTGATTCTACAATAATTTTAGGTTCGTTTAACAAGCGAAAGTACACCAAATTTATCAAAAAGCTTAGGGTGGCGGTTTTACCCCGAATTCCCCTATATCGAATGCGCGCAAACAACTAAACATTGGGCAGCTCTGTCCATATATCGTGCTATGCGGTCGTATAACCAGCAACTGCCTCTCGCGGAGCTGCCTTGTCGGTGCATAAGACCTCGTTGATCAGTTCCGAGCAGTCAATGCTATTGGACAACAAGTCATACACGAATAGTCGCTGAATCTTCGTTCGTCTGGACGTCAATGTTTCCAAATCTATCAATCTACAACGTCCTATATAGTCGGAAAGATTTGTCAGATCGCTCCACGGTAACTGCTTCAAATAATAGTGGATGAAACAGCGCTGCACCTTCTTAATTCTAAGCATATGCGTTGCATGGTATGGAGACCAGACGCACACTGCATATTCCATGACGCTCCTGACTAGCGAGCAATACAGAGCCTTCAGCGTGTACATATCGCGAAACGATTGCGAGTTTCTTCTGATGAATCCCAGTACAGCAAATCCTTTCGCCATCACGGTGCTTATGTGTTCAATGAACTTCAACCTACTATTTATTATAACGCCAAGATCACGAATGGAAACACGCGCTCGATGATGTTGTTTCCGATTGCGTAGTCGTGAGTCACGTACGATTGGCGCCGCGAGAAAGTGATTGTCTATGTTCAGTTCCATAACATTCTCAGTACACCATAAAATCCGCTCATTTACGTCAGATTGTAATGCATAGCAATCGAGTGTCGAAGATATTTCTCTATAGATTTTAAGATCATCCGGATACATCAGCTTACCAGATTTTAGACGGATGGCGAGATCGTTTACGAATAGGATGAATATTAGCGGGCTGAAAACACTTCCATGCGGAACACCGGTCGATACATCATATGTACGAGAACGTGCACTGCCGACTTTCACATGAGCTTTTCGATCGGTCAGGTAGAATCTAAGCCACTCGGATATCCAGTCAGGAAGCCCAATTAAAGCATATTGGGCTTGCTGATTACAAGTTCGTGAGGAACTTTATCGAACGCTTTCGCAAAATCGAAATCAATTGCATCCACTTGACACCGTTTCTCGACGCTATTCGACAGAACATTTGGGGGAAATCTGCAAACAGACTCCTGAGAAGGTAACTCGGGCAGTGTGGGGATGCTGCACCAACGACGACCCGCTAAAACCAGCCGTTGCACTGTACTTAAGCAATTCTTACGGTATTTCTTCGGGGAGGGGTCAGTGAATATAGCACAACACATGTAGCAAAAGTAGCCTAGGCAAACTGCTTCTCCTAGCCGACTTAAACAATGTTACAAGGGACCAGCCTCGGCTAGGCTAATCCTCTGCGCCAACTCTTGGTTGGCGCGCCATAGGCGCTGGAATTCTAACATAATGTGAGAGACAGCTGTATGCATTCCAGCACTCGGAATCCGCACACATTCTCTCTTAATCTTGTCTGGGGACGTTTTCCCTCCACATGTAGCGAGCATGCGATCTCTCGCAAACAATGAAATGGGGGCAATCGAACACGACATGTTCCGCTGTTTCCTCCACATAAGTACAATTCGGGCACTCAGAATCTTTTAACCTATGCAGGTACTGCCTATAGCAACCATGTCCTGACAGAAATTGCGTTAGGTGGAAGTTCACCTCCCCATGGTTTCTTTTATACCAATATGACACATTTGGTATCAGCCGATGAGTCCATCTACTCTTAGTGAAGTTATCCTATTTCTCCTGCCAACCGCTGAGCTTTGTCTCTTTACACGCGTTGCGAACTCCTCTGCTACCTCTTTGGTTGAAGCATTGAACACCTTCCATGATGATGAGCCCGATGGACGTCATCCCGGCTATGATGCACATGGCCTCTTCAAATGCTTTCCAACCGCTTTAGGTTTCTGCTCGTTCTAAGCGCTTTTGAACAGATTTGTATGGATAGCGCAACGCTTGCCAGGAGCTTGCATTTGCTGTCAATTACAGCAGAGCTATTAGACATCATCATCGATAGCGCTGCTATAGCCGTAGATGCCCTTTTACAGGCATATTCAACGTGGCTAACGAAGCTGAGCTTGTCATCGATCATTACCCCAAGATGCCTAAGGGATCGCTTGGACTCTATGATGCAATCATCTACCGGGATAAGCGTCCGTTGCTTCAACGCGCGAGCTACATGCCCAGCCCACCGTAGCCTGCCGTGTTTTATACGCTTAACAATTTCTATATCGATATAGACTTGGTATAACTCGTGATTCATGCGACGCCGCCAGATGTCATTGTTCAATTTACCGCCGAGTATTTACGTTCAAAGACCCCAAAAGCTCTCCGTCGACCTCTCCCCGCCTTTGGTAATAGCACCAATTTCTGTCACTTCCATACATCCGGGAAGATTTCTTGATCTATGCAGCGTTGCATCGTGGTTCATCAGGTCCCTGGGCCTTGTTTGATTCGAATGATCTCACAACTTCTGCCACTTCTTCTCCTTCATCTCCCACATACGGCACTGGGGGCCATGGGCTTGTGGGCCCCATTACCACTCTGTACGCGTCACTTCATGTACTCGAATTGGCACTCTGGCATAGACTATCAAAGCATGTCCGCTTTTTACTCTTGATTTCCTTTCCTTTTTGAGAACTAACTTTGCCTCTCTAAATGATGCACCGCCTTCTTCTCTTTGTGCTTCTGTGCATGCGCGTTGCATTCTTCGTCTAGCCAGAACATTTGTGAAACTCATCAAAGTTGAAACTGTTGATCTTTTTCTTACGAAACCATGCTGAACATCAGAGATTATTGGACGTACTGCGCTGTAGAGACTCCTTCGAATACCTTTGCGATACAGCACAGTATTGAGATGCCTCGATAATTTTCGATAGCGTGAACACTACCGGATTTGTGAATCGGAGTGATTGATGCCACTTTCCAAATCTTAGGGAAAGCTTCTTTACGTATAGAGCGATTGGAAATCATACTAAATGGTGTCTTCAATAAGTCTGCACTTGGTCTGACTTACGTTGAAAGATTGAATATTCTGTTCGCCAATTATGAGAACGCAGGAGAGTGGATGTTATGCACGCTGCTGAAGAAGTCTGCAAATAAATTAGCGGAAGCTTCTGGAGTTTCAGCTGTTCAAATTTAGTGAACGATTCTTATTTGATATATGAATTACAGAATATTGAACCTTCTTTTGAGCTCGTGTAGTTTTTGTTGGTGAACAAATAGGTAGTCGTCCACACTGTGCCTTAGTACCGTAATTTCGGGTGAAATTGATTATTTTTCACGGTTTTTCTAGTCTGTTTTCTATAATGTTAACAATGCCAAACAACTAAATGCAGGAAAAATCTCAAGCATCATCACAAACTTTCAGGTTTATACCATGTTCGAATTCTTGCTTATAAATAGAAGTTTATAAGTGTTTGTCAATACTGCACCGTGCATGATTTTGAAATTTTACATTATTTTCATTGTAATAAACATTCTTTAACGTAAAAAACTTCACAACACACAATTCGACAATAGTTACGACAAATAACGTTCATTTACTGCAGCTTACATTCATCGCTTGGACTCTATGATGCAATCATCTACCGAGCTAAGCGTTCGTTGCTCGGACTTGCGGTTGTTGATCACCACCACTTCAGTCTTGTGACAGGCCAGTCCTAGATTCCTAAACTCATGTTTAAACAAATTGATTTCTCCAGTTTACAAGTTAAATTTTGTTAGTGAACACATAATACCAATATTGCTGTAGTATTGGTGCGAACCTCAGAATCAGGGCTGGAAAGCGTCAATGTTAATAGAGTGTGTCGTGCGACTTTTACATATAAGCTTAATTGAAAATTTGTGGCGATTAACGAGCAAGACCGTAGCTAAGTATAGCAGGTTCCAATCCCGCCGGTCAAGGGTTTTTAGGATAGGAAAATTCTTCTACTTTTGAGGGCATAGAGTTTCTTCGTCAATTGGCGAAGAATATTCCCAGTTAATAACTGTGGGAGTGCTAATATGAACATAGAGCCGAGAAGCAGTTGAAACGTCATGCCAGAAAAAAAAACCAGAAGATGATACCTGAAACATTATCACATCATAAAGTTTAAGCTAGTGTCTCATTTCAAAGGTACGGAAGGAGTTAAAGGAACCGTCACAAGCCTTATAAAATTGATAAGAAGACAGTTCGTCCAATATGTCAAAATTGTGCGTAACATAATTTGCGTATAGTCCAGAATTGCAAATGGTCATGGAATTCGCGGTACAGTGACCAAGCAGAGCAAATCGCAGTCATCGAAGCCAGTGGAATTCAGCCTATCGGTGCTGTAGGCAAAATACCTAGAATGTAGTAAAACACCCGTTGCTAAAGGGAACCCAAAACTATTGTAGGAAAATGTTATATTTTCCGTAGAATTTCCCGCATTTACAGCCTTCGATGACAAATTTAGATCAATGATTTAGGAAATTCATTAGACAAGTGATTGAGAAAATTCATGCACCCAAAATAGGCTACGTGAGCTTCGCGACATTCAAGCCTACTCCTATTACCATTCCCAGCCCTGATATAATCCAATTACTCAATAGAATAACCTTAGTTTGAAAGAAGGGAAAATTTCTTATGTTTAATATTAGCAGCCTTCTCGCCAAAAATGTTTCTTTCGGTATGTTTCGGAAGAACGGCAAGTGTTCAAATGAAGGGAGGTTTTCTATGAAAATGGCAGTAGCTATAACTGATAGTTATTTTGATTTATTTATCAGTTTGAACATAATTAAATGTTCAAATAGCATAACTCGAAAGAACAGCCTATGTATGGAAGAAGGGATATTATCCAATGAAATTGTAAACAGTGGGGACAATAATAATTACACCAGAATAACACGAAAATGAACCGGGTAAAAACTTTCTCACAGGCTGCACAAAAATGGTTTAGAGGCTTAAAATGTCTTGAGATATTTAGTCTTAAAGTAAGTCTACAGCAGGAAACCTTTCGAAGGGAAATGAAATCTAGAAAATAATTTTGGACCAATTATTGGTCTACATGATATATAAGTAGACTTATCAAGTTTGCAATCAGATTGTTTGAAAAAAAAAATCCTAACTGTTAGAAATTAAGATCCATTAAAAAAACTGAAAATATTGTGGGTAGCATCATGTTTATTTTTTTTTTTTAATTATTTCAGAATTACTTTTGCAAATATTTTTTCACGGCTTTCGCAGGAATACTACTAAATTAGCCGGTAAAACTGCTTTCCAATCAAATATCAAATATAAGGACAAAAGCTAAAATCACGTTGCCTGTTGCTAAACTTTTAAATTTTTAAATAGTTTTATCTATATAAATAAAAATGGAATGGTGTTTGTATGTCACGAAATGGCTCACGAACGGGGCAACGGATTTGGATGATTCTTTTTCCATTTTGTTCGTCAAGGGTTCCGACGTGTTTGTGTGTATAAAAGTTCCAGGATGTTCACCGGGAAAGTAAGAAAAACGGGACTGAACGGAACTGTCATTTTGTATGGGACGATTCATAGCGGTTTTCAACAGCCTACTTGATGGCAAGACGAAGTTTGCCGGGACCACTAGTTCAACATAAAAATAGGATGCAATTAAGTATTAAAATATCAATGAAATATTACCGCCATGCGGGGTGACATTGGGTATAGGGGTGACTTAAATCATTCTTTTTTATGCATTTCGTGGCTGGTATGAACGTCGAAAAACTAATCTATGACAATTTAGTGGTTCTTTATAAAGTATTCTTTGAGTTTGCCACATAGATTTCATGGTTCTGATCAGTGTTGACCAGACTCATTTCCCCAATTTCGAATTGTGAAGCCATGAACTGTTATAACTGTGCGTTGTATTCCTGAGATGGAGGGGGAGGTGGTTGGGCTTGAGTGTTGCACATGGAATCCGACAGTTTCGATCTCGGTGGGCCGCAATTCAAGTTTCGGTGAAATGATTCGCACTCACTCACTCAATCATTTCATTTCACCGAAATTTGAATTGTGGCTCTCTGGGATCAAAATTGATCGATTTTGTGTGCAGTACTCAAGCTTAACCATCTGCTTTTCTATCTTAGGAGGATAGAGCATGGTTGTAGTAGTTCTTGGCTTCGTAGTTCGGAAAATATTATTTTCGGGGAAATGAGTCTAAACAACACTGGTTCTGATATTACTTTGCTTTAACACATGGAATAGAACTGGAAATTTCTTGTTTTATTTATCATTTAGTAGCATTCCGGGAAATGGTATAGAACCTTGTCAATTTATCAATAAAAATCAATCAATACTAATATGAACATTGAGCCGAAAAACAGACTATGTCTCAGTTGCAACTTCATCCAAGTAACCAACTAGCACTTTAATTCGTCCTCCGTGCTAATAATATTAGCCGTATAATAGCCGTATAAGACCGAAAAGGCGAATTAGCAAGCTAGTGTTTACTTGGACATGCCAGAATGAATAAAAGAAGATGATATCAATTAAAACACCCTTATAACAATATAAAGGTCATGCTAATGTCTTGTTCTAAAGATGGGGAAGAAATTGTGGGAAGCGTCACAAGCCTCACAAAATTGGCAAGGGTGCAGTTGGTCAAATATGTACAATTTATGAGTGAAATGATTAGTGTATAATCCAATGGTTCAACAGAATTTAGCAATCAGGGCGGAATTAAGACGTACAAGATATTCCAATCTACTTTTTTGTTCCTCTATTGAGATTCTGCTCAGAGGATTCGAATACATTAAAAAAGACCAATCTTAGTTTGAAAGGAGGGAAAATTAATAGTGTTCAATATTAGTAGCCTTCTCGCAAAAAAAAAAATCTGTCGGTATAATTTGAAAGAACGGCAAAAAAGAGTGATTTTCTGTAAGAATGAGAGAAACTATAATTGGAATTCATTTTGATCAATTTGTTTATCAGTTTGAACATTATTATTTGCTTTTATGGCATAACTTGAAAGAACAGCCTATTAGACAGTTTCACAAAAATCAAAATGTCTGGGATTCTACCAGTCACCCCCTAGTCCTAGTTACAATACTAAACAAACTACCAGACAGATTTTCATCCAATTTGGAGAAGATTAGGAGGTGCCTGAAGTCGAATTTGTGTTTTTTGGCTATTTTTTACATTCAAAAAATTCTAACGAGAATTTGGAAAAATGAGAATTTAAAAAAAATACCACTAGTTGAACGTATTATTAGTACTTTACAACTTTTGAGAACACTCTATGTCGATTAGAGATGGTTTTGACCTCATAAAATTGATATCTGTTCATTAAAGTACCTGTAAAACTTACACTTCTCTACAGTTCTTGTTCTACGAGATTCTTAACCTCATGCCTAATCACAAAAGTTCGACCGTAGTATCATTTCTTTGACATTTCTGAACATTATCGTAGTCATAATTTTTGTATCCGAATTACAGATAAATTGTATAAAATCATCGGAAATACGATATTCCTTATTCCCCTGCATTTAGAGCTGCTGCCAAATGGCGCAATTGCTGACATGTTACAAAATTTAACATAGTAGCTTTGCTTTTTCAATGATGGATGATGATTGAAGAAAACAGCTATCAAATGTCATCAACGCAGTCGTGTTTCAAACAACATTCGCATTTAATGCCAAACAATTACATATGTGATATAGCCCCGAGGTCAAGCTTCTCGACTACTGATCTTGAGGATCGGAGTTCAATTATGATTCTTTTTTTTTTCGAATGAAACCAATGTTTATTATACATATGCAGCATAGAAAAAGGACTAAAGGCGCAAATCACTACTTGAGCATTTCTCTTAATTCACTTAGGAGTGGGAGATTTTTGTGAGTCATATTTATTAAGACTCAGCCACAAGATGTAGCCACAAGTAATTTGGTCTACAGCGTATGTATGAAAGAAGGGCAATTATCCAATGAATATATAGACAGTATGGACAATAATGACTCTACCAACCAAATGGTTCCTCACAGACTGCACATAGTACCATAGTAGAGGTTTTAAATGTCCTGAGATTATTTAGTCTACAGTTTGAAACCTATTGAAGGGATGTGAGATCTATAAAATTTGTCTACATGATATTTAAATAGACTATTCTAAATATTCAATTGGATTGTATGAAAAAATCGTACACAATTGTTTGAATATATTAATTCAACATAAAAAGTGAGGATGGCTGAATTGCTGGATTTTCTAAACTAGCATCAATGAAGTATACCCGGCATGCTGGGCGACATTGGGGTGACTTTGACAACTCTTATCGATGAACGTCAAAAAACTATTGTATGACAATCTAGTGGATGTTTTCAAAGTATTCTTGAAACTTACTACATTGTTTTCATTATTCTGATATTAATTTGTTATAAAAATAGTGGTCCAAAGTCACCCTAAAGACCCAATGTTACTCCAACGACAGTACATCATTTGTTTAAACGTTTTTTTGACGTTGATTATTTCAATTATTCTTGAATATCTTTCCGGGAAACAGGGTATTCCGGGAAAGAATTTTCCGAGAAATGGGTCATTCCGGGAAATGACTTTCCGGGAAATG
The DNA here is from genome assembly GCF_002204515.2 of Aedes aegypti. Classification (NCBI taxonomy): domain Eukaryota; kingdom Metazoa; phylum Arthropoda; class Insecta; order Diptera; family Culicidae; genus Aedes; species Aedes aegypti. Next base: position 211,637,112 of record NC_035108.1, on the reverse strand, counting down.
GGGTATCCGGGAAATGATTTCCGGGAAATGTCTTTCCGGGAAATGGTATGAAACCACATAATATAATTAAAATCGGTGCAATTATCGTAATCCTGCGTAGATCTCAATATTAGTAAACCACGAAAAATCTCCACAAGAATCATGATAGATATGTATGGTTTAATCACTGAATGTTTTTGTATAGAATTGGGTAGCAAATTTCGACTTATTTTTCATTGGTAATTCTTAAAAGAAATCCCATTTGGAGAATTGCATTGGGATATTATAAAAGCATTTATCATTTATTCAGAAATATTCTCAATTTTTCTATTATTCCCAAATGCTTTCAGCCATCTTTCAGAAACGATCTACATTTTCAAAACAAAGCTTTAGAAATTCCAGTTATCGTCTAACCGTCTTATTTGGCCTAATTTTTCTATTGCTATATTGACTAGAATATATTTTGATTCAATATCTTTTTGATGTCTTAAACTTTCTGCCTTTCCCTAAATATTCTTTTAGAAATCATTAATGATTCACAAAGTATCCCAGAGTTTTATAGAATTCCTCCTTCCCAATCACCAAGGAACCAAACATAGCAAAATTAAGGTAAACCTTGAAAAAATATCTTGAAAACGCTCCGGAAGAATTGCTTGGAGTATTTTTAGTCTACTCCAAGAGAAATTCCTCAAAAACGTCTCAGAAAAATCACTGAGTTAAATTATAAACTATAGGAAGGATCTAACTATACCCCATGTTCATCAAAAACTCCCATTTTGCTAACAATTATGGTAGAATCCATTAGTCAAATGGGTAGACTAGACCTGATATATGAAGAAATTTGAGGAGTGTAATCTGGCGGTGGTGATGATAGGAGCTACCAGTATAAACAAAATGAGGTTTGATTTTTGTTTCCGTATTTTTAACTTTATATTTCTTTGAAAAAAAAAACTGCGTGGTCATAGTGGGAGGGGATGTTGGCCAAAACCACGTAAGAGAAATGGAGTCTAAGAATCAGAAAAAATGACTACTTGGTTAATGGACGACTTCATGCGCAAACTGGCTAAGATCAACGAAGAACTGAATCTGACGAAATTAATTTAACAAAATCTGAATCTATCAAGATTTATCAATTTCCTCTAGGTTACGGTTCGTTAAATTGATGAATTGTTAATCATGGGTATGCCTAAGCCCTTATTTCATCCAAACAAACTTTGTTTCTGCCATCATGATTGAAACTGACAATTTAGGATAAAACGAATATTTTCGTGTTGAGGACTTTTTTTTCTACCATTACTGTATGTGTGGATGGGCAGAAGATCAACGTGGCTGGTCGATGGTGAACCTGTCGCACCCTGAGAGAAACGTGTTCTTGTGAAACTGGCTACAATATCTCCACCATCATCTCGTCGGTTGATCCTACTAGATCCATTGTACCGGTTCCATTGGGTTGGCCTCAAAGGAAGGTGTAGGAGAGGCCAAGCAACTGTGGTTAACCATGAATCTCTTTTCCCGTAGAAGAAGTTTGCCGTTCTCTCTCTCTGTCTCTATCCTGTTTCCTAGTTCTACGATATAGGTGGGTTGCTTACAATCAACCCGAACGTAATGCTTTATCCTCATATGTTGGCACAGGGAAGGCATCTTGAGAACACCGCTGAAGGCTCTGCGATAATAACGAAGAAACATCCGGTAGAGAAAACCACGACAAAACTTGTGTCAGGGTGGTAGAAGGTAAGACAGAAATTTTCTTCGAGTACTACTTGAAGTGTGTCCTTGAACGAGCAACTCATGGTGAACAACTTTTTCAGGAAAACCTGTTTGCGAAGGATAACGAGGCCATGAAGTATTGCGTCATCCTTTATCGATTAACACGTATCGATAATTATTGAGGATGTCTACCTTCTACGACGATGGGTCAATTGACACCGATTCTCCTATCATCAACTGGAGATATGATTACAAGATAAAAAAAATAGGGAAAAATAAGCGAAAACAGGACATGAAATTGTCCTTATGTGGTGAATTGTGAGCAGAGAAATTTACATGTAACGCATTTCCATATATGAAAACCAATCTAATCTTTTTTGCAATCTACTACAGATGCTACGCGGGCTTCATTCTCTGATGGAGAAGTCTGTGTCATACGCAAACAAAGATTTTTGACATCCAGTAGACAACAGTAGGATTTTTGTCCAATTTCACAATTGGAACAACTGTGATGTTTTCCCATTCAAAAAAGTATGTTGATTAGAAGTATTTGTTAAATATATCAACCAAGAACGATAAGTTTCTTTCTGTAAATTTCTTGATTAGGATGTAGAAAACTTCATCGTCGCCAGTGGTTTTCATGTTTTTAGTCAGCCATTCCATGAAAAACCGATCTAGTGGGTCACTGAATTCCATAAAAAAATGCTATTTTGTTCCTTATACGAAATAAGGATACACGAGTTTTTGGATTTTTGATAAGGGTGACCATTTCTGAAATAAGGTGACCAGAAAAATTGCGACTCTGCAAAATTTATTAAAAATAATAACTTTTTATCTTCTTGACCGATTTTCAATTTTCTCGGTCGAAATGAAAGCTAAAACTAAAAAAAAATATATTTTTCAAGTAAAAAATTTTTCAGAGTTTTATATTTCTTCTGAACAGTTGAAATCTTAAGCTTTCATTCCATAAAAAAAAGATTGGAAATCGGTTGAGCTGTTTAAAAGTTATATTAAAAAAAAACTAATGCACTGAGACCTACAGTGTGTGTCGATAAAAAATGACTGATTTTTTATTTCCAAAAGAATATATCCCAAAAACTAAAAAACATAACATAACATCGCTGAAAATTTGACTGAAAACGTAAAATTTTCTGAACTTTCAAGAAAAAATGAGAACAGCAATAGCCCCTTTGGTCCCAAGGCCTTCAAAATATGAATAAACGGAAATTTTTGTTATTTTTTCATGTGAACAAAAATAATTTATGTGAAATTTTATATTATTTTCGCAAAGTTAAAATCTTTAGCTTTCATTTCGTTCAAAAAAATTGAAAATCAGTAAAGCGATTCAAAAGTTTAGAGAGCATTACTCCATCACAGTTGCCAAGGCAAACCGAAATCTGGGTTTTATATTCAGAATCTCCAGTGAATTCAGAGACCCATACTATCTCCGTGCACTGTATTATTCTCTAGTGCGCTCTGTGCTCGAGTACGCTTCTGTGGTTTGGAGTCCGTACACCGGTATTTGGACATCTAGGATAGAAGCCGTTCAGTCTCGATTCATCCGTTATGTGTTGAGGTTTCTCCCATGGCGTGATCCCGCTACTCTTCCGCCGTATCAGAACCGATGTCGACTCTTTGGAATGGACAATTACAGAGGCGGCGACAACTTGAGAGGGTATTGTTTGTGCAAAAATTGCTAATAGTTAATATTGATGCACCTAATATTCTCTCGCAAATCAATATCAATGTAGTTTCTCGTAGCTTGAGACACACTGACTTTCTTAGATTAGATTTAAGACGTACTGATTATGGTCAAAATGAGCCGATTCGTGTAATGTGTTCTTTATTCAATCGTGTGTACAATCTGTTTGACTTCTCGATTAGTACTCATACTTTTAGATATCGACTACTTGTGTCCAATACGTTTGTTTAGTTTAAGTTTTATTCATGTAGACAATGATGTTAGATAAATAAATAAAAAAAAGTTATGATTTTTAAAAAAATAAAGATTTGCAGAGTCGCCATTGTTTTGGTCACCCTATTTTGGAAATGGTCACCCTAATCAAAAAAATCAAAAACACGAGTACCCTCATTTCGGATAATCAACAAAATAGCAAATTTGCGCGGAATTCGGAGACCCCTAGATCGGTTTTTCATGGAATGGCTGAGTAATAGTTCTCACTTTGTTCAATTCTTTCTCCGGGAAGTCAAAAATTTAATGTTGCCATAAATTAACTGTGTCAAAATCCACCGGACACTGTTAAAAAAAAAAAACAAAAATTTGTTTGATGAAACTAAAATAAAATGGTAAACCTCAACCTTTTCTAATTGGATTCCGTGGAATTTCGTCCCAAGTAATATATATGGAATATGATGCAATCTTAAAAAAATTAAATTCTCTCATGTTTTTCACAGTATGAATATGCTAGTGGAATCAGAATGTAAGAATTCAAATTAAATTGAAACAAGAGGTACATTTTGAAGCGTAACAAGAATAAACTGACATATACTACCTAAATTGTGTCATCTGTAGTCCTATCGTACGGAAACAGAATCCAAATATTATTGGTGTTGTACATATGTATAAGTGAATTCCATTGCCTTGCATGGAATTGCTTATAATGTGCAACAAACACGATACATTATGACCATGACTTGAAACTATTAAATATGCTGTACAGCATCACTTCTCGATGTCATCCCTATGCTAATCTTACTGGAAACAAACAAAAGATGCAAAAAATGGTTCAATTCTATTTTGCCATACTCTCAAACGACACACAGAGGCAATCAATTATAGATAGGCTGAATATGGAAGCTCGGGGCTGAAAAATGAAATGCTTTCACGACACAAATCTAGATGCACATTACTCTCATTGGTTGCATATTCTTTAGCCTATAGTCCATCTTGAGTGTTCGTTAGGGTGGCCAATATTTGGGAAATCAAAAATCATATCAACACCTTAAAGGATCGATTTTTTTAAACTTTTGAAATAAATAATAAAAAAATATTTAAGGAAACAACTAACAAGTCATTTTAACTACTGCTGTTGATACAGTTTTTTAGGATTGTCCACAGAAAAAAATATCAGCATTTAACCTTCGGGCTGTCGCGCTGTTGTACTTCGTACAACAGTTGTGATTTATATGCTATCATTTTGCAACAAAGATATCTATCGATACTAAAAAAAAAAGTATTCCTCAAAAATCTTTTTAAGGACAATACTCGACAGTTTTTATTTACAGTATGACCCTTTATAAAACGGTAAAATCAACAAATGTACATGGAAGTCGCATAATAATGAACGCACTATGTACGGTTCGAGGAAACCACAGTTTGAAATTATCATATCTCAAAATCCAGATAATATAGAATCTTGAAGCCTTTAGTAAAGTTGTTCTGGAGGTGAAGCGCTATCTGATGGTACCTAATTTAATTCGGAATTTGACCGCTAGGTTGCACTAGTTGGCATGGAAGTTTTACTTTTGTTTTACAGATATTTCAGGACCCTGACCATTTAAAAGGATGTCGTCTTCGGCAAAGTTGTTTAGTAAGTTAAGGACTATCATTTGTCGAGCTAGTTGATTCAAAATTTTGCCACTAGGCGGCGCACATTTGTTTGCAGATACCTCAGGAGCCTGACCACTTAGAAAGATAGTGTCTTCGGCAAAGTAGTAGGGCTATCATTATTTGAGCCAAGAAATAGGATATTTTGCCACCAGGCGGCGCTAGTGAGCATGATTTTTTTTGCGGATACTGTAGGATCTTGACTTTTAAGACAGGCACCTTCAGCAAAGTTGTTCAAAAGCTCAGGGACTATCATTATTTTACAAAATCTCTAACTTAAAGGATTAAACAAAGAAAGAATTTGAACTACTGAACAACTCTGCCGAAGACACCATCTTTCTAAGTTATCAGGCTCCTGAGATACTTGCGAAACAAATGTCTTATGCTCATTGGCGCCGCCTAGTGGCAAAATTTTGAATCAATAGGGCGACATTCAAAACTGAAAAGGCAATAGATGGCTCTTTTTCAATGGTAGTAAAAATGAAATCCTGAAGAAATGAAAGCACCACGGAAGATGAACTAAACACAAAAAGTTATGTATTCACACTACGCTTGACTTCTAATCACTACTTTTTTGATCCAGTTTCCTAATTGCAAGCAATTTACGTTTTTCATTATTTTCTATACGTTTTGACAGTTCTCCGACTACCATTCTTCCACGCGCTTGTGTTGAAAGTTTGAGAAATTTGAAAATCCAGCGTAGCGCGATCAGTGAGTGGCATACAAACATCAGTGTCGCCGCTCGGCGGCCGGTAAGAGAAACTAAATATTCGAAAGGTTAATGTCTGTAATTTTCGCCGCTGGCGCCAACTGTTAGCGTTTGAGAACAAAATAAACAGTCATTACTCTATTAGCTCAAACAATGATAGTCCTTGAGTTACCGAACAACTTTGCCGAAGACGCCATCTTTCTAGGTGGTCAGACTCCTGAGATATTTGCAAAACCAAGGGTGTTGTACAAAGTACAACGCGCGACTACTCGCGTTACAAAAACTCGCGTGACGACCGAAAGGTTAAAGGAACTGCAAGAATTATCGCAAATCTACTTTACACATCGTTTAAATTTACGTCAAAAAATGTAATTTTGTGCGAGTTGTCACGTATCCGATAAAATTCCATGCTAGATTACGCGATTAATAACGGAATTTTACAATGCTAATGTAATTTGACACGAATTTTAGTTAAATCTGACATCTGTGACAAATCTGGCATTCCCTTTATTTGCATGATTTTACGCTGAAATTCATATGGATTTTTCTTTCGGTGTATTTCTTTATGGTTTCTTGTACTAATATCACACTATATTCAAATGGAAGATGATCGATTTACGTCGAATAAAAGGGTTTCTGCTGCACCCTATGGCATATGCACTATCATACATATTGCAGATTCCCATTAATATTCTCAAAACCTTACAGTACCATGGCGACCTACAGAATGCGGCCAGCAGAGCAATATGACTCTTACCCAAAGAATGGTTCGAGCACAAATCTGTACCACAAAAGTAATGCCGATAAGAGCCATCATCGTATGAATAAATTTGCATGCACATTTATTCCATTTCTACTGAATGGACTTTACTGAAATGCAGAAAACGTCCTCCCAGTCAATAGGAAGCCTTACAAAACGTACATTCGTTCCACCCGAAGTCAATTTATCTGTCGAATTAAGGACTGACTGTTTCTCTCACGGATATTAAGCACGAATGTCTGAGGTAGGAACGCTTCAACGATTATCATTATTCGCTAACAATCAGTTATGAGATCTGTTGGATGAAACGTTGCCGCTGGAATGGAAGATATCTTTTTCAATATCACTTTTTCGGGATTTGGTTCCATGCAAAAGTGAAAAAAAAGTTACTTCTTTTATAAAAGTGTAATGATTGCGATAGACATTCTGAAAGAAGCATGATTCTTTTTTATGAGAATAAATGCGTCTTATAAATTGTGGATTGCTTCCGTGAGTAGCATGAAAATGATTAAGCAAAAAAAAAATCATTCGTGGCTACCGTTAAGCGGTAGAGAGGAGGCATCACAGTCAATTCCGGATCTATTATCTTTAGAAGAATGAAGCCTTTCAATGTTACTTCACAATGTTTTGCTTGGCATAACAATATTCAATATACATTTCGAGTTCGTCCAAAAACCACGTGATCATTTTTTTTGTGATTTTCTTATCTCCCTCCCTCCTTGTAGTTTCTGTCATAATTTTATCTTTTTTGCGAATTGATAACATATGGAGGGTTCCGAGTCATTGCCGATAGGGTCATTTGGCCGAATGCCGTTTAGGCGGAATTGAAAACCAATCGTGAAGTGCTAGCATGCAATTGTAATGGATTTCAAAGGTGAACTTCAATGAACTTATTCAACTTATTCTGAAAGAAGGATAAATCATCATTAATATACAAAAAATAAGCTTTTTAGTGTAAGTTCAAGAAACAATCTGTGGTGAAAAAAGAACATCCTAAATGTAAGCAATTATTCACTTCTCTGTTAGGGGGTCATGCACAAATTACGTCACGCTCCGAGGGGGGGAGGAGGTCAAGCCAAGCGTGACAAGCCTTACAAAAATCTCGGAGGACTCTTACGAAAAACGTGACAAGGGGGGGGGGGGATTCAAAAAGTTAAAATTTAGCGTGACATAATTTGTGTACCATCCCTAGTGGAAATAGCTGCCAGCAGAGGCTTTCGCATTGTGTTTGTAGTAAGCTTTTGTCAATAACGGTTGCGGATACTTCAGGATCCTGACTTATTTAACAGATGGCATATATCATCTCTAGGGACAATGGAAATTCACGGAAAAATTCTTAAAATTTCGCGGTTGACCAAGGTGGTACACGTAAAATTTCACGGCTTTGTCGCGGTCTCATACTTTTGGTCATGTTTTAAACAAAAATGCACAAAATGTGTAAAATTCACGGAACTTCATTAAATTAAATTTATATTTTAAAAATTAAGACGACCAGTCTAATATCGAAGTGGTTATGCAAAATTTGAAACGAAAGTGATAAGCCAGAAAGACGTCCAAGTCAAAACAAAACAGGTAGTTTTTTATGGAACTTCGACTTTAGGATGAATAAAGCATTTTCATATGCAAAAAACTGAAATTTACTGTGATTTACATACAGTATCGGACATACAAAATGCACCAAAGCCGTTTTCCCATACAAAATGGTCAAGTTCATATAGCTATATCTCCGCCGTTTCTCAACCGATTCTTTTCATTTTTTCTGTGACGAACTACAAATTTCTTCAATTTTAAAAAACTAATGTAAAAAATGAATGAAAACTATTGATTCAAAAGTTACAGGTAGGTTGAATTTTGACATAAAAAATGCACCAATAATGCACAAAGTGATGTAGCAGAAAAACTACGTGTCGTAGCATCTTAGTGTCTTCAGCGCATTTGCTTATTGAGTGATAAGGATCAAATGCGCTGAAGACACCGAAAGGATACGACGCATAGTTTGTCTGATACATCACTTTTCGTCTTGGTGCATTTTTTACGTCAAAATTAAACCTATCTTTAACTTTTAAACCAATAGTTTTCATACAACTTTTTCAATAGTTATCAAAAATTGAGGTAATTTGTATTTCGTCACAGAAAAAACAAAAGAATCGGTTGAGAAACGGCGGAGATATAGCTCTCTGAAATTGACTATTTTGTATGGAAAAACGGCTTTGATGCATTTTATATGTCCGATACTGTATACATTCTCCAAACTTAACTAAATTCGTGGGGTTTTGGGGGATATCATAAATTTCGCGGTGAAGGCCAAATTTAACGGATTTCGCGGCTTCCGCGATTCCAGTGATTTACCCCAGGAAATGCTGCTGGAAATTTGCTCTTTGAATTCCTCCAGGGATTTTCTCCAGAAATTTCCTCCGGAGAGTTTTTTTTCCAAGATTCCAGGAGTTTTCTCCGGAATTTTTTCAGGAGGATTTTTTCCAAGAATTTCTCCGGGGATTTACCCAAAGAACTCCACGAAATATTTTTATCCAAGAATTTTTCGAGGGATTTCTGAGCATTCCTCCTAAAATTTCGTGCAGGAAATCTTCTGGAGATTTCGTCCAGAAATTTATTAAAAGTTCCCCCACGGATTTTCTCCATAAATTCCTTCGGAGATTTTTACAGAGAACTTGTCCAGAGATTTTCTCCAGAAATTTTTCTGGGGATTTGCACCAGGTTTCCTAAATCCCTTTAGGAAACCCAATCCCTCCGGCAATTTCAAGGATTTATCCGGAATTTCCCGGAAGAATACCTCATTGTATTTTCTTCAGGAATTTCTCTGGGGATTTCCAAAAGCAATTCCTGTGCGGTTTTCATCCAGAAATTCCACTGGGAATTTCGTCCAGAAATTCATTCGGAGATTTACTTCAGGAATTTCTCTGATGATTTGCTCAAGGAGTTTCTCCGGAGATTTCCTTTTATGATTTTAAGGATTCCCTCCTTAAAAATTTTTTTAGCTTAATGTGCTGATGTTTTAGTTTAGCTGATGAGCATTTTCACATTTATCCACTATGAGCTTTATTTGCCAATTGACTATTTTTGCATATCGTAAGGTAGAGTACCAATATTACTCTTTGCCCTCGGAAGTAGAGAAAATTTCCAACTTTATTATGTTTCTGAAAAACTTGATTTTGAATTTTGCCCAAAAATTTTGAACGGGTGACAAAATTCGAAATCAAAATTATTAGCATTTACATAGATATAACTGACACAGTATGATAACCAACACTTGAACCTACTTTTTTCAGTTAAAATATGCAGATGTTTATGTTTGAAACCATTTTTCGAAAAATTTTCATCTTAATATTTGAAATTAATTCCTAGATTGGTAATTTCCATGTACTTTATTTGATAAATTTCAATTTTAAGCTTTGAACAAACAAAAAAGGTGAAACATTTGGAAAGCCAATACATTACACACTGTTCGAATCAAAAATATATCATAGTCTGTCTATGTCCATAAACCGGTGCTCTAAAAGTTATACTAGTCAGGAGTAGTTTACTTTTTTTAACTTATGTGGGTCATATATGTAATTTGAACACATTCTAAAAAATCATTTTTTTTTATTTCTACATCATTTTTGCAAAATTTTACTACCACAGAAATGCTTAGTATTACTTAGCTTCTTTGTTTGTGATATACTTTACTAAAAAAAGACGAATCGCCCCAGGAGCTGTTCAGTTCAGAATGTATTAAAATTATACACATGATGTGTTGGTTCAGAAGAGCTTGGTATTGTTCGCGTTTTACTCAATTTTGTGTAACTTCGTTAGGGGAAGGAGTGGTGTTAATTTTCATCGAGAAAAAACTAATTTAGATGAATTTTTATCACGCACGGACGATTTAGAGCATAAATCGGAGTTTTCGGGTTGATACGGAGGTCAATTGAAGTGAAAATATCAACGAAAGCTAAGATTTTAGAAGAAGGACATTTGAAAATTAGAACTGACGTAACTTTTAGCTCGAAAGTCTTGAGATTTTTCAGTGAAGTGAATATCGTTATGATATGATGTCAAATCTGATACCTTTAGAATTCTTTTATTAAGGATTACAATCATTAATGGATATATATTTGATAATGCAATGACAATTTTCAGAAATATTTGTTTTGCTCACGTTTTTTGCACGATGATCATTTTACCACCAACAGCTTCATTTTACCTACATAGTGCAGGCAGAATGAACATTTGCTAGCGATAAAAATATGTTAAAATTTAGCTAATTTAGTCTAAATTCTGGTTGCTACTATAGATAACATCCCTAATTTTGATGATGTGCAATAGAATTTCACAAATTCCTCGTTTTTCTATCAGAAACAAGATGATATCCTTAAGGTGTTCATTTTACCACCCCTTTCCCTAAGATTTGTACTTGAATCTGTTCCACAATTTCTAGCTTTTAAGGTGAAGATGAATCGAAGCCATACTTCAAATTTTCAAGAACACGGATCTGAAGAACCAAACATCCGTTTAAGATGAAAACTTAATCGATTTGTCACTAGCTGGTGGTGACCGATCGATTAGGTTTTCAGCTCAAACGGATTTTTGGTTCTCCAGATCCGTGCTTTTGAAAATTTGAACTTTGGCTTCGATTCATCTTCATCTTAAAGACTTTCCGAACCCGGCTTATTTTATTTCTTCAAAACCGCACTCTAAAATTTGGGGTTCGAGTTGAAAAAAAATAAAAAAATTCGGGTTCAGGTTCGGGTCGGTTTTACTGAATATATGAACTAACGTTTCAAACTCATGCGTAAACCTTTGAGGCCATTTGAGATTCCTGTGATTTTTCAACCATTATTGCATAATAGAGCGAAAGATTGTTAACCTGTCAACTATTACTCCGTAACAAGTTGGTGCCATGCAATCTTGTGTTCAAATTTTCAGTAGAAAAAAGTTGCGAGAAATAATTTTCTTTACCACATCTAAGTTGTACTCTCTGGCAGTTTTAATCTGAAATGAAAAAAGGTTTGTAATTAATTCGACGTAGACGTAAAAATTACTAAATTTAAAAACCGTTAATTTTCTTATCACGTGGGGCAAGTGAAAAGTTTCTCATTAGAGATTGAATTTATGTTTTCTTTCTAGGTAGCTATTAGTAAACAAGGTTCGTAATTATCTAAGAAAAATAGAATGTGCTGATAATTCAAGAAACACTATACTCAAAGCGATGAAAGCTATTACAAATCATGAAACTTCTCTAAAAGAGGTCGCCAAACATTACGATATTAATGTGTCTACTCCGGACAGCCGATTGAAAGGAAAACGTTGATTGAAAAGTTGCAATATAAGAGAACTCACGGGAATCTCGTGGAATGTATATGCAAAGCTAGTGCAAAACATAAAAATGGCTAACACAAACAAAGAATCCGAATACTTTATTGAAGGTTTCCGTTCCAAAAACTGATTTCTCCCAAAGATTTATCTGATGTCATAACCGACTTTCTTAAAAACAAAAAACAAGTGGTGGAAATTCTTACTTATGTTACTTATGTTATTGTTCATCAGGACGCCTTAACTAATGTTGAAGTTAATAGAAATCGTGAGCTGTAAACACTATGAATTATTTACAATTACAGTCTTCCACTTAGTATAGAACATACTAATGTATAATTTTATTTTGCTTTGGAAATTGGTAACTCACTATACTCACAAAGAGTAACTTGCTCACTCATCCGAGAGTAATGACGACATACTCACTGCGAGTATTACTCTTTACGTGAGTAATACTCGCAGTGAGTTATGACGTCATACTCTCGCGTGAGTTAGAGTATGGAATGAGTGACTCACAGCGTGAATATTACTCGCAAACGAGTACGAGAGTGAGTATATTTTTACTCGCGAGCACGAGTTTCCCAACACTGGTTACAGGTGATTGGCTCCAAAGGTTTTTTTTTCAAATATTCCTCCGTGGATGTCCCCCAAGAACCCCTCCGAGGATTTTCTCCAGTATTTCCTCAGAGGATCTACAATATCAATTCCTCCAGTGATTTCCACCGGATGTCCATCTGGAATTGCTCGGAAGTTCTTCCATAAATTCTTCCGGAATTGATACAGCATTTCCTCTGGTTTGATCCAGCAATTTGTCGGTAGTTCCTTTAGAGCTCCACCGAGAATTCCTTCAGATTCCCTCCATACTTTCTCCGGAGTTGCTCAAGCAATTACCTTGGAGTTGCTCAAGGAAATACCTTGGAGTTGCTACAGAAACGTCTCTGGAGCGCCTCTAATAATCGCTCCGGTGCTCCCTCACCGAATCATCCGAAGTTCTTCTATGTTTTTTTTAATTCCGAAGTTGCTCTAAAACATATTCCGCAGTTCCACCAAAACATACTTCGGAGTTTTTTTCAGGAATTCCTTTGGAGGTCCTCAAGGAATTCCTACAGAGTTCCTCCGGGAAGCCCTTTGGAGCTTCACCTTCAGATAATTCTTGATGACAATGATGTCGTATAGAGCTGAAGATATACTAGAGCGTGAATATCTCTACTTCAGCTAGACTTGAAAGTCTTGTCAGACTGTCTGGAACAGCTGGAAGTTTGTATTATAGCAAAGACCACGCTCATCATGAATAGGGGAAAACTATTCAAAATTACGGCCTAACTTGTTCTGGCTAAGGATTGTAAAATTACCATCGATTAATTAGCGGTGAAACGGTCCAATGTGGCCGATTAAGTCGGTTTGACAGTAGACAGATTGTGTTTAGGCGCAGGTTCACGATATTTAAAATGGGACCCAAACAAAAGGAGGTGTTAGTGACATTTTTATTGGTTATTATTGAAGTTTACTAAAAATTGTGTCTAGCTCTCCAACGGTATTCTAGGTAATTCAATTAGACAAAAAAAATACTAGTAGAATATTGGCTTGTTTTTGACTACTATGCAAATAGTTGAGTATGAAACAATGCTGAAAAAGCTTCAAAATAGATTTTTTCCCAATTGGTTTTATGTCACATACATCTCTTTGTTTCTAACTTACTTAAATGTAATATCTTGCTCAAAGCATGTAACAACTGATCGACCATAGGTTGGCATTGTCTCTGAAGAACAAACTTGCAAAATACTCAGAATAAATTCCTCTGGATAATTCTCAACACTCCTTCAAGGTTGAGAACATCTGAGTTCAACCTTACGGTCGGAATAAAAACTCTCAATGGGTGCTTTGGTGAGCATATCGATACTGGGATCATCGTTTTGACAAACAGGTCATCCTAGACTTTGTTCCCCACTCTGAGTTTATAGAATATTTAGAAGTCTTGTCAATAGTAGTATTTAAAAGTTTTCATAATATTGAAATATGTTTTAAATATTGATTTATGTACAGCATTACTTCCGGTCAAAAAGGTCTAAGAGACTGAAATAAAATCGCAGGTGCATAGCAAAGCATTGCTCCCGGAGAACGAAATAGAATTGTAGGCCCTGAAGACCGGATTAAAGAGGTTGGTGCAGTGCTCCTGGAGAGCATAATGCAAAATAAATAGGTGATTTTGGAAACCGGGTTAAACAGCGTATGAAAAGGGCTCCCGGGGAGCGGAAGTGGAATTGCGTCTCAGAGGCAAAATTTTATGCGTCTGATGCGCAGCTATTCGGTAAGCCAATATTAAGGGTGATGAGTTCGATTGTCAACGGCTGAAGATTTTTTCAGGTTAGATATAATCTTAACTCCGTAGGGCGAATTTGAACGATATTGCTTGGTGAGAAATATGAAATGTTTGGGATATTCTGAGTAAATCGTTGAAGATAGAATTGTCATGTCAGCCATCTTAGTTTTGATACGCACTTTACAGGAATGGTAATGACTGAGCGTTGTAAAAACAGAAACTTTAGAATGAAAAATGAAATAAAATGAGCCTAAACGGGAAAAAAACTAAAAGAGACCAGACAGTAAAGAAGATAACAAAAAGATACCAAATGGAACCAGGATAACTCAAGGGCTTCCAGGAGTGAATGTTATAATTTTTTTTAATCCTTTAAATCAAATTGCTGAAAGAGTTTCATCTCCGGGAGATTTGGTGAACAAAACTAGATAGCTTTCTGTAGTGATCTCTGGAAAATCATTGCAGTAGGAATTTCTAGAGAAATTACTTGAAGAATTTCTGAAGTTTTTTTTTATCGAGGAAAGCTTGCATTTGCATCAGGATGCAAGCATAAAAAAGGAACCTCAAGACATAATTTTAGTCCGAAAAAACAAACCTCTGAGGTCATTCATTGCAAATTGTCACATACCGTTATTATGTAAAAAATGTCCATCAAATCTGAGTACAGGGCTCGATTTCTGAGGTCATTCTGCATCTCTGGGCCAATTTAAAAAAAATCCCAAGGAGGAAATCTCGAGAAATCTTATTTTGAAGTTTTTAACTTGAAGATTCAATATATTCTATAATAAAACTATTTAAAAGCACTGAAAATAAAACAACAAAAACGCTCAAAAAAGTTGGTCAAACTGTTCTCAACTAGTATATAATTGTTATAGTTGTTATAATTAAAAATATGTGCAATTTACTTAACTAACCATATTGGCATAGGTATGTTTTTACAAGGCTTAAACCAGTAAGCTTAGTTTAATAGACTAAAATCTAAGAAATTAATTTCAATATGATGTTGATGTTATGGTTGATACACGTGAATCAGTCAATGTTAAATATTATTTATAGCTTATTTTTCGACTTTCACAGTGAGTGACCAGCCCACTAAAGTCTGCCGTATTTATTTTGATTAAAAAAATTCGTTTTTTTTTTGTATATCTGGTACTACTCTTGATGTTTACTAAAGATGGTCGGGTCTCGGGTTTTCAAATCCGGAACCCGACCCGAACTTGAACCCGACGGGTTCAAGTTGGGATCGGGCCAGAAAATTTAATTTTTTTTCGAGTTCGGCACGAGTTTGAAGGCTGCAAAATTAGGCATCAGAAACGATGAATTTATCATATATTCAAACTCCGGTTCTATTCGGGTTTTTCTAATAATTTTTGTTTCAGGTTTCGGGTCGGGTTCGGGTTTGAACAGCAAAAAAGTTTCGGGTATGGGTCGGGTCCGAGTTTGAAGAAATTCAATAAGTCGGGTACGTGTCGGGTTCGGGTTTGAAAAATGTGAAACCCGACCATCTTTAATGTTTACGTCTAGTTTTGCACCGAGTATTGCCCTCAACATGTTCCGTAAAAATGATCCTGTTCTACATTCTCAGCCACAACATGATTTTAACTACACGGAAAATATGATTGTCATATGCCATAAGTGTTAGAAGAGTAACAAAGTATTTAACTTCTTCGAACAAATCCCAAATAAGTATTTCTTTTCTCGAAAATCTTTGTTCATAGCAGCAAACATTTCCCACCAAGCAAATAGTTTTCGACCTTTTGTCCTTTTGACCTTTTGTCCTTTCGACCTTTTGTCTTTGGACCTTTTGTCCTTTCAACGTTTTGTCTTTCGACCTTTTGTCCATAAACCGACGGATCAATATGCTTGCTATATTCATGCAGAAGATGGAGTAACTAAGTTAGTAAAATAGTTCATGAGAACAGTATGGCTTTGTGATTATACGTTAAGTTGCGTTAGGCAAATGTGTCAAGTAATTCTATTCGATTACAGCACCATCCCGAAAAGCTTTTTGTTAGTATCGTTATCCGACTAGGCCCCTGGTCGTTGTATGATATCCCGTTGCATCATATGATATTTTTTCTTATGTAATATTTTATTAGAAACATTGATATGTTGGTGTATGTGTTGATCAGACACCGACACGTTATTGCTTCCAGTGGACGATTTGCCCTTTGAAGGAAGCACCACACTAGACAACGGACTAGCATGCAACGCCCAATGGCACAGTAGAAATACGTTCCTGATGAAAAGTTTTCCGGACTGATGCGGGAATCGAAGCCACACTTTTTTAACACGATGCTGTTAAATGTTTGGTAACACTAACCGCACGGCCACGAAGCCCACAAATCAAATTTACAGTCAAAGCTCTATTGGAATAATATGTGCGACGTGTTAAGGCCCAAGTAAAAATTATATAAATGTCTAAACTGAACAAAGCAGCTTTCTATTTTTAAAACCACAAATCGAAAAAAATAAAGATATACAGTTGTTTTATTTGAAAAATTAAAGAGCTATGTGTTTTGTTTTTCATCAATTTATTTGTTTAAAAAGAGAAAATTGCTTTTTCAGATTTGACATTTGCATCATTTTTACTTGAGCCTTAATAAAGAAAAATATGAATTTGCATTGATGACTGAAACAATCGGTTAGTATGCTGGAAATTTGAAAAAAGATCTATTGTCATCTGATGAATGCTGAGAATATTTAAAATGTAATTAACAGATTTATGTATTTTGAAATTCCGAATAATCGAGTTGCCGGATAATCAAGTCTCCGGATAATCGACTTCGACCTGCACTGTATATGGTTGCCAATTGTTTAGTGTTCGTTTAATTGCTCTAAGATTATACGGACAATATCCGATTTACTCATATCAAATATCTATACTTTTGGATAGGCAAAAAAATATATGATAATCATGAGATTTTAACATGTTTAAGGTATATATGAGGACTTGAATTTGATCCAATTATAAATCGACAATAGCTGAAATTGAATTTTTAGTTTCTATTCAAATTTCATATACTTGTGTTGTTCATTTCCATTATATTATATGAGAGTCTGATCATTAATCGTATCGGCAATGATAAATATATTTTTTCTGATATTTATTGTACGTTTTTTATGACCTAGAACAAATTTCTTATAACAAATTCGCTCCGATATAACGCGATTTGTCCAAGACTGATAAGAGGAGTTTCTAGAAATGTAGTACCATCAGCAAACTGTTAGCGAAAAAAAACGTTCAAAATTCTTGATAAGTGCAAGAATAAAATGTGAAAATCAATTATTTTTTTTTTCAGCACTAGTAAATAGCAGTATGGTAAAGTCGTGCTCATACTTTCTTACACACCCTATAGTATCACATAAATGTATACAAAACTCTCATTTTTTTGAAAACAGTATGAAGTTATCGAGAGCAACTAAATTATATTAAGTTACACAAACCATCGTGACCCTACGTCATTAGTTCGTACAATCCCATAGGGCTGTACCCTTATAGTTTTAGGAGGAAAGTTGTGAAATCAGTGAATTAGCTTTTTTTTTAATGGATCCCATGGCAAATCGAAAGCACGGGTTCAAACAAGGATCTAAAACTGATCAAAAGATTTAAAATTAGCTTTGAAGGGTACTGTTTTATTGCTTGCCAGAAATCGATAAATTAAAGCTTCAGTCTGCAGAAAGAATTAATTTGCGCTCATCATGAGGATATGATGTGCACAGATGCGTGTAACATTGGTAAATGCTCCTAAAGAAAGCTTAGCTTACATCTCCAACACTCTCGACAATCACTGAAATAAAGTTTATGTTAAAAGCATAGTAGGATTTCAGAACGTTAACAGTTCCCACATTCCTTTTCAACAGCATACCGTAAAATGAACAGGAAAATGTTGCAAAAACCGCATCAGGTTTCGATTTTTGCTCGAGATGTACATATTCCAAGTGAGAGCCAAGTCTGTCCATTAATTCCTGGATTTACTCATCCCTTTTGCGAAGCGATTTAAGCAGATTTCCGACACATTGCAATCATTTATTCTGAATCCACTCGTCGTCTATTAAGTTGAGCACAAACACAACATCGAACCTACCCAAGGAGAATTCAATATTCAAAAGCTTCCATCCCCGACTTCGATACACCCACTTTCTTGTTTCAACAGATTCGGAATGATTTCAGTAATGGACTCAAAAGAGATTAAAATCTGAACCCATCGACTGGCGTGTAACAGAACGATACTAATCCATCTTTGCTGTTCATATCTCAATCTTTTACACTCTAAGATGCCTATGCTCATAGATGGAAGGATATTATCAAAGCAGCAAAGCTGGTTCCTCTCGATGGGAAAATGAGAAAATCGGAATTTCCTGCTTGACGATACATGATGCGATACAGGTTCGTAGACTTAGCCAATCAACCATACGGATGCATACGAGATTGTATTACATTTCCCCGAAAACCATTCGCCCGAATGACAAACGCTCGAATACCATTCACCCGAAAAGATCGTTCTACCAAAAAGATCAATGGTACATCTTATTATACCTTTATTAATGATAGTTTATGCTCATGGCTAAAATCTTGGGACCACTTCAACATTAATGTTAAGTGACTATGCAAGATCTTTGAATCACCACTTTTTGTAGGAGAGCCCCCAGTATCGGACACTTAAGCCACTAAATGCATAATTCATCAAATAGGTACTAGTTTTATATTATCTTTTTATATTAATCACAAAATGTTTCCATTTACATTAATCTTTGGATTATTGGAAAAGTATTAAATTTATGTCTTAAATTCACCCAATTACGTATACCTACCAAAATTAAAACGTAGAACATTCAAAACTAAATTTTGAAGCTCTATTTGATTGCTGAAGTGTTTTATTATGATGTTCAGATGTAGTGAAGTATATTTGGACAATTTATTAGCGGACATATATGGGCTTTAGGTAAAATTATGAGAAATTCCGGTTTTGCAATGATTTTTGCAATAAAATCCAATAATTCGAACAATAACGTTCATTATCCAAACTATTAACTATACTCGTGGGCTCTGATAGAAATTTAGTTGAAATGTATATAGCTTACAGGAATCATAAACAGTTTTCATCCCTTTTGAGTTCTGAAAATTGTTGTGCAATAACTTCAAAACTCTCCTAACATGATATTTTTAATTAATGTAAACCTAATTTTCATTCTAAACAACAGGTAAAGGTTAATTTTGAACTTGTCTGTAAACAGAATTTGAACTACGAACTTCATTTTAAAATAAAGTACCCTAAACTACGCTGTACAAACCTCCACATAATTGATGTTATCGCAATATTCAATTATTTTTGAATTAATATTCAAATTATATTCAAAATAGCACCCTATTTTGCAATTTATTGATTTTGTAAGAAAAATACAAAATTTCTTGAATGAGTAGAGAGCATTGATATACTTATTTTTAGAATATATCCTGGTGTTTTCATCATTCTATAAAATGTTTGTGTTGCGGTTACGGCGATGATATTTATTCTTTAAATCTCTGTAATCATGTTTGGTAGTAAAATGAAAATTAAAAACAATAATTACGCAATGTTTTGATGGAAAAATTAACTATGGATTATGTATAAACATTTAGGAGCCAAACTGAGAGAAATTGACCAAAGTTTTTGGTTTTTGATTTGTTATAAATTTTATATTACCTGTGTTCCAAAACTATAAGTTGTCGATATCCACTCCTAGCTACTCTAAAACTGATTATAATTTTTTGAAACTTGTACAATATTCGCAGTAATAATTCTTAAGGACGTGATGTTGAAAAAAATTTAAGTCTAACAATAGACTTACCGAATATTTTAGCCAAAAACTTGGGAAAAGTGGATTTTTTCTTAAAGTTTCAAATATGTCCGCTTATAAATTTTCCAAATGTACTCTACTACATCTAAACAACACAACGAAGTACTCAAGCAATCATCTAGTTCATTAAAAATTAGTTTTGAATGTTGTACATATATTTTTTGTTAGGAGTACGAATATGGAATTGGGTCAATTATAGTCACAAACTCAATACTTTTCCATTATTCCAAAGACTTAAGCAAATGAATACAGTTTGTCATTGCCAAACAATAGATGACACCTATGACCTTCGTTATTTAAAAAGTATATCGAAGTCCATGAACCATTTAATAGTTTTATACCAACTTGATATAGAAACAGTGCCCCGTACGAAAATGAAATTGAATCACTGTAACAATTAATTAACTGTGCAAGTTTTTTTTATTGTCACTAATCACAATTTGAGATACGTTTCTATTAGTATAAGCTGGTACACTTCTACAGGACAAATAAGAAGGGGATTGGTGTCAAGCCCTGCAAGCCAACCATAAAAACACATCAGCACAGGAACGTCAACGAGAGAATACGGAGCAGAACAATCGGCAAAGACCACAGCGACGAAAACGGACTAGCAATTGGAAACTCGGTACGTGGAACTGCAAATCTCTCAACTTCATCGGAAGTACTCCCATACTCTTTGATGTACTGAAGACCCGCAATGTCGGTATTGTAGCGCTGCAGGAGGTGTGCTAGACAGGTTCGATGGTGTGAATGTTTAGAGGTAGTCATACCATCTACCAGAGCTGTGGCAACACAAACGAGCTGTGAACAGCTTTTATAGTGATGGGTGATAAGCAAAGGCGCGTGATCGGGTGGTGGTCGATCAATGAAAGAATGTGCAAGTTGAGGCTTAAAGGCCGGTTCTTCAATTTCAGCATTATTAACGTATCGGTACACCTGGAGATCACCTCAGCAGACAGAATAGCAAATCGACCACGTACCATATACCACGTAGCTTCAACGATGTACGGTACTGACGCCCACCTCGGTATCATCTAGCGCGACTGAAACAACCGGATGTAGCCAATGCGTACGTGCAGCATCTTGAGGCAGTATTTCCGGATGAAGGCGATTCCGAAAGGGCCCCTTTTGAGGACTGCTGGAGGACATTCAAAGCAGCCATTAAATACGCTGCCGAAAGCATTATCGGATATGTGGAACAGAGCTCAAGAAACGATTGGTTCGACTAGGAGTGCCAGGAGATTTTGGAGAAGAAGAATGCAGCGCGGGCTGTAAAGCTGCAGCATGGTACGTGGCAAAACGTGGTACGATACAGACTGAAGCAGCAAACTCGTCTATTTCGGGACAACAAGTGCCGCATGGAAGAGGTGGAATGCCAAGAGATGGAGTTGCTGTACCGTTCTCAAGAAACACGAAAGTTCTATCAGAAGCTCAACGAATCCCGCAAAGGCTTCGTTCGGCGAGCTGAAAAGTGCCGGGCGGACGTGGCATTTTGACGGGCGGACGCGAGGTGATCAAAAGGTGGAAGCAGCACTACGATGAACACCTGAATGCCATTCAACAGCTGAAAAACAACATGGCCGCTGGCAAGGATGGTATCGGAGTCGAACTCATCAAGATGGGCCCGGACAGGTTGGTCGCTTGTCCGCATCGGCTGAAAATCAGGAGTGGAAGCAAGGCGTTATATTTAACTGGAGTGTGGACACTATCGTGCAATCACTATCCCAAACGCTGCCTACAAAGTGTTATTCCATATTCTCTTCCATCGTCTATCACCTATAGCAAACGAGTTCGTGGGAAGTTATCAAGAAGGTTTCATCGACGGCCGCTCGACAACGAACCAGATCTTTTCCGTGCGTCAAATCCTCAAAAAATGCCGTGAGTACCAGGTCCCTACGCACCATTTGTTCACCAATTTCAAGGCGGCATACGACAGTATTGACTGTGTAGAGCTATGGAAGATCATGGACGAGAACAGCTTTCCCGGGAAGCTCACAAGATTGATTAGAACAACGATGAATGGTGTGCAAAACGCGTGAAGATCTCGGGCGAACACTCCAGTTTGTCGAGACTCGGCAGGGACTACGACGGGGCGACGGACTTTCGTGCGGCATTTGAAGGTGTCATGCGGAGAGCCGGAATTAACAGTCGAGGCACGATTTTCACGAGATCCGGACGACATGGACATTATTATTGGGAGAAAATTTGAAACGGTGGCAGATTTGTTCACCCGCCTTAAACGCGAAGCAACAAGATTTTTTTGTCTATCTCTATTAACGAGATTTTCAGCCCTGGGCTGGTTCATCTCGGGACCAACGGCTTTACTTCCCTTCCGAAGGAAGTCGTCACTGAAATTTAGTGACTATCTCGGGGATGGGATTCGATCTCAGGTCCTCGGCGTGAGAGGCGTGTGTTCTTACCACTACACCAGGTCCGTCCCCAACAAGCAACAAGAGTCGGGCTGATGGTGAATGCGTCGAAAACAAAGTACATGCTGGTAGGCGGAACTGAGCGCGACAGAACCCACCTAGGAAGCAGTGTCACGATAGACGGGGATATCTTCGAGGTGGTGGACGAGTTCGCCTACCTCGGATCCTTGCTGACGGCTGACAACAATGTTTGTAGGGAAATACGAAGGCGCATCATCACTGGAAGTCGTGTCTACTATAGGCTCCAGAAGAAACTGCGGTCAAGAAAAAAATCACCCCTGCACCAAATGCACGATGTACAAAATGCTCATAAGACCGATAATCCTCTACGGGCATGAGACGTGGACTACGATCGAGAAGGACTTGCAAGCTCTTGGGGCTTTCGAACGCTGAGTGCTAAGGACGATCTTCGGCGGCGTGCAGCAAGACGGCGTGTGGCGGCGAAGGATAAACCACGAGCTCGCTCAACTCTACGGCGAACCCAGTATCCTGAAGGTAGTTAAAGATGAAAGAATACGCTGCAGGGCATATTGCAAGAATGCCGGACAACAGCCCTGTAAAGATGGTGTTCGCTACAAATCCGGTCGGAACAAGAAGGCGTGGGGCGCAGCGAGCTAGGTGGATTGACCAGGTGAACCAGGACCTGGAGAGCGTGAGTCGCAGTCGAGGATAGAAGAATTTATGACATTTGGTCGAAAGACATTTGGTTGAATGACATTTAGTCGAATGACATTTGGTCGAAAGTACATTTGGTCGAACAGACATTTCGTCGAATGGACATTTGGTCGAAAATGTTTAGTTGAACTGGAAACATATGATATTTGGCCGAACCGACATATCGTGGAGGGGCCCAGATAGCCGTAGCGGTAAACGCGCAGCTATTCAGCATGACCATGCTGAGGGTCGTGGGTTCGAATCCCGCTGGTCGAGGATCTTTTCGTAAAGGAAATTTTCTCGATTCCCAGGGCATAAGAGTATCTTCGTACCTGCCACACGATATACACATGCAAAATGGTCAATCGGCAAAGAAAGCTCTCAGTTAATAACTGTGGAAGTGCTCATAAGAACACTAATCTGAGAAGCAGGCTTTGTCTCAGTTGGGACGTAACGCCAGAAAGAAGAAGAAGACATATCGTGGAAAAGATAGTGGTCGAATCTAAATAGTATGAAAACGAAGGTTTACGTTTAGTCTGACTATCGTCGATAGTAGCATTTTGTCCTTAATACAAAAGTGATTGAATAAATTGAAAAAGTAACAGTCATTTTACCAATAATCCATATGCGCAATCCAACTTTTGTCGCCTAAGTCAACTCGTCTTCCCTTTCCTGATACATAGAATTAGCACAATTTAAATTTTTAATAATTCAAAATTCAGCAAAGCCATATATTTGCGTGAGGAATATTTTAAAGCTGAAAGTCATAATTAGCCAATAGGTTACATGCATGCCCTGATTCGCTACTCGTCACATTGTAACGCACTTGCGCTAGTGTCCATGCACAAAAAATCGCTAAAAGGTAACGCGAGAAATATTTGCGGCGAAATGCATCTAACGAATTATTTCTCAAAATTGGGAACTATTTTCGAAAAAATATTTGGTACCGGTTGTAAGTAATGATAATGACTATCACACATACCAAATATTTTTTTGATTAATGCGAGGAATTTGAAGTTAGATGCTTTTCCCCATACAAAATGAAACGAGAAAACTTCTGCTGATCAACTGTGGGCAAGAGCAAGCAGGTAATCCATTAACCATAAGTAAAGTTACCGACACCTAACAATCACTTCGCTATAAAGGGTTTCCTTAAAGCAAATTTTTCCTACCGTTATATTCCTAATTTCCGCATTAAAAAATTTTACCCACGTCCGTAAGCTGCAAGACACGGAATTCAAAGAAAGATACCGAGTACTCTCCGAAAGCTTCCATCAGATGAAGATCAGCAGTTCATTACGAAGAACGATGAAATTTAAAAAGAATAATAAATAATAAAAACATAATGTTCGCAACAAAATAACTTGTTTTTCAAAGAATGATAAAATTTTCAAAGAATAAAAAAAATACTAGAGATAAATATTTCAGGCAATGTACAAAAAATCTACATCTTGAACTGAACGTCATTCGACCAAAATAAATGTTTTAAGGCAATTCGACCAAATGTACTTTCGACCAAATGTCATTCTACCAAACGTCATTCGACCAAATGTCATTCGAAGAAATGTCCTAAAGCCGGATAGAGAAATGCGGCCATGAACCGAGTGAATTGGCGAAATATTGTTGGCGAGGTTTTATCAAGCTTATTGATGTAAAACCAAATAAATAAATAATAATTCAGAAGAATCTAATAAATAATTATCGGGTAAATGTGATAGTACCATACACGAACAGCTTGCCCATTCGTTTAAACTGAAAAATGTTTTTCCATCGGCTTTTAAGGTGATTTATTCCTTGGTGGATTTATCACCTGCTCGTGCATCATATATTCGAATATGTGGAGGATGGTATGGCCACTGCCCATATTGGATCCCAAGCTCCTTGCTATGGGTTTGTGGCTGAATTCTACATTTATTTCCAATCCGGTAGATGAGTTTTCAAAGAAGGATTTATACACTCGAGTGGGAATCAGTTTGGTTTCATCGAAATAGTAATGAAAATTGATGAACGCTCCGTGATATCGAAGTTGTGTGAAACCAATCTGTTAAAGTCAGTCGATTGGGAGTCAAGCAATGATGATTGCCACGCATTTGGCTGGGGGTTTTTCACATGCTTTCTATGTTTGGTAAAACAAAGGATTGTATCGCTTTGTGCTGGAGCTTTCAAAATAGCCTCCATACATAGAGGCAATAAAGAAAGAAACTTCTCCTTCGTACTCTCGGGGCTACGTTCTTTGTATGTTGTGGTAAATCGAAGCATTAAATTGCTAAAGCTGTGCAAATGACACTTCAAAATTATTGCCAAAGGAGAGTCTTTGTGACTCAGTAACAGATTTCTTCAAAGGAGCCAATCTCTCTTTCTGAATATTGGATTTGTTAATTATAATTTACCTACATATGCAGACGCAATGGGTTGGCATTCATGTCAGGGAATGCTCATAAATGATCATCGTTTTCATATACATCATCAAAACTGCAAAATCATTTATTTCTGTTAAAAACATATTTTATTGATAGAGGTTTTCAAATCTATTTGGCGTTTTTTTGGCCACAATATGAATCACATTGAAGTGCTTCTCATTGCAACGTTTCAGATGATTCGGCAAAGAAATCCCCCCATGCCCAAGTAAATCATGGAGGTACCCAGTAATGGACTACTTACTATACTTTGGTTAAAAATGGGGTGCAGTGAACATATTTTCATGAAAATTTATTTTATGGCATATGTACTTTGAATTTCGAACAGTTTATGTTGAGAATCGTCATGATTTAGGCCCGGGTCACTGCTCTTAAATGATTTCCTGGCCTATTTTGATGCGTGAGAAATGACTTCTACTGGTCAAAATATAGATCCCGACATTTATCCCGCATTGCCTTCGAATGTTTACAGTAGCTTCTGTGGGTATTGAATATCGAATTTCCGTATATCTTCGTATTTGAAGTGTTTGAAATTTTTCATGCAGTAAGTAGGACTATTTAATTACACTCATAATTTCATAACATTCCCTTTATTTTTCTGGAGATGGCCAATTTGCTTTAAAATGTACAGTATTCCGAGTATTTTACGTACCGTAAAACGGGGTAACTGTGATAATGCGGGTAACTTTGATAGTGAGAGACCAACCACATACAAAACGAAATAAGATAATATCTGTTAATCAGTTGAACAAAACGTATGCAAAAGTAAAGAATATTAGTAAGATACTTCATGTCAGAGCTATTTGCATTTAAATCGAGAATATTTGAGACTTAATATACGAATATTAAAAATGTGTGCATCCTATGCATCAATTTCGAAACGTTTACGAACAACCTGTTCTACAATCATTATTTGATTAGTTTTGAAAAGTTCGTAACTTATATTTTACGGCCTAGTTATAATAGAACTTGAATATGGCAAACTGTGACCATTTTTGTAATCTAAGTCAGAAATTTCCATATAACGATAAACGCCTAGAGGTATGCAATGCCCTATAAATGTTCGTAATTCATTCAATTTTGTTTGATTTATGGTCCATTAACAAAGTTACCCCAAAACAGAAGTTCAACTTTCGATTATATGAAAAATTATATATCCATTCAAATTAAATCTTTCGGAAATGTATCAACTACAATCGATAGCTAGGATGCCGGTACTTGCTTTAAAAATAAAAACTAATAATCTTTGAAACAGCATGCATAAATATTCAAGTTCTCTTCGAAAAACATATCAAAGTTACCCCGTTTAACGGTATCTCAATAAATATAGTTTAGAGAACACAAATGATTTTATTATTCAATTTGGTGATTCCTTTCCTTAAGCAGCAGATCGTAAAAATCTTATTCTCACCCCTAAATTTGTTTATATCGACACCAGCAGCTATTCTGGAAGGTTAAAAGCGTGAATCTATTTGCTTGAAGTTTTACTTGATATATGTACTTTAGAGATTTTTCATTTTGATAATTATTGGCTACCCAATTATCTAACAATAAATCCAATTATCAAATGGACTTAGCTACAGAGAGTTTTCATTATTTGATTAAAAATGTGCCGGCAAAATATTATGATTCAATCCTAATTGCTGGAACTCTATGTTTGCATACTGCGCAGAGCACATTCCCGACAGATTAACGTGTAAAAAGTTTGCTTCAGTTTACTTTTAAATGATTCAAATTTTTAGTAGACGCGAACATGCCAATCTGATACCGGTATAATAAAATATTTGCAGCTGATTAAACTATAAGGTAAATTATTTCCATCGATCACGTGAAACTTGAGCGACCTAGTTATGTTAATTGTAATTCTTAGTAATTGTCATGCAATTGAAATACTGCCATTCGTTTACAGCAGGGGTTTTCAGACATTTTGTCTCTTGGAGCATTTTTTATGATTAAATTTTTGCACTGAGCACTTGTGCATTGTGAATCCGTTTGGAATCTGAAACTTTCGATACGCGTAAATCGATACATATTTATCCGAAAAACGAGAAGTAAGTGTTTTGTTAAATATTAAATTTGTATTTTCTCTTCACAGTTTTTTTTAATAAAACATCTGTTCCCTTTGATTAGAAAATTCTTCTATTTGAGGGTTAGACACCAACACGTTAAATGTTTTTAGGAAACGATTTATCCTTTAAACTAAGTACCACGCTGGACTAGATATCAACATCAACCACAACATCTCAAGACAAAGATAAATTGAATTTACCTTTTACATTTTTCAAAGCATGAATCCGGAAAACTGAACATACAAACAATACCCTGAGCTGAATACTTGATGGATTTATTATGAGATATTCTTGGGGCCTACTTTAGCCGAGTGGTTAGAGTCCGCGGCTACAAAACAAAGCCATGCTGAAGGCGTCTGGGTTCGATTCCCGGTCGATTCAGGATCTTTTCGTAATGGAAATTTCCTTAACTTTTCTGGGCATGGCGAAAATGGCAACTTTAGCAAAGGAAGCTTTCAATTTATAACTGTAGAGAAGCTGAGAAGCATGCTATGTCCCAGTGAGGACGTAATGCCAAGAAGATGATGCGACAGATATTTTGCGTGTACGATTCATTTTTTCTCTAAATTTCTTCTCATAAAAAAAATTAGTACGCATTTTTATATAATTTTTAGTGTATTAAGTTCAAAATTAAGCTCTGGTAGAAAGTTTTGGAAGTGTTTTTGAGCACTTGTCAATGCTTCACGTGGCACCAAGTGCTCCGAATAGTGCGATCTGAAAACTGCTGGTTTACAGAATGCATTTTTGCCATGCAATGTTTCTATTGTAATGCCTGTTGCGTGCCATATTGCATTTATATGCTGTTTCACCCTAATAGCAGATGCTTACTTGTGATTAATATTATTATTTTTAAATACCTTCGATCACTTCTGAGTAACCAACGACATACTGATATTATGTTTAGAGCTGGTCACTGCTTTTGATGGGAAGGGGAGGAGTAGACCTACCTAGGCTTCTGAGATATCGGCATAACAAATGTAAAAGTTTCAAGGCCACTAGTGTCACCTAGCGGTCAAATTCCGAATTAAATGAGGTAGCATCAGACTCTGCTCAAGAATCCATGTTTCTAAATTATCTAGATCTGGAGCTATTTTGATATGCTCAATTATACATGCTCACTAGCGCCACCTAGTGGCAAAATCGCGAACCAAACTATTTGCTTTTCGGATGTCCTCGATCTCCTGAACAACTTTGTTGAAAATCGCTTATTTGCAAGTCGTAAGGATCTCGAGATATAGCAATGTGAATTTACCTGTTTTGAGGTGATGCTAAACTTTTTGGGGGGTGATTCAATATTTAGCTGATTGTTGCAATACTTATTTAAGTGAGCCCGTATTTATGACGGGTAGTGTACGTTTTGGCAAACTTTGACATCTTCTGCATTCTAACGTCCTCAGGGACATCGAATTTATGATGAGCAGTGAAAAACTGGAGCTTCGCAAGCTGTCGGAAGTCTGCTTTCACATACGTCTGATCATCCATAACGAAGCAATGTGGTTTCGTCAACATCTGGGTGCAGAGCTTCCGTGCACGTGTTTTACCTACCGTATTTTGCCGTTCATCGCGATAAGGCGTCTTTTGGACTTTGTACGTATGTAGAACTGAACTGCTGGGATTCCTCTAGAAAGTTTGAGCTACCCGTTTTTGAACTTTAACATTATACGGAGAACCATTTTTAGAATGTATTCTTCACCATTCATTCACCATTCCCAGCTTTCTGCCGATAACACGATGAGGCAGATCCTGATTTTCGAGGTACGTGCGCATTTTTTTTTTTGTTTTTCGGCGTTGCTGTTCTTCCGATTCCAGTTTCACAACGATTGCACATCTGCTAGTGAAACTTACACAGCGTAACTAAATACACAAGTTACAGCAATTTTTCCTGGGCTGCAAAACGGTGAGTCGACAACTAGGAAGAAGCGTTTAACACAGCTCTGGTCCTCACAAGTTCCTACCTCATGCTTCCACGGGTCAAACGATGACAAAGACCGTCAGCTAAGGGTTGCGTACTTAGCTGGAAGAGCAGCATGGGCACTGTTGTCCTTCTGGCATCAGCTAGATTCACGCGCGTCTGTTCACCAGGAGGTGTGGCTCAAACAGCGTCTGTTCTGGTATCCAGTGGCTGAATTGCGCACAGCTAAATCCAAGGTGACAGCCCCATCAGCGCGATCGTCCTAGTGTTAGTTGGGACGTTAAACAGAGCTGGCACGTTGGCAGGAACTTTGTTAGACTGGAAAAAAGGTGTGGAAAAGCGGGCATCGCGCGGCTATCTTCTACCAAAGCTGTGGTACTACAAATGAGCTAGGCACTGGCTTCATAGTGTTGGGAAACATGCGGCAACGCGTTATCGGGTGGCAGCTGATCAACGCAAGGATATGCTAGATGAGGATAAAAGGCCGTTTCTTTAACTACAGCATCATCAACGTACACTGCCCACACAAAGGGAGACCCGACGACGAGAAGGAGACGTTTTACGCGCAACTGGAGCAGATTTATGACGGATGCTCTCTGCGTGACGTGAAACTTGTTGTTGGCGACATGAACGCACAGGTAGGACGAGAGAAGATGTACGGACCGGTGATCGGGCGGAACAGCCTGCACGTCGTATCTAACAACAACGGCCAACGATGCGTCAACTTTGAAGCCTCCCATGGTAGTCCGAAGCACCTTCTTCCCCCGCAAAGATATTCATAAGGCCACCTGGAGATCACCCGATAATCTAACCGAGAACCAAATCGACCACGTCCTAATCGACGAAAATTTCTTATCTGACATCACATACCGCTGTGCGAATATAGATTCGGAGCCTTATCTTCTTCTTCTTTCTGGCGTTACGTCCCAACTGGGACAAAGCCTGTTTATAAGCTTAGTGTTCTAATGAGCACTTCCACAGTTATTAACTGAGAGCTTCCTATGCCAATTTACCATTTTTGCATGTGTAGATCGTGTGGCAGGTACGAAGATACTCTATGCCCTAGGAATTCGAGAAAATGTCCAACCCGAAAAGATCCTCGACCGGTGGGATTCGAACCCACGACCCTCAGCTTGGTCTTGCAGACTAGCTGCGCGTTTACCGCTACGGCTATCTGGGCCCCATATTCGGAGCCCTATCTAGTTGTTGTATGTATGCGCTCAAAGCTTTCAACGGTGACCAACTCGCCGAACGCCGCGGCTTAACATCGAGCGGCTACGGGACTCAGAAGTAGCCCAAGAATACGCGCAGCAGTTGGAGGTGGCCCTACCAACGGAAGAGCAGCTTGGCGCTGCCACTCTCCCACTCTTGAAGATGGCTGGAGGTACATAAGATACGCGATGGGTAGCACCGAAATAGCAGCACTAGGTCTAGCGGCCCCGAATCTGTGAAACGACTGGTACGAAGGTGATGGACCAGAATGCTGCAACATCGCACGAGAGCGAACGAGGCACGGTATAAACAGGCACGGAACAGACAAAACTCGATCTTCCGGAGAAAGAAGAACAAGAAGATCGAGATCGTGAAGCGATGGAAGAGCTGTTCCGCGCCTCAGACACACGGAAGTTTTACGTGAAGCTTAACCGTTCGTGCAAAGGATTTGTGTCACAAGTCGATATGTGCAGAGACTGTGTCTGAAATCTTCTCATGTACGAACGTGAGGTGGTCGAAAGGTGGCGGCAGCACTACAACGAGCATCTTAATGGCGATGTGGCCAGTAGCGAAAGTGACACGGAAATAACTTTGGGAGCACGCGCGGATGACGAAAGACTTCCGCCTCCAGATCTCCAAGAGGTAGAAACGGAGATTAGACGGTTGAAAGACAACAAAGCCGCTGGAGTGGATCAACTACCGAGTGAGTTGTTAAAATACGGTGGTGATGCACTGGCAAGTTCGCTGCACTGGGTTATTTCCAAGATTTGGGAGGAGAAAATATTGCCAGAGGAGTGGATGGAAGGTGTCGTGTGTCCCAGCTACAAAAAGGGCACCAAGTTGGATTGCGCCAATTATCGTGCAATCACAATTTTAAGCGCCGCCTACAAGGTACTCTCCCAAATTCTATGCCGCCGTCTATCACCAATTTCTTAAGAATTCGTTGAACAATATCAAACAAAGTTTATTGGCGAACGAGCAACAACGGACTAAACATTCTCCATCCGCCAGTTGTTGCAGAAATGCCGCGATTACAATGTACCTACACATCATTTATTCATCGATTTTAAATCGGCCTATGATACAATCGATCGAGAACAGCTATGGCAGATTATGCACGAATACGGTTTCCCGGACAAACTGATAAGATTGATCAAGGTGACGATGGAGCAAATGATGTGCGTAGTCCGAATATCAGGGACACTCTCCATTCCCTTTGAATCTCGCAGAGGGTTACGGCAAGGTGATGGCCTTCGGTGTTTACTGTTCAACATTGCTTTAGAGGGTGTGATAAGAAGTGCGGGGATAGACACGAGTGGCACGATCTTCAGAATGTCCGTTCAGTTAATTGGTTTCGCCGACGACATTGATATTGTTGCATGCAACTTTGAGACGATGGCGGATACGTACATCCGACTAATGGCTGAAGCAAGGCGAATCGGACTGAACATTAATGTGTCGAAGACAAAGTACATGATAGCGGGGGGCTCAAGAGAAGATACGGCACGCCCCCACCTCGAGTTCATATTGTCGAAGAATTTGTGTACTTAAGCTCACTAGTGACCACCGAAAACGACGCCAGCAGAGAAATCCAGAGACGCATCGTTGCTATAAATCGTGCCTACTTTGGACTCCGCAGAACGCTCCGATCGAGCAAAGTTCGCCATCGCACTAAGTTAACCATCTACAAGACGCTGATTAGGCCGGTACTCCGCTATGGACACGAAACATGGATCTTACGTGCAGAGGATCAACGCGTCTTTGGTGTTCTCGAACGGAAGGTGTTGCGGACCATCTACGGCGGAATGCTGATGGAAGACGGAACGTGGAGAAGGCGAATGAACCATGAATTGCACCAGTTGCTGAGAGAACCAATCATCGTCCACCTCGCAAAAATTGGAAGGCTGCGGTGGGCCGGGCATGTCACCAGAATAAAAAAAAAGGCACGGACACCGTATTCAGCCATTAAGCTGCACAGACTGTAACTTAACACTAGACAACGGACAAGCATGCTCCAGTGGCTCAGCCGAGAAACATTTCTGACGAAAAGTTTCAATGGCTGAAGCGGGAATCGAACCCACACCCCATGACACGATGCGCTTAAATGCCTGACGACACTAACCGCACGGCCACGAGGCCCGAGAATGTCTGTTACCCGGTGAAAATGGTTCTTGGAAACAATCCGACCGGCATAAGACGACGTGGTGCACAGTGAGCAAGATGGGTCGATCAAGTTGAGGACGATCTGCGGACCCTTCGCAGAATGCGTGGCTGGCGACGGGCAGCCATGAACCGAGTCAAATGGAGACGTCTCCTACCTACAGCAGAGGCCACCCAAGCTTTGGCCTGACTGGTACGATAAGGTAAGGCAAGTGTCCTACTTCGATGGCCAACGCACTCTAGACGACTACCACTCTGTCTGGACCACTAGTGGTACGAGACCATGAGTCGACAGGTAGGCCCAAGGTCAACTCGATGACCAACCACAAAATCGAATCACTACGGTAAGCAACGACCAAGTAATCTTCCGCATCACCAATATAGCACCTACCCGTTGTTTAGCACCAACCGCACACCAATTGTCCAATGCAGAATGCCACCGGGCTGTGGCTGAGCTTCCTTCTATCCTTGAGCTCACGATTCACAGTTTTATAAAATTTTAATTAAACTTCAAATAATTTATTTGTTTCAAATAAAATAACTTTTAGGAAAGTTTTATCACTGCACCTTATAAACTTTTTGCACTTGACAACTTGGCGGTCCAAAAAGGAAACAATTATAAACGATAGATTTGAGCACTTTTATCATCTATCTTTGCCTAACTAATAACGTGAAATAACTAGAGTGCCCATTTCCCGGCCATTCTGCTCATCCCGGGGTTCGGGACAAAATTCTAAGCTTGTCCCGGGAAATCCCGAGATCCCGAGATTTCTCAAAATTTCGAGTAAACTAGTATTTACGTTAAAATGGAAGTAGAAATTCAACATTTTTTTTCGATGAAATAAAATAATAATGTAACTTTCGATAATAATGTGTTAATTATAACAAACCACTTGTAATATACGACTTTCTATTATTAAATTAAAACTTAGCTTGACTAATTACGAGTATGCCAGAGTTCAAATCCTCAATAACTCCTATGAAAAGAAATAGGGTAAAAAATTAAGTCATAATATTGGAACAATTTACTTCAAACATTTGTATAATCATTAAATCTTTAGAATAAAAGAAAAGATTAAAGATCGTTGAAGGTATTGTAGAATATCATGCTTAAAATCAATTACTGATAAGAAATTGACTGAAGTTTAGATGTACTATCAAATTTGCTCTCTCAGTCTAGGGTACTAAACCAGCTAATAATGAAGAGAAGAGTTTAATGCTTTACAACTAGAAAATTAAAAATATGTGTTTTTAACTTGGTGAATTGGTCTTTTCATAATTATAATGACTGGTTGATTCTCGCGAAACATTACTAAAAGACATATGTACAAATGAGAGATTCTCTCCTCTCCCGCTCTCTTTCGATTATAACAGTGGAATAGTAAAGCTTTTGGGAAGTTTTTCACTACAGATCGAAAGGCAATTTTCTTGACTAGCGTTTCAGACAAAAAACGCAACAGAGAGGTTGATGTGACTCAGTTATTGATCAAAGAGAAAGTAAACGAAGAGAGCCTTTCATTTGTACGTAGGTCTTTTAGTAATGTTTCGCGAGAATGAATTCTCTTTTTCATGATGCTCTTTTATTTTATCAAATAAGGCTAGATTGTGTCAAAACTAATCTCCCGGGAAACGGAAAATCCCGAAATTTGACGAATCCCGGGACTTTTTGTCCCGGGATGGACACTCTAGAATTAACCATTTCAAGGGAAAACTATCATATAGGTAAACTAAAACTTTGGTATTTTTTTTTGTTTATATAATCAAGACTGCAGTTTATTATAAAACTGATGTTTTCCTTGCAATATTCCAAGAGCAAAAGTCGTTTCAGCTGCCTCAAGACGATAGAGTTGATAAACCTTCAGAAAGGATTCGAAAGCATTAATTACATGTAAAGCTTGGAAATGCGAATTAACGTTTTTATGAAAGGTTATAAAATTAAGCGAAAATTTAACAAAGAAACATGTTTCTGGAAAACTGAGAACTCAGCTAATGACAGTACACAAAAAATACTGAAAAGTTTGCAAAAATGTTGTGCATAATAACTGACTTAATCGTTAATGTCTGACTGTTGGGTAAATATATGGTAAACCGAGTTTCCAGTAATGGAAAAAAGTGGTGAGTCTGTAGTCCAAAAGCCTAGCAAAATTCCACCAAAGCCGGTAATCACAACTTGCTATATTTACTCTTCTCCAACAGTCTGAGATAATCACCATGCAGAAATCTTACGACTAGGTTCTGAACTGGTGGTTACAATACATAAATACATACATTACTTAATCAAACTTCAAATTATATAAGTGAATAAATTTAAAACACCGACAACTGGGAATGACATTTTGTTTCATTTATCCTCATAACAGGTGGATTACAGACAGCAGTCAACATTCCAACGGTAAGTAACTAAATTTCCAATTGACATACCGGTCAGCCTGATTTAGTGAAAATTTAATGCTCGTAAAACTTGTCCCGAAAATTGACATTAATGTCTCATAAAATCGCTCACACCATCTGTTTGGGATAATCCTCGGTTGCTGTCAGAGCAACACGCAATAAACCACCTCGTCCGTGTCTGGGGGATTACCGAGATTCTGATCCGTACAAATACGGCCGACTGAGGGACCAACAGAATCAGTCACCCGAAGGCAGGGTAAAATATTCCAAGAATTGGCTATGTTTTTGACACTCCGGTAGAGCCACTCGGTATGTGAACCGTGATATTGATTTTCTGCCCGGATGGTGTGTATTCAATTCGTTTTACATGTGCTCTCCACCAGGGCAAAGTGGCCAAACATTCGTCGATGAGAGATGGGTGCTAAAGAGAGTTGGTATCACATTGTGATACGATTTATGGGGCTGCTGGGTAGACTGGTTGTAGTTCCGTGATTGTAGTGCAGGAGAAGTCCAGTATTGTTGTTGTTTTTTTAATCCTGTATTATTATCATTTCAGACATGATACTCATGTCTCAAATCTCGGTATTCTATGTTCCTGATTTGACAAAACTCAATAAGTTATTATTAACTTCTTTTGACAACAAATTACATTTCATTTGTCGTAGCAGTTCAGAGATTTAACCTTCCAGTCGTCGCGCGGTTTGCTACCTTCAGAACCACCACGCAAGTGGCGAAAAGCGAGGTTTTCTCACCAGTGTTGTACAAAATACAACAGCGCGACGACTGAAGTGTTAATATGTAAATTGTATTCATCTGCTTCTAGAAGAAAAAATCGCTTTTTTATATACTTAATCTTATAAAACAAGGTAAAATATTTGCACCATTTTTTTTTTCTTAAATTATATATTATTTTGTTGTTGTTCCAATGTATCAACATGGGATATTCTATGTAATTGGTCCCAGAATGCTGATTTGTGGAACACTAGCTGCTACGGGATGTGTCAGACTTGAAGTTCGAATAATTAGTCTGAAATGTACAATTTGACAGATAACTTTGAGTTGTATGTTTTGCATTTAAGTCTCAAAAGTTAGATTGATGTAGTTGAACTGTATTGTTGATGTATTGAAAACACAAATTCACAGCTGTGAAAGTATATTTACCCAGCTGTGTTTCAAAAGAAGCATTTAAAGTTAGAAAAACGTCAGTTTCGAATGACGAAAACAGTTGATGTTCAGGTAGTCACTCCAGCATATGCGTTTCAGGCATTTAATGAATACAACATTATTCCAAACACCAATCAAAAATAAAAATAAAGTAATCTCTCTACCATACAAAGCTGGGCCAGTCTATTCAAGAGTCACCAGGAACGGCTATAAACAACAGTTAGTGAATGTTCCTGCGTGCATTAAATTACCGTCTATCATGAGTTTAAGTGTCAACGGGACTTAAAATGTATTCAATGTATTTACTGTGTTACTCTAAACAATTTCAATGTATTTATATTTGGTGTTCATCAATGATTAGATAATATTCTACATTATACGGTGTTTTACGATAATTTTATAAATAATGCTACAGAAAATGCGCAACTGTAGATCAAAGCTATGCGGAACTCGGATTGAATCCTTGCCAGAGTCAGTTATTGGAAAAACCCGAATCAGCAGTGCAACTCAAACAGAATGAAATCATTTTGCATATACCATGGAAAGTAATTTCAACCCATAGTGATGCTTTGGTCAAATAACCAGAGCATGGTCACATTCGTGATGAAGCAAGGGAAAAATTGCAGTACGTGTTCAGAAATGCTCGCTGTCACTATCAGGGATAGAAATCTGCCGATTTCTGCAGGCAAACTGCGGTACAAATTAGCCCACTCTCTATCATATCAATATCATTCTCTTAATGCCATCACCAGTTCAATGACGGTGATGATTTGTGAATATCACTGGAAGGCGAAATTTCGGAATATATTTAGCGATTTGTCTGAACGATGTCATTAATGCTACGGAACTGCAACGGAGTGTTGGTCATCGAAAAACCTTGCATCGTTTTCAATTTCAAACATAGGTCAGAGCTGACTCAGGTTCGCAATAAACGAACGAAAGTGGATCCAGAGTGGAGTCATCTGAATAGTGGTCAGAGTCGTGAAAAGTGGGTAAGGACATTAGGGCATGTCCTACGCACGAAAATAACTGGGTTGGGAAGTTGTTTCCGAAAATAATGGGTTGGGAAATTGTTTCCGAAAATAAAACATTTAAACTATCCAACCTCGAACAAATAATTATACTAGATACTCCATATCTTGATATCGTATTAGAGAACTATACTAAAAGTTGGTTTTCAATGCTAAATCGATGATGTCTTGGATCGCATTAACACTGGATTTGTGTACTGTTACTCGATACCTGTCAAACTCGAGAGTCCCTTCAATATCGAGTCATGGAGAGTTGTCTGTAGATGAAAAATCAGCGAAGATGGATAATTAAAAACAATAAAATAATTTTTGTATATAATCTTTTATTTAGCCCGTAGGCTACGGGGCTGACATACAAAATTCAAATTGCTCGTAATTGAGCATAAAACAATATTTTTCATGAAATTTTGAGGATTGATATTAGTTGTAGTTTCATGAGTAATGGAGAAGTACACATTTGGAGTATTGTTGACAAGATTATTCCAGAATATTTCTGGGTCAGGTAGGGTAAAAATCGCATAAACTTCCTTTTAGAACTTATTTATCATTTGAAAACGAAATGTTTTCATACAAACAGTGTACAGACTAGTTATTAGTAATAAGTTACGATGCACCAGGGAATTCAGAAAAATATAAACTTTCGGTCATCGCGCGAATTTTTGTAACGCGAGTAGTCGCGCGTTGTTTTTTGTACAACACCCTTGGTTTTTCGAATATCCCAGGAGTCTGACGACTTAGAAAGATGACGTCTTTGGCAAAATTGTTCAGTAGCTCAAGGGCTATCATTATTTTAGCCAAGAAATTCGGAATTTCGCCACTAGGCGGCGCTAGTGAGAATGAAACTTTTGTATCGCAGATCTCAGGATCCTGACCACTTAGAAAGATGACGTCTTCGATAAAGTTGTTCTGTAACTCAAGGACTATCATTGTTTGAGCTAGTTGATTCAAAATTTTACTACCAGGCGGCGCTAGTGAGCATAAAACATTTGTTTCGCAAATATCTCAGGAGCCTGATCACTTAGAAAGATGTCGTCTTCGGTAGAGTTGTTCAGTAGCTCAAATTCTTTCTATGTTTAATCCTTAAAGTTCGAGATTTTGCAAAATAATCATAGTTGAGCTTCTGAACAACTTTGCCGAAGGTGTCTGTCTAGAAAGTCAAGATCTTGCAGTATCTGCGAAACAAAAGTTTCATGCTCACTAGCGCCGCCTGGTGGCAAAAGATCCTATTTCTTGGCTCAAATAATGATAGCCCTTGAGCTCCTGAACTACTTTGCCAAAGACGATAACTTTCGAAGTGGTCAGTGCAAACAAAAGTTTCTTGCTCACTAGCGCCGCCTAGTGGCAAAATTTTTGAATCAACTAGCTCGATCAATGATAGTCCTAATTTACTAAACAACTTTGCCGAAGACGCTATCCTTCTAAATGGTCAGGATCCTGAAATATATGCAAAACAAAAGTAAAACTTCCATGACCACTAATGCCACCTAGCGGTCAAATTCCGAATTAAATGAGGTACCATCCGATAGCATTTCACCTCCAGACAACTTCACTAAAGACCCCAAGTTTCTATATTATCTGGATTTTGAGATATACCGATTTCAAACTGTGGTTTACTCGAACCGTATATAGTGTGTTCATTATTATACGAATTCCATGTACATTTGTTGATTTTACCGTATTATAAAGGGTCATACTGTAAATAAAAAGGTCGAGTATTGTTCTTAAGAAGATTCTTGAGGAATACATTTTGGTTTGGTGTCGATAGATATCTCTGTTGCAAAATGATAGCATATACATCACAACTGTTGTACAAAATACAACATCGCGACAGCCCGAAGGATAATTAACCTAGAACAATGTTATGGCTTCCAGAACATTCAGAAATTTTGTCCATTATCTACACAGGTTCATAAATTATTTTATGCGAGTGCTTTAAAGCAATTATCAAGCCTTAACAGACGTGGACACAAATGTTATCAAGATATTGGATATTGGAAGTCATCGAAATTGTTCTGAAGTTCAGGTCCTTTTGATCTACAAAATCTACTATAGTCCATACTCACCCAATTCTTGTGAATAATAAAGAAAGACGTGAATGACCCTTGCGGTTAAAACGTCTATAATAGAAAAAAAAATCTTATGAAAAATTTTCATTCCTACCCATAAAGGCGCGGAAAGTGTACTACTATGAAGATTGTAAATTTAAAGGTCTTCAGAACACACTGAAGTAGAGGGCAAAAGTTTCGGTATACAGCTTGACTTATTAATCAAACAAGACGTTTTCAATATCCCAAGTAACCACTAGCCTGCTAATTCGCTTTTTTGGGCTCATAGGGCTGTTATACGGCTAATATAGGGCATGTCCGCTCTATAGTGGCCCTATATTAGCACGGAGGGCAAATTAAAGTGCTATTTGGTTACTTGGGATATCCATACTTGATCATGAAATTCTATTGTAGGTCAAAACAATTGTTTATGATCTTATTGGTCATCGTATGAATTTGAAATTAATCTGATCACAAGATTGACAATATCTACTGGATCTACCGGTGCTGTTTCACATTTTTTTAACATTTATTATTATCAAGCCTCTAGAGACATCTACAAAGCTTAAGAAAAGTAATAGGATATTCAATGGTACCGTGAACTTCCACTTTTTGTAACAATATCCATTACACAGCATCGGGGTTTATTTTAATTTAGAATTAAATATTCCGGATGGATCACGGAGAGTAGTGAGTTAACCCAACCTAAAGAAACAGTAACCACTTTAATTTCAAGTGCACGGTTTGTGGCACATCTGATTTAGGAAACTAAATCTAAAGAAGAAAAGTTCAAGCATTTTTGGATAACTTGACAACATACTGGGTTGTTCCAAAATACCCGGTTCCCTGATGGAAAAAGGCCATTATTTATGCAATTCATGAATTTGCCAATCAAGTATATAGATTGAAAAGATGCAAACTTGAAATAGCATATGAGTTTCTGTCAAGCCTTCTAGCAGCGATATGGCAATTAATCAACTTTACTAAATCTTATTAACTCTCTAGCTTACTCATCTACTCTTTCTTTCACTAACTCATAAATTTTCTCACTATCTCACATACAGAATGCTTTCTATCCCAAAGTATAAAATCATATTTCCTCATTTCTACATATGTGGCTCCGCTTGTCTTATGTTACTTGAGTCTTCATTAAATTCTTCATCATAGTATCAAGGATATACATCCTCTATATTCGGTAACATATTTACGTAAGAACGGTCATTAGTATGCTTAGCACGTAACCACTACTATCAGTGGGACTGTTATGCGTATAAATTCACCAAAAACCCCGTATTTCTTGGCATAACAGTTTCACTTTAAATTTCGTAGCAAAATTTACTTTTTCCCATAATACAAACTCTTGATTCTAGTGAACACGCTACTATTGATACAGTTTCATTAAGATTTATCACAAACCTGAGCAATACGACACATGAAAGTTCTAAAATCATTAAATGAGTTTTAATAGGTTGCATACATATTTTAGAACATGAGACAGCTATGCGTATAACGGCAGTATACTTACGAGCCATATGAAGCTTCATGGATAGGAATAAGAATGTTTCACGAGAATTGAGTGAGCATAGACTGTAGTAGATTTGGTAGATCAAAAGGACCTGAACTCTAGCACGATTTGGATGACTTCCATTATTCAATATCTTGTCAAAATTTGTGGACACGTCTGTTAAGACTTGATGAGTGCTGTAACCCACTAAATGTAGACTTCTCTCGCTTAAAATAATTTATAAACCTGTGCAGATTATGGTCAACACTTTATAATGTTCTGGAGGCCTTTATTCTACCATTATTCTAGGTTAACTATACATTTATAAATCCCCTGGTGCATCGTAACTTATTACAAATAACTAGTCTGTACACTTTTTGTATGAAAACATTTCGTTTCCAAATGATAAATGAGTTCTAAAAGGAAGTTTATGTTATTTCTACCCTACTTGACCCAGAGATGTTCTGGAATAGCTCTGTCAACAATACTCCAAATGTGTACTCCACCATTACTCATAAAACTAAAGTGAAGCAATACTGAAAATTTCATTAAAAATATTGGGTTATGCTAAAATACCAGTATTTTGAATTTTGTATGTCAGCCCCGTAGCCTACGGGTTATTCAAAAGCACATGTTAAAACAAACAAATACTAATGAACAGTTAGATGACAGTAATATTATTATCACCGAATTTAAAAAATATTTGAACAAGTATTGAGGGCATTGTATTAGCAAGTTTGCATCCTACTCGTGAAATCGAAAGTCCATTTCCAGGTTGGACCCTTTTCAAGTTTTTCTTTATGGGTTTACTGATCCACAGTCGGTCGGTGATTTCATACCAAACTTGCAGCTGTTTAGATATCGATGAAATTTAACATAATTATTTCCGTAGGCTAATCTCAGTGCAATTGATCATTTGTCCTGTGCATGTGAATTCAGCTAGTTTCGTATTCCATCGTGTCAAAATGTCCTCAAGTGTACTTGTTGAAACGTTACAAACTATAACTTGACTCTTATAACTTATCTTGAACTATAACTTATCCCTCTTGACCACGAGTAATGAGTTAATTAATTTAAAAACCATGTGGATTGGATTACCGGACAGCTCAATATAAGCATCAATTAGTTACAGCATGTTTGTTCTTCAAAAAATAAATCAACCGGACATATTCCTTGAAGATTTTTTAGAGCGCTTCATTTTCTAGTATTCTACCAAACATAATATCAGAATCATTAGAAGATTTTATCAAAATTCCGATAAATAATTATATCTTATAAAAAATCTTACCAAAACTACAATGGAACTCAATAGTTTTATGCGAAACACCTGCCAAGTTATCTTAAA
The DNA here is from genome assembly GCF_002204515.2 of Aedes aegypti. Classification (NCBI taxonomy): domain Eukaryota; kingdom Metazoa; phylum Arthropoda; class Insecta; order Diptera; family Culicidae; genus Aedes; species Aedes aegypti. The sequence continues at coordinate 211,594,588 of NC_035108.1, read as the reverse complement.
ATGATCTTATTCTTGATATGGGGATTTTATTTTATTTCCGTACGGGTTTGGGCCGAAAGGTCTCAGATTTTCATGAAACTTTTTCCACAGGCAGGGCTCATCAATATATGAATAAAAAAAAATTAAGAAAAATTCAGGAACTCATTTGGAAATTTTTTGTTTTCCCCTGACATTACTTACTTTGAAAAATCATAACTCAAGAACGAAGCATCATAGAAACAAAGTTTTTTTCATGAAAATGAAAGCAAATTTTCTCAGGTATAAAAAAAATATTAACTGGAAAAAAAATGTCCATAACTCAAAAACGAAAAAAAGTACATTTCAAATATTTCAGCGATTAAAGCTCTCAAAAATATTTTTTTGAAAATTTTCCACTATTTGGAACATGGTTTTTCCTGCTTTTCTTTACGAATTTTCTCAACTGTGGAAAATTTTGTGGAAAACTTTTTCCAGTTATTTCTTTTTTATTTCTGAAAAAAATTGCTTTCATTTTCATAAAAAAAAACTTTGTTTCTACGATGCTTCGTTCTTGAGTTATGATTTTTCAAAGAAAGTAGTGTCAGAGGAAAACAAAAAAATTCCAACTGAGTTTTCCGGGAAAATAGGCGACCCTGATTTTTTCTCAATTTTTTTTTTATCCATATATTGATGAGCCCTGCCTGTGGAAAAAGTTTCATGAAAATCTGAGACCCTTCGGCCCACTTTGTACGGAAATAAAAAAAATCCCCATATATTGATTGATTAAAAAAATTCTCGAAGAATACGAAAAATGTTTGATTAGAGATCATTCAATTTTCCATTGAATTCCTTTAATAAGCACTCCAGTTTTTATTTTCAAAATTCGTTCCTCGGAGTACCTCGAATTTCTCTGGTGAGTTGTCATCAATACATAAAGGTGTTTTTTTGAAACGCAAATATGGAATCCTTTCAGAAAATTCTTCGAATTATAAGGAATAGCTTCTTGAGTACTAGCAAAGGACTAACAGATTTGTTTATACAGATATATCCTATTTTCTAAGACGGCATGTTTGATAGTTTTCCTGTACATTTTCCAAGATTTTTTTTTTCATGAGTTCTCTGTCAAACTCGTTCAGTAGTTTCACTTTAAAAATAATGTATATTCTGAAAACTTCATTACCTATTTTTTTCCTTGTAAAATCGTTATTTTTTTTTCTTTGGATGTATTAAGTTAGAAATCACTCCTGCAAACTTTCGTGGGATGCAAGAATAATCGCATACATTAATTTGAGAACTTTCTCAAAAATCATTTTTCTTAACATTTTCTTGAAATTCTTGAGGATATGCAATCTTAACTAATACAATATGTTTAGGCTCTGAGATTCTTACATATATAGTGATACGTATTTTTCTGGAGTTTTTACGGATTTTAAGCCACATTTTTTTATGATTATTCAGAGCAATTCCTCCAGAAACAAAGATAATCTAAGGATTCCTACAGTAATTACATCAAGAATCCAACAAGTATACGATCAAGAATTTCACTAAGAACATCTCAAAGCATAACCTTTGGCAGATATTCACCAAGAAATTGCTTGCCCCAGAGATTCTTAAAAGTAATTTGCCTTGAATAGTTATCACATACTCTCCCAGGAATTTCTCCAGAAATACTTTTAAAGCGTCTTAACCCTTAAAAGCCCGAGACGAACCTTGGAATTTTAAATGGCCACAACTCGGAGACTAGCAGATCAGTTAATTGGCCTTACAATCCTTAGGTGAGACATCCCTCTGACCTTTCCCCCTTTTTTAGGTAACAGAAAAAGCGTGGGCACGAGGGGTCCGAAACCAGCCTCAAACGGATATCTCAACATCCAGTTGAGCTAGGAGGATGGTGTCTTCGGCAAAGTTATTCAGCAGATCAGAGCTGTCTGGTGTTGAACAGTCTGATTGAGAATTCATCCGCTAGGTGGCGCTAGTGGAAAATTTTCTTCAATCATCTGTATCATAAGATCCATATTAACTAGAAGGTTGGTGTCTTCGGCAATGCTGTTCATGAGATCAAGGACTATCTGGCAGTCAGGAGTCTGATTGAGTATTTTTCCGCTAGGTGGCGCTAGCGACAAATTTACTTCAATTGTCTGTATCTCAAGATCCTTAACAGCTTCCGCTAGGTGAAGCTGGTGTAAATAAATTTTCAATCTTATCTATCTTAACATTCTTAACAGTTAGAAGGTTGGTGCCTTCCGCAAAGAAATACAGGAGATTTTGGGCGCTAATGGCGTTAATGTATGGCCGACCATAATTATCTTACAGATATATCGTCTTGTTCAAAACTTCTTAGGGATATGTGTCATCAACCAGCAAATAAATTCTCAATTAGATTTTTCTCCTCCCAGATTGCCCTCAATCTGCTGAACATCTTTGCCGAAGACACCAACCTTGTAGCTGTTAAGAATGTTGAGGTAGGGAAGAGTGTAGATGTCTTTTAACTAGCTCCACCTAGCGGATGAATTCCTAATCAGACTCTTCACCGCCAAACACCCCTTTATCTGCTGAACAACTTTGCCGAAGACACCAACCTTCTAGCTGAAGATAATCTTAAGATGCATACAATTAAAGACAATTTGTTACTAGTGCTACTTAGCGGAAAAAATTCCCATTCAGACTTGTTTCTGCCAGATATATCTGTATATATTTGCCGCAGACACCCACGTTTTGCTGATAAGGATAATGAGGTAGAAAAAATTGCTGATTTCTTTTCACTAGCGCCACATAGTGGATGAATTTCCAATTAGTCTCTTCACCACCAGATAGATCTTAATCTGCTGAACAGCTTCATCGAAGACACTAACCTTCCAGCTGTTAAGGATCTTGAGATACAGACAGTTGAAGTAGCGCCACCTAGCGGAAAACTTCTCAATCAGACTCTTAATTGTCAGAAAACCCTTGATATCCTGAACAGCTTTGCAGAAGACACCAACCTTCTAGCTGGTAAGGATCTTGAAAAACAGAGGATTGAAGAAAAATTTCCACTAGCGCCACCTAACGGAAGATTTCTTAATCAGATTTTTCAACGCCAGATAGTTCTTGAGCTTCAGAATAACTTTACCGAAGACACCATTCTTCTAGCTCAATTGGATGTTGATATATCCGTTTGAGGCCAATTTTGGACCCCACGTGTTTGTTTAAAATTAATTGATCTACTAGTCTCCGAATTGTGCCTATTTAAAATTTAAAGGTTCGTCTCGGGCATTTGAGGGTTAAAAGAAATTATCTAGCATTTCTTTAGGAGGAAACAACAAGCAATTCTTTAGAAAAATCTTCTGTTTATCTTATGACAATTTGTTGCAGGATGTTTTTTAAGATACTCGAGTTATTACATGAAAAGATTCTTTGAAGATTCCTGCTGAAATTTATTCAAGCAAATCTTAAGGATTCCGTCAATGATTTTTCCAAAAATTCAATTTTCTTTTTCTTTAAGTGGTACTTTTAGAAAAAAATCTTGAATTAAACCAGGAGTAATTCAAATGTATGCTTTGTTTTCATTAAGGGATGACATGAAACACGTACACAGTCCAATGATTCTTCTCAACATTCTCCCAAGAATTTAAACAAGAATAATTACGAACATGCATAAGTAATATTTTTAAAAATGTTTTCAGGGCGTCATCTGATGCTTACTTCAGATTCCAATTGTATGTATCTATGAATACTAATTAGTACACCAGGTAGCATCTGCAAAATTCAAAGGTTATTTCTCGGCATATTGATACTTGAATTCTACAAGTTTCTGCAACAGATGATAAGTTCCTGGAGCAATCTTGGAGGAATTACTGGAAGTATTTCAGCACAATTAATAGAATTAATTATTGAAGGCACCTAGATGAATGTTCGAAATATTCTTTGGAAAATTTATTTACAAATCGATGGATGAAAATCATAAGAATCATTAGTTATTACACACTTAAATTATTTTACATGAATCCGTGAATTTCACCGTAATCCCAACAGCTGAAAAGTTTGGTGAAATAAATTAACGGAGTACGGTAATTTTTTACAGTTTTCGGTAAAATTTCACCGGAATCCGTTAAATTTTGATGGAATTACAGTGGCATTAATGAAGCAATAATGAAAGAACTTTTGATAAAATGCTTGTAATAATTTCTCTAAGCGATCGATAGACGAATTTAGTGTGAATGAAACAAGAAGGCTGATGTTCTTCATAATTGATCTCTTTTTTTCAAACAGGGTTTAGATGTTGTCTTTAATAGTCATTTTCCGTGAATAAAGTTTTGAGGTCGCTTGCCTCTTCCCTGATAGAAATACTGGCTATGCTCATGGATGATAATTATTAGAACTCTCAGATTAGAGCGAAGCAATTTCAAAGTTGTGTTTCTTAGTCGTTTCATAACGAAATTCGATCAAATTTTCAAGCTTCAAAGTTATGGTACTTCTGGGGTTATCGGTAAAAGTGTAGGATTAACATCCCTTAAAGATTCAGTACGAGGACATCCAAGTACTCCGGAACTAAGAAGAATCAATTGAATTAAAATTATTGTAGAGCTAGATGTATCTTACCACATCACCTTTTGAACGTGGTTCTAGATTTTTTCACGTTTCATTCGTTTCCAAGTAATATAATATTTAGAGTGACAACTCACCGCTATCACGGTGTCTCTGGTAGAAAACATTAATAGAAAAAAAATCAGTATCGCTGAAACACCCACTAAATGTAAGCTTGGGCTTTCCCCTTTCATTTGAGACCGGTTCTTTCACCAATAGTGGAATAGGGGATACAATGAATCGCTTGTACCATATGATGACAACTCAATCGAACCGTAGAAGGCCAGAGGTCTTGAACCTTTTTTTCAGAAACATTGTTGTTGAACAATTTTTAGCTCGCCCACGCAAACTGAAACCACTACACTCAAAAAAAATCCAAACGTCATTGCTACGTGAAAAATCACGTAGATCATTCCAAATTCATTTTACCTCCACTTCACCTGACTAAGATAAAGATCATTAAACCATTCATAACCACCAAATAGTGACTCGGTAATGTTTACTGAGGTTACCTATCGCGCTTACGTGGAACGCTTACGTAGGTGCCTGAGTTCATTTTGACATCTGCATAGTGTATGTACATTCGGTGTTGAGCTCAAATCCTAAGATGGCGCCCGCTTAATTTTTGAAGAACTTCAGAAGCTGCTGCTGCTTCAAACACTGCGTAAGATTGATTTAAAGGTAAATATGCTTTGAATACCGAAGAATCCCTGCATTACTTCATATTTTATACGTGATTTATAACCTCTATCAATTATAGCACGCGAAGGCTACAACGAGACAGACCAAACGCACAAAATTGTGGAAAAAGGATTCAAAATGCTCAGATTGACAATAAAAATATCACAATCTTTCAAGTTTGTTTACATTTTCCAATTGGAAATAAGTTTTCTTCCAAAGCCTATTAGAAATAAGATTGGTCTTTTTTACAGTTAATTTTAATGCAAAACCATCTAGGTCCTATTGAAACGCTTCGTAAAGGCTACCGGAAAATCCACGTAGCTCTTACGTTTAGCGACGGTGGAATGGACAAAGTTCAAAAGTTCATGCGTTCATTCTGGGCTACCTATGATTAACGTAAGAGCTACGTGAAAAGTGCGATGGAAAAAAATCACGTATGTTTTCACGTAACAATGACGTTTGGATTATTTTGAGTGTACCAGAAAGATAAGTGTTAACTCTTCCTGATAGTGGTATTGGTGAGCGTGATCGAGTTGAATTGGGCTCAACAGCGTCTTACAAAGCCATTGTTTTACAATGTCGATGTGCCCTTTTCAAATGTTTGTCCATATTTCCATAAAACAAGCTTGTTTTTGTTTTGGAAGTGTTGCCGTTCAGTTGATTATAAATTTAGCAAATAGTGAAATTGTATATTTACAATCAAAATTTACTTACTGATACAAAACTAAATTGTTTATGAATAGTATTTAAATTTTGAATTAAAAACATTGTTTAGAAATTTGAATGATGTTCAATTAATAACCCTTATTTAGATTCAGTTGTACGTTATCGTCTTAAAGTTCAAATATATTTTCATAAGATATTGCTTTTTACGATTAGTAATAAACAAAGCATTTGAGAAAACATTTACTCATGGATCATTACATTACAAATGGTTTCACAGATTGAACAAACAATTAAATTGGCATCAATGGTAGGACAATCGGCTGAAAAGTAATAACGCTGCATTGCTTAAGTTGTCGCGTTCGAAGGTGGTATAGCGAAAAATAGGTACTTGTGTCGCGTGATAAGTTTATACACGTATTGTTTTGGGTCAACATTTTGGTTTGCTGATTAGAGTATAACTGTTAATAATTTTAACAAATATAGCCCTATTTCACACCCATCAATAAATATACTACACTCTGTCAGGAGACCTGAAACATGAAACCGAAAAGCCACGAAGACAACCGTTTGAAGATTTGCGTATTGTGTTTAAAGAATCTGTGTCTGCAACCGTCAGCAATAGTGGTTGATATTATTGAACAGCACATTCTTCACATCAGGATTAAATCCTGGTAAAATATATCGAGCTTGCAAGTTTTTTTGTTTTATTTTATTTTATTGATGTACAAAGGGGTCAGGGGCCAAGTCTCCAGCATAAGTTTAAAAACTCACACCTTCCATAATACACCGGGGATTTTGGAGTAAGGGAAGTAGGCAACGCAACATCTTTGACCAGCAGGTTCTTTAAGTTTTGCTTCTACTCTAGACTTCTACTACACGTATGAATTATGCAAGATCAAAAGAAAATGAATCAGTCATACATATAGCGGTAGTGAAGTGTTTTGCCTAAGGATTTGGGAATGGAGGGTTTTTGTGTGGTGTTTTGTAAATCGCTCTGTGGAACAAATGTGTTATTAGTTAAATAATACGATAATCTGATTTACCTTTCAATTAGTAATAAGAATGATTATAAAAACTTTATACTCATCTTTTTTTTCGGCCATTACGCTGCCATGATAAGGGATGTTCGTCGTCTCCGTTAAATTGTTCCTCATAATATGGCGGGTTAGATATGAAAACAAGGATAAAGAGAAAAGGAATGTTAGTGATTGTCACATGCTTTATTGCAGTATTGGCCTACATTGAAGTCAAACAAAATTCGCTCTTTGGATTCCCACGATAATAATCCCTGAAACTAATGATAAACAACAAAAAATGAATCCGAAGGAGCGAAAACTTCAAGGTTCAATGTAGGACAATTCAGCTTTATTGCATGTGAGAAGTTCTTGGTGATATTCTCACAACGGCCACTCAGAATGGTTCGACGGATGTAGATAAAAGATCATCATAATGAAATTACGGCGACGACATGTTAGTAAGCTCAGAACGATTATTGTATTTGCAACTGTTAATTTAGATAGTTAAGCTAAGGGTCGGTTATTTTATATAACTGTTTAGATAAGCAGAAGTAAATCACCTTGAACGCGAAGAAATGACCTTCCATCCCATCTTCAAGTGCTCCTCACAAGTACAACACTTCATTTTGGCACTTTAGAACGTTCATGTTGTAACTTGTTCACACAAGAAATCTGCCTCGACCGAGTTGGCAGAACGCGCCCATACCCCTTTCTGAACCAAAGGACAGGGTAAAATATATCGAGCTTGCACGTTGCAGGTTTATTCGTTCAGTAACCAATTTAAACTTTTGAATATAGCACTGTATAAATATAAATACAATTTAAAACCAACCACACGAAGCATGTAATGATGCGAGAACAAAAATTTCACCAAAATTAAAGGGAAAACATGGTAGACACAGTACTACCGATAACGCAAAAAGGAAAAATTCAAAATCTACAGACTTAAGCAACCAATTCAGGGGTTTTTAGAGGTAACACATCTACACTTTGATTTGAACGATAATGCAGAAACTGTATTAAAACCTGTATATCTCCGAGATGAGCCAGCCTCGGGCTGCAAATCTCGTTAATAAAGATAATAACAATTATAATTAAAACCTGTATTATACTGTAGTAACGTTCAGGGGTTAGTTGATTATGTGACGTCCAAAACGGGGGTTGGCCTGGGCAGTTCGATCTGCAAGCGATGGAGGAGGGTCCCTGTCGATTATCGAACATAATTCCGACATCATCGGGTCTCAAGGCCGATGTAAAGATACTGGCGTAAAATTGCTGCTTACTATTGTTTCTGGCGTCCCAAAAAAAAATATGGCAATATTGAGAAAATCTGGAAGACACTGTTGCTTTTGAATAATTTTAGGTGTTTCACTGCTGGAGATTTGAAAATTGTCAATCTGTTCTGCGTTATAATGGGAGATAGTTCAATATTTCCTTGCCCATACTCCACAAATACTTGGTCACATACGCAAGATGTCCGCGAAATGAAAAAGTCTCGGCTCGGACCAGCAGTGGAGCAGTTCTTCAATTGTACTGACCCGTCGACAAAAACTTTCCTTGCATATAACACTAGGTATTGTAAATGCAATTTACAAAAAAAGTTTAATTCATTGATCCAAATAATGTCAAGGTATGGGTAAACATCAGCAGTTTGATTGTGTGATCAATAGAGATGACCTTAGAATTAATTCGTTTATCACAGGTGAGGATCATCAGTTGTCAACGCCACAGCAAATATGGATTCACCAGCTGAAATTGTCAGAAGCTATTTAAAAAATGTTTTGGAAGTGAAATGGGATCTCAGTTTGCTAGCAATTGTAATTTATTGTACTGTTCTGTAAATTATCTTTTTTCAGGGTAGTGCTTCGTGAAGCCCAAGCAGGACAGTTCGGTTTCGCGTCGTCCGATAGATTTAGCTCACGGTTTCGCGCGTGTTTTCGTCGCTGGAGATTTTTTTTTGTTTTTTTTTTCCTGTTTTGGAGCGTCTTGCTGGGTAGTGCTTCATGAAACCCAAGCAGGATAGTTCGGTTTTGCGTCGTCCGATAGATTTGGCTCACGGTTTCGCGCATGTTTTCGTCGCCGAAGGTTTTTTTTTCCTGTTTTGGAGCGTCTTGTTGGGTAGTGCTTCGTGAAGCTCAAGCAGGACAGTTTTTACATTCAGAAATGGAATAGTGAAAAGTGAAAAATGAAAAAGTGATTTGTTTGATTTGTGTCCTTAGTACTGTTGGTTTTTGGCTGCCCTACCCGACCAGAACCACATAACAAGATTATAACGCATTCCTATCAGCAGCAGTTAAAAATAACAAAAGTTGATAAAATTTTGTCATCAAAATGGCTTTGTCCTCAACTTGTTATATTTTTAGTAACACATTTATAACAACATTTGTTATATTTTGGACATCGCATCTATAAGTTTGTTGCAAATAACATCCGATCCCGACCAGAACCACATAACAAGATAATAACACATTCCTATCAGCAGCAGTTAAAAATAACAGAAGTTGATATAATTTTGTTATCAAAATAGCTTTGTTCTCAACTTGTTATATTTTTTGTAACATATTTATAACAAGATTTGTTATATTTTTGACATCGCATTTATTAGTTTGTTGCAAATACCATCCGATGTCATATATAGTAACATAGTTTGTAATAATTTTGTTATTTTGTAACATCCTTGCAACACATTCTCTAATAATTTTGTTATTATTATAACAGGGTTTGTTATATTTTAGTTTGGTTTGGTGCAAATTTTGTTGGAATTTTTGTTATTTTAACTACTAACGGTATATGTTTTATAACAACTGGTGATATAAAAAAATCATATCAGGCGAACACAATCTGTTATAATCTTGTTTCTTCCTTCTGGTCGGGATGTCATAAACAGTAACATAGTTTGCAATAATTTAGTTATTTTGTAACATCCTGGCAACACATTCCGTAATAGTTTTGATAGAATTGTAACAGGGTTTGTTATACTTTAGTTTAATTTGGTGCAAATTTTGTTCGAATTTTTGTTATTTTAACTACTAATGGTACATATTTTATAACAACTGGTGATATAAAAAAATCATATCAGAGGAACACATTCTGTTATAATCTTGTTTCTTCCGTCTGGTCGGGTAAGTTCACCGAACCATCCGGAAGTGACAGGCAGCACATAAATTTAGAGAATCCGGTGAGTTTGTTCCAGTATGATACTTTTTCTTTTGTGAGCATTCCGGATCGTTTTTGTCCGCGTCGTGGAACTTCTGTTATTTTCGGAGTTTGATAATTATGTTCAAATTGCGCATTCTGTCCGGGCGGGTGTTACGCAACTAACAATCGGTTGTAGATGCTTTTTAACCGTTCGATGACCCTGGAGGGATCGATTCTGCTTTTCGTATAATTTTGAGCAGAAAAACCGACTGTGTTATCCTAGGGTGTTTAGTTCGAACGCGCTTCCTTTCGTATTTCGATTATCTAAAAATACAATACTACCCAGTACAGTTTTTCAATGGGCACAGTACAGTTTTTCAATAGGCGTGATTTTTTTTTACGCGTATCGTTATTTCATACAATCCGATGGTTTTGCTTTTTACTGGTTATTGAGCAAAAATATTACTGCACAATCGACAAGAATTTCGCGAAATACTTTTTATACTATAAATAAGCTATTGTTTTCTCTTTTGATTGCCGGCATTCAAAAGATTAATTTGAAAACGCTTAAACAACAAATATTTATGGTCTATCGCCAGCCTTCTAGGCGAATCCTGACAATACACCTTCCCCAACCTCCAACTCCGTAGCACTTATGAGGGTGTCGCTGAGTCGGTGGCCTCTCATTAAGTAAGTGCTACATCAACATTTCCTTCCCCTATCCCAAGTTACGGTAAAGATGGGCGTGGCCGGGAATAGAGATATTCATGCTTTTAGTATTCTTGTTTATGATTTGAACAAGGTATACTCCCCTGCCTTGTTCTTGAAAGCAGTCAGGATGAGATTATTAAAAAGAAACATGAATGTTGCTAGTATCCAATCTACGAAGTATACCGTAACTACGCTAACGCTGTAAAAATTTGACCATGAACCAAGAGGACAGTTCAGTTTTGCGTCGTCCGATAGATTTGGCTCACGGTTTCGCGCGTGTTTTCGTCGCTGGGGATTTTTTTTTTCCTGTTTTTGAGCGTCTTGCTGGGTAGTGCCTCGTGAAACCCAAGCAGGACAGTTCGGTTTTGCGTCGTCCGATAGATTTTGCTCACGGTTTCGCGCGTGTTTTCGTCTCCAATTTTTTGTTCTGTTTTGGAGCGTCTTGCTGGGTAGGTATTTAGGAAGGCACTAGCAAGACGGTTTGTTTTCGGGACGCCAAGAAGTTTTGTGTTCAGTCGACGATGGATTACCAACTGGTGAGTTCGTTTCATGCTTGTGATAACACATATTTTCTTGAAAGCGTAACTTTTAAGTAATAATAAAACAAACTTTGTATGGTTCGTCACTATACTATGACTGTCGGCATTATGCTTTTTTCTTATACAATTTCAATATACATATATTTTTCTCTTTTTGACATTATTAAAAATAACCTTTGAATTGATCGACATTGTGAATGTTGATGTAATTTTTAAAACTTCTACCATATCGAGACAAAATGCACAGTAATACTCATATGTAATTTTTAAACAAACTATGTATAGTTCGTCACTACAAGTGTCGGCATTGTTCCTGTTTCATATAATTTAAAATATATACATGTAATTTTCAGTTTTCGTCATTAATAAAAACATCTTTTGAATTGTTCGACATTATAGATGTTGGCGTATTTTTTAAAGCTTCTACCAAAAATTTATCGAGACAAAAATACAAAACTAGCTTTAAATATAAGTCGTATATTTTGCCCTTGTCCATGGATCGCATCATCGACCAGAGGTGACTCCCAGTTCTTTTCCTCCCTCACTAATAAACACCCTTCCCGTGGTGATTGTGGAGATGCAGAGGTATTCTCGGTCTCTAGAAGCAACAATCATTACACCTTAACATTCCTTCCCCATCCCAACTGACTGTAAGGACTTGGCCGGCGCCGTTATTGATCAATAATATAAGATCTGCTAAAATTGCACTTCGAGAGTAAGCGGAAACTCCCATCCCTTATTCATTTGGATCGTAGTGCAATTCTTACCAGTTCCGATCAATCACGGAGTAGCAACCATTGACATGTACAGTCAGTCTATGCTATGCTATGCTATGCTATGTTCTGTAAATTATCTTTTTTCAATGAAAAAATGTATTTCAGGCCCTTGATCATTTTAATCAGGTACATAAAAGTTGTTTTCAAACATGTATGGCTGATGATTTTGCAGAAAAGCTTGAGAACTTTTCAAAAACGTGGATTGAAGCAGGCTTACGCAATGGCTCGTAGTTCCATATTTGCGCTATCATATCTCTGAGTTTTATAAAATCACAAGAAGTGGTTGGAGCAAACACGGGAAACAACCCAGTGAAACCGTGCATTTCGATTTTCAAGTTGCTTAAAATCACATTAAGGTTCCGGAGAACTCCGAAGCATATGATTGATATCTTCTTCGAGCTGTAGTAATGTACAATAGTGAGCATTTGTAAACCGTATTAACGGAATTTAATTTATCGATATATCGTGTTTGTAATTGGTTTAAATAACTATTAACTATTCGTAGTTATAACTGGTTAACTATTCGTAGTAAAAGTTCTCATGGCTACCTAGATAAGCATGGAAGAAAATGACTGTTTGAGCCATAATTTAGAAATCAGTAATGAAAAAAACGGCATTGTACTGTTTTGAAAAAAAAAATGTTCAGGACCCCCGATAGAACATTTCCAAACCGGTCTCAAATGAAAGGGGAAAGCCTAAGCTTTCATTTGGTGGGCGTTTTAGCGATACTGATTTTTTTATATTAATGTTGTTCTACCAGAGACACCGTGGCTACTGCAAGTACCTACATAAATTTTACGTCAAATGAAATGCACCCTTCAGACAAGCAATCATTAGCGGACTTTGGGGCAAGTGTACCATAGGGGCAAGTGTGCCACCCCTGCTTTTTTAAAAACTACAATATATATTTTCTCTTTGAGCTTAACAATATGTTCCTTTATAGTTAACTATACAATGATCAAAATATGGTAAAAATTGCTCTATTTTTTACATATTTACATCGACTTTTGCAAAGACAATCAAATTTGAGTGGATTTTTATAAGATTTCGTTGTTTCTAAATAGCATAGTAAAAGGTAAATTATAACAAGATTTTTCTAACGTACTGTACATCGTGAAACTATCTAAATGTGTAAGTAATTGTGGCATTTGAACGAAAAAAGTATTTAGTTTTACATCCGAAATCCAGTTTGGATGAAATGTATACTTATTGGGGCAAGTGTGCCACCTATTTGGTAAACTAAAATTGTTGAAGTGAAATTTATAAAAATGTGAACATCATCAACAAAATCATAATAATAAACTAAAATGAGGCACCGGTAGTGGTTTCTCAAGTATAGTAGGGGAATAACCAACATGTTTGCCCCCCAAAGTGATTTTATCTCAAAATAGTCAATAATAACATGTTTTTCGGCTTATTAGGTACCGTTTTACATATCTACATCAATATTCAACCGTTATTCAGTGCTGATCCAGTGTAATATTATACATATTCGCCGTAATATAAGGGTTCTACTTATATTGTATTGAATGGAGACAAAAATAAGCATTTTAGTTATTCGAATTGAGTAATAGAGAGCTAGGCATGTTTTGAACCTTGTTATAAATCATCCCCTTGTTACGGTAAACCTAAATTTTTTTTTTAAATTATTGATTAGCGTATACTTTGTAAGTAATATTATTAGGAAATAAAGATAATTTTATTACAAGTAGAATTACATGCGATGTTTATTCGGTGGCCGTCTTGCCCCATATGAGTGGCACACTTGCCCCATAGTGTCGAAAAATAGGTTATTTTGGATGATATTTGAGATGCTCCAAAACTAATACTTTTTGAAATTATTTTCTTTTCAAATGGCACAGTGGTTATGAAAAGATGTGAAACTAACATCATGAGGCTAAATTGGTGGATTTCATAAGCTTTGGGCAAAGTTAGAGAACAATTTGCTTAAGGTGGCACACTTGCCCCAAATTCCGCTATGCAAGACTTAATATTTTTTAGAGTTTGTTTGATTGTTTCAAACTTTAAAAAAAACGCAGGTGTCATCGAAAGCTAGATTGAAAGCCTAGTGAAATATTTCGAAATACAGTAAGAGTAAGTTGTAAAGTGATATGTTAACAATGATTTTTTTAAATTGATTTCTGGAACATCAGTCATAGTGGGACGCCCTTAGCAGTTTGAGACGGTCACAAGTCGGACAAGTCGCTAATATACACAACAAAACGCAGGCTCTGTAAGTCACACAACACAAACCACTTATTCGAAATTTTGTATTAATTTTAAAGTTCACACTTTTTAATCACCACACTCATTTATAATTGTTGAAACCCTTGAAGAAGGCGAAAAATATGTAAAAACGTCAGAGAAGTAGAATCAATAGTCGGTTTAGCTGCCTCAAGACTGATAGAGCCAATAAAACTTCAGAAAGATAAGAGCACAAATCTGGATATTCAAATATCCGATATCCAAACCGGTGCCACGATTGCCTATCATTCACAGTCTCAACGTAGGATAAGAACATTGTGTTTTGTGTCTTTGGTGGATAACGATGCAAATGATGATTCAAATTACATTCGCTGGTGCTCTAGTGGCAATGGCATGGAGTTTCCTGTTGTGGCTACAACGTGATCTGACTTCGCTCAGCACAAGATCGGAAATCCAGGGAAACTAACAGGCACTTATGATCGGAATGCAGTTCGACGTTAGGAGATTCTTGCTATTGCGATAGCTAGACTTGACTGCGCAGAGTGGCAGGTCAGAATTCCTCTAGTCCAACGAAATGGCGCTGCGGCCGAATGGGATGACGCTGATGGTCCTACGGGTTGGCGCTACGACCCAGGGTAGATAGTACGATCTTCTAGGTCGACGCTACGGTCCGGCAAGTCGACACTTCGGCCTTGCTGGGGTCCGACGGGTGGACGCAGGGGTCCGGCAATGGACGGCAAAGGTCCAGCGGCTGGACGCAAGGGTCCCACAAATGGACACAGGGGCTCGGTTGGACGGCAGAGGTCCCGGGATAGACGCAGGTGGACACAAGGGTCCCCAACAGATGGACGGCGAGGTCCGATTGGGCGACACTTCGGCCCGGGGTGAGTTATCCGTTGACAGTCCGTCACTCGTTGTTAGGTCCTCCGGGGTGTCCGTTATCCTGGTCACGGCACCACATTATAGTCGAGCTAATGGTAAGTGGAGAGATTCACTTTTTACATATTTATTGCAACACTTAACTGCTCATAACTGCATAACAGTCACATTCGACATTTTTGACAAATTGGAGTTAATACCATGGAGAGTCATCAAATGACAAATACTTTCGATCAACTAACTGAAATCTGTGAGATTGTTCTAGAAAATTTGAAAAAAAAATACCAACTTGTTTTGTCACATTGGTAATTATATCCGCATAACAGTCACATTGGGATTATAAATGAGCCTCGTAATGTAATAGCAATGAAATTTCTATCAGAATTATTTTCTGGCTGTTCATCTAGTATGCCATATGAGTTGTACAAAATATCAGCCTCAAATTAGCACTTTTGAGCTCCTGGTAATTTTAGGAAATTTTAGTTTTCTCCCATACTGCCATAAAATGCAAACTTCTATTGCCATTTACTCAATGCCTACTCTTGTCGAATGATACAAATATGCAGTTATGGGCAGTAAACAAAACACAATGTTCTTATCCTACGTTGCGACTGTGAATGATAGGCAATCGTGGTACATGCTGATGTATTCGTGGTAGTACCCGAGGAGGAAATAATAACTCCTCAATAACTTAAGCATACCATATTTTAATATCAAACCATAATAAGGTACTGTTCAGTAGTCAATATCTCATTTTGGTATTATAATGGTATATGAAAAACATGTTTAAAACAATTAAAAATACTTCATTCTAGTATGCGATAGCAATTGAGGACTGCTGGAGGTATTGAACTATTATTGTAAAAAATCACTTTTATATGAAAATCCATCACGTATTATTTAGGTATTACAATACCTGATTTAATTATCAGCTTGGTATTTGTAGAATATGCAGAAGGTATTATTTGAGGTATTTTACCTCTTATGCAGGGCTCATTCATACCTCATTCAGGTTGTAAGTATTGGAAATTATCTGGTATGGAATACCTCAATTTGGTATTCAGTAGTTATTTTCTTCTGCTCGGGTAGCGAAGGAATGGTTAGAGCTCTGAACCGGTGGTTAGAGAGCGTATGTCCGAACACATTGCTTTAAAAATTCTTTCTCTGGAGTAAATAAATGGAATATTATAATTAAGAATGGGTAAAGGTTTATACAAAGGTGATTCTCGTCATACATATCAATAGTTCTATAACAATAGTTGATGGTAAAGCTATTCAAAATCTCAATGGAAGAGACATTTTTAGTATACCTCTAGCTACTCTCTACCATATCGTCCACAAACACCGATGATTTACGTCTTCTAGGTTGTTTTCTTCCGCACATTCACGCAAGCTCTGGATTATCCCATCAGTAGGATTCAGCACGATAAAAGAAAATTAGTTTCAAGGTAAAATGCTGTCATCGTTGTCGGCAACGGAGTGATGCTTCGTGGCGATGATGGATTGAATCTTAAGCAATATCCGAAAACATCTCGCCAAGAAGATGTAACTTGATAAATACGCGTACATGTGCCAGACAACGTCACGTCATGGGGAAAAAGATGGATCTTCCAAACACTGTTTTATCAAGTGCCACTTGAACTTTCCACAAGACGTGAAGATGGAGGTACCTACTGTGAACCCAACCGTAGCGACAAGGAAGCAAAATCCAATTTGAGAGCTTGGAAAAGTGGTGGAAAGTACACCCAGTTTGGTACCTGGCTTTTGATTTCAAAGGATGTTCTTTTTTCTTCAAGTGTTTTGTTATGACAGAGTGTAAACCAATGATTACTTAGCCGCCCATTAACGATGAACGCTCCGTCATTATCGAAACTTGAAAAGCAGTTTTTCTGTTCAAAACTAAAAATTATTCGATGAAAATGTGTTCACTGTGTTTCGGTTGGGGAACAGAATACAGAAAACACATTTTCCTGTAAATTTTCTTGATTTTGAACGAAAAATCTGCTTTGGAAAATTCCGAAATCAATGACGGATCCTGCCCCCTTAATGGCAGGCTTCACCGACGTAGGAAAAATGAACAGTAAATTCCTGGCAGATATTTCCGTGAAACGGTGACCACATTGGTTTGTCTTCATCGTTTTCAAGAAGAAAAACATGGCTTCCACACTAGGAAGGTGTGTAAATAAACGCATTTTCCATTCCGTGTAAGTTCCTTGAAGCCATTAAAACCATTACAAATGTTGGTTGAGGAACTTTTTAGCTTGTGTTACTTGAGTGTGTGTAAGTAAGGTGGTTCAATACGCAGGATACATTCAATAGATTTCTTTTTTTCTTAGTATTGTAAGACTAATGAACAGCTAGTACGAAAAAATGACTGATGATGTATTATTATAGTAGATGGAAAACTTAGAAAAAAGTCTCAATAAATTATTCCAGAATAAATGACAGAGCTTTAAATAAACTATTGATTTGTCGACAAGAGATAATTGATTAAGAACTAGTATGCGAAAGAACTTAACACTAACATGTCGGAATACAGTCGAAGCTCGTTATAACGACAACTTTTATAGTGACAAAAGCTCTCTATAGCGACATTTTCCGGTCCCTTGAAACATATTTTCATGTTATAATTATTCCCTATAATGACTTTTCTCTATTAAGACGGTCCCTTGCGATGTCGTTATAACAAGCTACGACTGTATTATGAGACCCAAAGTATTTGCCTATTACTCGGATTGAAGTTCAAACCAAACTAAAACAATGATCGGATCTAACAGTTAGCGACAAATAAAAAAAAAACAAATAAATTGTCAATTGGTTGGTGTTCAGACAGAATGGACTTGATGATTCTATGGCCTATCTCTATAAGGATATTAATTATTATTTCGTATCTGCCCAGCAACTGAAAAAAAAAGTACAAATTGCTGCCATTTTAGCTATCATAGGCGGATTGCCTTCGTTTTAGTTGGAGTGAAATCGTCTGGATGTCTAGTTTTTGAATTTTTAGAAATGTCCAACGATTCGGAGTTAGTTTGGTGGGTCACTGGATCAAGTCGGGTACCAAAGAAGCAACTTCTTTATTAAACTTTCTATCCAACTAATTACTATAAATCGGACTCTATTTCAATTCGATTTCTAAGTTTCGACTTTGAACGTTATGTGATAACTAAATTAGAAATTAGATTAGCTATGGTTTAAGGTATTTTTTCAGCATTTTTTCGATATATTAATATCCTAATATTAGTATTGAAGTGATTACACTCTACAGTCAACTCTCTCTTACTCGATATTGAAGGGACCATCGAGTAAGAGAAATATCGAGATACAGAACACATATTTTTCCAATTTAAAACTTTTCATTATTTTTACAAAATACATTCAAAATAGTAATTTCAACGTAAAAAATGATACAATTTTAACATATTTACCTATGTGACATTTTTTTACCGATCTGCAAAAATTGAAAATTTTATCACCAAGAAATGACAGTTAACCTTAATTCTATTATCAATTAAATCAAAATATTAAAATTCATGAAAATTATTAAAATTCATCTGGAACTTTTCTTGAACATATCGAGTTAGAGAGGTTAACTCACTTGGGAAACTGAAACAGATTGCATCGAGTTAGGGAACATCGAGTTAGAGAGGTATCGACTTACAGAGGTATCAAAGCATGCTAGATTGAAGGGACCGCGAGATACAGAATATCGAGTAAGGAAGAGTTAACTGTACTTACCATGATCATCGATATTTCAAATGTTTAGGGTAAGATCGCCAATTAGTGGCAGCTGGTAGCAACGCTTAAATCTTTTCTTTCATGAATTCTGATACACATTAGTGCACAAATTTCAGATGTAGCTGTTGTTGCATGGTTGAGCCGCCGTGTAAATTTCACGGCCAATCCAACCGAACCCTCTCACTACATATGCAACTATATACAAAACAATACGTATATAATAGACCGCAATTCGGCTATAGTCAAATTTTGCCCAGCTAGATTAGTCGTCATCCAACCTTCGGTCGAGATAGTAGCGTATCAATCATTTGTTCCTACCTGAAACGAAAAATAAAGTTCATTATAATAGTTTAAAGCCGTTCACAATAAAGTTATTGGTTATTGTTAATTCCGCGTACCGTTAAGTCACCAGTCACCGTGCGGGCTCCATTCACCGTGCACATATACAAATTCCTACAGAATATTCATACAATTTTCACAAATTATTCTTTTGTCAGCAAAATAAGATAAAACTGATAAAATAAAGTAGTTTTTGTCCCAAAGCATTTTGAAAAACCTAGTTTATGTAGTCAAAATCATGTGAATTCTGTTTGGTAATGAGATTTTTCAACACTCTTAGTAGAAACGCCAAAAATTACCATTTTTCATTTTAACATTAGAGTATGAAATTTTTCAAAATTTCAACAAGTTTACACTGTGGATATTACTAGTTAGATGTATTTCATCGTATGAACAATGAAATTTTATGCAATTTATAATTTTTTATTGTGTTTCAGTTAAAACCCAAATGCACGGTAAATGGACCCTTTTCAATATGTATGGTTCCCATTACCGTGTATTTCTGTAAAAAGCTTGAAATTATTCGGTAATTTAAGATTTATTGTTATGTCGTTATTAAAAAACTTCATATTGAGTGTTTGAGTGAATATGAAATGGTTTGGACAATACAGTCAAACCTCCTATAACGATTTTAATGAAAAATAATTTAATTTGTAAATTTTTACTTTTTATGGTTTTCATTATAAATGAAGATTTTAATACTCTTAAAAATGAGTGCGCACACTACTAGCAACATAGTTGCTCCATTACCAACGTTTCTTCAAGATACAAAATTAAATCATGACGAAAACTATATGCACGGTGAATGGTGCACTAGTGTGCACGGTTAATGGTGACATAGAACGGTATGACGCGACCTTAACATGACATTTTCAAACATATTTATAGAGTATTTTTTGTTATCCAACAATAGTTTTATATTTTTTCCTGAATTATGATATAAGTGCACACTTCGTAGGGGTATTCTAGTACGCATCAAGGAAGTTTTCAAAGTGATCTGTGGCATTCCTGATTCCTGTGGTTCGTCGAGAGTGCACTTCGTAGATCGGTTGCTTTCCTCCATTGATTGCTTTCGCAGTTTCTTGGCATAGAAGCTGAAGGTACGATTTTCACCACTAAACCCAACAGTAGCCAAAACTAAATTTGTATAATATTCGTGTGTTTGCAAATTTAAAAAAAAAAGCTGATCACGCCAAAACGAATGAAAAACTTTCATAAATCAGTTCCCTATCAACATTGTTTCAGTCCTTCAAAGTGCTCGTGGTCATATTGACAAAACGATGATAACTCCGATGTTGACAATAATTCATTTAAAATTAATTTCACATAAAAAAAGAAATTCAGTAATTCAAAATATGTTCGAATATTATAGTAAACACTGCTTTATTATTTTTTTCTGAAAAAAATGAGATGTAGAATGTTCACGGTATACGAATAAGAACAATGCCACCCGGAAAGAGTGCCAAGCACACCAGATGGAACCTTATTGTTCGATCTGTATCATTGGAAATGCCGCAAGATGCCACACAGAACCTTCATATTGAACGAAATCGTAATCAGATCCATCTTCCCGCTCTCACTGGGGCAACAACACTTTATCCGATGTTTACATGTTTTCTCAACGGAAAAATGTCATTGTATTCTCGGGGATAAATACATGAAACAGAAACAATGCCATGAAGAACGGTTTTGTTTTGCCGTCGCTGTTTGGAGTGCTTCCTGACATCCGGGGCACCAACCGGCCGCGCCGCCATCATTATACAGAATGGCTCATAAAAAAAGCGAAAATCATTATATCATGTTGCTGGTAGCTTTCAAATATAATATAAAAACGAAAATCCAATTTCATTGTTTAGTTGATTTATTTATATGTCTAGACTGTTTTTTTTGTTTGGAAATGATTATTATCTATCACTTTCCCCTTACGAGAGAGGATTTTTAAGCGTATCTTCTAATATCATGATGAAGTTATCTCATTCGATGTATTTGTGAAAAAAAAAAACTTCAAAAAAATTCATGTGGGATACTTAATAGACCTTGAACATTCACGTACGAAAATCAAAGAGGGATATATCTCGAGCGCATAGTATGGCCTATTACAAAATGCGTTTCGGTGGTACAGTAGTTTTTCGATTTTATCACTGTTATTTTTTTTTATCTTGCCTTGATTTCTGCTTGGTTTTAGTAAAGTTTTATTATAAATAATGTAAATACTTCTCGCCAAAATTATGCTGATCCGTGATATAATCGAGAAGCTATTGTACATCCTTACACGACTTTCCCTCGTAGGACATTGTTTTGCATATTTTTCAACTAACATAGTTAATATAATTATTTATCTTTTTATTTATTTGGTTCTACATTAATCAACCTGATAAAACCTCGTCAGTAATATATCGTCATGTGTCAACCGAGTGATTCATGGCCGCCTTTCGCCATCCACGACTTCAACCCACGCGCTCCAGGTCCTGGAGCACCTGGTCACTAACTCGCTGTGCCCCACATCTTCTTGTTCCGATCGGGTTCGAAGCGCACACCATCTTAATAGCGCTGTTGTCCAGCATTCTTGCAACATGCCGTACCCAGCGTATCTTTCCAACTTTTCCAACGTTCTAAATATTGGGTTCGGCGAGCTCGTGGTTCATCCTTCGCCGCCTAACACCGTTCTCCTACACACCGCCGAAGATCGTCCTAAGCATCAGGCGTTCGAAAACCCCAAGAGCTTGCAGGTCCTCCTTGAGCATAATCCACGTTTCATGCCTATAGAGGATTAGCGGTCCAATGATCTTTTTGCACAACCTGCATTTAATGTGGACGTGAATCTTTCTTGATCGCAGTTTCTTCTTGAGCTTATAGTAGGCACGACATCCACAAATGATGCGCCTTCGTACTTCACGACTAACGTTGTTGTCGACCGTCAGCCATGATCCGAGGTGGTCGAAAACGTCAACCATCTCGAAAGAATCCCCGTCGTGACACTGCTTCCTAGGCAAGCTCTGTCGCGCTCAGTTCCGCCTACCGGCATGCATGTACTTTGTTTTCGGCGCATTCACCATCAGTCCGACTCTTGCTGCTTCGCGTTTCAGGCGTGTGAACAAATCTGACACCGTTTCAAATTTTCTCCCAATAATATCCATGTCGTTCGCGAAGCAGACAAATTGTCCTAATCTCGTGAAAATCGTGCCATCGACTGTTAATTCCGGTTCTCCGCATAACATCTCCTAACGCAATATTGAACAACAGGCACGAAAGTCCATCACCCTGTCGTAGTCGCCTGCGGGATTCAAACGAACTGGAGTGTTCGCCAGAGATCTTCACGCAGTTCTGCATACCGTTCATCATTGCTTTAATCATTCTTGGGAACTTCACGGGAAAGCTGCTCTCGCCCATTATCTTCCATAGTTCAGGTCAATATTGTCGTATGCCGCTTTAAAATCGAAGAACAGATGGTTCGTAGGGCTGCTTCCACCTTTCGATCACCTCGCGTCCGTCCGTCAAGATGCTCCCATCCTTATCCTTGCACATTTCAGTTCACGGCATGAAACCTTTGCGGGATGTGTTGAGCTTCTGACAGAACTTCCGCGTTTCTTGAGAACGATACTGCAACTCCATCTCTACCAGATGGCGCTATTTGTCCCGAAACAGGCGGGTTTTCTGTTTTCGTTTCAGTCTGTATCGTTCCACGTACCGTAAAACGGGGTAACTTTGATAATGCGGGTAACTTTGATAGTGCGTAACCCACCGCATACTAAATGAAATATCATAATTTCTGTTAATCAGATAAGCAAAACGAATGCAAAACTAAAGAATATTAGTATGACACTTCATGTAAGAGCGGTTTTCATTTGAATCAAGAACGCTTTAGGCTTTTTATACGAATTTAAAAAATTTACACAATTTTAGCATTTTTAAAAACGCCTACAAACAATCTGTTCTACGATCACTATTCGATGTAGTTTTGAATAGTTGGCCACTTATCTTTGATAGCCTAGTTATCATAGAACTTGAATACGGTCTCAAATCTCTTAGCGAAAAGCATATTCACAAACTGGGACCATTTTTGTAATCTAAGTCAGAAATTCCCATATAACGTTAAACGCCTAGAGGTATGCAATGCCCTACAAATGTTCGTTATTCATTCAATTTTGTTCGAATCATATTCCATTATCAATGTTACCCCAAAACAGAAAACCAACTTTCGATTATATGAAAAATCATATATCCATTCAAAATGAATCTTTTGCCAATTTATCGACTGTATCGATTACAGGCTAGGATGCCAGTACTTGTTTTAAAAATATAAATTGTAAATCTTTGAAACAGCATGCAAAAATATTCAAGTTTTCTTCGAAAAAACTATCAAAGTTGCCCCGTTTTACGGTACTACCACGTACCATGCTGCAGCATTGCAGTCCGCACTGCATTCTCCTTCACCAATACCTTCTGACACTCCTCGTCGAACCAAATGTTTCTTGAACTCCATTCCATGTATTTATTTATTTATATTTATTTATTTTTTCGTAATTCATCTGACATAAGTCTCAATGAATGTTACTGTACTAATTTAAACAAATCTAGGTCTCATCGAATCTAAATTTTTTCGTCTGAACACTGTTGACGACATTCCAAAATCAAATAGGTACGCTACATCGTTGAATGCTCTTATTACGGAAGACAATGGTTCGTTGTACCCGAAAAGTGAACGGTGAAACTGTGGAGCAAGCATCCTTTCCAGACTCCTGCGTTGAATCCTGTTTGGAGCGTTCAGAGCTAGCTTTGCTAGGAGATTCGGACAGTCTATCTCTCCGTTCAATACCTTGGCGGCTGTAACAGCTTGTTGGGTGATTCGACGTTGTTCAAGGGTTTCCAACCCAAGCAAGCAACACCGGTCAGCGTATGGTGGAAGATTTGAACGGTCCCTCCACGGAAGCAACCGTAGAGCATAGCGCACGAACCGTTTTTGAATACGTTCAATCCTGTCAATCCAGTTCGCCTGATACGGACACCATACAATGGAAGAGGATTCCAAAATTGAACGAACAAGCGAGGTGTAGAGTGCTTTCAAACAATGGACATTAGTAAAATTTTTGGTCGTCCGCATAACAAACCCCAGCTGTCGATTTGCTCGATCAATGATTTCCGAACGATGATCGTTGAAGGTGAGTCTAGAGTCGAGTAATACACTTTTATGTGACTAACACGCTGAATTATTTTATCGCCAATTGTGTAGTCCATACGAAGTGGTACTGCGGAGCGGTGGAAGGTGATCACGGAACACTTATTGATGCTGAGCGTCATGTGATTTAGTTCACACCAACGGACGAAAGTGTTCAGTAACGACTGCAGCCGTTCGCAGTCTGCTAGGCTTTCAACGACGACATATATTTTCAGGTCATCGGTATATATCAACTTACACCCGACACCCAGTAGAGCCGCAACATCGTTGAAGTAGAGTGCGAAGAGAAGCGGCCAAGGTTACTCCCTTGCGGTACGCCAGATAAGTTTTTAAACCAAGCGGAAGTATACGATCCATGAACATGAAGGATTTTTTCCACTTAGCAGGAAATTGCTTCTGCTGTAGCGAGAGGTTGAAGATGTAACACAACGGAACGGTAAGGACGTCGATGCATTTCTTGAAGACGATAACAGGAATCCCATCGGGTCCAGGAGTGATAGACGATTTCATTTTCTTCGCAGCTTTTCGTAGGACTTGATCAGTAACGGGTGGCAAACCAATGTCGCATACGTTTTCTGGCACTGTGGAGCTAGCACGCATCGCATCATTAACAGTTGCACAATCAGCATTAAAAACACTTGAAAAATGCTTAGCGTAGAGTTCGCATTTTTCCGGTGCAGTCGAAGCTACTTCGTCGACAAAAGATACCGTGGCAGGGACACCATCGGTTTGCTTGCGCTTAGAGTTAACAAAATTCCAAAAACGTTTTGGATATCGACGGAGGCCGTCTTGCATTCTATCAACATACTGCGCGTAAAGATGTTCCTTGAGCGATTTGTATGCATCACTTGCATCTCGAAAACGCCGCTTATGAAGTGGCGTCCGCTGTTTGCGGTAGTGGCGTTGACATGAGTTTTTCGCGCGCTTTAGCGAACGGAGTCGAGCATTCCCCCATGGTGGCTTTGCAGGTGTACGCATCTTTGGAACGTTTGACGAAAGCCAATTCATCACAATATCGGAAAAATTTCTTACAGCATCGTTCACATCAGAGCAGGTGAGAATTTCGGTCCAGTCTAGATGCGCTAAAAAGCCGTGTAGCAGTGTAAAGTCGATGCGTTTGAAGTCCAATTGAGGAACATCTTCGTGATTGAAAAAGGGCTCGCTATCAGTAGAAAAAAGCGCAATTTCTAATGGAGGATGCGGGAGATCAATTTTGACCAGAGCGACAGCGGCTTCAGTTACAACGCATGAGTCGTCGTTGGCGAAAACTAAATCCAGGGTATGACTCCAGGGATTTGATACTCGGCAATACTGCTGCAAGTTTAACATTGCCATGTTGTCAAGTAAACCTACACTCGCCGGTCCAACACTGCTGGGTTCAACAGTAACATAGCTCGGCTCACTTTGTTCCCACACCAGGTTAGCTTGAGCGTCTTTATGTATTCGACACTGCTTTCAGCAGCGACGTTATTGACTGCTTCGACTATCCTTCAGGGGCCCCATCGAGATCGCCCCGTACCGCGTACGCATTGGCGACATCCGGTTGTTTCAGTCGCGTTAGATTATACCGAGGCGGGTGTCGGTACAGTACATCGTTGATGACGGATAGTTTTGGACGCAGCTTCACTATCACGAGGTAGTAGTCGGTGTCAATGTTAGCGTTACGTTTAGTTTTGACGTCGGTTATGTCGGAGAAGTTCTGCCCATCGATCAACACGATTCTATCTGCTGAGGTGATCTACAGGTGTACCGATACGAGAGGCTGTGCTAGAAAAAGATGCTACGAATGGCCCTACTCTTGGAGGCGGCAAAATCTACCAATAATAGGCCTTTCTCGTTCGTCAGTCGGTGGTCGCTGAACTTTCCAAACGTCAATCTGATCTTGACGATGATCTTGAAGTCGTGGCTTGAGCAGCTGTCGTACTCGCGTTCGAGCTGCGCGTAAAATGCGTCTTTATCATCATCAGTGCTTCCGGAGTGTGAGCTTTGCATGTTGATTATGCTAAAGTTATAGAATTGACGTTCAATTTTCAACTTGCACATCTGGTTGGCCACCCGTGTGTTGCCGCAGCTCTAGTAGATGGTATGGTTACATTTAAACGTTCGCATCATTGTTCCTGCCATGCACACCTCCTGCAGCGCTTACGAACAGCGAATCTACAGTACATCGGAGAGTATGCGTGTACTTCCGATGAAGTTGAGAGATTTCCACGTACCGTAATCCGGGGTAACATTGATCAGATTTTTGGGTTTTTCTTAAAAATTTCATTTGAAAATGCAAATGTTGCAAGTTTTGCATTTTTAAAACAAGTACTGCCACCCATAGCTCCTGAGTATGTATTGTATTTTGTTTCTTGAAAGAGTTAAACATGTTTAAAAAAATGTTTTAGACGATTTTTTAATTTAGCTGATATGGGGTAACATTGATCACTTATGTAAACAACGTTCGGCAATATTGAAAATGTTTCCAATTAACTAAAACATGACTTCTAAAGCCGAATATGTAGGCCAAACGCCTACAAGTTATTTACTTTGTGAGTTATTTTAAAAAATTAAAACACCTCGAACCGCGGAATACGCCGAAAGGTTGACAATTTCCAAAGGAAATTCTACATTCTCAACAGCAATTTGGTAATGTTGCCTAATTAAACATTCTTATAAAACTTTTGACAACGGAATCGTTTTTGGCGATGCCATTTTTAGTAAGAACCACATTTTCCTTGCTCATATCGCTTGCAGAACTTATGTGAGACATTAATCTACGGTTGTATCATCCTCAACCATTGAAATCGTTTTCGTATTCTGATGTGCTTTTACGGTAGGCTTGCAGGGCCCGACACCAACTTCTTAGATTTCCTGAGGACAATTCCCCATAAATGTTCAAGGGACAATAGTTCTCAGCTAAGAGTCCTTTTCTGGCGATGATCAGCCACCCCTGACATGGTTAACAGACGCTGTTGTGAGCCGCTCCTAACTTGGGAGTACAGACGCTCCAGGTTCGCAAAAGCAAACCTCCTCCCGCCTCCCTTTCAACATTCGACCAAAGTTCCTACCGAGGTTGGTTACCTGATCTTCCCTAAGGTTGATCGTACCTCGGCAAGTACCACGAAAAGATAGGGATGGGAGTTGCTGGGCAAGAGGCTAAGGATCACACAGAGGGGTCTATTTTATTCATTCAGATACGCGAAATACCAATGGTATGCCATGCCCAGCATTTACCAACCCACATAGCGTAAGAGAATTGAATTTTCTCATACTATGGTGATAAACTTTCCACCTTCAAAAATCGCATCTAATTGTTGAAAATAAAAGTTTTTTCGTTTTCAGAGGTGGTATCTAGTGAGATGTTAAGTCATGAGTTTGGAAGCAGTTTCGTCTTATGTGCCCTCATAATTCATCGAAGTACAATAATATTTGAATACCAAGGTTTATATGAGCTTTTTGAAAAACATACTTTTTTCTACTTTTCTTAGAGATAACTTTGAAGAACACAAGCTCATGATTTTTCACCAAGAAAGAGTTACATCCCAGTCAACATTTTGGTTGGTATATTTTTTGCTATACATCATTATATATGAATCTAACTACTCATATAAAATGCATGAAAACGCTATATACACACCAAAGTGGAGGCCATATACGTACTTCCCACGACTTTTTCAGACTTTCCATGGTCAGCAATACGATGCCACAAAATTCCGATAAAAATAAAAAAAAAGTTTCTAATGAGACTCGAATACCGGACCCACCGCCAGAAAATACCAACCTCGAGTGTCAAATTTTGCTAAGTTATTGCGATTTCATTTGATGCTAGTCTGCATTGATATATGATCTGTCAGTTAATACAACTTGACGCAATTCTAGATTATACTATTTACGGCATGGTTTGTTGTCAACAAAGTTTGTCGACAATGAATCGTAATGGAGAATTATATACAATTTGTGTTAACATTCATTCGTTTTGATTTCACATATTGTGCGATTCTGATTTGTGACGTATGAATATGAGATTTTTGGCGCACATTCTTATACGATACGTGGTTCACTGGGATATCACACCTAAAGAAAACCTTATTAACGGTTTTCAAAGTTTAGCTAAAATATATCCACTTCAAAAACACCATCTCCAAGACGTTGTTTAATTATAGAAAATGTATTAGCATTGAGTAGCATTTGTTATGCGTGCAAATTTTATAGCATAAACTAAAACACCCAAACCTACTGGGTACCGTTTTGTCTCAGATTCCGAACAGTCTCATATTCCGAACACTCGATTTTTCTATGGCGGTTTGGTTGAAATGTTTCGCTGAAATATGTCATCAAATAACCTGAAAATGGCAGTCGATTGCAATTTAATTGAACGTCTTCCAATTTACTTTATAGCTCGGGAGTAGTGTTGATTCTCTACTTCGAGGTCAGTAAAACTAGCTCAGATAAATTTGTTTGCGAAATTATTCATTTGAATTCGTTTTATTCGTGGTGTTCGGAATTTTAATCAAGGTGTTCGGAATATGAGACAGAATGAACACAGTGTTCGGCATTTGAATCAAAATGTTAATTTATCCTTTTCCGTAAAAACAATACTAAACAAGTTTAAATAAACATTTTTACCAGCACACTCAACAGCTAACAGTTAGACTTTGCGAAGAAATTCAAATTTTCACAAATATTAGCTAAATTATGACTATTAGATGCATTTGAAGTCACCGTTGGCCTTAAGTGTTCGGAATATGAGTCAAAACGGTACTCTATCTTGAAAACAAATAAATACGATAGTGAAAATCTGTCATCCACTGAACAAAAACCTACCGCATCCGTTAGTCCTCACACACCGACAGCCGACACTCGTCAACGTCCATGAGGAATATAAAATTGACCGGCGTGGTGAAAAGTCAGTGCCCAGCCCGCCGGATTGAAACCGCGTGAAAGTGCACCTTAAGATCGCACAGAAAGCCAACAAGGCTAAGGCTTCAAATAGATTAGACGGCCATCTCAGTTGGAACCGCCAAACGCCACCCGAATCATTCGATTGGTCTAGAGCATCAACACGTTACTGCGCAGGATTGACGCAGAATAAACTGCCCAGATAATCCAACAATAGGTGAGTGCTCTGCCGGAAGCAATGTCCAGTTAGTTAACGAGGCGTTTAATCCTAGGAAAACGAGGCGTGATTCGTAAAAGTACCGGCAGGATTCATTTGGCGGCAAAAACGAGACGCCCACGTGCAAATCTAACACGGAGTGCAAGGATAGAGGCACGTGGCTTTTCCTTTTCTTATTACAGCTTCAAAGCTCTCCGAGTGCATTCATATCGGACGACTATGTGCAATCAGACGCAGGGAGCGGATCACCCCATCACGGCAGCGAACCATCTATGCGAGAGTGTAAAAGACGCTCAGGAACCTCAAGACCATTCACCATCGGTAGCCTCCAATCCCGCTTCTGTGGTCGAACACAGGGAGCGAAGCGGACAGTAGAAGCGAAGTGCAGACTTCAGTTCGTCGGTAATCAGCCCTGCGGCATTCACGGACAGGTGCGGTGACGAGTCAGTGTGAGGCAAGAGGTGCATGATGCAGATATTCGGTAGGAAACAAGGGGGCACCCAAGAAGTGTTTCGTGAGTTCCAATAGTATAAGAAAATGAATGGAACGAAGAAGAAAGTAAGTCAGAGTAGGGAATAGAAGGCAGAAAAGGGTAATGATAAACAGTATGCTGCACCATGATTTGAGCTATTTGTGGCATTTTTAGGTTGCTAGCCGGTTCGCCCGAGGTGTTTCCAATTCCGCAGAGGTCGTTTTACAACAGTGTCCTTCATTCTCTGAGACCGAATAAACTCTCAACAATCTGATGCTTTTTCTGACTCATGAAGGAAAATTCTACGATTTATTTTGCTTCAGTACATTACCTAGATTAGTAACAAAAATATGTAAATGGTAAATGTAAATGTTCTTCAATTGTGTCTGTATGCACTACACTGCCGTGAATCGCAAGTCAGTCCCATCTGTAAAAAGTAAGCATTGAGAAGTGTGAAGTTTTCAAACTCGTTTTCCATGCGAATATTAAAAAATTCCAGAGAATTGGAACATGTTCAAATATTAATGAAACATTATGCATTTGCACGTGTTTAGATTGTGTTTCATTTAATTAAAATTAGAAACGAAGAAATACTTAATATTTAAAAAAAATAATTTGGATTTTTCTAATAATTATTGTAGACAACACAACCAACCTATTTGTATGGGTTTTAGCTACCTGACAATGTATAGCCCTTTTTGTTAAATTGATTTCAAACAAAATGGCGGTGAAATAAATGTTATATGGATAGTGTCGAGCCACCTAGAAACAAAATAAATAATTAACTATAAAGGAAGAATGTCGCTGGCATCGCTGTCGGAATATTTTTTGCTGACAGAAATAGGAAGGACTCTAAGTGTCAACGCAAAAAAAGTATACGAACAGCGACATTCGTCCTCGTCGTCGTTTTCTACTTCTATTACCAAAACAATATCTACTACTTCGCTAGTTTTAGCCTATTCTGGTTAACTACGACATATAAATGAATTCTAACGATACAGTGACCCCACGCAGTTGAATCACACACAATTTATGAATCAGCTGATTTCAAAAGACAAAATTATTATAAAAATTGGCACAAAACATCTCAGAATTATTTTTACACATAGTTTCTTATCAGTAAAAATAATTCTGTGATGTTTTGTGACAAGTTTGATAATAATTTTGTCTTTTGAAGTCAGCTGATTCATAAATTGTGGGTGATTCAACTGCGTGGAGTGACTGTATGCGCTTATAGGTTTCAGCGAGAATTACTCAAAAGCAGACGAAACATTGATTTTAACAAAAAAGGATGCAAAGAGGAATTACGAAGAAAAAGACTAGAAAATGTCTTTGATTTTTTTTTTGGATTTGATGCTGTTTAATTGTGTTTGAACGTGAAGTATCCAGCTAAAAATATGTTGTAAATTTAAATTTATTTTCATGCACATATTTGGAGCATCAAAATAAACTGAAATTGCAAAGATCAATCTGTTACTTTTCAATCGAATGGACTTTAAATTCACGCGATCATGTAGCATTCAAGCAATTTTATTTGAAAATTAAACGTGATGACGTAACAATAGATGAATTTGAGTTATTTTTACTACATGCCTCAGTTTACACTACATTGAAATTTAAATATTTTCATCTGTGTAATATATGAATCAGAATTGGAGAAAAACGGTAAATTATGGTTTCGACACCATTCTACTGTTATCGGCAATCAAAATTGAAACGCCAAATTCACAGTAATAATGAAAACATTTAGATGATTATTTGTTCTGCCAGCTTCCCCCTGACAAGATTCCCGAGACTGAACAAATAATTTCGCCAGAGATGTCACTTTTTAAATATGTACTATGCCTCAAAATGCGGCTTATTTGGAGATGCGAAACAGATTTGCCTGCAGTTCTTATGGGATAGGCTGCCGAAGAAAACGATGATGCCGACAATAGTCACAATGACACGAGATGTTAGAAGTTTTTTAAAAACGTTTCCAGATAAAGATTAACAAATCTGTCAGTGTGAATCGATAGAGGATTGAGCAGAATAAATGAATCGGAAAATTTTGTTCATGAACAAATGTTTAAAGTTTCTAAAAGCAGGGCATCTAGAAAGTTTGAACGTTATTTTGGGATTAAACAAGAGGTTTAAACTTCATCCAAATATATCGCCCAATTTAAAAATAAATTGTCGCACTTGAGTTGTGAATTAATTTGATTTATTAAATCTTTGGATTCCAATATATATATGCTTATATGCTAGGAGTTTTCAATTGATGTCCTACAGGGCATTGAGATGCACCTTATCTACATGCAACAAAGTTAAATTGATTCAGGTCGATGATACAGTTTAAATTTTTAAATGATGTCCCAAAGGGCGTTGAGAAAAAAAACGAGTAAAGCTTCTTAGTCGTCGACTAAGTTCGCCTAAGCAGGACGACAGGGCTGGTTAAAAACTGAACTCAACTCAATTTTGACAAAAATGCAGACGGGTCTGACTTACGATTCACAAAAACGGCAGTGCACTAAATAAAAACTAAACTTAGTTAAACCAATTGAAAACAACGTTTGCGAGTGCTAAATCTGGGTTTGTAATTTTTTCGCATTTTTTATGGACCATACTGTATGTTGAACAGAAAATATGACAGCCGACGGACCTCGGGTTGGTAAATGGTTGGCAGGCTAACAGGAAAGAAGAAAACGGTTCGGTTGAGATAAACAGGAGAAAACTTTGTGTATAACTTGGCGCTGGTGATGGCCTCTCGTCTCAAGTGCTTTTTTCTCCATTCGCCGGTTGTTGAACTAGGTTCAGATTAAAAGCTACCGGCAACCGACGACGACGACGACGACTGGCGGCTGATGGCACCATTGGTCCAGTGAACGGATCGTTTTCTGCAGTAATAACCGACTGAGTTGGAAAAGATTGTTTATAAGTTTGATTAAAGTTCTATTAAATCAGTTCGGTCGTTGCCCATTAAGTTTCACTGGTGTGGAGCGGCGATTGTAGCTATAGTAACATTAACAAGAAAATCATAATCCTCTACTTTGGATTTCGTCAGGGATTCAATCGCTTCTGTGTGGATTTTTTTATTGAACAAAACAAGTTCTGAGAGCTGAATTGTAGGTGTTATCAATTTTTATGTTCCATTTTCTGATTTTGCTGAGTGCAGCGGGTTTGAAACGGGATTATCGTTTCACGATTGATATTTTGTCGATTTTATAGAGAATAAAGGTTTTTTTTCGCTTGTTACACGATGTGTTCTTTTCATTTTTCGTGTTAAGGGTCAATCAGGACTGAGCCTGCTACTCAATTACTGCAATTCAACTGTACTAGTTATCAATTAATAATTTTTGTGACAATTGAGAATTTTTACAACTGTATATCGTATGGCAAACATGAAGATAGCCATGAGAAGTCGAGACAAATTTCCATGCCTTCAACAAAGTTTTTCAAAGAGCTAATTTGGATATTCCGGCAAACGAGACCTAGAACTGCATAGTATTTCCTGCTTTATTGTGCTACTTTTACAAGAAAGTCATTTCCCCGAATGTCATTTTTCCGAACAAACCGAATGTAAATTCTCTGTGCTGATATTTTCAGCTCGGCCAAATAAAGCTAAACATCGCTGATGGAATAACACCCTACTTCAATTCAGGATTATTTTCTACATCAGCATGGTTATATATTAGAGTGGTTTGAAAAATCGTTTTGCTTTATGCCGCTCAATTGAATGTTGATCAAATTCTGAGTGCACTCTCAAAATTTGAGCTCATTTGGATGAAAACTGACATTGCACAAGCCCTTCAAAGTTTGTATGGGAAGTTCTATGGGAAAAGCAACCAATTCATTCAATCGGTCATTGTGTTTGCCTATGTGTTCTTGAGAGTCAGAGCTACACTGATACTGGTGAATACATTCATCAGCTATAACTTTGCTGAGGACTGTATTCAAATCGGGCGTCTTAGTTGTTTATAAATTCTTCAACAGTGCTGATGTATCTTCTGAAATGGCACAAAACAAATAAGTCTTGCAAAAGAGGTCACACTATACTTAAATTTTCGGAAAATGGATAAAATATCCGAAATTTGTGTTGAGTTTCAAATGTATTTGAAATTATTAATATAGAAAAAGTATTCAGATACAATCATAACCAATGCTCTCTTAAAACTTTTTAACAAGGTGTTTAGAAAATAAACATGGTGAGCCTCTAGAAACATAGAATCAGTTTGAACATCTAAAATTAACATTGAAGTTAAATATTCCGAGTAGAAGCTGACAGGATTCTGACAAACAGCCCGTAATTTTGACTTGATTGACATAAGAGATAAAAGGTCTGAAGACAATATTGATTTTTTTTTTTCGAATAATGTCACATCTTTAAGTAAAAACTTAGTAGACTAGATTAAAAAAAGTGTTTGGAAAAACACATACGCAGTAAGGATAACTCTTTACCACAGAGAGTTTTAATGGGACATGTACTCACAGGAATATCGATAGAACACTTCTTTATGTTTTCAAGCGAGTGAACCCAAAATTTTGGGCAGGAGTGTATATCTATCAATCAAAATGGTATAAGGGCCCAGATAGCCGTAGCGGTAAACGCTCAGCTATTCAGCAAGACCAAGCTGAGAGTCGTGGGTTTGAATCCCACCGTTCGAGGATCTTTTCGGGTTGGTAATTGTCTCGACTTCCCAGGGCATAGAGTATCTTCGTACCTGCCACACGATATACGCATGCAAAAATGGTCATTGCCACAGTTAGCTCTCAGTTAATAACTGTGGAAGTGCTCATAAAAACACTACGCTGAGAAGCAGGCTCTGTCCTAGTGAGGACATAATGCCAGAAAGAAGAGAAAGTAGTACTTTCAAAGTACATATATGTATCAAGTTAATATCACTTTTAGTTTATATATGCTATTGCTAAGTTTTTTTCGCCTGCTCGGGATGTTGTTTTGTCCAAGAAAAGTGAAAATTTCTTTGACAGAAATGGTTGAAGAAATTTCTATAATGAGCTAAATTTAAAATGAAATTTCTTCTTAACTTTTACACCAGCCGTATTAAAGCTGAATGAAATGCTTTTAAAACGCTTTTAAAGCTAAAAAATAACTTTGATATTCAACGACAAGCTCTAAAGTTTCTCCAAATTTGCGTGAACGCCTGAACAAAGGTTGGTAATGAAAATTATTAAAATGTTATTAAACATGATGCTAAATAAAACAGCCATAATGGTGTTTATTAAATGAGTGAATGTTAGTTGAGGTGAAAGGCCACAAAAGTCATGTCTACTATATTTAACTGCATATGTCCAGTGGTGCCTGCAGAGCAGCTCAATTATTAAAGCCAAGGATTCTCAACGCATACAAGTCTCAATAACATATTTTATCATAAGGTTTAATCACCCATGACTTTATTATTATGAAAATTTATTGGCTTTTTTCTGTGAACACGATACCTATACTCAGAGTGAAAGGGACTAACGAAAGTAATGAAATTACAAGATGGATAGAATCGCAAGCGAGCGATGAGAGATATTGAATAGAAGTTAAAAATTTGTATAAACAGAGGGCCATATGCGTGAACTACACAATCGAAACGACAAATCGTTGCCTAAAGTCTAGATGTTGTAGTGTTGATCACTACTAACACTAGACAGGCAAAAATTTGTCGCCTTGACCGAGTGATTCTAGGGCAAATTAGGGGTAACGTTAAGTAACGTCACTTTCGTATCAATCTCCGAAAACACGCCAAAGATCGATAGAACTGTTATATACGCCGAACAATATAGTTAAAAGGTCAAGGCGACAAATTATTTTGAACTATAAAGGTTGTTAAAATGTTAAAACTGCAACACAAACAATGAATCGCCAAAAATCTGTCTCTTTACCAATGCCCATAGTTTGCTGTTTTAACGTGGACCACATTTAATATGAATAATTGTGAAATGTTTGTGAAAAAAATATTTTTCCAAATCACACCAATTCGTTCAGAGATTTGGTTCGAACGAATTGATTCTTTCATTTAAGGTCGCTCTGCATTTTTGAAAAATGTCTGTAATTAGAAAACGCTACGTTGTTTGAAAGAAAAATAGATAAAACTTACTACTAGATGGATGACAATATATCGATGATGTATTGCTCTGTAACGATATGGAATTATATCTAAAACGTGTACTTAATGTCCTAAATTGGGATGACAACTTACTTATTTGTCTCTAATCTGTGTTTTCAATGCAAGTTTGTAAAAATCTTGAAAGACTTTTTTCCAATTCATTTATTTAGTAGGTTCAAACGCCATACTAGGCTAAACGGAGCCTAGTTTCGTATAATAGGGTGCCTTAACTTTGTTAATATTTTTCACAAAAATATGTTTTTTCCTCTACTGAGGTAAAATAATTATCATTCTCAATTTGACTGCAGATCTGGGTTCACTACACTTGACAAACTTTTTTGTTTCGATATGCTTCCGAGTATACAGCCATAGATGCCCAGGCGATATCGTTCTATTCTATTGTGTCCATACTTGATGTTGATGTATTTTGCTATAATCTCTCCAAACATATCTGGGGAGGATGGTGCTGATTGTTCGTTCAGTGGTGGCAAGTCTACTGATGATTGGATTTGTGGTGTTTCAGCTACAGCTCCGGTTGTTGATATGTTGGTTTCCTTGCACCTATGGGTTGGATGTGCATCTTTGTCGCAGTATTTGCATGTGAGTTTTTGTCCTGAATCGTTTGAAAAAAAGTTTTGATTCGTTAATTTGATGATCGCCATGCAGCTTTAGCATGTAACAGAAAATGTATTTCTCAATGCCATGTTAACTTTTAGGATATTCCAAAATTCCAATTTTACCTTTTTTGAGTATAGGGAAAATGAATCACTCGCTATTAAAATGCTGAGACAAAAAAAAAACATATTTATGTGCATTAGTTTTTGACTTCAAGAGATTGAATTTTTTTTTATTTATTTTGACTTAACTATATTGCAAGGTTAATTTAGAGATAACTATAAATATAGTTGATTAGGTAGACAGTATATTGTTAAAAATAATTATACCGTATAGTTATTAACAACTATATTTTTTATTGAATTTACATACGTCAAACGTCAAAATTCAACTATAATTTAGTTGACTCAAAGTAAATTTATTTGAGTTTATAATATTTTGCAATATTTACTCAGTATTTTGTTCAGTTATATCAACATATCTGAAAAGATTCGCTGCTGCTTTATCGATAAAAAAAAACATTGCAAAAATTAAAATAAAGTGCACGTCGGTAAATTTGATACGTGGTCTCCTGCGTTAGAGGTGGTCTTCTTATCACCTACCCTGTTCTTTGCAAGTTTAAAGTAAGTAGATTTGTGAGCATGACTTGAAGTCTAGGGATATGATAATTTTCGCATAATGGTAATTATCCATAATATAATTGATATAGGTTCAACTGGAAAGCTGAATCAATGAAGTGTGTGTATTTGATTTGACGATAATTTAGTGTTGGCGTAAGCTAATTATACTTCGAAACAAGTTTTTGTGAGTAGGTAAAGCTAATTAACGGGATAGTAATCTTAACATAAAGAAATTCTTCTGCGTGCACCTCAATTCAACCAATCCAACATTTAAAACTGCATCCTGCCTTTTAATTCTGCTAAAATTTTAGTTCAAACCGAATTGGAAACGTAAACTTGTTTCTGGTTTAAGTCTCCTTTCAGTTCTTTGTATTTTATTAGAGTTCTTGTGATTGAGTAATAAACGTCATCTCGGCAAAATATATCCAAAAATTATATTTTCAATGACGTTTACTCTTTTTCCATGAAAGTGACATAGGTTTCAAATAAACTTGATCAATCGATTTGCAACCAGGGTTGGTAACCATCAGTTTCGTCACTGACCGATGACGAAAAATTGAAAAAAAAAATTCAGTGCGTAAAAGATCGTCATTTTCTTTGTCTTCAATGACTGACAAGGAGACCACGACGAAACAAAGCCACAAAAAGTCCACGAGTAATATTTTTCGTCACTCTTCCCGTCATTCCTCCGCACTGAACCAACATAAACTTCAAATGGTCACGTACAAATTTTAAAGGGCTTGTAATATAAAAAATATCATCTGGAAATGCAATTGTTCCTTTAGTTTTGGTCTAGAACACGAAGATTAAATAGCAACAGAAAAGATTGAAAATCGGGTATTTGGCGTAACTATTTACGTCAAATTAGCGAGACTCATTGTAAATAAGAACAATTATATTTCCTTGGGATATTTACAAACAATTTAACCGATAGAAGACTGAAATAGGTTAACGACTAATCATATAATTTTTGCCTTCTTTCAAGAATAGGCTGCTCTTTATATTTATACTGTTTTAAAATTTTTATTATTTAGTAGAGCTTAATGTCATCCATTTTTATATTTTGCTGTATTATCAATTCTTGAGTGATGATTACTTTAGAACATGCCAATTTTCATCATATTTTTTTCTTGCGAATACATGATATCTTTTCCCTTCTTTCGATAATAGACGGTGTTTTTGACGTATTCTTCCGAGATTATAAATAATATTGAATCGTTCAAAAGTTTTGCCACACATATTTTTTTTTAATGTGTTGTTCATTTGAGTTATGCTGTGGGAACATTTTTTTTGCGTAAGAGCCTCAAACATTTTAAACGAAAAATTATCTGCTCTCTTATATAGGCTACTTTGCATTATGCTGTAATAATAGGTCTATGGATTAGAGCTTTAAATATTTTGCAAATAAATTTTCCCTTCTTTTATCAAGTTATTTTCATCGAGTGTTACGTCCAAACTGGAACACAGCTTGATCTGCTGCGAATTATTCTATGAGCGAAACATTCTACTGCGAACTTTCTTTGCCAATTTAATGTTTTCAAACATGTATATCGCAACAAGTTCAAAGATACTCTATGGTCTGAGATGTAGAAAAAAATATCATCCCGAAAAGATCTTCCACCAGACCCGTTACGAGTTTTATTAAGTTATGTTCTCTAATGTCACATCAATTTTTGACATTCATAGCTTGGAAAATCTCTGAACGAACACCATGCTTATTGAAAACCTACTATTTTTTTTTGCTGTGGGCTTGGTGGTGACCACTATGCCAAACGGCCATTATGCCAAACGATTTTATGCCAAACGACCTTATGCCAAACGACTTTATGCAAAACAGGGTACAATCGATAGAAAGATAGCAATGTTTAGAATTGTTATCGGCTCTCAATATAAACATCAGGAAAATGGTGGGACTGTCTTTTGTAAAGAGGAAGTTGCTCGAATTTTAAGTTGATTTTTTTATTCGTTAATAATCCATGTCACGATATATTGAAAATATATATAATTTGTTGCGATTGATTTAAATTCACCCCTATTCTTGTTTACGTCCGAAACCGTTTAAAATCGGCACTGTGAACAATGCACTGTAATACTCAGAATGCGATGTACGAACTACTTTGTCACTACTAAACGCAACGCAACAGCGAAAGAATGTTATTTCCATATGAAATCTATAAAAAGTTTCTATTAAAAGGGAGCTATTTTACATCATTCACCAAGTTCACACCGGTAAAACAAACTAAAACATGAATCGAATCCGACATTGATGTAATCAAAATTTCTTTGTACATCAACGCATAATTTGGATCACCTTAGTTAATTTCAGCCACGATTAGCACCTACTGAGTAATCAGCAAACAGTTTCCATGAAATCATAGCCAATGAATATCGAGCAACAGTTATCCAAATAAAGTGCCCAACTAACCTAGCAATTTGTTTACCGAATCTCAGTTTATATTCATAACACGAGACCTGCATATACGGGCTATAGAAATCCAAAACTAAACATATGCGCTTGTGAATCGTGAATTTGTTTGATAGACCAAATGTTTTGATTCACAACAGAATGAAATTATTGTATGTTTGGAAATACTATTGTATCATGTTTTTGTTTTGACAACGTTTCCGTCCAATTAAAGCACGTTGTTTAAACTTCTACAATGCTTTTGAATTATTCACTTGGTTTCGTATAAGCATCACCACAGTATGTAGTTATATAAAATTGAATCATAGCTTTCCCTAAAAACCAAAGCTAACATGGTAGAAAAATAGCAGCAAAGGAAAGTGAAAGTGCTGTGACAATATTATAGCACTACCAAACGGTTGGCACAGTCTGTCATCAACTCGGCTATATATTTCCAAAGCACATAGTTACTGCCACCTATCTGTATCGAGAGAGCACAACGTGCTATTCAGACTAACGGAAGCGGAAGCAGACTAGATGGCATCCTTCCAACTTTTCACAACGAATTTATTTTTCCGACCGAACAAACGAAAGCTTCGTTTGGAGTGCTGTTTGCTGCATTTAGGATGATTGCCATCACGCTTAATAATGAAATAGCAATCATGCGGTTAATCTTGCCAGTTTTCCGCGCAGCATCAGCAACCGTTGCGATGGGTGGAAGTAAATGTTACTGTTCCAGGGGAAATAGGTACACCGAACAAAACGCTGTCTGCTGTTAAACAAATTTAATATTTAATAATTGAAATAGTATACGCCATGCTTCACAGTATAAGACCCAGCAACCCCACTGTATAGGTGTCGCATAAATTTAAATTGAAATAGAATTTCAAAATATATTTAGTATAAATGATACCTTTTCTAATAAAGTGACTTGAAATGAAATGAGAATCCCCGCAATGTTCACCTGCAGCCTTCTGCACTCGAAATTTCAAGAAAACGGTTTGCGTGATACATAATACGCAAAGATTTGAGCATGCTAGCCGAATTGCTAAGAACAAATATTCGTATAAAATTCGAGAAATACACCAAATAAATGAATTTGTCGCACGTCAACTGAAAGCTACATTTTAAGCGAAACTATTAATTTGGATCCGTTTTTGAAGAAATTTGAGCTGTAAATAATGAAATTTGAATAAATAGCTCTTGTCCTTCATGACTAACATTATTTTGCAACAATTAAAAGAAAAATGCCGTGAAAAACCTCAAGTGCGACTATAGGGAACTGTCTACTAAAGGTAAACCGACCCTATTAAGAACACAACCAACAAATAGCGTTTTGAGCAATGAACGTCTTGCGGATTACATAAATCATGCCTTCAAAAATGCATGTAGGCAAACAGCCACCAAAGAATGGATTCAATCCTTTGTCTTCAAACAAGTTCGGTTCTATGTTTGATAGCAAGCAGATAAGGAGAATGTACGTATAACAAAATTACCTTTTGCGTTATAGGATGCCTTTATTTGCAAATATTCCGCATAGGATATCATCAAAATGTCCTATAAGGTATACCGGGCAAGTTGAAACGGCTGGAGTAAGATGAAATGTATCGTAATCTAATTTAATAATGATGAAACATTTTATCACAGAACAAAACTATCAATGAACAGATGGAATACACTTTTAGATAAGAAGAATCTGCTGACATTTATTGGCATTATATTGGAAACTTTCAACCTGCTCCAGTTTACCTTATTTGCAAAAGTGGAGGCGATATATTGCAAATTTTTAATAATGAAAAACTTAGGGGGAGATCCCTCAGTACCGGACACCTAAGGCGGATTGGACCATGATTTTTCAATTTTGCGACGGTTTCCGGTATTGGGTGCTGCCCGGTACTAGGAGTTCTCCCCCTATTTATTTATTACAACCAAGTTGATTTGACAATTGCTACAGATTGATTCGACTAACTTTGAACGTGCAGACGGAACGAAACAAAATACACTGATGAACTCGGAAAACTGAGTTTTATGTGAGGTAACTCGTCGATCAAACGATTTTATTCACCTTATTGTGATGGTGTGCTGTAATTCGCATAAGTAAATGTCTTCTTACGTGAATTATTACGCGAGGTCTGGTTGTCTGGGAAATCTCACTTGTATTGTTCTCCGTATTCAGTACTCGTACACTAAGTATCTGCTTTGTAATCAACTTTTTAGGATTCATTCGTTTGTTTAGTTAGCATATTAATAGTTATAAGCCTGTCTTTTTGTCCTCCACGCCTTCTTGCACCAACTGAAACCGATGCGAATACCATTTTTGCAGAGTTGCGGTCGAACCTTCTCGCAACACGCCCTGCCCATCGTATCTTTTCAACTTTTGCCACCTCGATGTCGAGTTAGGCAGTCTCGTGGTCTCAAAGTGGAGCTGTAGTCGATGAATTTCTTTCATTATTAATTTGAAGATTCTACAATCAATAGAGAAGAGAATGCAAAAACGAAAGTCTTTCATCCGTGTTTCTTAAGACCGACACAGTTGTTTTATCGCCTTGCACTTCTCTTTCCCTGATTTCTCTATATCGTTCCACGTTCGTTAAAGCAGTTCAATTGTTACGCTATTAACATTACAAGCAGTCCTCTATGTTAATACTTCAGTCGTCACGCTGTTGTATTTTGTACAACATTGTTGAGAAAACCTCGCTCTTCGTTCACAACAGCAGCGTGGTGGTTCTGATGGTGGCGACGAGTGGATGGTTAATAAATCTTCATAAAATGACTACATGCTTACAAACCTTTTCATCAGAAAAAATAGTAGTCCAAGATATATTTTTCATTTACCAAGCGACAAGTCAACACCATAATGTGGCAGAATAACAGCGATAATTGCAACCCCCCGAAGAAAGCGCTAATTCTTGAAGCCAGCCACTATGTGCGTGGCGCTAATGCCGAGTAAACAAGTTTAGGTTTTGACCCCATCACAGCGACAAATGTCGCATGAGGAAAAAATAATACAATCGTAAATCGTTTTTCACTGCGTGGCTAAATTATCTTGCGACTACAGAAAACTGGGTAAAATTATA
This sequence comes from Aedes aegypti, assembly GCF_002204515.2. Lineage (NCBI taxonomy): Eukaryota > Metazoa > Arthropoda > Insecta > Diptera > Culicidae > Aedes > Aedes aegypti. The sequence continues at coordinate 211,551,822 of NC_035108.1, read as the reverse complement.
CGCACTTAACACCAGAATTATAAATGAAATACAAACATCGCATTCGAAAACGAGTGTGTTTGCGCGAGCTGTCAAATCAGCACCAACATTTTGGCTTCATTCCAATTGTTCGTGGACAGCCGTTTCAGTCCTGTGACTAATTGCGCATATAGTGAACCCAGTGAACCACGTATGGTATACCAACGTGTGGAAAGGTCCATTAATTTGTACATCTAAGAATTCAACTTTCAAAAATCACATTGAGGGCATTCAAGCCAAATGTAATAAATATGTAAAATGTCTTTATCCCCTTATTAATAGAAAATCAAAACTTTGTCTTAAGAACAAGCTTTTGATATTCAAACACATTTTCAGGCCAGCCATGTTGACTAGCTGTTGTAATACCAGGAAAAAAGCTCTGCTGAGAATTCAAAATAAAAATTTGAAAATGATTCTGAGGCTTCCTCCCTGGTATAGTACCAATGAGTTACATAGAATATCCAATGTTGAAACATTGGAACAAAGGTCAAATAAAATAATTAATTATTTCAGCAAAAATCGTTACAATCTTCTATTGCCACGATTAATGCGTTATATGTTTAGGTTAAGTTAGGTTAAGTATATTCAAAGCGTTTTTTTTTTTCTCTTATAAGCAGTTGAAATCAACTCACCTGTAAAAAATCTGAACTGCTACGGCAAATGAAATGTAATATGTTGTTAACAATATGTTAATAAAATCTTAAATTTGTTTTACCAAATTAGGATGATAGTGTTGTCTAATAACACAGAACACCTAGATATAAGAAATGAATGTAATGTTTAAAATGATACTAAAAAAGAAATTAAAAAAAAAATAATTGTACATCTAAACTGAGAATATTTTATTTATTTGCAACGTCTTTGAAAAATTTCCTACAGACTGATTTACTCAACGGATAATACTTATTCAATGTTGAAATTCAACTTTGGACAGATTAAAATCGAACACATCATTCACAATACTAAAACTACGAATACAACTAGTGAGTGGGCTATTCTGACCATAGGCAGTCCTATGCGTTCTGGGTGCCAAGAGTTGACGACTACGCAAATAACGACTTGGAGCGAGAAACCCTACTTCCGCTAATGAACCGCTACAGTCGAGATTGTGCGTAATCAAATCAAATACAAACATTCGTTTTAATTTGTTTCTCCTAAATGTCAGTGTTCCCATATTCTGCTACGTGCAGCGACTCTCATAGTCCGGAAGATTGACAGGGTCGTTCCACGGTAGTGACCTGAGTGCATAACGAAGAAAGCTACGCTGTACTTTTTCTATGTGGAGCACCTGAGTAGTGTGATAAGGTGACCACACACACAGGCAGCGTATTCCAGTATGGTTCACCCCAATGAACAATACAATGTCTTTAGGGTGTCGATATCTTGGAACGCTTGTGAATTACGCTGAATGAACTCAAGAACAGAGAAAGCCTTAGCATTGATTACGCTCACGTGTTTGCTGAATTTCAGTTTACTGTCAATAGTAACACCCAAATCGTTAATGGTCCTTACTCGGTCCATGATACTACCGTTGATTTCATAGTTGATGAGATGCTAGAGAGACGGCGTGTGAATGTTATGCACTTGCATTTGCTGTTGTTCAACTGCATTCTATTTTCTGAACGGTTTATGGACAAAAAGTCGAAAGACAAAAGGTCGAAAGGACAAAAGGTCGAAAGACAAAAGGTCGAAAGGACAAAAGTTCGAAAAAGATTTGCATGGTGGGAAATTTTTCCTTCTTTTAAAAAAGATTTTCGACCTTTTGTCCCTTCTTTTTTGTTCTTCGACCTTTTGTCCTTTCGACCTTTTGTCTTTCGACCTTTTGTCCTTTCGACCTTTTGTCATAGATTCGTAGGAACGAAGCCATTCTGTGATTCAGTCGGGCAGTCCCATTCGCTCTAACTTCTTGATAGCAGGATCGTGGGGAATTTGTCGAAAACTTTCGAAAAGTCGAAGTACACACCGTTCACTTGCTGACGGCGTTCGATTTACGATGAAAGAAAGTAGGTGTAGCTCATAAGATTTGAAACTGTGGATCGTTTCTCAACGAATCCATGTTGAGAGTCGGATATCCGGTGTCGAGTGGCATTATACAAGACCGTGTGCATCCTGCTTTCAAAACTTTGGCAATGCAGTAAAGAATTGATATTCCACGATGGTTGTCGACAGAATTGATACTGCCAGATGTATGAATTGGGACTACTGAGGCCGTTTTCCAAACTGCAGGAAACTTTATGTCAACGAGAGATCGGTTGAAAATTAGGTTTATTGGCAGCTTCATAGATTCAGCACACTCCTTCAAAAATGAAGGGGGAAGCCGATCAGCTTCAGCGCCTTACTTAACATCATGGCTCATTAGTGTAGTTTTCACATCTTGCTCGGTAAAATTTAGGAATGACAGCATTATGTCATGCATAGGAACAGAATGTCGCGTTGCAGTGGAGAGAGTTGGAGAGATGGTGCTGTTCACACTGCTAAAAAAAATCAGCGATTAGATTGTCTGCTTCTTCCACATTCGCTGATGTCCGCTGCTGCGTTTTCAAGGCATTTGCTCAGGTATGCGATTGCAGTAGTTTCTCGGTTTTATCACTGCCCGTTTTAATATCGCTTCATTATATCCCTCTCGATTTTAGCACGGTTTTCTGTTCGTTTTCATCACGCCACAATAATTATATGAAAATAATACATTACATTGAAAATTAACCCCAAACAACCAACATATACCTGTTTGACCAATCTCTTACGTGCTTTTCATTTCATTTGCTCTAGTTTTGAAATTTAAAGCTCGAATTTTGATAAAAATTGAAGGTAGAAAAATACATTTTCATTATATCACGCTTCGGTATATCCCGCCAAAAAAAATTGGACCCGTGATGTAAACGAGAAATAACTGTATTCGATTTGCGGCTCTTGACGAATGACCAAAAACTATTCGGGTTGTTCCTCAAATTTGATTCGATTACATTGCTGTAATTACAGAACGTGAAGACTTTGCATTCGTTGTAACGAGATTCAATCACATGAAGATTTTTTTTGGTAGCAGGCGATTTGGAGCAATAATAGCGCTTACGTGGGACATTTCTACACAAAACGTCGTACAGCTTATCGTAAAAGTGAGCAGTTGCTTCATCAGTGCCTTTGTTCGCCAGTTCGTTTGTCCAGTTCATCGTCGATAAACTAGCATTTGTTTATTAAAAACGGCAAGGCGAGCGATTCACCATTGCTCTCAGAAGATGAATTGTTCCGTTTGTCCCATTTTTTTTTACTCGAAGAATGAAAGGCTTGTTATGAGCATCCATTCTCAAGAGATAAGATGGTGGCTCCAACACTTCAATATCGCAGACATCACTGACAAAAGCCAAATCAAGAATACAGTTATTAACGTTACATATCGAGTTGACTAGCTACAGTCCTGTAGCCATCACCGTTTCTACAAAAGCCGTCTCAGCTCCAGTTGACGCATTGCATGCTATTAAGCTCGTCGTCATATATCCCTGGTAGATTATCCCGTATAGGCCTGAGTGAAAGCAAAAATACAAAAAACCCTTACCACTCAGCGAATACTTAATGGTTTCAAATATTTATTTGTCTGCATACTGGCCCACATATCTAGTTTCTAGAAGTGGCCAGAGGAACTCGGGAATACCCATGTAGCCGGAGTTATTGCGGTGGGTTACTGGGTCAAGTCGTGTAGAAAAAGGCGATATTTTGGGACATGCCAAGTTATCTTTATTTATTTCCAATGGCAATCATTCTAATTTGCATAAACCATTGAGGTCTGATATTCAACATTATAAATTAATAGTTTTGCACCGTTTAGAGTGTACCAGATGCGGCCACTCGGATATAATGCCCTGAAGAACCGGCTCTAGATTTGTTAGGTACTAAACCGTTTCAAATCTCTAAAAGTATAGATCGAACATAATAATTCACTAAAATGCATTCCTATAAGCTTGACATAGATGTTAAGATACAAATTGTGCACTTCATCATACCTTTGAGGCTTTCTGGGGACCCGAGAATGGTCATTTGTAGGATAAATCAAATGCAGTTGATATAATTATTCAATTTAATCGATTATCAGAAGGTTTACGCTGATGCTTTTTTCTTTAAACTCCTTTATATAGTGGCCACATTATAGCCAATTCTGGAAATGATCTGTGACTTGAAAATTTGCCTACCTCCAGGGGCCCAGAAGCACAGAACCCTTGTCACCCGACCTGACCCAGTGATCCACCGCAAAAACTCCGGCCACATGAACATTCCCGAGATCCTTTGACTACTTTGAGAAACTAGATATGTGTGCGAGTACACTGACAAAAAATTATTGAAATCCGTTAAGTATTCGTTGTGCGGTGAGAGTTTTAGATTTTTTTCTTTCACTCAGGCCTATACGGGTTATAGTCGCCGGCTACAATGATTGCGTCGGTTTCGGAAGAGAAGTACAGTCAGGTCTCCTATTAGACACATGGTTGGGGGGCGTAATAGGAATCTACGTTATAGGAGACCCAAGGCTTATGGGATTTCATCACTTTGGGGGTGTTGTTGAATATCTCGTATGCCAAAAGAGATAGCACAGTACTGTCTTCGGTGAAGTTTTAGTGCTAAGTACGATCTACCTTTAGGAGTTGAGGATCATCCTTTTAGTTGAGAACTTGGCCGGTAGGGGCGCTTTTTCTGATTTGCACTATATGAACCATGAGGGATAAGAATGCAAAATTTTGTAACATATGATATCTCTAGATCCTGATGTTTTGGAAGGTTGTTGTCTTCGGAAGAGTTGTTCAGTAGCTCAAGAGCTGACATGCGGTGGTCATTCTGATACGGAATTACGCCACCAGGCGGCGCTAGTGGACATGCAATTTTTGTTTTGCGCATTGCTCAGTAGCCTGACCACTTAGAAAGATGGCGTCTTCGGCAAAGTTGTTCAGTATCACAAGGACTAACACTATTTGAGCCGAAGGTTTCGAAATTTTGCCACTAGGCGGCGCTAGTGAGCAAAGAATTTTTGTTTTGCGCATAGCTCAGTAGCCTGACCACTTAGAAAGATGGCGTCTTCAGCAAAGTTGCTCAGTATCACAAGGACTAACATTATTTGAGCCGAAAGTTTCGAAATTTTGCCACTAGGTTGCGCTAGTGAGCAATGATTTTTGTTTTGCGCATAGCTGAGTAGCCTGACCACTTAGAAAGATGGCGTCTTCGGCAAAGTTGCTCAGTATCACAAGGGCTAACATTATTTGAGCCGAAAATTTCGAAATTTTGCCACTAGGCGGCGCTAGTGAGCAAAGAATTTTTGATTCGCGGATAGCTCAGTAGCCTGACCACTTAGAAAGATGGCGTCTTGGGCAAAGTTGCTCAGTATCACAAGGATTAACATTATTTGAGCCGAAAGTTTCGAAATTTTGCCACTAGACGGCGCTAATGAGCAAATAATTTTTGTTTCGCGGATAGCTCAGTAGCCTGACCACTTAGAGAGATGGCGTCTTCGGCAAAGTTGCTCTGTAGCACAAGGGCTAACATTATTTGAGCCGAAAGTTTCGAAGTTTTGCCACTAGGCGGCGCTAGTGAGCAAAGATTTTTTGATTCGCGGATAGCTCAGTAGCCTGACCACTTAGAAAGATGACGTCTTCGGCAAAGTTGCTCATTATCACAAGCACTAACATTATTTGAGCCGAAAGTTTCGAAAATTTGCCACTAGACGGCGCTAGTAAGCAAAGAATTTTTGTTTCGCGGACAGCTGAGTAGCCTGACCACTTAGAAAGATGGCATCTTCGGCAAAGTTGCTCAGTACACAAGGACTAACATTATTTGAGCCGAAAGTTTCGAAATTTTGCCACTAGGCGGCGCTAGTGAGCAAAGAATTTTTGTTTTGCGGATTGCTCAGTAGCCTGATCATTTAGAAAAAAAGTTTTCAGAAAAGTTGTCTAGTACCACAAGCACTAACATTACTTGAGCCGAGAGTTTCTAGATACAATAATGTCCCGATTTTGTCAGCCCCATGTTGCATTTAGGGTTGACTAAAACGGGAAAAAGCTAAAATCGAGAAAAAAAATTCGACTATTTTTTATATTTATTCTCATCCATAGAATTCGTTTAATGTTTTTGTTGATGTTTAAGCGTTTTTTTATATTTTTGTATGAACCGTAATAATATACAAGATCCCTAACGTAACTGCATTCTGTGACAACTGTGATACAAAGTGAATTCATACTTTGGATGATCGTATAGACGTGGCCAATGTCACACCTGACTTTTTACAATATGGTTGTACCTAATATTTCCACATTGAAATAATGTATTTTTTGAAGGTTGACAAAATCGGGTCAAAAGGGTGTTAAAATCGGGGGTAGACAAAATCGAGTCTAAACAGGTGCTAAAATCGGGGGTAGATAAAATCGGGGGCAGACAAAATCGGGTCATTACTGTATTATATATACACTCAAGAAAACAGCCCCCTTAAATAAAGGTGCATTTGCACATACATTGGTCGAATTTTCATTCTCATTAATTGTATGAGTACCTCATATTCATTATGCTCGTAATTAATACCATGTTTTTGAGTAACATCTGTATCATTTGAAGAACATTCAAAGTATGTGCAAAGTTCATACCCTTCTGGAACACATGGAGTAAACAAACATGCCCCTGAAAAATGTTTCCGCGATTGTGATCTTCTCGATGTACTAATAGCAGTATTTCGGTGATATCTTGATTGAATATACAGGTATTTATAAAAGAAGAAAACTATTCTAGTGGTTTTATAACACCTATTTACATTTGTGCAGATGCGGGAATCATGAAACAGAGAGTTCCTGAATAGCATCGGGACCAAATGTTGCAAGCCATAAATGAAATCGAAGATAAGTTCCACCAAGAATGTTAATATGCGGATGTAATTTCCGCGTGATAAATAATCTTTTAATAATAAGTTTATTTTAATAAATGTTTATTTAGTATGCTCATTATAGGTGTTCATTATTTATTTTTTCTTGGATCTTATTTCATTGGAATCATGTGTGTGTGTGTGTGATTCCGGTGAAATATTCCTGATCCAAGGAACGAAAAGTGGAAATTCCTGCTTTTAATGCTAAGAAAAAAGTCGATATAGGTGACCAATAAATTCCATTTAATCCAGCTATGGAAAGTATGTGTTTCGATTATAGATTAAATATGAAGTAATCATGATTTCAATGAAGATGAAGTTTGGTGATGATTCATTGGTTTCGCACATACTATGTATGTGCATACCCCCATTGCAAAAATCCATATGGGTTAGCACATGAATCAAATGAGAAGTTTATCTTGAGTGTAGAAGAAATCGGGAGAAAAAGTTTTTTTTATAGAATTGAATTATCGTTATGAAAAAGAAGGTTTATATTATAAAAATATTCAAACAAGAGTGTTGTGTAACTGAAGAGATAAGGCCAGTCCTAGTTATCTCATTAAGATTATAAGCGAATTGATTTCCCAATTTGTAAGTAATGACTGACATTCCAACCTAACTTCATTTCTATCCAATCTATATCTTGGAAAATGTGGAGTTCATACAATGACGAAATAAAAATAAAAATACATATTTTTTCTTTGGTTCATATAAATAGCTAACGATCACACATTTAAGTAGTAAACGGATCCTCGCTCTTTCTCATATCAAAAAATTGATCCAAAATTCTCCCAATCCGTCGAAAATACTAGGAAACTAGCCACACTTTTATCCGAATGTAAAATATTATGTATGTATTTTTCTCTAGGCACTTTTACTTAAACGTGACAATGCCAGAAAAATCGATAGCCCTTGTCATACTGAACAACTTTGGTCAGGCTACTGAGCAATTCGCAAAACAAAAAATATTTGCTCACTAGCGCCACCTCACCTAGTGGCAAAATTTCGAAACTTTCGGCTAAAATTATGTTAGTCCTCGTGATACTGAGCAACTTAGCCGAAGACGCCATTTTTCTAAGTGGTCAGGCTATTCAGCTATGCGCATAACAAAAATTCTTTGCTCACTAGCGCCGCCCAGTGGCAAAATTTTGAAACTTTGGGCTTAAATAATGTTACTCCCTGTGATAATGAGCAACTTTGCCCAAGACGCCATCTTTCTGAGTGGTCAGGCTACTCAGCTATGCGCAAAACAAAAAATCATTGCTCACTAGCGCCGCCTAGTGGCAAAACTTCGAAACTTTGGGCTCAAATAATGTTAGTCCTTGTAATAATGAGCAACTTTGCCGAAGACGCCATCTTTCTAAGTGGTCAGGTACTGAGCTATGCGCAAAACAAAAATTCTTTGCTCACCAGCGCCGCCTAGTGGCAAAATTTTGAAACTTTCGGCTCAAATAATGTTAGTCCTTCACACTTAAACGGTTTCGCCGAGAACCCAACAGCTGATATCTCGGTAATAATTTGACGATTCTCGGTAAAATTTTTACCGAGATCTCGGTAAACGTTTACCGAAACTCGGTAACGTTTGCCGAGATCTCGGCAAAAAATTCGGATTGCCGAAATCTCGTTAAAATAAGTACCGAGATTCGGCGTTAAAAATTACCGAATTTTCAGCTGTTGGGTTCTCGGCGAAAAATTTTACTGAGTTCGGTGAAATAATTTAAGTGTGTTGTGATAATGAGCAACTTTGCCAAAGACGCCATCTTTTCAATACCTTGGACAGACATCTGATACATGTACCATGGTACAAGTTGTCAACAAAATTATTCCAAGGCTATCTTGAATGAAGACAATTATCAGTATGGAACCCATTTCAAGATAATTGTACTATGGTACGTATACCACAAGTGTGTCATAAGTATAAGTGGTCAGGCTACTGAGCTATGCGCAAAACAAAAATTCTTTGCTCACCAGCGCCGCCTAGTGGCAAAATTTCGAAACTTTGGGCACAAATTATGTTAGTCCTTGTGATAATGAGCAACTTTGCCGAAGACGCAATCTTTCTAAGTGGTCAGGCTACTCAGCTATGCGCAAAACAAAAAATCTTTGCTCACTAGCGCCGCTTAGTGGCAAAATTTCGAAACTTTCGGCTCAAATAATGTCAGTCCCTGTGATAATGAGCAACTTTGCCGAAGACGCCATCTTTCTAAGTGGTCAGGCTACTCAGCTATGCGCAAAACAAAAAATCATTGCTCACTAGCGCCGTCTAGTGGCAAAACTTCGAAACTTTGGGCTCAAATTCTGTTAGTCCTTGTGATAATGAGCAACTTTGCCGAAGACGCCATCTTTCTAAGTGGTCAGGCTACTCAGCTATGCGCAAAACAAAAATTCTTTGCTCACTAGCGCCGCCTAGTGGCAAAATTTCGAAACTTTCGGCTCAAATAATGTTAGTCCTTGTGATACTGAGCAACTTTGCCGAAGACGCCATCTTTCTAAGTGGTCAGGCTACTCAGCTATGCGCAAAACAAAAATTCTTTGCTCACTAGCGCCGCCTAGTGGCAAAATTTCGAAACTTTCGGCTCAAATAATGTTAGTCCTTGTGATACTGAGCAACTTTGCCGAAGACGCCATCTTTCTAAGTGGTCAGGCTACTGAACAATGCGCAAAACAAAAATTCCATGTCCACTAGCGCCGCCTGGTGGCGTAATTCCGTATCAGAATGACCACCGCATGTCAGCCCTTGAGCTACTGAACAACTCTTCCGAAGACACCAACCTTCCAAAACATCAGGATCTAGAGATATCATATGATACAAAATTTTGCATTCTTATCCCTCATGGTTCATATAGTGCAAATCAGAAAAAGCACCCCTACCGGCCAAGTTCTCAACTAAAAGGATGATCCTCAACTCCTAAAGGTAGATCGTACTTAGCACTGAAACTTCGCCGAAGACAGTACTGTGCTATCTCTTTTGGCATACGAGATATTCAACGACACCCCCAAAGTGATGAAATCCCATAAGCCCTGGGTCTCCTATAACGTTCTGGTGTGTCTAATAGGAGTGAGCGTAATAGGAGTGCACGTTATAGGAATGCGTTTAATAGGAGACCCGACTGTAGCAGATACTTTGTATTGCAGTTGCGTGTGTGAGTACGCTTCAGGTGGTGAAGCCGGTCGAATGTAAATGTCACAAAGACATTGGAAGATCAACCGAGACAACAACTTGTTCAAGGCAGTCGCAGCGAGACTGGGTGGCAACTTTATTTTATTTTCCCCTACATTTTGTGGCATTGTATTGCTAACCACCAGGGATTGAATTTTGAGAAATTGAGAGAATCTCTCACGTATCGTTCTCTGTAATTATCATAATATGCAGCACATTATGAGCGACTGTTTATCGTACACTGCTACAACTTTGATCAGATCGAGGGGCTAGCAGTGCATGATAAAACCCCTCAAAACAAGCTACAAACCTGGGGACACTATTGCTTTCGGAAATTCGGGGATTGTTTATCGTGCCAGTAAGGTAAAACACCTACACTTAGAGTGATGCAAATTTTGAAATGTTTGCTCCCCTATGCTTAAACGATTTTAATTATGGTAAATAGCATCCTCCCAAAGTTTGAAGTGATTCGGAAGAAATTTGACTGTGCACACGCCATTTGAAGATTATATGGAGATTACTATGGAAAACGCCAATGTTTTGTGTTAAGCCCTCTATCTATCCGTCATCATATTTTATGGAAAAGTAAACAAATTCTTCTAATGTGAAATCCTCCCAGCTACAACTTTGCCGAAGACCACTTTTTTATTGGACCTCAGGATAAATTGTTATTCATCATCATAAAGTTGGTTTGCATGTAGCATGCTTCTTCAACTGCTCGGCAGGCAACAGTGGTGCTCCTGGAGGGAAGAATAGATCAAAGTAATTCAGGCTACTATGCTCTACAGCAAAAAAGCAGTGTTGCTCTGAAAGTAATTGAATGATCATCTCAGCATGATTAAGACTTTGTTATCAATAATAACAAATTATCCTTACGTCCCATCGAAATGTGGTCTTCGGCAAAGTTGTAGCTGGGAAGTTTTCACATGAGATGAGTGTGTTCACTTTACCATAAATTATTTTGACGAGCAGTTAGGGGACTGAACACAAAAGGTATGCCATTTCCATAGTAATTTCCATATAAACTGCAAATAGCGTGTGCACAATTAAATTTCTTCCGAATCACTTCAAATTTTGGGAGGATTATTTTCATCATAATTGACATCGTTTAAGCATAGGGGAGCAAAAACTTCAAAATTTGCATCAGTCTAACCTACACCCAGGGGACGGACCTGGTGTAGTGGTTAGAACACTCGCCTCTCACACCGAGGACCTGGGATCGAATCCCATCCCCCGACATAGTCACTTATGACGTAAAATGTTATAGTGACGACTTCCTTTGGAAGGGAAGTAAAGCCGTTGGTCCCGAGATGAACTAGCCCAGGGCTAAAAATCTCGCTAATAAAGTCAAACCAACCAACCAACCTACACCCAACAGTAAACAAGCGAGAAAAATGGTTTTTATCATCGCTCTATCATTGGGGCTCTCTTTTGCTGCTTCTATTTATCAGACTTGTTACAACTTGCGATACATTGCCGATCATGGCCCGCAACAGATGCTTCACAATCAAATGAGAGTGAATTCTGCAATGCCTGCTGACCATGGAAAGTCTGAAAAAGTCGTGCGAAGTGCGTATTTGGCCTTAACTTTGGTATGTATATAGTCTTTCCATGCATTGTATTCGAGGGAATTCATTCATATAGAATGATGTATAGCTAAAATTATACCAACCAAAATGTTGGATTTATTAGAGAAACTTTATCCAATATCAATTTTATGAGTAGATTTTACATCAGCTTGGACTGCTTCAGTCATAGTGATGGTTTTGAATATTACATAAGTTATTTGATTCAATTGCTCAGTTAAAAGCCCAAAATTATACGGAGACAGGTTATTAGAAGGAGGTAAATTTTCTGATGATTTTATGTTTGCATTTTCTGTTGATGAAGAGGCGGAATAAAAGTTATCTGCGGCATAAGCAGGAGAATTTTCATTTGATTTGAAACAATTCGAAAATGGGAGGAGCTGGAATTACTTGCTATAGCATTTGCATTGGGGGTTTCTCAGATATATTCTTTCGGTTCTATACCATTTCCCAGAAAGACATTTCCCGGAAATCATTTCCCGGATACCCCATTTCCCGGAAAGACATTTTCCGGAACGACCCATTTCCCGGAAAGATATTCAAGTATCACTATAATAATGACCGTCAATGAAATCTATTCAACTTTTTTTCAGTTAGTAAGGGAGGTTAAGGTTTGGGCTAGATGTTTTATTAGATCGAGCATTTTTATGGGTAGGATTTTTTTCCAAACAATCCGGTGCAATTTTAGTTTAGTCTATGTATAAATCATATATACAAAACATTCTAGATCTCAAATCCCTTACAACTGTAGACATACTATAAGACTGAATAATCTCATGGCATTTTAAACCTCTACTATGGTACTATGTACAGTCTGCGAAGAACTTTTCGGCCGATCTATTTTCATGTTGTTCTGGTAGAGTTATTATTGTCTATACTATTTATATTTTCATTGTACAATTGTCCTTCTTTCGCTGTCTGGCCATTTGGCCGAATGGGTCGTTTAGTCGAATGCCGTTTGGCTGAATAAAGAACAAAAATAAACATTTAATATTTTCAACGCTTATGTGTAGGATTTATGATTGTGCGATATTTGCCAGAAAACCATTCGCCAGAAAACAATTCGCCAGAATGACATCTGCCAGAAAACCATTCGCCAGAATATACCATTTACCAGAAAACCATTTGCCAGAATGTACCATTCGCCAGAAAGTACCATTCCCCAGAATTATTTTTCTTGTCGATTTTGATCAATTAATGCATTGTGAAATATCTCGGAATTCAAAGATGGCCGTCACAATATTCGACTTGTGCCACTTTCACATCTTCAAAAGCACTAAATTGAACTATTGGTACGAAACATTCTCTTTTTTTTTTGTCATTTTAAGCTTTCTGCTAGTGCACAGAGTGGAGACAATATAACACTGTTATTCTATATCTCTTGCGAGATTTTTGCCTATGAGGTTTTAATAAATATTTACTTGATAGTTTTTTACCTAGTTTTAACTTCGAGAAAATTGCATTTCCTTTAACCGCGAGCTGTTTTTCATCCGAATATTATATTGTATATATTTCTCGTACAACTACCAGATAAGTTTTGCTTTCCAATAGGCAGTTTATAAGGGTTGTGTTACTTTCTACCGAATATCGATACCCCGAATGTCGTTTCCCCCGAACACCAATTGCGCAAATGCCAGTTCCCAGAATACCCCGTTTTCGCAAGTGACCTATTTGCTCGAAAATGTTTTGGCACTCATAGTTATCATAACTTATTGTATATTTCAGGGCGATGAAAGGTTCATAGGTTCTTTTTTGATCAGCGGTTCTTTAAAGTTTCTCCGAACTCAGCATTTTTTCTTGTTTTTTCTCATCACTCTGTCTCTGAAGATTGTTTCTTAATCATTTTGAACTAGGGTAAAAGCACCGATTTTAGCCAGCCTAAGAGAAAATGTCAATAAAAATTAAATGGGAAGCCGTATTTATACAAATACAGTCATCTCTCCCTTACTCGATATTTTGTATCTCGATATTTCCCTTAACTCGATGGAATGCGCGGTCCCTTCAATCTAGCATGCTTTGATACCTCTGTAAGTCGATACCTCTCTAACTCGATGTTCCCTAACTCGATGCTACCTGGGAGGGAGGCACCGATACTACACACGAAATATAAGACAACTCCAGTATGCCAACAACAATCAAGGCAGGCTTCGAGAAAATCGGTAGTTTCCTTTTGTTGTGCACCTTCGATCTTTCCTGACAAACATGAAAAAAGGGCCACAGTTTTCTATGCACTAAATATTCATTTTCATTGGAAAGAGTAGAACGATGCGTTTTTCAATGCTTTATGTTCAATCAGATTAAATGGTGCTCACGTGACATTACTTGTATTATGTGCATGAATTGATTTTTATTCGATTTTTATCACTTTTGAAGAAATACGAAAATGTGTTTTAAGCAGTTACGCGCTTTTTTCATGTTAGTCCAATGTTTGAGATCTGGGCTCACAGTGACAGTTCGTGACAGCGGAATATCGGCTCACTATGACGTACAGAAATTTTGTATTGGTTTCTCCCTCCCAGGATGCTACCTGTTTCAGTTTCCCAAGTAAGTTTACCTCTCTAACTCGATATTTTCATGAAAAGTTGCAAATGTCCTCCAAACGTTAATACATTTCATGAATTTGATTATAATAATTAAATTGATAGTAAAATTAGAGTTTACTGTCAATTTCTGGGTGGTAAAATTTTTAATTTTTGCTAATCGGTAAAAAGGTGTCACAAAAGTAAATGTGGTAAAATTGTATTGTTTTTCAAGTGAAAATAACTTATTTTGAATGTATTTTGTCAAAATAATGAAAAGTTTAAAATTTGAAAAATATGTGTTCTGTATCTCGATACCTCCCTAACTCGATGGTCCCTTCAATATCGAGTAAGGGAGAGTTAACTGTATGTCAAATGCAAGCTTTCAATCCATATTATGTGTGTAAAATATCAAAACTGTGCTAAAACCATTTTTCGCTTTCAAAATCCAGTTGGTCAATATAGGCCAACGGAACCAGTTTCGGCCAGAGATTTAACTTCGGTTCCTAAATTGGCCAATTGCATTGATTTCTCATGAGAGTGGCCAAATTAGGAGTGCCCTGGCCAAATTAGGTGTATAGAACTTAAAATTATAAAGAAAATGAATTGTTTTTCTTATGTTTTGAATCAATTTGGACGAGTAATGAATGTAGCTCTATCATATGAATATAATCTACTGAACACAAAATGTTCCATGCTGATTGGCTATGTAAAATGGTGTATAATCTACTATGGCTACAACTGGCGTATGGCCAAAACCGGTGCTTCTACCCTACATCTATTTTTGTGCCGTCCATAAACCACGTGGTCGTTCAAAGAGAGGTAGAATGGAGTAATTCTATCCTAATACCACGATCCATACAAATTTCGGGTCATTCGGGTTACTGTCATTCGGGGAAATGGTATTCGAGGGAATAACATTCGAGTAAGAATCGACCAAAAGTTTTTTAGTGATAATGGTCACTTAAATGTCAGTACATGAAAAAGTATTATTGCCTATCGCTACTTGATATGGTTTGTGGAAAATAAGAATTCTCCATTCTCCATAAACAGGATGTTCTTATTAGTTTTACAACGGTCTTATTTGTCAGAAAGCTCCTGAAGGTTATTATAGTAAATGTAACTTTGGTTTGCGAGTGAAGGCATTAATTATTTCATAGAACAGACAGCACGAATAGTTGCAACGTATATCGAAATCTTGTAAATATCCAATGAACTAGCCCTTAAGAAGCAATAAAACTTTAAATAACTGCTTATTATGAAGAGAAAGTAGAACCACTTGTGGAATATTCCAAACCATAATTCCCTGTAAAATGTAATAATATAAAAATAAAACATTTGATTGAAACTAAAAAAAATCATAAAAAAATCGTATGCAATTTTTTCAATTATAAAATAACATAATCTCATGCTGTATATTGAAATCTCGTTAATATACAATGAATTAGTCCATAAGAAGCAACAAAACTTTGAAGAACAGATTATGCTGAAAAAAGGGGCAAACCTCTTGTGAAGTCTTCCAAACCATTGAGTAAGGTGGGGCAAAAGTTCGACCTTAGTGGTATAATCAAAGTTTCCAGGAAAACAAGAGCAGTTGAAACAAAATTAATACCATACAGTGAAACTTCAACACATTGGCTAAAATTTTGCTGAACAAACCTATGTCAAAATATTTACCCATTTTTAGTTATAACAGTTTCAAAATTGATTGTCTTAAACGAACTTTTGCCCCACCGGTGGGGCAAGAGTTCGAATCTAGTATGGGGCAAAAGTTCGCTGGCTAAAACACAAAAATATCGATACTTTTATGAGAGGCATACTTTACACTAGCCGTAAACTTAAGTTTGACGAAAAATACACACTAAATTATCATCAAAAAATTGCCCAAAACAGGGTTAATTGCAATATACTCAAAAATAGCAGTTTTTCGCAAAACTAAGTGTAAATGTAAAATTTTTGTGACATTTTCCGCACGATCAGACAAATATTGCTAAACTTGAAGATAATATGTGGATTTAAGGCAATTTGCAAATTTTTCCGTGAGTGTATACATGGGTCGAACTTTTGCCCCACTGATTCGAACTTTTGCCCCACTGTCTATGCTATGCTATGCTATGCTATGCTATGCTGATTCGAACTTTTGCCCCACTATGGGCTAAAAATTGTTTTCAAAACATTTAGAGTAAAGTGGGGCAAAAGTTCGAGTGGGGTAAGAGTTTCTTTTTAAGATTTCTAGCTCAATTCAAAACAAATCTTATAAATGTCATGGTGGTTCGAATGGTATTCAAGTAAGAGACTTTCAATCCAAATATCATAAAAATCGATTGAGATTTGGAAAAGATATAGCTATTTGTTGTTTTTCGACGTGAATATTTCGACGTAATTTTTGGTCAAACTTTCGATGCATGGAACCAATTGAAGATAAAATCTTGTTCAATATTTTATGTAGGGGCGTTTCTAGGCCTATCATAAGGTTGCTTTGAGGTGTATTAGTTTTTGCATAAATGCTTGAAAACAATTTTTGGCCCATAGTGGGGCAAAAGTTCGAATCAGCGGGGTAAAAGTTCGACCCATGTATAAAATCACGGAAAAATTGCAAATTGCCTAAAATCCACATATTATCTTCAAATTTAGTTAAATTTGTCTGATCGTGCGAAAATCGCCACCAAAATTTTACATTTCCACTTAGTTTAGCGAAAAATTGCTGTTTTTGAGTATATTACAATTAACCCGGTTTTGAGCAATTTTTTGATGATAATTTAGTGTGTATTTTTCGTCAAACTTAAGTTTACGGCTGGTGTAAAGTATGCCTGTCATAAAAGGATCGATATTTTGTGTTTTAGCCAGCGAACTTTTGCCCCATACTAGATTCGAACTCTTGCCCCACTGGTGGGGCAAAAGTTCGAATAAGACAATCAATTTTGAAACTGTTATAACTAAAAATGGGTAATGTTTTTGACACAAGTTTGTTCAGCAAAATTATAGCCAATGTGTTGAAGGTTCACTGTATGGTATTTGTTTTGTTTTAACTGCTATTGTTTTCCTGGAAACATTGATTATACCACTAATTTCGAACTTTTGCCCCACCTTACTCTATGCAAAAACAAATACACCTCAAAGCATCCTTATGATAGGCTTAGAAACACCCTTATATAAAATGTTGAAAAAGATTTTATCTTCAATTGGTTCCATGCAACGAAATTTTGACCAAAAATTACAATATTCACGTCGAAAAACGACAAATAGCCATAACTTTTCCAAATCTCAATCGATTTTTATGATATTTGGAGTGAAAGTCTCTTACTTGAATATAATTCGAGCCACCATGACATGTATAAGTTTTGATTTGAATTGAACTAGAAATCTCAAAAAGAAACTCTTGCCCCACTCGAACTTTTGCCCCACTTTACTCTAATACCATTTTACAGGCACAACATATATTTAAAACCTTACTTTATTATCCGTCATGTTGAATATCAAATCTTTACATCAGTAAGCAGTATCATTCATACATAATAGAGCTGCTATTAATGAATGCAATTGTTATTCTATTGTATGTTTTCTTCTTTATAGTTCCACAGTCCCTCAGGATTAATTGCTGCCTTTTCAACTCATTTTTATGAAGTTTCAAATGTTGATGTTGATCGTTGAATGCTCGAGAAAACGATATTTTTTTAACAGTAAGAAAGCCATGTGTATCTAGTCCAACAATACTAGAATTTCAATACCCAGAATAGATATTTGAAGCTGGCTCACTAACTCAACTGGCGATGGTGTCCAAGAGACCCTGTACTTTTTTGAGTATACAAATAAAAATAATGTCACAAAAGTTTTTAACGCTCTGACTCAATTATTTCTCCTACAATTGCAAACTTGATTTATCTAAAAAAAAAAAAAAACAAATCTTGGGGATGGCCCATTCTGGGGAATGTTACATTCTGACGAATGGTTTTCTGGCGAATGGTTTTCTGGCGAATGGTAATTTCTGGCAAATGGTTTTCTGGCATATGGTACTTTCTGGCGGATGTCATTCTGGCGAATAGTTTTCTGGCGAATGGTTTTCTGGCAAATATCGCACAATCGCATTTATAAGTGTTGCCCTGATCTACCAGTCAACTTATCAATTTATATGATATGGTGGATCGCTATATATGAGCTCCAAGAGAATACATAAAACTATCCGTGCAGTCAGGACGAAGTTGTGGACTCGCGTCAAGACTCTAAGTTTATGGTTGGTTCGTCTCTGGGCTACCAACGGTGTGCTCGGGTTTGCATAGTTTTCGATAGTTTCATAAGAATTTTTCTCTTCTTTTAAACAAAGGCTATTCTTTCAACTTGTACTGGTTTCATTTCTATTGGCAATAATATTGCTTATATTTTAAATGGGAATTTTCCCTTCTTTAAATCATTTATTGTAATACTGATATAATAATTGTTTGCATTACACTAGCTTAAATTTTCATAAGAGATTTTTTCTTCTTTTGATCATAGGCTGTTCTTTCATATTTTAATAATTTTCATAGTTAATAGAACTAACGTTTATGATAAGTTTATAGTCCTAATAAAAACGACTCGCTGAACACTTACGTTAAAAAGGCTAACTGTTTCTCCGTTGTGAAAAGAAGAAGCTAAACTTGTGGTTGCTAGAAATTATTAAGTTTACTAAGTACTATCAGAAGGATTGAAGCAAATCGATGCTACAGAAAGACGAATAAGTCGTAAACCGTTTTAGTAACAGTCAAAAGCTGACTACAAACGCAATACAAAAACTATGCTGGCAGATATTACTGCTAGCAGAGAAGAGAAAAATTGTTTCTGACATGACGTTCTAACTGGGACAAAGTCTGCTTATCCATTCCATGTGCATATTAGTTCTCCCACAGTAATCAACTGATAATATTTTTCGCAAATTGACAAAGAAATTCTATACCCTCGAAAATAGAAGAATTTGCCAACCCGAAAAGATTCTCGATAGGCGGGATTGGAATCCACGACAATTATCTGTGGTTCGCGTTGATCTTTACAAATATGACACTCAGGCAAATGGAATTGAAATACATACAAACCCTTTATGAAAAGTCACCATGAGAAATCGGATTAAAATTCACACATTTGCCTTGTCAAAAAAGATTTGAGAACAAAAAATCGAGTCAAAGACCTTGGGCGCTTTCATCAAAAATTTGAATTTTGATAGTCCAGTTCGCTTCGTGTAGGGTTCTTGTAAGCCCTTCAGTTCTGGCAGTTCTATCGCAAAACAAAATCCGCGAAAGTTTATTATTGGTGCATTCCGGGAAGTGGCATTCCGGGAAATGGGTTTCCGGGAAATGGGTCATTCCGGGAAATGGATTCCGGGAAATGGGTTTCCGGGAAATGTCATAGAATCATTCTTTCAAAATATACTAATTTTCTTTATTAATGAACATGATTATATTTAGGGGAACTTTTCTTTGAATTATAAATATATTTTGTATGGTAGAAAACAATTAAATAAACGGATTATAGGAGATTTTTTAGTACCTCAGTACCGGTATTCCAGTTTAAAAATAAATACATATTACGGGCATTTTTCGATAATCGCATGTTAAATACGATTTGTTCGCGTCTGATTTTTTTTATGCTTCCACGTATGCAGTCTATGAGCTGATACACAATATCTGCCTTGAATCAGTCACAATACCAAAATGTGTCAAAAATGGAAATCTCAAACAACAAGCAACAAACATTTTTTCAGGGTACTTCGCTGATATGATCAGTATTCAGTATATTTTATATTTTTATCCTTCATAAAAAAATCCTTATTTTCGTTTCAAACCAGCAATGAGCTTGTACAGAAGTTGAATATTGTTGTGGAGAAAAAGACCAACATATTTCCCCGTCATAAAATATGCGAATGTGTTAATAAGAACTTTTATATTTTGCTCCTTCATGCCCCTAAAGCAGAAGAGTCCGGTTTTGCTAAGTTTTATTTTAGAAAGTACCCTTTGATTCTGAAAGGACGTTCTACAGTCGACTCATGACATCTCTCAAAAAGTTTAAAAATACTGCTCTTAGTATGAAATACGAGGAAAATTCAAAATTTAATTTTATTTGAAATATAATGCTTTTCAACTTAATGTTTTAAAGCCACTACCATAGCCATAAACTTATTACTTGTTTTTTTTTTTTTTTTTGCCAAAATAAGTTCCGTTCACAAACGATTGAGTTACGTTGTACCTTAGTGTCCGAAAGAATATTTAACTTGGAACTGCCATAGTTACCAAGCGCCAAGCGAAACGAAAGAAGTAGGAGCGTGATTTTGATGGAGTAGTAAAATTTTAATGCGAACCCATGGGTAGGGAAAAATTATAGTCGTTCGGAAAAAGCTCCTCTTGCCGCCAGGTGAATGCCAAAACGATGTTCTCGCTAGGTTGGTACGTGTCGGGTAGTGCATGCAGAAAGAGAGCAAACATCCGCTTTCCCCCTTGGTAAAGTGCGAAAAGAGCATATGTAAGCTGTTTGTGAAAGTCGAGAAACTTTTGAACCAGTTAGCTAATGAGAATGATAATAGAAACCGCTGAGGTAACGAGTTTCCGCCAATTTAATATGCAGAAAAGAAGAAAGAAAAGCACGTTAAATTTTTAATCCCGTCGGTAATTATCCGGTTGATTTCACGTTTAATTTATTCACCAAGGAAATTGTTTCCTTCGTTTTTCTAACCTGTCAGGAGCAAATGGATTGTTTGTTCGAATAAACGTTTGATTGTGTTTCGCTATCTCGAACGTAATGTGTAACACAAAATGCAACCTTGCTCAAGATTCGACTTAAACAACGTGCAGAATATTTGATATCTTTATTTTTATCGATTTTAAATGAGCAGTGTTGCCAGCTTCAATTATCTGCATATAACGCCTTCTTATAATTGACTCTTTTGATAACAGTCGAACAGTGTTGTCATCTTTTATCAGAATATAAGAACTTAATTGGTCACTCCTTAAAATACATACAAAAGTGCTTTGTCCATATCTCTGTGAACACAAGTCTAATTGAGTTCTGTTTGATCCTTCGATCTTGACGCTTGCTCCTGTAAGGCAAGCGACGAACACGGTGGGGCGAGCGGCGGGCGGTAAATCATGCTCATGCTCATCTCTGTGAACACAAGTCTAATTCAAATTCGCTATGGCGCATTAGAAAAGCCACTTTTTTTTTTTCTATCTTTTTTAACGAGATTTTTAGCCCTGGGCTAGTTCATCTCGGGACCAACGGCTTTACTTCCCTTCCGAAGGAAGTCGTCACTGAAATTTTTTTGTGACTATCTCGGGGATGGGATTCGATCCCAGGTCCTCGGCGTGAGAGGCGTGTGTTCTAACCTCTACACCAGATCCGTCCCCAGAAAAGCCACTGCTTTATTCTTATTTCGTAGGTTTTTCGTCATAAACATTTTTAGAATTTAGTTAACTAAATTTTAACTCAAATAAGAAAAATACTTCCGTTTTTGCATCCTGCCATCTTCGTCGGTTGACCCCCCCCCTTTGTTGCGCCACTGTAAACGATGATATGGTTATCGCAGCTAGTAAGGAGATAAAATCGTCTACGGGATGTGGACCGGATGGTATATCATCACTTGTCATAAAACGGTGTGTGGACACGCTTGCAAAACTGTTAACTGCAGTATTCAATCTTTCCTTTTCAACCGGTGTCTTCCTAAACTGCTGGAATTATTATTATTTATATATTCATCTAGTCTGGTAGCTAATTATAGCTTAATTTGAAACCAGCAACAATGTAATTTTAAGATCGCACATTGATATCTATCATATATGATGGAGTCCTTTTGTTACAATCGATTCGCTATAATTATACAGGTTTCGTTCGTACTGTGTAGGGTTAAAATTTTTTTGAAACTTTAGGTGGTTCAGTTGAAACACAGCCTGGTAAATATACTTTCATAGCTGCCTATTTGCCTTTTCAATGCTCTGGACAGCAAGTTAATTTGCTGCAAACTTATTTGCGAAAATTGACTCGCAATAGGTCAAATTTTTTTGTCATTGGTGACTTTAATGCCAAACATTGGTCATGAAATAATTCTCAAAGTAATTCCAACGGCAGAATTTTATTAGATGAGTGCTCTTCAGGATATTTTTCTATTCAATACCCTGATAGCCCTACATGTTATCCCTCTTCTAGAAATCTATCTACGATTGATTTGGTCTAAACCGACTCTAGTCATCTTTGTAGCCAAGTTACTCATGCTGATTTTGATTCTGATCATGTCCCTGTTACAGTTCAAATATCCCATGAAAAGATTCTCATTCCTATCAACTCCACTTTCAATTATTTTCGAGCCAACTGGAATATATATAAAACATATATTGACTCTAATCTTGATGTTAACATTTTTTTACAAACAAAACTTGATATTGACAATGCTCTTGAAAGTTTAACAAATTCCATTGTTGAAGCCAGGTGCATTGCAATTCCAAAATGTGAAGTGAAATTTGAATCTGTGATTATAGACGATGATCTTAAACCCTTGATCCGTCTTAAAAACGTGAGGAGAAGGCAATTTCAACGCACTCGCGATCCTGCTATGAAGATTATATCGCAGGATTTGCAAAAAGAAATCAAGAAACGTTTTTCCCATTTAAGAAACAAAAATTTTGAAAATAAAATTTCTCAATTGGACCCTGGCTCTAAGCCCTTTTGGAAATTATCTAAAATTTTGAAAAAACCTCAGAAGCCAAAACCGGCATTGAAAGAGGAAAACAAAATATTACTAACTAATTGCGAAAAAGCTCAAAAACTTGCTATGCAGTTTGAAAGAGCGCACAATTTTAATTTAGGACTTACTAGTCCAATTGAAAATCAAGTTACTCAGGACTTCGAAAATATTCACAATCAAGAGAACATTTTCGAAAATTCCTGGGAGAATGATTTGGAAAAAAATGAAAACTATCATTAAAAAAATCAAAAATATGAAAGCTCTTGGCGATGATTGAATTTTCTACATTCTCATCAAGAAACTTCCAGAAAGTAGCTTATCATTCTTAGTTGATATATTTGCTAAATGTTTTCTATTAGCATATTTCCCTGACAAATGAAAAAATGCTAAAGTTGTACCAATTTTGCAACCAGACAAAAATCCAGCAGAAGCTTCTAGCCATCGTCCAATCAGTTTGCTTTCCTCCATCAGTAAACTTTTTGAAAAGGTCATTTTGAACAGAATGATGGCCCACATCAGCGAAAATTCAATTTTTGCCAATGAACAGTTTGAGTTCCGCCATGGTCATTCGACCACTCATAAACTTTTACGTGTAACAAATTTGATCCGTTCCAACAAATCTGAAGGCTATTCTACTGGTCTTGCTCTTCTAGACATAGAAAAAGCATTCGACAGTGTTTGGCATGAAGGTTTAATCGTCAAATAAAAGAACTTTAATTTTCCAACATACATTGTTAGAACAATTCAAAGTTATATGTCAAATCGTACACTTCAGGTTAATTATCAGAACTCCAGGTCTGAAAGACTTCCTGTAAGAGCTGGTGTTCCTCAAGGCAGCATTGTGGGACCAATAATACAATATTTTCACATCAGACTTACCTGAGTTACCTCAGGGATGTCAAAAATCCTTGTTTGTGGATGACACAGGCCTCTCCGCCAAAGGACGAAGTCTGCGTGTCATCTGTAGTCGATTGCAAAAAAGTTTGGATATTTTTTCTTCATACTTGCAAAAATGGAAGATTTCTCCTAATGCTTCCTAACTTATAATATTCCCACATAAACCAAAGGCTCTTTATTTGAAACCTTCAAGTAGACATGTTGTCACGATGAGAGGGGTTCCAATTAGTTGGTCAGATGAAGTTTAGTATCTAGGGCTCATGCTAGATAAGAATTTAACTTCCAAAAATCACATTGTGGGCATTCAAGCCAAATGTAATAAATATGTAAAATGTCTCTATCCCCTTATTAATAGAAAATCAAAACTTTGTCTTAAGAACAAGCTTTTGATATTCAAACAATTTTTCAGGCCAGCCATGTTGTATGCTGTACCAATATGGACTAGCTGTTGTAATACCAGGAAGAAATCTCTGCAGAGAATTCAAAATAAAATTTTGAAAATGATTCTGAAGCTTTCTCCCTGGTAAAGTACCAATGAGCTACATAGAATATCCAATGTTGAAACATTGGAACAAATGTCAAATAAAATAATTATTAATTTCAGGCAAAAATCGTTACAATCTTCTATTGTCACGATAAATGCGTGATATATTAGGTTCAGTTGGGTTAAGTTAATTTAAAAAGGTTTTTTTTTCTCTTATAAGCAGGTGAAATCATCTCACCTGTAAGAAATCTGAACTGCTACGGCAAATGAAATGCAATATATTGTTAACAAAATGTTAATAAAATCTTAAATTTGTTTTACCAAATTAGAATGAAAGTGTTGTCTAATAACACACATCTCCTAGATATAAGAAATGAATGCAATGTTTGAAATGATACTAATAATGATATTAAAAAAAAATTAAAAAAATATGTGACTATAGACGTGTCTTCTGTTAGTATAAATTTGATTTCGTCACTTAATGTCTTAGTTTTAAGAATTTTGTCATTTGGCTGGCCATTTTACCTGTTGACTAATAATAAATAAAGAAATAAATAATGTTATTAGAACCGTTATATTATATTACTTGTGTAGCACTTGCAAAATTTTGGCGAAAAAATCAGAAAATTATGTATTATTATTGAAATAGTTATTAGATTAATTTTGCAAAGATCTTGGTTCACTTTTTAGTATGGTGAATCGTTCAAAAGTTCGGGTCAAATTACGGATTATTATTGCGGTAAACTCGCAGCTATTCAGATGGGCCAAGCTGAAGGTCGTGGGTACGAATCCTACTGGTCCAGGATCTTTTCGTAAATTAAATTTTCTCGACTTCTAAGGCTATGGAGTAGCTTCGTGCCATAACAACACGAAGCCGAGAAGCAGGCTCTGTCCTAGTTTAACGTCAGAAAGAAAAAGGTGCAGATGAAGAAGCTTTGTTCAATTATACCAAACAAAGGGATTATTTATTACAATTCACTTTCTTGAACACAGTTTTCGACTTAAGTTTCATACAAAAGCTCTTAATGTATTTTTCTGCTTAAATCTGTTTGCTGTTCAATGGCTTTTAGTGCGTTGTCCTAAATTATGCAAAAAATGTATTTCATCTTGGGTTCGAATGACCTTCAAAATTCCATCGTGATAAGTCCCATCAAACATTCCACAGCTGTTCTCGTGTAAGTACATGCATCTACCGGCTCTCAACGTCACTTCCATACACAGCTTTTGACGTTTCAGAAAACTTTCGCCATTCCTTGCCAACCCCAACTCAATTTGCCACCTTCTCGGATCGACTTGTTACGTGTAGGTAGAATGTTCCGTCGCGCATGAAGCCAAAAAGTTCGGTGATAAATCTAACGAAATAAGAGAGCAGATTGCAAGCTGGCACTGACAGAAACATCAAATAATAAACTTTTCGCTCTCCGTATACAAACACAAACATTCAGAACAGTATCGTAAACATAGAATTCCCACCGCTGAGTACCACGCCATTGAATGCGGCCTTTTTAAACGGTAGTTAGTGAACCGCGGAAAACCGTAGGTAGCACTTCAAAGAGAAATGATCGTAAAATGCAATTTAGCTCCCTCGCATGTCTCCCTAATTTTTGCCAGACTTGTTTGGATAAAGAAAATCATATCAAGCTACAGAGTCTGTAATAAAAATGGTAAGATGATATGATTTCATGATTTTATCGCATAAAAAATGCGTGGGAAAGATTTTACTTGCTAGGATGAATTCCTATGACATCAGTATTTCAGTTATCAGTTTGAATACTTTAATTACACACGATGTCTGAACCAGACTATTTTACAAATCGAATGTACATCGGGTATTTTCTTGCCAGAGTTCAGTATTTTTGCTATTTTTTCATAATCGGACAGTTTTTAAATTTTCCATCGGTGTTTTTTTTTAATCTTTCACTTTTTAGCTATTTTTCATACTAAAACCCATGAAAATCCTGTTTTTAAGCATTTCAGCCCATACAAAATATGGAAAAAAAATCACTGATGGAATATTTCAAAACTTTCCAATTATGAAAATAAAGACCAAATAATAATCTCTAGCGAGGAAATATTAGATGTACATTCGATTTTTATAATCGCCTGTTTCAGACATAGCATGAGTTTCTTTGCTAACAAAATATTACACAATTCTGAAATGAAATGGTAAATTGTGACTTGGCTTGGTTCATTTTAAAGATGTTTGAAAGTTTGAGGATGCAAAAATTTTAAATTACACTTTCACTTCTTACACAGTTTGCACCGGTGTCGATCGCTACCCGAACATTCCCCTCGCAGAGAGCAAAAGTCAAGCAGATTATTTTAAATACTTAAGTCTGACAGAAAAAAAATGCTCCCCCTACCGTGTTCTACATTTGACTCACAAAACCTGCTGCCATCGCCATTATCAATCTCGAGTTTGGTCCTATTCAGGCGGAGAAAAAGCAGATGGGAAAAAAAGAAAGCACGGGAAATACGAATGGACGGCGAAAGTTCTTGGAACTTTCTGAATAGAGGAAGAAAATGGTACAAAATGCGTCGAACCGATGACCTATCCTTCTTAATTTAAGTCAGACTAAATTGGGCTCTTCTAGATTGAAATCAACTTGTGATTTTTAGTTTATCAATAAACTTGACACATTTTTGTTTCAAGCAACAAAATACCGCTTTTTACTAAATTAAAGGTTGCTTAATTCATTGCCATTTTTCTAAAATATCTTAGCGTGTCTAGTTTTTGAGAGATTGACTGTTGAAAATGCAAAATTTGACTATTTCAGCCGTTTTGCATGCAAGTCTGACAGCTTGTATAATAATTTATTTGCTTAATTTGCCACAGAATTCAAACTTCATGTGTATAACAATTATTATCGAGAAGGTTCATACTAATATTGATGCTCAAAAGTTATTTTTTAAGGGTTCGAAAAGTATTGTATTTTGCCATATAAGAGAAACGAAGAATTTTGTATGGAGATTGTAAGCATGTTAGAAAAATCGATTTCATCTAAATTTGATCGTGCAATTCTAACCAAATTATATCAGTGTTTTATACAACTTTGGCGACTTGTAGCTAAAAATTGTGACGTGCATGAATATTTCTGAGAATGGCATCAGATACAGCAACCCGAACTCTGCTAGAGACACAAAAATTGATGTTTGAGACATGCAGGAATGTCATTTTTGTTATGCTATGTAAAGATATTTCCAAACTAGATGGAATGAGAAGAGAGCTCTTGAACTCTATCAGGTGAGTCAAGGTTTCCTTCCAAAACGCAAAAATGAGACTACCGCATTTTGCCGGAAACCCTTGAAAATCGCAAACTACAACTTGAACATCTTGAACAGAAAAGGTACAAATTCTTCACTTATGACGAAATAACTGAACGCCTCACAGTGCGTTGAATGTATGGAGATGCGGGACAAAAATGAAAACTGGAAGAACAAGTCATTTGAGCACCTTGGTATGGAAAAGAAAGTTGTTTCTGGTCAAAAGAGCTACAATTTGCATAAATGACATATAATATACGCATAATCGCAATACTGTCCCAAGCACCAATCTCTTTTTTTTTCAAGGAAAACCTAGAAATTTGTACTTTTATTACTCATAATTATGTAAGAAGTTATTTGCAAATGTGTCCCTTCTCGCTCGTCGCTGCAAAAGTGACTTATACGCCTCCAAGTAAAAAAGTCGGTTTTATTTTTCTTTTTCAGTTTTTTTTATATATTTGAATAAAATCTTGGAAACCACATTTAAGATATATTATTTTAAGCAATAACTTGCTCTGGTGTAATGTCTGGTTGAGCCGAGACCACATAGCGTCGCAAGATTTTCGTATTTTTTATCACAAACAACTCATTTTGATACTTGTGCTGGTTAAGGAGTATATCTAAAAATAGTCAAAAATCTCGAAGAGTTGCAGGGAATTGCAGCTGTATCTTTCAGACCTTTCAGAGGACACTCTAAGAAACATGTCTGTGCTAGTCTAAATGTTGCTGAAAACATGCGACAAAATCTAGTTTTTCTGCTACTCCGACAACTGTCACTTTTGACGCTTGTTGTAGTGGTTTTAGTGCTTTGTATAGCTTATAAATACATGTTTCAATTACGGGTGATATCAATAAACACTTGTGGATACTTATTATCGCCAAATAAAATAATTTGAAATTTGATTTTTGTCTATGGAGCAACGCACTGTGGCGTTTGTTTGAGTATGTTTTTAAAAATCTCTAAAGTGGCTATAAAGCACCTGATGAGATCAAAAGTGAAAAAATATGGTTTCTTGGATTTTTTCTAGTCTGAGTATTGTACGGAGATTTCCAGATTGGACACGGCGGTTCTACACCGCCGTTCCTCAAATCGCTGTTCAAATCGTCGGTCGATGAAAGAGAGAGATGTATTCGAAATCGACTGATTCTCTGACATTTTTGTATACACCGTTGCCGTTGGTTCAACACGTACGTTAGATTGCCTTTTCACTACCACGATTTTTGTGTGGTTTGTTTTGATTCCTTTTGACAATTGTTTTTATGTTGCTTATGCTACGAGCTGGAGGGAAGCATATTTTGAGGGGTGTTTTGATGCATATTTGGAAAATTTTATTTTGGTTCAGTTTTCATTTACTTAAATTTCAATCAAATATTTAGAAATGTGTTCGAAACTGGACTTCAATGTAATGGATATATCTAGAATCGTCTATTCACAGATGTTTTATGTGAATTGTGAGTAACTGCGAGCCACAATCCTATTGAGTTAGAGGATATTCAAACCGCTTGAATGTATTGGAGTGCCCCTTGAAATTTACCGCTGATTTCAAACCAGCTGAAGCAATATCCTTTCAAATCCATCTTCCAAGAAAATTCACAATACAACCAAAAATCTTTTTACACTCGCTTTATTTACACTTCCTCTTTAAACACTCCAAATTCCACCTAGTCTGATGGCGGCCAACACGAACCAATAAAGGTAATATGGATATTTCTAGAACGGAACTGATGAGGAAATCTCGCTGAGCTTTACCAAATGACCTATGTAACAATGAAAGATTATTTCCTCTATTGCTATCTATTGATTATCATATTGCAATATTACACCTTTTGGAAAGTTCTTTACTGTGGATCAAAAGAGAATGTTCGTGGCTATTGGTTCGTAAAAAAAAAAGATTTTACTGAAGAGGTTAATGTGCCTCAGTTATTGATTAAAGAGAGAGCAAACAAATAGAGCCTCTCAATGTCAGAGGTCTTTTAAAAAAGTTACACGAGAAATGCCGGAAAGCGATGTCTGACGCTATTTCAGAATCCAAGATGGTAACTTCCGGTTTGTGAAACTCACTTGAAACCCATGCCATATGAGTATTCTTGGAATAAGACCGATAAGTAGGTGATGGAAATCGATGTCTGACGCCAATAGAAGTTTTGAAATCTAAGACGGCGACTTTGTAAAAATCAGTTAAAATCTATGCAATATTGCTATAATGGGGTCCAGATAGCCGTAGCGGTAAACGCGCAGCTATTCAGTATGACCATGCTGAGGGTTGTGGGTTCGAATCCCGCTGGTCAAGGATCTTTTCGTAAAGGAAATTTTCTCGATTCTCAGGGAATAGAGTATCGTCGTACCTGCCACACGATATACACATGTAAAAATGGTCAATCGGCAAAGAAAGCTCTCGGTTAATAACTGTGGGAATGCTCATAAGAACACTTATCTGAGAAACAGGCTTTGTCCCAGTTGGGACGTAACGCCAGAAAGAAGATGGCTATTCTTGAAATGGGACTGATGAGTAGATAATAGAAATCGATACTTTACGCCATTTTGGGATCAAATATGGTGACTTCCAGTTGGTGAAAATCACTTAAAACCCAAACAATATGGGTAGCCAATAAGCATTTGAATAAGCCGCAGATCAGACTGCAAATAACATATGATATGCTTAATGCCCTATTGAAGCAGTTTGACTGCTTAGCTGTCTAGTGACAGAATCCGCACTGCTATTCAAAATTTGTAGGCTACTAATCAGCATTTTAACTGCACAAGCTGTTTTCGACTCAATGCAACTAAAATGCTCTTCCGTTGCTTCCCAATAGCAAAGAAAGAAGAGTTTGGATGACACGTTATTAATCTGACAGTATATTCCTTCTTTCTCAAACACATAGTACGTTCGCGTGGCTCACATCGGCTTCTGGCGATATTGTTTCTATCCTTTTCCCTTCCCTTTGTCTTTTAGTTGACCAAAATGTTGGGACAGAAGGCTGAGAAGAAAGCCAACGATAAAATTTTATCCGGGTTTTGATCTTTATGAATATGACTTGCTAATTCTATACTACTGCTGATGGGTATGAAATATTAAATCTGCAAAATTCTACAGAGGAATTGAGAAACTATGTTTACAGCTATTATTTCTAATTAGTAGCAATATTTCTGATTTGCATGTCAAAATTACCCTGCTCTAGAGATTTACACAGGAGAAATTAACAAAATGATGGTTTAAATACGGCATCAAATCAGTGCTGCTCATCCATATGGCACATACTGGAGCGCGGCAGAACAAAATTTTGATACCGTCGGGTGTACGTACCCGAGGAGGAACAAATAACTCCCCAATAACTTATGCATACCATTTTTTGGTATCATACCAAAATTAGGTATTGTTCAGATGTCAATACCTCAATTTGGTATTATAATGGTACTGAAAAAAAATCTTTAAAACAATTAAAAATACTTCATTGAGGTATTAAACAGCTATTGAGGTCTGCTGGAGGTATTGAACTACAATTGAAAAATTTCATTTTTATATGAAAATCCATCAAGTATTATTGAGGTATTACAATACCTGATCTAGTTATCAGTTTGGTGTTCGTAGAATATGCTTGAGATATTATTTGAGGTATTTTACCTCTTATGCAGGGCTAATTCATACCTCATTCAGGTATGTAGTATTGGAAATGATCTGGTATGGAATACCTCAATTTGGTATTCAGTTGTTATTTTCTTCTGCTCGGGTACGAATCGCAGTCGTTATTCGAAGCAAAATAAATATACAATCAAATGATTGACAGCGTGCGGACGCGGGAGAAGCAATGCAGAAATGGGAAAAGAAATGGAGGTATTGAAGTACTATTGAAAATAAAAAAAATCATTTTTATATTAAAATCCATCATGTATTATTTAGGTATTACAATACCTGAGCTAGTTATTGATTTGGTATTTGTAGAATATATATGATATATTATTTGAGGTATTATGCCTCTCATTAAGGCTATGCGAAATACCGAACGATTCCGTCAAACACGTTTCGAAACAAAATTGCGCGGAATTCCACGGAACTCAAACAAGCGAAATTTTTATTTAGCGATTTCATTTCGTATCGCAAAATTGCAAAAAAATTTCCACGGAAAATTGAACGCAAACGGAATGCGTTCGTGTGCTTCTATTTACTCCTATGTAGTCGCCCATATTTAATGCACCCAAATGTCAAAACTAGCATTTCACAATATTTTTTCGGGAAGTGAGTCCCCAATGTTCTGAATTCACCCAAGTGGCGGGTCCATTTATTGCGTAAGGCAATTTTCGGGTTTTTTCAACCCCACCTCCCTCCATGATAAGATTTTATATATGAAAATAATAAATAGCTTGTATGGCGCGTAAGAAACCTCAAACCTCTCCTCTCCCCATAATCCCTTACGTAATTAATGGACGGCCCCGTTTGCTCTCTTACTTTCAAAAGTAGTGATTCACAATTAACACTTGTCCGACTAAGATATTCGTCACTTACACAGACGTCGAAGCCTCGAAATCAGTTGGAACGCTAAATTCAACCCACTATATCTCGGCTGTCCTAAGCATGATTTACAAAATTTTGGCACCTACAGAAATGTATAGGCTTCTAGATTCATGTCAGATTTTTGAAATATTTTTGGGAACTACTGTTTGATTTGTAGTACAGTCATCTCTCCTATACTCGATATTGAAGGGACCGTCAAGTTAGGGAGGTACCGAGTTACAGAACACAAAATCAATGCAACTGCGATCCAAGGGACCATCGAGTTGGCCATGAAAACCAATTTGTACTATGGTTCTCTAAGTCGATATCAGAATACGGAATATCGAGTAAGAGAGAGTTAACTGTACTTAAAACACCGGAGCAAGTCCTTAAAAAAAATCGAAATTTTGCCAATGCCTGCACACAACTTGAAATTTATCGCGATAACCTCTTGATTTTTTTTTATTGTATGATGAGTGTATAAGCGTAACCAAACAAATGGCTTCGAATTTTTGATTGTTAGCCATTCAAATAACTGCAATATATTTACAAAACTGCGTAGAATACAGAAAAAAATACATTTTCAACTATGACTTGAAATTTATCGCGATGACTCAAACATTTTATGATTCTAAAATATACTCATATTTAAGGCCATCAAATTTGCAGCACACCGATAATAAATTTCTGTACGAAAAACTACAACATCTTCACAAAATAGTGAAAAATACAGAAAAATACAGGTTTTCAACAGAAATTTCATATTTATCGCAATGACTCATCAGTTTTATAATTTTTAACTCTTTGTATGTTCATGAGAAACAAATTTGCTGAACATCGTTGATAGCTGTTTGTTCAAAGAACTACAATAGTTTCACAAAATCTTGTATAATACAGAAAATTCTTATATTTCTTTTGCAATTTATTGATTGCCTTCTAGATCAATAAAGAGATTTGAAATATTTTTAGTTATAAAAATAAATATATTTACAGAACATTTTTGATGTTTTTTAAAGAACAACAACAGTTTCACAAAACTGTGAATAATACAGGAAAAATACGATCCTAACAACAGTTTGAAATTTATTGCAATGATCATGGATTTTGTGATTTTAAAATATTGTCATATCTAGGGCTACCAAGTTTTCACAATATAACCGATGAAATTTTATTGAAGGAACTACAAAATTTTCACATATTACTATTATATAATATAATACAAAAATATTCTGTTGCTACCGACGTTTGAAAATGTTATCATCTATATAATTTTCTAAACCGTTGTGTATTTTCAAGAAAAATAAGTGTGCTCAAAATTACTAGAAGCTGTTTGTTCCAAAAACAACAATATTTCAACAAAATCATGTATAATACAGAAAAAAATTCGAAGTATTTATTCTTCCGGAAGAGAATCATTCTATCAAGAACTTTTCGTTCCCTATCAATTGTCACTTTTCGACGTTTTGTCACCCAACTACAAAAGACGATGATGAATCCGACCAGTTTTTGCTGATTTTTTTTTTCATTTTTTTACTAGCATCATTTTAAACATTACATTTATTTCTTATGTCTAGGTTTTCTGTGTTATTAGACAACAGTACCATCCAACAACATATTACATTTCATTTGCCGCAGAAGTTCAGATTTTCTACAGGTGAGTTGATTTCACTTGCTAATAAGAAAAAAAAAGTTTTTGTTGAATCAAAAATTGCAGTTGTTCGCCTAAGTAATTCGCTCAGGAGAAAATTGATGAGAAGAAATTATGTGAATATTTTGTTCAAAAGTGTATGAACATCTATACATGTTTACATATTTTTGCTCGGATATTTTTATATTACCAATTTTGTAATCTGTTTGTCGTGCTTTGAAAACAGATACAAAAACTGCTCTATTTTTTATAATTATTACATTGAGAAAATTTTAAATCGTAAAAAAAAAACTACTATGAAAACGCATCTATAGTCAGAGCCTGTTCTGTATTATTCGTGGTTTTGAGAAAATATTGTAGTTCTTAGAGCAAATGTTGAGAAAGTTTGTATTTTTTTTAAAACCTATTAACGGTTTTGAAAAATAAAATCAATTAGTCATCTTGGTAATTATGAAACAAGGGCAGAAGTAGTATATTTTTGTTTTATATGGTTTTTTGTTAAAATATTAAAGTTTTCTAACGAAATTTATTCGGTTAATTTATACAAGCTTGCAAACTCTGAACGATAACATTTCATTTAACATTTTCAAATCATAGAACCCAAGTAACAATTTCAGTACTTTTTGATCTTAGATGTTATTTATGGAGGTTTTATTAGAGATGTATTCATTCCTAACAGATTTAATAAAGCATTGCAAAGTGCCAAACGTTCTTTTCTTTAAAACCCACTTTAAAATGCTTTGTAGATATCTACAAGAGCTACCGTTAAAACTTATTTGCTGGCCACATTTGTTGATAATAAATTGTATTTTGAAAGAGCTGTGTAGTGTCTATTAAAACCTAAATATAAAACCTCATCTTGCTTGTCTTGTCCGAGCATGGGTAAAACTTCTAAGACTACACTAAGTCATGTTAAAGCCTTCTTAAAACTCAACTGTCTGATGCATGTTATTGGAATGCAGTCTGCGTGTGGTTATCAATATCATTATGTTGATAATGATAATCATGTAGTGAATTAAGGATTAATCAGAACGCAAACAAAGAAATGACAAATATTCCTCTCGAAGAATTAACAGACAACTGTATAAAGCATATTTTTCCCATGCTTGCCTGAACTTCCTGTTCTAGTGGGACAACTATGCTGCACACAACAGCTGAGCTACACGAAAAAAGCTTTCATTTTTCAGGCACTTATCACTTACCGTTTTCTGCATCAGTACAGCCGATCAAGCACGGCGGGCTTCATTATAACAATTATAACGGCACAAATTTAATATAATGACTTGCATCACAAAACTTAATCTTCCGATTTGTTTACCTTTTTGACAGCACTAGCTTTCCTGAGTGCATTGAGTTTAAGTCAAGGCTCTTAAAAAACCTATTTGTCTTAGTGCAGAACAAATATTCTGATTTAGGAATATTTTAGCCAGTGAGGGTTTTGCGCACGGGTTCTTAAGATCAAAAGCGTTTATGAATGATTATATTGTTCAGAATAATCACCAATTGATCTTAAACTATCTCAGACAAGACCAGCAAGATTTAACTGGATGGAATCCATTTTTATTGTCGCTGTTTCGGATTGATAATTACAATATCCGTGGGAAATTTCAATTTACGATTGAGATGAGCATGAAATCATTCTGAAACTGGCATGGAGTAAAATATTAGATAGCCAATAATGATGTCGTAACTGTGGCGCGTTGCTGTAAATCGAAAATTTTTATTTCATTCCACCAGTAAATTTTTATTGGCAGGAATTTTACGCGATCGTAAGGAAATTTTCTGCCATGCAAAAAATGATTATTTTAATTGATTATTATGAGTCGGCAGACATCATGACGGTTTCAATATCAAAAAAGGTTATGGTTTATAAACAACTTATCGGTTGATGTTTGTTCAATCATAAGCTCTTAACATTGGTTTTATTCCGTGTATTAGGATATCTTCAAAGATTTAATACCGCTAGTTGAGCTCAATAAGTCTATACAATAGCTCTTAAGAATGTTTTATAGCATACTACAAGGGTAGATGTATTCATACGATACAAAACTAAGAAGTTTAGAAACAGTTTTAAGGTATAGTCTTAACAACCTCCTGTAGTGTGGGCTTTTAGGGCTTAACGGAGATTTATCAAAGGTTTATTAAGGTTATTAAGACTAATAAGTTCTAAAAAGAGTTTTAACGATGTGGTGGTAACAACAGCTTGTAGTAAATGAAAAAACTAAAAATGTTACTTGGGAATCCATGGAACTTTGTGGTCAATTTCAGGTTGTTATTACGATCACACTTGTCTGGTATTTTCCATAGTTTTGTGGAAATGTTTTAATTCTTAAAAATCACCATTTCCCCGAAAAAGTCCTATTGTAATTGACATACTGAAAGTTGTTCATGATACTGCTGCCAAAAGGTATTTAACGTGCTAGCTGATGTTAGATTAGATACAAACTGATTAATTTGATACAAAATCCAGGTGTTTTAAGTAACAGATGTTCAATATAATTTGCCTTCGTGCATTGGACTCAAAGCAAATAAGATTTTTTAGTGATAGCCTGATAAAAAAGCGAGTACATGATAGGCAGTTTCATTGGAAGCGATATTTTTTGAGTAAAGATATTTGGCTTATGGACATTTGGCCGAATGAACGTTCGGCTTAGTTTTGCCTTCTTTTAATAATATGCTGTTTTTTATATTTACACTGTTTCAATATTTAGTGGCACATAACACAGAATACTTCAATTTGAATTTTTCCTTCTTTTAATGATAGGCTGTTCTTGCACATTGTTTTGCATTTTAACGCAAAGATGCCTGATTCGGTAAACGTCCTCATGTCATTTGTCCACTAGTATAAACGTAATTTCATTATACTTAGTTACAGTAGCTGCAGTGAGTCCATTAATCCATAGAATCTAATATACCCTGCACTACATAATTAAATTTCGAGTCTTCTTTCTAGAGACTTTAAAAAGACAACATGCTTTTTTATTAATTTTCTGACAAAGAATATTAGTTTTCCAGATAAAAATCTTTTTTTTATGTCTTGGATAGAAACATTTTTGCCCAATCGTCAATTTTTCCGAAAAGTTCCTAAATCACTAATTTAATAGAAAATGCTTGTTCACAAAAAAAAAAAACAATTAAGGTGAAGGTGAATCAAAGCCAGACCTCAATGTTCAAGAGCACAAATCTGGAGAGCCAAACATCCGTTTAAGCTGAAAACTTAATCGATTGGTCACCAGCTAGTGACCAATCGATTAAGATTTCAGCTTAAACTGATGTTTGGTTCTCCAAATTTGTGCTCTTGAAAATTTGAGGTTTGGCTTGGATTTATATTCACCTTAAGAGTAGATGAAAAGCATTGAAAATGTTGGATCAAAATATTAGAATTTGTAAAATTCGTTCTTACAATTGTATTTGAAGTACCGTAATCCGGGGGCAAATTGATCACTTTTTAGAACTTTTGGTTTTGTTACCCTTGGGAATTCAAATATTGTCAAATAAATTCCGACAAAATCAGTATTCCATTGATCTTTATCAGTTTATGTAATCGACTTTTCATGAAATAATATTTAACATATAACAAAATTAGTGTTAATATCGAAAAATTAAAATGACACTCTGGGGCGAAATTGATCACCATATAACAAAGCAGGTTTAAGAATGAAAAATGTCCGTATCTACTAAATTTAGGTCTCCTGAATCTGAAAATAATGTCAAAATTCTTGCAACTCAAGTTTTCGATCATTTTATAGCAAAATTAAACTTTGAAACTCTGCCGAATACGCCTAAATGTAGGAAATTTCCCTTGATATGAGCTCATTTGTTTAGAATAAACGGTTTTAAGAGCAAAAAGCTATACTTGCTATGCTGTATGATATCAAAAATGAGTTCAGTAGTTTATACTTAAGCTTACGCAACATTTTAAATACTCAAAGTTGACATGTACGCATAGCACCAGTAGATTGTTTAGCACCGACATTTCCAACGGTATTGCTTACACCTTCAAAAAGTGTGAATATTTCTATGCAAAACTGAGCCTAATAAAAATGAAATAGTGCAATATCATCACTAAACATCCATAAACTAGAAAACATTGAATATCTGTGGTACCAACGAAGCTTTCAGCATCCTTCGGAGGAAATGTTTTTTGGTACCGACCTGATCAAACTCGCCCCACTGATCAATTTGTCCCCGGATTACGGTGATAGCATATCATTACCAGAAAAAAAAATCTGATTAAAATGAATGTTGTTATTTAAATAATACTAATAAAAATATGGTTTTCGCATTGTAAATGTGTTGACAATTTAATATGTACTGGCTGTGGAGACCTAAATCAACCAATTAAAGAAGTTTAGTATTCAAATATGTGAATAAATGAAACTAGTTTTGATCAATTTAATTTTAAATGAAGCATTTGATACAAAATGTTTATGTTTGAACATTTCAAAGTTATCGCTACGACATATTCTATAGTTTAATGCACAACCCATGGATGCGTCTAAAGCTATCCTTCCCTATTTTTACCTATCCGTACATAGCAATCAGACATAAGGTGAATGGTGTAGCCATTGATGGAAAAGCGGAAACTTTTTACGGAGTTACCCAGTTTTGTATACTTGTGAGAGAGGGAGGACAATACCAGTCAAACATCTCAGTTCATTATGAATGAGGGA
Source organism: Aedes aegypti (assembly GCF_002204515.2). Taxonomy (NCBI): domain Eukaryota; kingdom Metazoa; phylum Arthropoda; class Insecta; order Diptera; family Culicidae; genus Aedes; species Aedes aegypti. The sequence goes on along the minus strand of NC_035108.1, from coordinate 211,513,502 downwards.
ATATTTTACGATGAGCTTGAGTTTTTAGTGAAGTTACATGTCAGTATGGAAGTATGATTGCCAGTTGACTCCCAGATCCGATGCTTACTGGATTCCATGTCTTTATTTTCAAATTTGTCGACATGATGTACTGAGCAAAACGATTTTTTGATTAGATATCTTCTCTAATTCGAAGCCTGTAAATAAAATATTGAAAGGAGTAAATCTATTCAGGCAAAAGTTGTGATCAGGGCAAGAAAAAGCAATGCTACCCAGTCAATCATGCTCAATTGTGTTGATATATCTGTCGTACAATTGAGTTCAGTGTGCAACAATCTCGAATCCAAATACAGAAACTATATCGGCATACTAAACTGCGGCAGATATCATACTTATCATCACTGCTCTTCCAGTAAAACGAGTAAAACTATCCGAAATACACGCTGCATTACTTTGTAGCATACTGTAGCAAAAGTATTTACTCTTTCTTTATTGCCCACACTCAGATTTATCTCGAGAGCCGTTGGATGGGTGAAATAAAAATCCCAACATTTTCTACAACCTATACCTACACCACTTTGGTTTCGGAGCTCTTCAGCTGTCTGTGCCAAGTTGAACCGCTTCTTCTTCTTTCTGGCGTTACATCCCCACTGGAACAGAGCCTGCTTCTCAGCTTAGTGTTCTTATGAGCACTTCCACAGTTATTAACTGAGAGCTTACTTTGCCAATGACCATTTTAGCATGCGTATATCGTGTGGCAGGTACGAAGATACTCTATGCCTTGGGAAGTCGAGAAAATTTCCTACCCAAAAAGATCCTCGACCGGTGGGATTCGAACCCACGACCCTCAGCTTGGTCTTGCTGAATAGCTGCGCGTTTACCGCTACGGCTATCTGGGCCCCACAAGTTGATCCGCTATTTTCTGCAGACTTTCATGTTCACTCGCAAACTTTCGGGCTTTGTTTCGACTAACAATTTTACACTACTCTTTTTGCCTGCACTTGTCAGAAATGTTTTCCCCGACGGAGTTTAATTTCGCATAAAGCTAGGTCGTAAACTTTAGCTTTACTTCGGGAGACTTCATTTGTTATATGTCTTCTATCTCTATTTACATTGTAGGTATCGGGGTCGTGAAATTGAAAGTAAAATGCACCTATTACGGTTGAGTTTATGAGTTTGAACGAACTTCGGGCTGCCTTTGGAGACACTAAGTTGATTAACCTTCCTAATGTATTAAGACAAAGCTATACATAATACATTAGGGATCGCAAATGACCCATGGCTATGAAATGCACTCAAAAATCCATTTTGGACCGATTTTCGTTCTTTTTGCTTTATGTGAAAGATATGAAACCCTAATTGCCATTTTCGCATTCGTATATCGTGTGGCAGGTACGATGATACTCAATGTCCAGGGTAGTCAAGGATATTTCCATTATGAAAAGATCCTGGACCGACCGGGAACCGAACACAGACACCTTCAGCATGGCTTTGCTTTGTAGCCGCGGACTCTAACCGCTCGGCTAAGGTACTTCTTCAAATTATAAATGTCAATAAAAATGTATACCACCCTAATATCAAACAACATCAAACAAAGGGCCCAACTATTACAAACATTTCTGTTGACTAAAGTATCATTCATAATGTTCAACTAAATCTTAGCATCTGATCCAGAATCGTAATCAAGGTGATTCAAAACAAGTGAAATCAGAAAAATAGTTTGTCTTTTGCTTCTCGTCTTATATCTTCAATTGATAACAAAGTTGTCTCTCTTAAATCGTTCACATATCGTCGGCACCAAATAGTAGCCAATTTGTTGATCGACATGCTTTGCAAAAACTCAATGGCGTTGATATTAACAGTAATTAATTTCATCAATAAACAAAAACACACAACACTTTCAGGCGGGAAACTTCCGCTCGGTGGCATCATGAAACTGTGTCAGCAAAGCACCATTCTGTGGTGGAACGAAATTGGCTAACTTTTTTATCGGCGGTCTGAAGAATTTTCCGGCGAAATGTTGGACTAATTGAATTTCACGTTGCGTCTGCAAGTTGACAACCCTTCACTGTTACCCTGTTATGAACCCAAAACCACCTGGGGAATACGGGAACGTTTACAGTTCGAGGAAATGAACGTGAAAGGATTTGGTGTGACTGGAGATGCTCACTCAGAATTTGTCGAACTGCGTTCTGGGGCAGTGGTTCCAAAGTGTACCCTGTAACATATGGTTGGAATGAGAATGGAATGAGAATATATGAAAATTACTGTCTTCTTGAACATACGAACTTAAAAAACAAGCAAATGTCATCAAATCTATAACACAACCCAACATTTTTGAGGTAATTGAATATGAACAAAATTCTGTCTTTAGATTCTGAAAGTACAGACATATTTGCAAAACCCGAGGTTTTGAGAGATTAGTTTGAAATTCGGAGTTATGAATCCTTGGCTGGATGACCACGACAGGAGTTTTTCGCACTCGAATCGTCCTCAATAGAAAGGAACATGAGGAGAAACGGCAAATGCGGTGGGGAAAAGCTTCCAGTACACAGGCACCCCGATGATTATTTGCCGGTACTGTTTCGTGATCAACTGAGCTAGTCCCCGACGGAGGATCTATCCTACTCCACTTGTGGCACGATGCGCTCTGGTCTTCTCGCTATTTATGTTGCAGCGACGACATGGTATGCGTTGTTGTTCTGTTTACCACGTGCCACGTACTTACGTGTTGACACATTTCTGCACGATGTTATCGGGGTTTAAATCTCCGTCGCTGCTTCCGAGTATTTCGTTCCGCAGCGTGGCGACTCTGCGAGCTTGAATCTATGGAGATACTTTCTGAAACATCCATAACATGGTAGGAACTGTGCCAGGTAGAATGTTAACCTCTCCTTGATTCCTATTCATCCACGTCGACAGGTTTGGGATGAGCTGGTGGGTCCATCTTCCTTTCTCCACGCAGTCCCACTCGTGCTGACACCTCGCCATAGATCTGACCCTGACCGTCTTCCGTACGCTTCTGACGTCTCTTAGATAGTAGCACTCGATATCCTCCGCTGAAATTATGGAAATGGGGATCATATCGGCTATAACGCATGTCCAGTTTTTCGCGGTTTCGTTTTGTTTCTAGCAGGGTTGGGAAAAAATCTGAAATTCACTCTAAAGTAGTCAAACAAAGCCAATCACAGTCAGCGAAGCCACTGAAACTCACGCCCATCGCTGCTGTAGGCAAAGAGCCTTGAAAATTGCAAAACACCCGTTGCTAAGGGCAATCCAAAATTACTGTAGAAAAATGGTCTATTTCCCGCTGCATTTCCCGCATTTAGAGCCTTCAACGACACTACTGATTTAAAGAAATACATGTGGAGAAAGTGTACCGGTTATGGCCTTAGTGGTTCCCTATTTGGCCATACGGGAAATTTCGATAACTTTCAGATTTCAAATCTTTTTGAATGTTTAAACATCACGATTTATTTTTAATCTTACTACTACAACACACAAAATCTTTCAAAATGTGAAAACATTCAAGTAATTCCATATGGCGAAATAGGGAACCACTATGTCCATAACTGGTACACCTACCCTACCCAATATAGGCTACTTGATGAGATTCACGATTTTAAACTACTGTAGTGAGAGAGCCACGTGATTTTCGCGGAATTCAAGCCTACTACTATTACCATTCCCAGCACTGGTTTCTAGTGCCTTGCACCAAGTAGGAACTCCATACTTCAGTATCGATAACGAAAAGTTAGCTAGCAGAAACTTCGTACTGCTGCTTAGACCGCCTGTATTTATCATGATTCTCTCTTTTGCGTTCATTGCTTTCTCGTACTTTTCGCATGCATAATCAACGTGGCTGTTGAAATTCAGCCGATCGTCGGTGCAATTACATACCTTCCGACGTTGACCTCCATCCGCTGAGCCACATTGCAGTTGCTGACTAGCAGTACCTCTGTTTTGTGGTGAGCTATCTGCATTTTGGCTTCGCTCATTCAGCCCCCGATTGCATCAATTGTTTCCATCAATGACATCTCCACTTCTTCTAGCGACTCGCCCATCACCGTTAGTGACTCACCATACGCAGTGTCAAAACTCCGTTGTTCATCCGGTTCCAAAGAGTTGGACCGAGAATGGAACCTTGAGGGAAGCCTGCTGTCACTTGCATTGACTTCTGTCTTTCATATGTTTTGTAAACCAGGACTCTGCTCTACCGGAAGTAGCACTTTAGGATCTGGCACATAAAGTCTAGAACCTGCATTCTGTGCAGTGCTGCGGTGATAGCCTCCCAGCTGGCGCTGTTGAATGCGTTTTTCATATCTATCGTGACCACGGCGCAGTACCGATCTCCTCTTCGTTTCTGCTTCGACGCCTTTTCAGCACATTCGAAAACTGCTCGAATTGCGTCTACCGTCGATAAACCTTTGCGGAATCCAAACTACATTTGCGACAACCCGCGCTCAACTTCGTCAGCCTGTAAAGTATTTTCTGTCCAGGTGTTTTGCGAGCATATACAGCAGGAAAAATGGGCCTAACGAGGCTGGATCTTCCAGTGGCTTTCCTGGCTTTGGCAGCAGTACTAGTTTCTGGATCTCCCATTTTTCTTGAAAGCTAACTTTGTCTAGGCACTTCTGCAATACCATCCTGAACATGTCCGGATATGCCAGGATGGCAGCTTTCAGCGCTACGTTCGGTATCCCATCAAGACCAGGGGCTGTTTTAGACTTTAGTCCAGCTCGTCGTTAGAAACTTGCCGTTACTCAGCGTACGGCGTTAGTGACCAGGACGTTGGATCGTGCTTCGGGAAGAGACACTCCACGACAAACTTCAGCTTGTCAGGGCACAGCTCAGCTCGAAAAGCCCTTGATCTCTACAATAACGACACGATACGCATTACATTGAGGGGCCCAGATAGCCGTAGCGGTAAACGCGCAGCTATTCAGCATGACCATGCTGAAGGTCGTGGGTTCGAATCCCACTGGTCGAGGATTTTTTCGTAAAGGAAATTTTCTCGATTCCCAGGGCATAGAGTATCATCGTATCTGCCACACGATATACACATGCAAAAATGGTCACTCGGCAAAGAAAGCTCTCAGCTAATAACTGTGGAAGTGCTCATAAGAACACTAATCTGAGAAGCAGGCTTTGTCCCAGTTGGGACGTAACGCCAGAAAGAAGAAGAAGAAGACGCATAACCCCACAAGACTGTGCTGTGTTTATTGCACAAATGTACATCTAGATTCGCTAAGGCTTCCTGCATAATATATCCCACACCACAGCCCAGGCATTGAAGTACTCTGCAATAAGTATCGGCTTCCTTCCGATCAACTTGTCAGTTAGCTGATCCACCAACTAAACAGTTCCACTTTTGCTCACTACTTCCTGCCCATAACATGTATCGCAGCCGTTCTCGTTCTATCCGCCACCCAGTTGCCGCTATCAGGTGGAACTTGATACGGCTCTGCAAAAATCGCCACGTCATTCATATTTTCTGTCGATGACTGCCACAACAGCTGCTGTGCGATGTCACAGTGGTTCAGATTGATCTGGGTAATCTCCATTGATATTGGCCTTTTATCTCCCTCTTGTAGGCAGGCCACCTTTTTGATGGTCGTTTCCATCTTCTGGAGTGCGTGGCATGCACTTTGGGCTCTGCGTGCAGTCTTTCACAGGATGACCCATTCCCCCACAATTCCAGCACATTTTTGTTCTGTACGGCCCTTTGTAAGCGCCTGCCCGGTGTCCAAAGCTTACATTTTTCTGCTTGCTTGTTCAATCGCGGAGCGTTTCTCAAACGCATTTCGATCATCCAATCGGCACTTTGCTTACCTACAATAAAGGGCGAACACGAAATTATTGCGACACCGAAAATGTCATGCCAATTTTCTTAAAATGTTTAGAATCAAACCAAAATTTTAGGGTAGTTTTACATATATTTACTTTAAAAATCAAAAGAAAATTTAATCGATGGAGCCATGAGTGTAAAATTGAAGGCATTTTCGCTTGATGCCCTCCATAAAAGTCTTTACAGTGTCATCCGGTATCAGTTTCTCAGTTTTTTTTTTTCATTTTCTTAACATGTCCTTCTCGTCTTTGACTGTCTTCTTGCTCTTCCAAAGTTCCCGCTTCATTATTGCCCAGTACTGCTCTACCGGGGGCAACTCCGGACAGTTTGGCGGATTCATGTCCTTTGGAACAAAATGAACAGAATTGGACTTATACCACTCCAGGAAACTTTTAGAATAGTGGCATGATGCCAAATCTGACCAAAATAGTGGAGCTTCGTCGTGCTGCTGCAAAACGGCAAAAGGCGCTTCTCGAGGCACTCAGATTTGGAGATCTCGCCACGAAAGGCTCAATCCTCAGTCCGCAAGTGCAGATGGCCTGTCAAATGAGATATTTGGAGGCGAACTTCGACATTTTCTTCTTCTTAAATTTGTCGTCCACATCGAACTTGCACTTGCCGGTGAAAAACTCTATTTAATCAAATCACGGCTTGAGACGGTGGGATTTGCTTTAATCATCCACTTCACCTTTCCCTCCGGCTTTTTGTTCTCCATTTCCGGTTTTCTTCCAGCTTTTTTGCCGTGGTCCAACGTCAACCGCTCTTGGAACCGCTTCAAGACTCTTTTTTTTTGTTTTTTACAAGGGGGAAATCTGCAAACAGATCCCCTGAGAAGGTAACTCAGGTAATGCGGGGATGACGCACCAACGACGACCCGCTAAAACCAGCCTATGCACTGTGCTTGAACAATTATTTTAGATTGCTCAAGTGGTGAACAGTGCATCGACATTACTCTTGGCCTCAGACCCTTATCTCCCCGGAACCACCTCACGGTATTTCTTCGGGGAGGGGCCTGTGCATATAGCACAACACGTATAGCAGAAGTAGCCTAGGCAAACTGCTTCTCTTAGCCGACTTAAACAATGTTTCAAGGGACCAGCCTCGGCAGGGCTAATCCTCTTCAGCCAGCTCTTGGTCGGCGCGCCATAGGCGCTGCAATTCTAACATAATGTGAGTGACAGCCGTAGTTACTGCATTCCAGCACTCGGCATCCGCACACATTCTCTCTATTATATTGTCGGGGACGTGTCCCTTCCGCATGTAGCGAGCATGCGACTTTTCACAACAATGAAACGGGGGCAATCGAACACGGCATGCTCCGCTGTTTCCTCCACACCAGCACAATTGGGGCACGCAGGAGATTCTGAGTGCCCGAACCTATGCAGGTACTATCTATAGCAACCAAGTCCTGACAGAAACTGCGTTAGGTGGAAGTTCACTTCCCCATGGTTTCTACCATACCAATCTGACACATTTGGTATTAGCCGATGGGTCCATCTACCCTTAGTCGAGTTATCCCATTCCTGCTGCCAGCTTCTAAGCGTTACCTATTAGCACGTGTCGCGGACTCCTCTGGTACCCTTTTGGTTGAAGCATTGAACATCTTCCTTGATGATGAGCCCGATCCAGTTATGATGCACACGGCCTCTTTAGATACCGTCCGGTATGCACTTGCTACTCTTAAGCACATTATCCTGTACGACCTGAGCGACCGACTGGATGGCGTCCAGAGTAGATTTACCTTTTCCGAATCCAAACTGGTTGTTGGACAGGCCATTCGCACTCTCCGTATACAGTGCTAGTCTGTTGAGAATCAACCTCTCCAATAACTTGCCTGTCGTATCTAGTAAACAGATAGGTCTATACGCCGACGGGTTACCTGGTGGTTTCCCCGCCTTTGGTAGTAACACCAATTTCTGTCGCTTCCATACATCCGGGAAGATTCCTTGATCAATGCAGCGCTGCATCGTGGTTCTGAACATGTCTGGATTCGCGTTCACTGCCGCTTTTAAAGCAACATTCGGGATACCATCGGGTCCCGGTGCCTTGTTTGACGCGAATGATTTCACGACTTATGCCAGCTTTTCGTTCGTTACTCTCACCACTTCTTCTCCTTCATCAGCCGCATACGGCGCTGGGGGCCATGAGCTTATGGGATGGTGCGGGAAGAGTACATCGATTATCGATCGCAGCAACTCGAGCTACTTCTCTTGGGGCGCTATGGCACCTTTGATCTTAGCCATTAGCACTCTGTAGGCGTCATCCCATGGACTAGAATTGGCATTCTCGCATAGCCCAAGTAACACAATTGGTCATAAATGAGCTCAAAATACATATTTCGTACATCATCGCTGTTTTGGTTCGAATGTACAATACTGAATATCATACACCTTTATAACCGAAAAAGCGCAAGAACGGAAGGCTTTTAAAACATCTTCTTAGTTCAATTGGATGTTTTACAATACCTATTTCAAACTTCTCATAGCATTCGAATTTTTTATATCAAAGTTATATCGTTAGACTCGAACAAGTCGAGTCTAGTACACGACACTGAAGACGGCCTTACAGTTGAGGTCGAAATACGCGTATCTGTCAAAGGATTGTTATTGTTACAAAGAACGATAAGTGAGAGATACTCTCATTTTTCTCAGTACCAAAACCGTGATGAATCAAAATCCGGACGGTATCAATATCCGGACACTCTAACAATATTCATTAATTAAAGGAAAAAAATAATTGTTATTCTGCCAGTTTCTAATCATATCAACTATTTCTGATACTTCTGATCATTTTACTGTTTGTTTTAATCTAGTTAACATTGCTAAATAATGGACCTATGCATGAGTTCACTAATTTGACGTTTGAGCGGTGCCGAATTCACTGGTTTCCATGGTCACATAAATAACACGGCACCGCTAAAACGTCAACGAGTGAACTCGTGCATTGGTCCATTAATAAAGATTAATGCACGAGTTCACTATTTGACGTTTTAGCGGTGCCGTGTTATTTATGTGGCCATGGAAACCAGTGAATTCGGCACCGCTCAAACGTCAAATCAATGAACTCGTGCATTAGTCCATAATGAAAATAAGTTACGCTGCTCTGGCTGGACGTCATTTCTTCGCAGCGCAATTTTATTCGGTAGTAGTGTCTACAAACCCACGTCGAGTGTTTATCCATGAAAATATGTTGCATTTTCGTTATTAGTTAAGTTATTTCAACTCAAATAGAAATAAAACGATAGTTTTACTATTAAATAACATTACAGTCGTGGAATATGGTGTAAATGTGTACTGCGGGTGTGAAAAGACGGTGTCCGGGATTATGGCCAAATGTCTCAAATCCGGGCATTACATTATATCTCTTAGTTAAATTGAAGTGAACGAATATTTTAAAAGTGATAGTGAAGGAAAACTAGTCAAACAACTATAGAAGGCAGCATGAATGAAAATAAAACGAATAATGGGGAAAAATTGTGTGATTTTTATTATTACCGTTGAACTCCAACGAAATGCTGTGCAGGGAATTTAAATAAAAATTTCACTCATCATTCCTGTATTTCAAGCACTGTGAGTCGCATAAATACTTGAAGTTGAAAAAAATGAAAGTTGTATGATGTATGGTATGCAATTGAAATCTTACATAATTTTGCGCAAATAAATCAATATCGAAACAGTTGTCCGGATTTAAAGACAACACTTGCTGCAGGTGTCCGGATTGAAGGACAAGATATGCTTCACTATTCCATCGATTTTCGTTTGAAAATCGTTATTTTTAAGGTAAAATGTATCACTCTTATAAAAATCTGATGAAAAGCTGTTCATTAAGTAATAGAACTTAATTGTTTACCCATAATACTTATTAAAAATGGTATTTAAACATTCGTCGCTGCGTAAGTATCCGGGTATTGATGCATCACGGTACAATCTCTGGGTGTAATACGAAGTAACTTCGTTGTCGTCTCCTATTTCCTCTGTTATTCCACTCAACAGATTCATACCAAGTAGATCGTTGACTGTTGTAGTATATGAAGTCATTTCTCTAATATGTGTTACTTCTATTCTCCGTTTACTGTCAATATCGACGTATATTCGAGCTGATCATAAATAATTAGAAAATTTACTCCATAACTACGAGTATTTAAATAAATTCGTTCGAGATGTACAGTTGAAATTCAAATGTGGACAATTTAGCATCAATATATGGAAAACGATGTAAAACGATTTTACACAATTCCACAGTTTGAGACCCACTCATCGTGGCAGATCTGCTACAATTTGTTGTGGAAAAGCGCCTTCAGCGAAGACAGAATGGCACTAAGCTAATTTGCATTTACGTTGATTGAAGAAGTTTTGCAAATTATTTAATGAGATTTGCTTTCCTGTTGGTTGTGTCGAGTCGTTGAAAACTATGGTAGAGATATAGGTACATACCAGCAGAAGAAGCAAAGTGGAAGGTTCCATTTGCATCCGGGACATCTGGTGGCATGGTGTCGAAATAAAGGTGCAACTGATCTCAGTCTGACACGTTGCTAATAGGACTAATTTGGTGTGCTGTGTACTGCAAACGAATATCTTTGATTTTTAGTTTGTGTTGTTTGCATGAAATTTTAATGCTGGAATTGAATGACAGCCTTGGAGAATTCAACGACAAGTTGCAATTTTCTTTGCCTTCAGTCAAATAACTGGATTCATGGAATAATTGAACCTATTCTATTTGAAGGAATTTGAATTGCGAACAGATGCTTTGTCTTTGTCGCTAAACGTCAGTCGCTAAAAATCAGTGCAGATTACTTTGGGACTATGTAAGACGTATCTATTAAGCTATTAAATAGTCGTAGATGCAAGTGCAGCCGGATAACTTGGTTGTTTTCCACAATTTACACTTCAATTTGAACATCTGCCTGCGACAGAAATGTTTGATTACAAATAATAAGATTACAATATTAGCGAGAATCACAAAATAATGTATCTCTTTTCTATCTTTACAGGTTTTTGAGGAATCCGTGAATTAGGAGAGGGTAAAAATTTATAATTTCAATACTTATTATTCGAAATTCACTATGTTTACTGTTATCTTTTTTATGTATTTAATGTAGACTATGTTGCATATTTCGTTTGAGTATATAACATCAAAAGACATTTCAACTGGACATTGGAGTTAATTACAGTGAGTAAATACTAATGAGTATTTCCAACCAACTTAATTCAAAGCAAACGAAATTTGGCGCATGTATTAGCAGCTATCCGAGCAAAAATCATAGTGAATCAATGCAAGGTTTGAAAGAAAGGTACCGCGTGGCAAGTGGGTAAATGGGGTAGTTGAAAATAATTTATATTAATTAAACCATCATTGCATGACAGAGCATAAGATTGTTAACCTGTCAATTATTGCTCCGTCAATCTTGTTCAATCAACAATCTTGTTGACGCAAACTTAGTTTAATATTGTCAGTTGAAAAAGGTTGAAAATAAATTTCTGTATTATTTATAAGTTCTTCTCTATAACAGTTTCAAACTGAAATAAAACAAAGTTTTAGAATAATTTCGGCGTATACCTAAAAATAATTGAATTTTCTAATCACGTGGGGCAAGTGAGAAGTTTCTCATTACAGATTAAATTTGTGTTTGCTCGTTAGGTAGTTATAATGAATCAAGGTTCACAATTATCACAATTAATTTTTTTGAAAAGAGGTTGCAAACATGAGCATATTACTGTGTCTACTTTGATCAGCCGATTGAAAAAATGGCGTTGATTGAAAAAAAAAATTAATATAAGAGGATGTATGGAAATTCCGTGGAATATCTATGTAAAGCAAATTCAAAACATAAAAAATGGGGTATAGGTGTATCCAAACAAAAAAATTCTAAATACCTTATTGAAGGATTCCGTTCCAAGAAAATATTTATCCCGAAGATTTACCCGACGTCATACCCCACTTTCTTAAAAACATTTAAAAACTTAATTTTACATAAAAATCAATTTCAGCATACCGTTTATATTTGGTGGGAGTCGATCAAAAAATATACACGACCTCATTCATTTCAATTTAAAGTCTTAAGAGCAATTTCGGGATGGAATTGATCACTAGTCAAAACCATTATCGTTAGCTTTTTAAAACAACTCTATTTACTTTATTTGGGCACCCTGAGTGATTGCTATATTCTTAACAATGTGATGGAATGACACTACATTGGTTAATTTGAGATTTAAACATACATTACATCCTGGGTGCAGTACGCCAATGTACAATGAGACATTAACAAAATTCGGCCACTCAAAACCTTTAAAGCTTTAGGTGTGCATTTTCGTTTTCTCGGGTTTGTGTCCTCGGAGGCTAATTTTGGATTAACTGAGTTCTGTTTGATCCTTCGACCTTGACGCTTGCTCCTGGGCAGTGCGTCAAGAAAGCCCGAACAGTTTTTTTACCCAGTAAACACAAAATCGTGTAAGATAGCGCATAAGGGTGCAAATGTGGAGGCGATATACGTACATGCGCCATAAGGCTGCATGCAAGATGTGCGTATGTCGCCTCCACATTTGTACTCTTTTATCTCATCATTTGCGATGGTGTGTTTACTGGGTATTCTTTTTGGGTCGCGCGCTTATTTTTTTTTTCCTGAGTGCTTTTTTATAGCCGAGCAAACGAGTGAAGCCGAAAGTGGATTGTGGCTGCTCAGTCAAGGATAACGGATCAATTGGTGAGCTCTTTTCATGCTACTATTTCTAATCTATAAAATATGTATGACTGCACATTCAATTGTTACAATGGTGGGATGTAAATATGATTTTTCAACAAACTATGGATGGTTCGTCACTGTGAGTGTCGACACAAACTCTGATTCATGATTTATTTATGTTTAACATTTTTTTTTTTCAGAACACCTCTTATATACCTTTATTTTTGTAATTAAAAAAACTTTGAATGGTTCGACACTACAAGTGTAGACTTGCGAAAGGTTCACTTTATTCAACAAACTTTGGATGGTTCGCCACTGTAAGTGTCGGCATAAGAATAAGAGTGTTCTATGATGTCCCAACCAATCGAGTTTTTTGTTTCTTTTCAAATGAGTAAAATATAATAACACATGCTTTCGTCCTGACAGCTGTAGGAATGTTACATTTAGGTATTTGTTCAACAAACTTTGAATGGTTCGTCACCTCAAGCTTCGGCATAATTTTCCTCTACATAGAAATTGTTCATATCAAATGAAAATATTATATTTACGTATAAGCATGTATATATCTCACAAATCATTGTTTATCATGGTCTAATCGCTTATCAAAGTGAATCCTATGACCCAACGATCCTCCCCATTAACAAACATCCCTCCCAGTAACCTTTGTGGAGATGCAGAGGCAAACACGGTCTCCAAAAAGCAAAGGTTACACACTAACATTCCTTCCCCCAATCCCACCTGACTGCAAGGACGTGGCCGGCGCCGTTATTGACCCTGTATAAATAGAGGCACTGAATTATGCACACTGAAGAAGATTATGGCCAATCCCAGCCGAACTTCTAGTTGATTCTTTGTGCATTTTCACTGACTTCGGTCAATCACGGAATAGCAACCATTGATATGTGTAGTCAGTCTAAGCTAAGCTAAGCTAAGCTAAGCTCGGAGGCTAATTTTGGATTAACTTGATTTGGAATTTGACGATAAAAAAAATATTGTAATTTTGTCGCCTATAGCTGACAATGCGATGCCAACTCTTTTTATTTCTTGTCTTCGGAAAACTTTGAGAATGTTGAAAAAATAGAAGTTACAGTCAACTCTCCTTTACTCGATACTTCGTATCTCGATATCGAGTTAGAGAACCATTGTGAAAGTTGGTTTACATGGCTACTTCTATGGTACCTTATATTGCATTTGCATTGATTTTGTGTTCCATTACCCGATACCTCCTTTACTCGATGGTAAATCTAATATCGAGTTAGGAGACTTGACTGTTTAAGCTACTAGAACTTCACGTTTTTTAGTAATATTTACATCAAAATCGTGAAATGATTCTTATTAAAGTACATGCGTAAGTTTAACTCGATAATTTGCGTGTACTGTGTAATTAATTATCCAATTTTAGCTTAGCTTAGCTTAGCTTAGACTGACTACACATATCAATGGTTGCTATTCCGTGATTGACCGGAGTCAGTGAAAATGCACAAAGAATCAACTAGAAGATCGGCTGGGATTGGCCATAATCTTCTTCAGTGTGCATAATTCAGTGCCTCTATTTATACATGGTCAATAACGGCGCCGGCCACGTCCTTGCAGTCAGGTGGGATTGGGGGAAGGAATGTTAGTGTGTAACCTTTGCTATTTGGAGACCGTGTTTGCCTCTGCATCTCCACAAAGGTTACTGGGAGGGATGTTTGTTAATGGGAAGGATCGTTGGGTCACAGGATTCACTTTGATAAGCGATTAGACCATGATAAATAATTATTGGTGAGATATAAACATGCTTATATGTAAATATTATTTTTCATTTGATATGAACAATATCTATGCAGAGAAAAATTATGCCGACACTTGACGTGACGAACCTTTCAAAGTTTGTTGAATAAAGTGAACCTTTCGCAAGTCTACACTCGTAGTGTCGAACCATTCAAAGTTTTTTTTAATTACAAAAATAAAGGTAAAAGAAAAAGGTGTTTTGAAGAAAAAAAAAAATTAGACATTAATAATTTATGAATCAGAATTTATGTCGACACTCACAGTGACGAACCTTTCATAGTTTGTTGAAAAATCATATTTACGTCTCACCGTTGTAACGATTAAAGGTGCAGTCATACATATTTTATAGATTAGAAATAGTAGCATGAAACGAGCTCACCAATTGATCCGTCATCCTTGAGCAGCAACAATCCACTTTCAGCTTCACTCATTTGATCGGCTATATAAAAGCACTCAGAGAAAATAGGCGCACGACCCGAGAGGGAAAACAACTGACGACTGCTCGGGCTTTCTTGCTGCACTGCCCAGGAGCAAGTGTCAACTTTCGAAAGATCAAAAAGAACTAATCGAACGCGCCACTTTTTCACTTTACCCGACCGATCGCGCGACATGTTTGATCCTGCCCTCATCGCCGGCCCCCGTAGGAGCAAGCGTCAAGGTCGAAGGATCAAACATAACTAAACGATCACGCCACTTTTTCACTTTCACTCGACCGACGCGCGACATGTTTGATCCTGCCCTCATCGCCGGCCCCCGTAGGAGCAAGCGTCAAGGTCGAAGGATCAAACATAACTAAACGATCACGCCACTTTTTCACTTTCACTCGACCGACGCGCGACATGTTTGATCCTGCTTTCATCGCCGGCCCCCGTAGGAGCAAGCGTCAAGGTCGAAGGATCAAACACCTGTGTAATTAATTATCCAATTTTCTACTCAAAGTCGTTAAGTTTTGGTCAATCAGTTTTGAAAAAAAAAATTGTTTAAATATACCACATTTAAAAATGTTAAAATTTTTTGAAATAGAGATGTGCATCGGGTTGTATTTTACCGCCAGCAGAGTATGCAGTCGTCTTGGATTTATTCTTTTGGCTTTTGGTTCCAACTGCGAGAGCGCTTTGTGTTCCATAGTTAGGAACTTTCTTGCCTTTCCTTTCTAGAGATGTCAAAGAAACTTCTAGTACACAAAAACCTGGAGCAACCGAAAATCGAGCCTTTGTTTCCCTGTAATTAATCTATATCTTCCAGAGTTCAGAAAGAAATTGTGGAACAAAGGTACAAGAAATCGAGTAAAGATGTTGAACCTGGCCATCCATGAACACTTGATCACATCTGCGAGATGTCCGCGAAATGGAAAAGTCTCAGCTCGGACCATAAACTGGCGAAGCAGTTCTTCAATTGTATTGACGAGCCACTGCTCAATAAATCACCCGACGTACGAATAGTTAAACTTTGCCCACAATCATCCTTGCATATAACGCTAAGAGTTGTTAATGCTATCTACAAAACAGTAAAATCCACTGATCTAAATACTGCCGAGGAATGGGTGAGGATCAGCAGTAGTAGATTGTAATTCATAAAAATGATCTTAAAATTAATTCATTTATCAAAGGGGAGGATCAGCAGTTGCCAACGCCACAGCAAATATGGATTCACCAGCCGAAACTGTCAGAAGCTTTTGGAAAATCGGCATGTTTGGGAAGTGAATGGGGATCTAAGATTGCTAGCAACTGTAAGTTATCGTACTATTCTCTAAATTATCTCTTCTTAATGAAAAAATGTATTTCAGGCGCTTGATTAATTTGATCAGGTACATAAAAGTTGTTTTCAAAAGAGTTTGGCCGACGATTTTGCAATAGCTCGAAGTTCCATATATTGCGCTATCATATCCCGGAGTTTTGTAAAATCACAGGAAGTAGTTTGAGCAAATACGGGGAACAAACCAGTGAAACCGTGCATTTCGCTTTTCAAGTTGCTTGGAATCGTGTTACGGTTTCGGAGAACTCCTAAGCATATGATCGACAGCTTCTTCGAGTTGTAGTAATGTACAATAGTGAGCATTTGTGAACCGTATTGATCGTATTTACTTGGATTAAAATTTGGATTAAATAATTGGATTAAAAATGGCATAATGCTAAGTCCTTTTTATTTGTTGGTTAACTATTCGTAGCAAAATTTCTCATGGCTACCAAAATAAGCATGAAAGAAAATGACTGTGTGGACCACTGCCGGGGCCCAGATAGCCGTAGCGGTAAACGCGCAGCTATTCAGCAAGACCAAGCTGAGGGTCGTGGGTTCGAATCCCACTGGTCGAGGATCTTTTCGGGTTGGAAATTTTCTCGACTCCCAGGGCATAGAGTATCTTCGTACCTGCCACACAATATACACATGCAAAAATGGTCATTGGCATAGTTAGCTCTCAGTGAATAACTGTGGAAGTGCTCATAAGAACACTAAGCTGAGAAGCTGGCTCTGTCCCAGTGGGGACGTAACGCCAGAAAGAAGAAGAACCACTGCCGTTATACGCATAATTGCCCCATGTTACTTTTTGTGCATATTGACTTTTTGTCATCAAACAGTTTATTTTTACGTATAGTTTTAGAAAACACTTACCAAAAAATAACTTTGTTCGGAAACTCAATGAAAAGCAAGCCAAGTCAATTTGTCCCATTGTTGAATTTCCACGCAGAACTGTCCCACTACTCTATTTCTACGCATAACTGTCACACTATACAATTCGCTGCGCTGATCTCGAACAAAATATTCAGTTGTCAGTTATGAATAAGCTTGTGTTTGGGAAAATCGTTTTGAACATTTTCTTACGTTGGCTTTACATCCCATGTGGAACACAACCTGTTTTATGTGTTTGCATTATCGGGATGCATTCATCATTCATGTGCGCCTGACGTCAAATTTGATTCAAATTTTCAGTATCAAAATATTATTTTACACACGTTTTTCAATGAATTTCAGTTGAATTTTCAAAGTCAATCACAAAATTCTTCTAGTTTTGGTACCGTGGTCAACGATTAGAAATTCACCGTAATTTTGGATTCATTACGGGGAGTACTGAAGTAATCTCACTTGAGGAATCAGTAACCATTTTAATTTCGAGTTTATGGCTTCATGATTTAGCAAACCGAGTCCAAATAAAAATAGTTCGACCGTTTTTGGATGACTTGGCCACATGTTGGGTTATTCCGAACACCGGTTCACTGGTGGAAGTGGCCATTATTTTGGCGAATCTGAAACCTGGCTTGCGACATATCAATTTTCATGAATTTGCAAATCAAGTCTAAAGGTGGTTCAAATGTATTTGAATAACTTGACCACATATCAGATTGTTCCGAATTCCCGGTTCCTTGGGGGAAATGGCCTCTAAACTGTCGGTTCTAAAACCTTGCTGGACACATCAAGCTTCATAAATTCCCAAATCAAGGCTAAAGAAGGGTACTTCAAAGCTTCTTGGATGACTTGATAACATGCCAGGTTGTTTAAGATACCCTTTTCCCCAGGGGAAGTGGCTATTATATTGGCGGTCCTGAGATAGGTTACGACATAACAAACTTGATGAAGTCAAGAAGAAGTCAAAGTCAAGTCAAAAGAAGAATAGTTCAAAAGGTTTTGGATGACCTCTCCACATACTGGGTTATTCCGCATAATTGGCTCTTCGGTGAAAGTAGCAAATATGTTGGTGGTTCTAAAACTTAATTTGCAATGTATCAAATATCATTATTTTGCAAACAAAGTCCAAAGAAATGTCAAATCGTGTGAAGATTTGTGTCGTGAGTTTTGAGTTAAATATTTACTCCGCAGAATAACCTTGAATTCGCAGACGAGTTTCTGCAAACCTTCAGCTGGAAGAGTCGATATAGGAATTTATTACATCTTTTAAACTCTCTAACTTACTCATCCACTCTTTCTTGCACTAACCCATACATTTTCTCATTATCACACATACAGAAAACTTTGCTGTCCATCCCAAACTATGAAATCGTATTTCTTCACTTCCCTAAACGTGGCTCCGTTTGGCATATGTCACTTGAGCCTTCATTAAGTGTCTTAACATAGTCTTGAGGATATGCGTCCTTTACGTTCGGTACAATCTAAACTTATGAACGGTCATCTACAGCAGTACGCTTAGCACATAATTGGTCACTACTATCAGTGGGACTGTTATGCGTAGAAATTCATTAAAAACCCCGTATTTCTAGGCATAACAGTCCCACTTTGAATTTCGCAGCTATATTTACTTTATTCCCGTAATACAAACTCTTGACTCTAAAAAACACGCTATTCTATATACTATTGTAAAGATTTTAATGTAATTTACCACATACCTGGTCAACACGAGACCTAAATGTGTTAAAATCTTTAAACGCGTTTTTCTCGATTGCATATTTTGGAACATGGGACAATTATGCGTATAACGGCAGACCATAATTTAGAAATCAGTCACAAAAAAATGACATCGTACTGTTTTGAAAAAAATGTACAGAACCCCCCGATAGAACATTTCCAAACCGGTCTCAAATAAAAGGGGAAAGCCTAAGCAACAACGTTAGTCGTGAAATACGGAGACGCATCATCAGTGGATGTTCTCGTCGAATCCGGTTGGCACTAGAAGGCGGGGAAAACAGCAAGCGAGGTGGCTTGATCAGGTGCAACAAGTTCTGGAGAGCGTGGGCCAAAAGCGAAATTGGAGGGATATATGTGCGTATATATGCTAAGGAATAAAACATGAATCATCAAAAGATTTTGTATTCGAAAGATATGCAGCCTATTACCATGTATCCGCATATACTGCCGTGAATCGCAAGTCCATCCCATCTTTCAAAACAAGGCAATGAGAAAATGGGCTGTGAAGTTTCCAAACTCGTTTTCCGTTCAAAAAATTCCAGAAGATTGGAACATGTTGAAATCTTGATGAAACTTTCACAATTTGCTCTTTACTACGATATCTTTTCGAGAAAAATATAAAAATGACCATAAAACGGTTCAATTTTGTATGATATGGTATGGAAAACTGTAGTGTGACTGATATGCGAATTCTTTTCATTTTGGAACAATTTGATTTGCTGTTTTTTTTCCTATTTTTCCGAACAAATCATATTATCTCATAAGCGCAGCTGAAAGAGCATTGGAAGAAATGTTGATAACTGAACTGAACTCAATTTTGATGAAAATGCAGATGGGACTGACTTGCGATTCAGAGCAGTTATATAGTTTTGTCAAATACTCGCGAAAGAAAATCCGACCAACCGAAAGATAATATCGGCAACTTCATGTTATGAAAAAAAAAAAACAAACATTTTTGGATTATTTTTTCAAATGTCTTTGAAGTTATTTGCAGAATTCAAACTTGAAAATATAGAAAGGATTCCCGAAGGCATTATTCATTGAATTTGCAACAATTTCATCGAACATTTTTTTAAGTATTTTTTTCTCCTTTTTTCTGGAATCATGTTCCATCTGATATTCTCCGTATCTTCTTAAAAAGACGTTGCACAATGGTCGGGCTCCATATACAGGGGCGGCCAAAACTACCAAAAACTATTTTGAAATTTTTATGTTTTTAACCATTTTAAAATATACCTCTTGTTTTATATTATTATGATGCTTGGTTGAAATTGAACTAATATTTAAATTTATTTGACTTTTATGATGTTGAATTGGCTAAAATCAAAACATTTAAAAATGTTTTAAATAAAGCAAGAAATGTATGTTTTAGTTATGCACTATCTGCCAACTTTATGCCAAAGTTATGCACCATCTGAAAGCTTATGGTTCAACACTTTTATCGAGCATGAAAATGAAAACAATATTCAGTTGAAGTTTTAGTGTTATTGAATATTACACTTTAGTAATTCTGATGATTTTGAATATGAAAAACAACTCTTGTCGCGTCATGCCGACATAATATCGAATATTGCACATAAAAAACATCCTTAGATCCTATAAAAAACGTTTAAAGTTTTTGCAGAAATTTGCTGATTTTCAAACTATAGCTATTTGAATAATTCAATTTTTTAATGTATATTTTTTCGTCAAAATTTTTGACGACATTTTTCATACAAAATTTATTTAAAACATGTTTATCCACTTTTTATACACATTTTTATCAAACTCGGTTAAATACAAAATTTGTGTTTTCAGACAAGTTTGATGCATTTCTAATGAAAAAATATATATAAACACTCCCGTGCAAAAGTTTGGGTTCACCCCCTCAAAAACATACAAAAGTGTTCTGTCCATATCTCTGTGGTTACACGTCTAATTGAAACTCTCTAAGCCGCATTCGAAAAGAAAAGAGTTATTCTTAATTTTTGCGGAAAAATTTGAAAACTACTCAAAATCATTGAAACAGTCATTCAAGTCATCGTGCAAAAGTTTGGGTTCACTTGAACTGCACGCAAATCATTTTTGTCAATATCTCAGCCATTTTTCAACCGATTTTAATAATTCATAGCTTTTCCAAACGCAAATAATGGCGCGTACATGATTGGTTTGCTATTTCACAGATTTTTTGTGTGTTAAGTAAGTGCAGGTGTACCCAAACTTTTGCACGTTACACTATACTGAGGGGTGAACCCAAACTTTTGCACGATGACTTGAATGACTATTTCATTGATTTTGAATAGTTTTCAGATTTTTCCGCAAAAATTTCGTGAGTGCTCTTCAAAGAATATAAGATTACGATTCTAATGACACCTTGTTTTAAAATTTTGATCGATCCAATGCTGAGGAAATTACAAATGTTTTTTCAGTATGTTTTTATAAATGTCACAATTTTAAGTTAAAATTCAGTATATAAAATTCAAAAAATGTTTTTGTAAAAATACATACGAAGTAAGAATAACTCTTTGCCTTTCGAATGCGGCTTAGAGAGTTTCAATTAGACGCGTAATCACAGAGATATGGACAGAACACTTTTGTATGTTTTTTAGGGGGTGAACCCAAACTTATGCACGGGAGTGTATATATGTAAAAAAAAGTTACGATATATGCGAATAATTCCTTCTGAAACAATAAAAACGCGATATAACATACTTGGATTACATATTTCATCGACCAAGGCAATAAAATTAGTTTTGGAAAAACTTCATTTTTTCCGACCATTGTGCGTTGATCTAACATTCCTTCCATCGCTCAGCGATTGTATGGACGTGGCCAGGTGAACAATGTGATGCTAGTTTTGTTTATTTCTATAAAGTAGAAAAAGCCGTTTAATTCCAAAATGTATTTTTTAATGACAGTAAATTTCACAAAACGGATTGATCTGAGCATTGTACACTACAACCACCCACGTTAATGTTAATGTTATGCTATGCTATTCCGAAAAGATCCTTGATCGGCGTGACTTCTTCTTCTTCTTCTTTCTGGCGTTACGTTCCCACTGGAACAGAGCCTGCTTCTCAGCTTAGTGTTCTTATGAGCACTTCCACAGTTATTAACTGAGAGCTTACTATGCCAATGACCATTTTTGCATGCGTATATCGTGTGGCAGGTACGAAGATACTCTATGCCCTGGGAAGTCGAGAAAATTTCCAACCCGAAAAGATCCTCGACCGGTGGGATTCGAACCCACGACCCTCAGCTTGGTCTTGCTGAATAGCTGCGCGTTTACCGCTACGGCTATCTGGGCCCAATCGGCGTGACCCTCTTGCTGAATAGCTAAGCTTTTACCTCTATGATTATTTTAACCCTTAGTGGTAATGTTTAGAGGAAACATGCTTTATATGATGTATAGGTCTGTTGAAGATCATGTAAAAATCCACTATGTATGAGTCATTCAAGAAGAGCCAAACTGAAATTCATTTAATTCGCAGCTGGCACTGCTTGAATTGTGTTTGAACCAGGCGTTGCAGAATTCGCTCTCATTTGAGAATGAAGCACGATCAAAGCAAGCAAAAAAAACATCCTATCTGTTGCGGTCCACGATCGTCATTGTATCGCAAGGTGTAACAAGTCTGATAAATGGAAGCAGCGAGCGAAAGCCCCAACGAGAGAGCGATGATAAAATCCATTTTTCTCGCTTGTTTACCGTTGGGGATAGGTATTTTTCTTTACTAGCACGATAAACAATCCACGAACTTCCAATAACAACAGTGTCCCCCAGGCTTGGAGCATGTTTAGAGGGGTTTTATCATGCACTACTATCCCCCCAATCTGATCAAACTTGTAGCAGTATACGATAAACAGTCTCTCATAATGTGCAGCATGTTATGATAGTTACAGAGAGCGATACGTGAGAGATTCTCTCAATTTTCTCAGGATTCAATCCCTGGTTTGAACCCATGATTACCGTTAAATACTTAAACGCATTACACTATTTGGTTGATTTTGTTTAAATGGTTAAGTTCAAATTGTTTGAAGTATTTGCAAACTTGCAAACTCATTAGCGTTAGCGTTAGCGTAGTTACGGTATACTTCGTAGATTGGATACTAGCAACATTCATGTTTCTTTTTAATAATCCCATCCTGACTACTTTCAAGAACAAGGCAGTATTTGCAAACTTGTAAACTCATTTCACACAAATTAAAAATACACTTCGTTATCATTTAATCTTCGTTTTTTTTTTTTTAATTCTACTGAGTTCAACGCGTGCCAGCAGAAGCTACTTAACAATACCAGGAAAAGTCATTGCGGTAAAGAGAAATGTGCTTCAAACTTGTCGTTCCAATCTACATAAACTGCGGTTGGCATGACCCCCGATCTAATGAAACTTGGAAATTCCGTTCTTCGTTCTTCCGTCGTTTACCCGTTAATTAGGGGAAATGGTTTCAGAACGCATCGTTTCAGATTTTCCTACAATGTGTCTTTTTCACAATACACCTTATAATGGCTATTTGTGTTGAAAGTATGATGCGACATTTTCACAAATGTCGTTAGAAACATTCTACTGATGATAAAAAGAAAGCTACAATGTGTCAGAAAACGAAGATTATCTACTTGGGATACATTGTAAACCGGCATTCGATTCGTTATACACTATTTTCCCCTACGTGGATAACTGTGGCCAAACTTGACAGCCATCAAGCAACCGAACAGCACAAAATGAATTTTCCCCGTCCTCGTCGAGTAGCATTTTACAACACGGGGAGTGGATCTACGAGAACAATTATACTGGAATGGTTACAGATCGAATTCAGTTTACTGGTACAATTAATTAGCACGAGGGGTCCGTTTTTACCGAGCACAGTTTGTTTTAATTTGTCTTTTTCCAACGCAATTTGTCCAATTAGTCTTCCCCAGTGATGTTCGGGATGTGGTTCTCATGGGTTAGCTGTGCAAGCGAAGGTAAAATCGCATCAGTTAAATGAAGCGTTGTTACGATGGAGTTTGCAGACTAGTGCTCTAGGATGATGATTAGAAATGTTCTGATGCTACGGAGCAAAATCATTGCACTTAGGAATATTGTATCAACTCATTTTCCAAACGAACAATTGATGTTCGTCGTGGAATCACAGTCCACCCAGTTGTTATTACCGATTCGCTTGAATGATTTCAATTATTTGCGCATGAAATGATAGTCACTGCATGAGCAATCATTTGTAGCACTGTAAGGGGCTGTTCATAAACCATGTGGTCATGTTTTACGAATTTTCAGAACCCTCCTTCCCGCTTTGTGATTTTTTGTCCTCATCTTAGCTTATTTTAGCTTAGACTGACTACACATATAAATGGTTGCTATTCCGTGATTGACCGAAGTCAGTGAAAATGCACAAAGAATCAACTAGAAGCTTGGCTGGGATTGGCCATAATCTCCTTCAGGGTGCATAATTCAGTGCCTCTATTTATACAGGGTCAATAACGCCGCCGGCCACGTCCTTGCAGTCAGGTGGGATTGGGGGAATGATTTTTAGTGTGTAACCTTTGCTACTTGGAGACCGTGTTTGCCTCTGCATCTCCTCATGCTTCAGTCGAAAATTTCCTCCTGAAATCCTCAAGGAAATATACTCAGCATACCTCTAGGCCCGGCATGCCCAACCTTTTTAAGCCACGAGCCAATCTATTTTGAATAAAACAATTCCAACGTTTTCGTTATATAAATCAAAATTCGGTAAGAGTTTTTTTTCCTAAATAGTAACCCTGAGCATTCGGCTTAAGATTCTATATACTTGTCCAGAAGACTGTGAAATCTTTGCTCTGGATAACGTCAGAATACAGCCAAGCAAAGTTTTCCAACAATATGCCAAAAAAGTGGCTGGTCTCAGCGTGAATTACCCTATGCATTATTGAGAGTATGTTATGAAAAATAGCAATTTGCTGCAGCCGTCTTTGAGTTATGAGCATTTATGTTACTGGTACCACGCTGGCCAAATAAGGAACTTGAAATCTTAAAAAAAAACTCATATACCTAGTAATTTTCAGTAATTCTTAAAGAATACTCAATCTATTCGTATGATTTTTCTCAGAGTAGCTCTTAGTTAACTGACATTGTATAGCCCACATATTATTTATTTTTTCTTTGATAATTTGACGTCAAACAAATTAATCACCAAAGACTGTTTATACGAAGAAGGTCGGTCCCCCAAGGATCATCGAAATATCTTCAAAACCAGATTCCTGATGATCAATATCGATACGAATTCTTGAACTGGAAGAGTCTTTTGAGAACTTATAAAGATTGTAGCAAAAATAATGGGGAACAAAAAAGTTATCGTTATTTGAATATTTTTTTCGTGGTAAGAAATAAAGCTGCAAGTAGAGGGTTCAATTTCAATAACTACTCTAAGAACCAAATATTACTGTTAGACCACCGAAATTCTGACAGAGCTTCAAAAAGAACTGCACTAACGATTCTTTTGAAACTCCTAACAGTAATGTCTATGGATAAGCAAATCAATCAATCCTAACAATTATTTTCTCAGAAGTATTTCTTAGCATTCTCTTTTAATAATTTAAAAGATTCATCTAGAGTTTTATTCAGAGATTAATATATACTTTTTCTCAAGAGTTCCTGAAGCATCTATCCAAAAGTTTCTGAATCTCTTCTAAAAATACTCAAATAATTTCTCCAGGAAGTCTTAAAAGGATTTATCTAGCATTTTTTCGTAAGAATATTCCTTGCGAAAATTTATAGAACATGGTTAAGTAATATCTTGAGATATTTCCTTAGGATTTTTTCAGATTTATGTTTGGTAGTGTTCTCAGTAATATTCACAGATATATCATAAGTATAAAAATAATGCTCGAAGGAATTATTAGATGATGTCCTAAAAATATATCTTAACTTTTCTCTTCTGTCCCTGTATATTGCTAAGGTCTCTATGGAGAAATTTGAGCTACTCTTAAGAATGATTTCTGAATTCAAATATTGGAAATTACGTTTTCTAATTCTCTTGTACAATCTTAAGAAAATTACATTGTGCAAACTTAAATGGAATCCCAGAAAGAAATCCTGGCTTAAAACTGAAGTTATATCTCATCAGATTCAATTACAAATTCTTTGAAGAATTCCCAGAAGAAATAATTTCAAGATAACTTAACAGATGCTTGACAAAAAATTGTTGAGTTTCTCTTTTTTTTTGCAAATTCCACAGGAATCTGATTTTTAATTGAACTCGAAGAATTATTCAAGAGGTTTGTCATGACGTAATTTAACATATACATGAATTCTTAAGAACATCTATAAAAATTTAAAGAAAACAAAACATGTCCCCTCCTTTTCCCTCGGTGCGTAGAGAGGGGACTCTGGTAAATGGAAAAAATCACGATCAACTGGTTTGCTACAATGATGAAAAAGAAGAAAATAATTTAGAAAAGAAACACCTATTATCAGTTTTTGAAATCTTGTTCTTATCTTTGCACCCGTTCAACTTGCACCAATAATCCTTTTATGGGTTTGATTTATCAGCCAATATTGCTTGATTCGCTATATTTCAAACTAGATTATTTTTTTATAGTTGTGCTATGAAAAGAGGAGGTCAAAAATGGAACATCTTTCCAGTGCGCATCGTACCTTCGTGCTGTGCGTACACGAATTCTCTCTGCTCTTGGAAGTTTTCTTAAAAACTACCTAAAGACGGTACTTTTCAGTGCTACTTAAACAGTACTTTTCAGTACTATGTTTTCTACTATTGATCCCTTTACGATCCTTGTTTGGACCCGTGCCTTCGATTTTTCGTTGGACCCGTTGGCGAAAGCTAGCGGTGGTAATCCTTCTTGGACACCGTCTAGGGAAAAAACCTCTCGAAGGTCACGTCTTTCTCGTTTATTAACTAAACATGGTATCAACAACTAACAAAAGGAAGGGTGAATCTCTGAATTCACTACTTCCTTCCAAAAAAGTGGTTTTTAAAACTGTCACTACACGTGGCAAGAATGGAAGAAAGGACGCTTCCCCGGAATGCGAAGTTTCTTCCAAGGAAGAAATGAATAATTGTATCGAAATGAGCAATCAGTTCGATGCTCTAGACAAATTTTCCGAACACCAAATCGAAGCAGCCTCTAGCCCAGGCTCTTTGATTCAAGTGAGGAAGCAAAGAGTGCCACCTATCGTGGTCAGTTGTTCCGAATTTGGTGGATTTTGGCAAGAGATCTTGAACTCCATTAGTGGAATCAAGGTTTCCTTCCAAATCGCAAAGAAAGGAGACTGTCGCGTTTTGACGGAAACTCTTAAAGATCGCGAACTTCTTCTCAGACATCTTGAAGAGAAGAAGCACAAATTTTTCACTTATGATGATAAAACTGAACGTTTGTTCAAAGTTGTCTTGAAAGGTCTCTCAAGTGACTATAAGTCACCTAAAGAGATCAAAAATGGAATAAATGATTTACTTGGATTTTCCCCAGTCCAAGTAATCATTATGAAAAAGAGAACCCAATCTGGCATTGTTCGGAAAGGGATTTCTCAAGAATATTATTTAGTTCACTTTAACAAAAAAGAACTAAATAATATTAAAGCTTTAGAAAAAGCAAAACTTATGTTCGATGTCCGTGTGACGTGGGAACATTTCCAGAAACCTGGAGGAAATTACCAGAACCCCACTCAGTGCCGTCGGTGCCAAAAGTGGGGTCATGGTACAAAAAATTGTCGCATGGATGCTGAATGCATGATTTGCGGAGGTTCTTCTCACGCTAAGGACGACTGTCCTGTGAAAGAAGATACCAGAAAGTTTGAATGCGCCAATTGTAAGGGCCCTCACAAAGCTAACTTTTGGGAATGCATTTCACGCAAAAGAGTCGTTGAGGCTCGTGCCAGGCAGATGAAGGATAATATCCGTTACGATAACGGTCATTTCCGGAATTTGCCTGGTAGAGTATCGAACAATGCTCATTTTTCAGTTAACGATCGCTTGATTAGGAATCATACCCACCAGGAAGATCATAATCATGCTCATTCACAAACAAATTTTAATCCGTCGGGTAGCCGTTCGAATCTTTCAATTTCGAATGTATCTACCCACGGTAAATCCTTTGCCGATATCGTAGCAGGTAATTTGAACGCTTCCCCTATTCGTTCCATGAGTACCCATTCTACTTGTTTCAAATCAAATGGAAAAATCCCTACCGCCACAGGTAACTCCTACCATACTTCTTCGTCTACCGAAAATTCCAATGGGAAATCATCAGATGATATGTCTGCCTCTGATTTTAATTTTCTAACTGAACAATTGAATCTAATGATTGATGCAATGTTCAAAGCCACCACTATGACTGAAACAGTCCAAGTAGGTGTAAAATTTACAAATCAAATTGTTATTGGATTACGTTTTTCTAATGGATCTAAATAATAATTTAAATATTTTAAATTGGAATGCTCGTTCTCTGAATGGTAAAGAGGACGAGCTGTTTAATTTTCTTACAGCAAATAACGTGCATATAGCAGTTATTACCGAAACTTATTTAAAACCTGGATCCAAACTTAAAAAAGATCCTAACTTTTTTGTTTATCGTAATGATCGACTTGATGGGGCATGTGGGGGAGTTGCAATCATCATGCATAGGCGTATAAAACATCAACTGTTTTCATCATTTGAAACTAAAGTTTTTGAAACTTTAGGTGTTTCTGTTGAAACACAGTTTGGTAAATATACTTTCATAGATGCCTATTTGCCTTTTCAATGCTTTGGACAGCAAGTTAATTTGCTCCAAACTGACTTGCGAAAATTGACTCGCAATAAGTCAAATATTTTTTGTCATTGGTGACTTTAACGCCAAACATCGGTCATGGAATAATTCCCAAAGTAATTCCAACGGCAGAATTTTGTTTGATGAGTGCTCTTCAGGATATTTCTCAATTCAATACCCTGATAGCCCTACATGTTTTTCCTCTTCTAGAAATCCATCTACGATTGACTTGGTCTTAACCGACTCTAGTCATCTTTGTAGCCAATTAGTTACTCATGCTGATTTTGATTCTGATCATGTCCCTGTTACATTTCAAATATCGCATGAAGCGATTCTCAATCCTATCAGCTCCACTTTCAATTATTTACGAGCTGACTGGAATATATATGAAACGTATGTTGACTCTATTCTTGATGTTAACATTTCTTTAGAAACTAAACTTGATATTGACAATGCTCTTGAAACTTTAACAAATTACATTGTTGAAGCCAGGAGCATTGCAATTCCAAAATGTGAAGTAAAATTTGAATCCGTGATTATAGACGATGATCTTAAACTCTTGATCCGTCTCAAAAACGTGAGGAGAAGGCAATTTCAACGCACTCGTGATCCTGCTATGAAAATTATATGGCAGGATTTGCAGAAAGAAATCAAAAAACGTTTTGCAGATTTAAGAAACAAAAATTTTGAAAATAAAATTTCTCAATTGGACCCCGGCTCTAAGCCCTTTTGGAAATTATCTAAAATCTTGAAAAAACCTCAGAAGCCAATACCGGGATTGAAAGAGGAAAACAAATTATTACTAACTAATTGCGAAAAAGCTCAAAAACTTGCTATGCAGTTAGAAAGTGCGCACAATTTTAATTTAGGACTTACTAGTCCAATTGAAAATCAAGTTACTCAGGAGTTCGAAAATATTTTCAATCAAGAGAACGTTTTCGAAAATGCCTGGGAGACTGATTTGGAAGAAGTGAGAACTATTATTAAAAAATTCAAAAATATGAAAGCTCCTGGCGATGATGGAATTTTCTACATCCTCATCAAGAAACTTCCAGAAAGTAGCTTATCATTTTTAGTTGATATATTTAACAAATGTTTTCAATTAGCATATTTTCCTGACAAATGGAAAAATGCTAAGGTTGTTCCAATTTTAAAACCAGACAAAAATCCTGCAGAAGCTTCTAGCTATCGTCCAATCAGTTTGCTTTCTTCAATCAGTAAACTTTTTGAAAAGGTTATTTTGAACAGAATGATGGCCCACATCAACGAAAATTCAATTTTTGCCAATGAACAGTTCGGATTCCGCCATGGACATTCGACCACTCATCAACTTTTACGTGTAACAAATTTGATCCGTTCCAACAAATCTGAAGGCTACTCTACTGGTCTTGCTCTTCTCTTTGTTTGCGGATGACACAGGCCTCTCCGCCAAAGGACGAAGTCTACGTGTCATCTGTAGTCGATTGCAAAAAAGTTTGGATATTTTTTCTTCATACTTGCATAAATGGAAGATTTCTCCTAATGCTTCCAAAACTCAACTAATAATATTCCCACATAAACCAAAAGCTCTTTATTTGAAACCTTCAAGTAGACATGTTGTCACGATGAGAGGGGTTCCAATAAATTGGTCAGATGAAGTTAAGTATCTAGGGCTCATGCTAGATAAGAATTTAACTTTCAAAAATCACATTGAGGGAATTCAAGCCAAATGTAACAAATATGTAAAATGTCTCTATCCCCTTATTAATAGAAAATCAAAACTTTGTCTTAAGAACAAGCTTTTGATATTCAAACAAATTTTCAGGCCAGCTATGTACCAATATGGACTAGCTGTTGTAATACCAGGAAGAAAGCTGTGCAGAGAATTCAAAATAAAATTTTGAAAATGATTCTGAGGCTTCCTCCCTGGTATAGTACCAATGAGTTACATAGAATATCCAATGTTGAAACATTGGAACAAATGTCAAATAAAATAATCAATAATTTCAGGCAAAAATCGTTACAATCTTATATTGCCACGATTAATGCGTTATATGTTTAGGTTAAGTTAGGTTAGGTATATTCAAAGCGTTTTTTTTTTCTCTTATAAGCAGTTGAAATTAACTCACCTGTAAAAAAATCTGAACTGCTACGGCAAATGAAATGTAATATGTTGTTAACAAAATGTTAATAAAATCTTACAAGGGAAGGTCACGATGGTGTTACACGGGGTTTTCAACCGGACTATTTTTGTTAGATTGTACATGTCGAAATATGAAAAACCCTAAAGCCTTTCGGGTGATGGACCAGTGGTGTAGCCAGGAGGGGCTCTGAAAGGGTCGGTTTTGTACGAATATAATATTATTGAGTCAATTGAAAATTAATCAAAAACATTTTTTCAGCATTTATTACGATAGTAATGAACAGAATTGACATTAATGTATGTTTTTAATGTATTTTTATGCCATTGGCGTAACTAACATGGAACATGGACACCAAAACAAATTTGGTTTTATTAGAATAGTATACCAACAAGATTCCCATCCTGATTACGCCTATGGCATGGAAAAAATACATTTTAAACATACATTAATGTCAATTCTGTTCTCTACCATCACATTAAATTCTAGAAAAATATTTTTGTCAAATTTCCAATTAGCTTAGTAATATAATATACGTACAAATTTGCCCCTTTTAGAGCCCCTCCTGGCTACACCACTTGTCCATCACCCGAAAGGCTATGGGGTTTTACATATTTCGACATGTACAATCTAACAAAAATAGTCCGGTTGAAAACCCCGTGTAACACCATCGTGACCTTCCCTTGTTAGATTTGTTTTACCAAACTAGGATGATAGTGTTGTCTAATAACACAGAACACCTAGATATAAGAAATAATGAATGTAATGTTTGGAATGATACTAATAAAGAAATTAAAAAAAGGGAACATCTTTCCAACGGATCAGTCAATCATGCTCAAATTGATAAAAAGGAATCCTAAATACTTGAAAGACCGTCAAGCCAGTATTGATAAACTTTTGAAAACCATGTACAAAATAAAAAAAATCCATCTTCTTTGTGCAAAACTCCAAATTTAGACCGTTTTTTTTTTACAAAATCGACGAACGAATTCCTCAGAAGGCCAGTAACGTTTGTTCATTTTTTTTGTAAGGCGCTCTGTGCTCGTGGCCACTACTGTGCCGGAATCAGTTGATCTGTAGCTTCTTCTTTACCGATACAGATCTATTTTCAACTTATCTCTACATTTACATCTTATTTTCAGTCTCTCCTACTCTTTTACTCTCACACCGAGCAGGTACGAGAGAGCTCTGTTGTTAGTGAGGCTAGCTGCCTGCGAAGAGGGTCACCATCTGATACTGACGGAGGAAGGATGTGCTCCCCAAAGCACGGTCCTCCGTGAGGCGTCTTCTGGTGGCTGGACGGGTTTTTTTGTGGAGGGGCTCGAACCCATCGAACCCATGACCTTCCGCTTATGAAGCGAAAGCGTAACCTCAAGGCTACAGACCCCCCTAACGTTTGTTCATTTCTCCTACACATTTCCATCTAATGTAATATGAGTTGATTCTTTGCTTTGTTCACTTGGCCGTATAGAGAGTGAAACGCTACGCGTTGCTAGTCTTAGCGCCTGGAAACAGTATCAGAGAGCACATACGGAGACGAACATTGAAGCTTATCTTGAAATTTCTTTGAGTTTAGGTTTTCAGACCTATAAGCGGAACTACTGATCTCTCGAAGATTTATAAACAACACTTCTGATGATACAAGACCTTTTTTGAGTACATGCCTGTTAGGGTGCGACTTATTTTTCGAAAGTTCTCAAAACCAAAAACTCGTGTGCTCTTCTGAATTTAAATCACATAAAATAAGAAACCTCCGATTTCTAACCGAAAATATTGAGATTTAGAGGTGGCGCAAGCTATTTCAGTTCAGCGCCATTTTCAACTTGCATGACAAATTTTGACACGTTTCATGTCTTACATTGACTCCCAAAAAATAAATGTGTTTTAAATCGAATTTCCATCAGTAAGCTATAATTTTTAGTATTATTACAAGCTGCTAACGATAAACCAGTATTTTGTTTTCATTTCATATGAAATTTTCGATGGTCTATCTTACCCCAAAATGTATTTGTACCTGGGGTAAGTGGGACCTATCAAAACAAAAACCAGAATCAAAACTTTTCGTACACGTTTCATACATTTTGCTAGAGAGTAGCACTAAAACATTCAAACAAATGATTTTTATCAAAAAAGATCAACCTCAAATTACGTAATTGCATAAGAGGGAGAAGAAAAGTGTTATTATTCTTTAATTTTTAATTATTTTTTTATTTTTGAAATACGACTTCAAAATTGAACAAACACACAGCTGAAATTTGAAATGCATCATGAAAACGATTGCTTTTCTATGTTATTTGAACTTTATTTGTTATTTCTACCAAATTAAGTAGTGGTGGAAAACAATTCCATCCCATAAGGTGGTTTTCTGCCATGCATATAAATAATAACAAAACATATTTATAATTTCGTCAATTATTGATTGCTTATGTGCTACATTTTAATAAACAACATATAAATGATATATTTTGAACATGTTTAATTCCTCTTTACGCTTTTTTTGAGGAATTTTCTGTGACTGTGAGGTGACATACTATTAAATAAAGGGTTTCTTCCTAAAACGTAACGTATTTTATGGTTGATCCCTTATGTACATCAAATATCTACTTAAAATTAAAAATCTATGACTTATCAATCCTATTATTGTAATGGTTGACTTACTGATGTGGATTGACGCATGAAACTGGATGTGTCCCACTTGCCCCGCTTAGCGAGGTAAATGCG
Organism: Aedes aegypti; assembly: GCF_002204515.2. Classification (NCBI taxonomy): domain Eukaryota; kingdom Metazoa; phylum Arthropoda; class Insecta; order Diptera; family Culicidae; genus Aedes; species Aedes aegypti. The sequence continues at coordinate 211,480,311 of NC_035108.1, read as the reverse complement.
TCCATTGGCTCATTCTAAAACTTTCTTCCAAGGTTTTCACAATTTCGAAATTATTTGATTAGTTTCATGCACACACCAGCAAATATGTTGCCGAAACGTGATTGTGTTGTTGGATTTGAAAAATATTGACATTTGAAAATTTGATTGAACAATTTGTTTGAACTATCGCTTTTTTCGTTCCCACTTGCCCCGCGGTACCTTACGGATAACATGATATGGGGACCATATCGGGGAGGCGTACTCAAAGATGCTACGTACTAACGCACAATATAGCACTTTCAATGCGTATACATCGGTAAACTCCGCAGCATGTCGACGTATAAATCCTAGCACTGAGAATGCTTTGGCACTCGTTGTCTTCACATGTTCCTTGAACGTTAGTTTTTCGTCAACGATAACTCCCAAGTCACATGTGGATGTTACTCGCTGCAGTATATCGGTGTTCATGCGATATTGGTGGTTGATTGGGGAGTTTGCACGGGTGAAGGATATAACCTTGCATTTTTTGCAGTTCACGCGCATACCGTTATTGCTACACCAGGTTAGCATTACATTGATATCCTCTTGCAATGCCGCACAATCGTGGAACGAACGTATGGCTCGGAAAAGTTTTAAGTCGTCGGCGAACGAAAGTTTGAACGAGGAAAGGAGATAGCACAGATCGTTTACGAATATGTTGACTGTCGCAGATTATAGGTGAGGCGATTGTATACAGTAGAGTAAGGTGGGGCAAAAGTTCGACCTTAGTGGTATAATCAAAGTTTACAGGAAAACAATAGCAGTTTAAACAAAACAAATACCATACAGTGAACCTTCAACATATTGGCCATAATTTTGCTGAACAAACTTGTGTCCAAATATTTACCCATTTTTAGTTATAACAGTTTCAAAATTCATTGTCTTATTCGAACTTTTGCCCCACCGGTGGGGCAAGAGTTCGAATCTAGTGTGGGGCAAAAGTTCGCTGGCTAAAACACTAAATATCGATTCTTTTATGACAGGCATACTTTACACAAGCCGTAAACTTAAGTTTGTCGAAAAATACACACTAAATTTTCATCAAAAAATTGCCCAAAATCGGGTTAATTGTAATGTACTCAAAATTAGCAGTTTTTCGCGAAACTAAGTGGAAATGTAAAATTTTGGTGACAGTTTTCACACGATCAGACAAATTTAACTAAATTTGAAGATAATATGTGGATTTTAGGCAATTTGAAAATTTTTCCGTGATTTTATACATGGGTCGAACTTTTGCCCCGCTGATTCGAACTTTTGCCCCACTATGGGCCAAAAATTGTTTTCAAGCATTTATGCAAAATCTAATACACGTCAAAGCAACCTTATGATAGGCCTAGAAACGCCCTTACATAAAATATTGAAAAAGATTTTATCTTCAATTGGTTCCATGCAACGAAAGTTTGACCAAAAATTACAATATTCACGTCGAAAAACAACAAATAGCCATAACTTTTCCAAATCTCAATCGATTTATATGATATTTGGAGTAAAAGTCTCTTACTTGAATAGCATTCGAACCACAATGACATTTATAAGATTTGTTTTGAATTGAGCTAGAAATCTTAAAAAGAAACTCTTACCCCACTCGAACTTTTGCCCCACTTTACTCTACTCCATGCATTAGCTTTGCTTAAACAGCACAAAATAGAGACGCCACGATAATTTTCAACGCGACTCATGTTGCCAGACTTATGGATGGGCGAAACAAAAGCTGTCTTCCAAAACATTGGAAACGTTCTTTCACTGAGCGATCGATTGGACAAATACGCAATAGGAATCGATAGTTCCGCAGAGCATTTTTTCAAGAGCACCGGTGGAATACCGTCTGTCCTCGGCCCTTTTTTGATGTCAAGATCATCGATGGCTTTCAATACTTCTTCAGGAGAGAACTGGATCATAGGAAGGCGGATGTTATACGACGGAATATGAGCAAAGCTGTCACGACGCCATACGGGAGAGACCTTACTGAACACACTTTCAAAAAACGAGGCGAAAAGATTGGCGGCTTCCACGTTTGAGCTTGCATGAAGATCGTGGTAAATTACATTGTTAGGAACGCGAGCAGATGATTTTTGCTTTTTGATGAAATCTCAGAAACGAGATGGATTTTGCTTAACATTGTCCTGAACCTTGGTCAAGTAAGCTCCATAAGTCGATAGCAGTAATGTTTTGTAGAATATTTCCACTTCACGTAGATTGATTCTGTCGTTTTCAGATTTGGTGAGAAAAAAACGGTGACGAGCCTTTCGAAGCACGTTTCGAAAATGACGCAGTTCAGAGGCCCACCATGGTTTGTTGAACATAGAGTTGACGACCCTTCGTTTGATAGGGACAGAAGAATTGCATACTGCAAAAATCTTATCGTAAAATAACGAAACTGATTCATCTACATTAGCGCCTTGCGAGTTCCAATCGGTATGTGCAAATGCTTCTTTTAGTTGGTTGAAGTCACAGGTGGTAAAATCGTATCTGAGATCGTCGTCACGGCTTTCATACTCGATCGAATTCTCGTCGCTCACGTCAAATAGTAAAACAGGCGGCATGCGATGAGTGTCAATAGGTAAAATTGGTACAGGAGGTTCTGTCAAATCCAAAAACTCTGGTAGACTTACGAACACAAGATCAAAACGTGTACCGCGCGTATTCATTACATTGTTGACTTGTCGTAAGCCAGATGAGAACAAGGATTCAATGAGACATTGTTCTTGTTCGTTGGAATATAACCATTTATGTCGTCGTTCAAAACCCATTGCCAATTAGCTGGAGGCGAATGACTTTGAAGTTAAAACCTCCTTAATAAATAATAATAATAATTGCAAATTAGGGAGGTTAAAGTCACCTAATGACAAAATGATTGCGCTATCCTCTGACGTTTTGATAGTACACCGAGATAGAACGATGTACGGACCTCGATGTTGCACGATTTTCAGTTGCTTCGGCAATGGAACAAACAGGGTTTGCCGACGACACCGTGGAATGATGAACAAAAACTGTGTATACACTTAATTAAATTCAAAATAATTTTGACTTAGTTTTTATTAACAAAAACTACTGAAAAACGTGATTTTTCAATAAAAAGTTGAGATTTTTCGAAATTTTGATTTTTTTTCAGGAAATTAATTTTTTTCTGATTAACTGAATATTATAAAGCATCTTGTTTCACCTACGAGTTAAATAGTGCATATATTAAAAAAATGATATTTTTTTTTTATTAAATATATGAAAAATGGCTCTTAAGACCATTCTGAAGGTTTAACAAATGAGAAAACCCTGTTTCAGCCTAAGTAATGACGTTCAACTGACAAAAAAGTTAAAAATATAATTACTATACATCGTTTTTACTATATATCGTTGAAAATTCATGTTTTTGTGCAGTTTTTGATAAATAACTAAGTCAAAACTTTGTTTGAATTAGTTTGTTGTACTTATTGTTCAAAAATAACTAAATTTGCTTCAAAAGCATGTAAAATAGATTTAGAATCGGTTATCTATTCATGAAGTTCTGGTCAAACAACAGTGATTTTTTGAGTAAATAGAGGAAAAAATTGACGAAAACTACTTTTAATTAAGACAAGTTTTCATTTTAGACAAATTTGATGTTGCACAAACATTTTATAAATTTAATTTTGAAGAAAATAATGCTAAGAGCTTCAAAATTGATTGTAAAATAACAGAGTTACGAAGACTTCACTAAAGGTTATATTATAAAACTTGAAAATTCACCTTCATATCGCTTGCGCCACCTCTAAATCTCAATATTTTTGGCTCAAAATTTGAGGTTTCCCATTTTATTTTATTTGATTTTAAAAGAGCACACGAATTTTTGGTTTCGAGAACTTTCGAAAAATAAGCCGCACCCTACTGTCTATAGACCTACAAGCGTAATCAGTGATCTTTTGGAGGATGAGGAACAAAATACCCATACGAACTTATATAACTATATTCTAATAAGATTTGAGTTCAACGACCATTTAAATTTACCCAAGAATAACTTGGAGTACATGTCATCAGAACCACAAGCATTTTTGGGATACCTTCAAAATTCGTTCCTCAGTTGACCTTCTTGGGTTGGTGATTGGTTTATACGGCCAGAGTTGTTTCGCGCATGCAAGGGCCTTCCCGGGCAGCTATTCTTCGCCATAGGTTCCTTCTACTCATTTATTCGCACAACACACCTTTTACAAGAAACACAACTTACAAAAAGGCACTTTATTTAACCTAAATAACATTTAATCGTTACTCATAAACACACAACACAAATATCGTAAGGAGGTTCGCCCTCCGGTGACCGATCGCGAGCAGTGGTAGTGGACAACTGACTTCTCTCGATCTCTCCGCTACGTTTCTGTCCAGTCCAATGCTCATGCTCATATGGGTATGGGTAATCTGAGTGACTCCTTGAGTGACCAATACGGATCTCGCCTTGTCCGACAAATTCCCTTGCGTGGCTGCGTTCGTTCAGGGCAGATCCTTTTTTCGTCATCAAGCATAATAAGTGGCGGTGCAAGAACCCTGCATGCTTAAATAACTGCACACTATCGTTGATGTCAAAACTTGGTGGACCATGTTTTATTGAGCCGTTTATGGTAAAAACTTGTTTGATAACATTGGAAAGTTACTGATTTGCTTTGAAATACGTGATTTTTATTGGGGTGATATAAGTTTGAATACAAATAAATTTGGCATGATTAGATTTTGTGAACATATTTTTTTTTTTTTGATAATAATATGTATAAGAGTAGTTTTAATTTTCTATAAAACTATCTAAGAAATTTCTTATCATTTGTTTTAAATTTAATTTTAACTGACTTATCCCTGATTTATTTATTTTTTTTTTAAACTTTGAGTTTAAGCTCGCAATATGAATCAATTTAAAATTTGATTTAACAAGTGGTTCAAATTTGAATTGAAACCAATATTGATTTCTGTTCAGGATTATCACGGTTGATTTTTTGATTTCCTTGCTCATAAAGTACATTTGGGTCTGGCAAAACAATGCAAAAATGGAAGTTTCGAATATGTAAGCACTCAGCTTCAAACTAAACGGGGCTAGTGGTCTAACGCCTACCGCTTTTGCTTCATCATGTTCATCATGTTCAATCCCAGGTCCGTCCCTTTCCTCGTACTTTGTAGTTATATCTTTCACTTGCTTCTATCTTCCACTCTCAATCTATCACATTCACACCCTATTCGTTCATATCAAACGCTAAAATTAGAGATGGACAAGAAACCGTGTCTCTACGCTTCCCTCTCTGCCATGCCTTTTCCCCAACCCCCATACACACCCGCATGAACTGGCGTAAATGCAGTGGTATATACGGTCTACCGTGGTAGCCAGTTTAATGCATCATCAATTCCTCCCCCTTCCTCTCATTGGTCTGCATTCTGACGTGGCAGGCGCCATTGTTGCCTAAAAATAGAAGATCATCAGCACTTATACACTGATGATGTGTGTTAGTCCCGAGCAGTCAGTCGATTAGTTCCTTGTGTAAGTGCAGCTGATCTGGCGTTACTGGAGTAGCAACCACGGGCGGTCAAACAAGCTCAAGCTCAAGCTCTATGTAAGCACTCGATTTCAAACTGTGAAAGTTCTATCAGGATACTGCATTTTGTTCCAGGGGATATATAGTGCCAAAATACAGATGTTCTATATACCTCCTAAGCTAGAAGATTATTTTGTTACTTCAAATTTAAAATACTTTTCTGCATAGAGCAGTTCAATTCTGTGAACCGTATAGAATCATTTTCAATTTGTCAGATTACAGTTTTCCCATTTGTACTTTTCTAGAATTCAGCTAACCTCGGATAAGAATATTTTTGTACTGATCGATACACGCAGAAACCTCTTTTCGAAACCGTTGTGCACTAAAACCCGAGAAGCTATCCAATCGTATGCATGCACCCTGCGACATGACTGACGAGTTTATTTTCCTCAACATTCTCGAACAACGAACGAAACTTAAGCTGCCATTTACCCAAAGTGGCAACAATACTCTCGGATAAGCACGAAAGCCGGTCGATTGAAACGTTCGTTCAATGACAAATTGCTTCAACCGCGAAGAAAAGTGTGGCAGCAGCGGCTCTGTGAAACGGAAGATTGCATCCCCCAAAACCTCCAAGATATCTGACTGAACATGACGCAAAAAAACCTCCAGTGAAGGATCCATCAGGCTTTGAACTAGTGCTTGTAGAGTAAGGTGTTACAAAACGTGCTGCAGGAATTTCTTCAATACCTGTTTATTTGTTAAACATGTTTAGTGCGATGAAAAGAGCATTGCGGTTTTCTACAATTTTTCATATCGTAACTTAAGGAGAAAAATAACATATGCTTTTTACATGTTAAAAAGGTCGGTTTGTTGGTTTTCTATATTTCAACTTAAGGTTACCATGTAAAAATTTCACGGTTGTTATTTCAAGCCATTGAAACTCCACCATCCAATCATGATATCTTATCGGATATATATTTTTTTCCAAACTGGAAACTATGGAAAACTCGTTTTTACCGTTAAAATCCTTACACATACAAACCATGTATAAAAATCAAATCACGGAGAGAATATTTTGAAACCATTAGATACATAAAAAAAATATCCCAAATACTGATCTCATTTAAACTTATTATCTACAGTAATTCTGCTCGCGTTGCTTGCTGGAAACTGAAATCGAAATAAAACTACAAGGTGCAATGTGTATCACCATTCCTTCGTCGCACAGGTTTTTGCACTTGAAGCTTCAACCACGTCGTTTTTCTAAGCATTGAATGGCGGGCGACGCAATCAACGTTGCCTTCTGATGTCGAATTTCGACTTGATGTACGATTGACGGAAAACATTTTTCTGTGCTGCTGGCTATCGAAAGCTATCGTTTTTTTTTATTCGAATCCATCACATTCTGCTGCAGCATGTTTTTTTACTGGAATGATTCTAGATTGTGTATTCGTATCGCACCAAACCCTTTCTTTTTATACTTCATGATCGAAAATAAAACGCAGAGATTTTTTTGTGCTCACCTTTATGGTATGATTTATGTTTTCCCTTACAGAAAAGTAGTCAAAAGTGAGAAAAAAATATCAGTTGAACTAGATAATTTTTGCTCTTTCGAAAATCTACTTGTCTTAAGTAATGGATTTGAGTTAATCGATATCTTCCCGTTGTTCGTTACCTATATAGAGAGATTTGGATAACGTAAGCTTGTTCAAATTGTGAGCGGCCCAAGTGAGAGACTGGGAACACGCTCACTTGTGGAACACTCGTTTTGTGAAGTCTGTTAAAGTGAAGATAAAACAAAGCTGTTTTTCGTGCTCTGTGCTGAAATTTTGATCGATTGGCCAGCATCAGGCTCTTACCACCAGTGATTGACTAATCAATCAAGTTTTGTGCGTAAATGAATGTCTGGTTCTCCAGATTGATGCATTTGAAATTTCGAAATATTACATCTATCAACTTTTCCCAGAGGCTTGTAGAACACTGAGTCAACGAATGCAACTGTTTTCAGACTAAACTCAAACAAATGTTGGGAGTGTAGTCAGACTTCAAGCAAAAATACAGTCGGTGTCGACCTTAAACAAAATTACTCTTCGAAACATTCATCAATAAAAATCATTTACATTCTTAGAAAGCAGTTCCAGCGTAGATGTTTGGTGCAAAAAACACATATTTGTATGTTTTAAACATAGAAAAACGTGTTCCCAACTGCATTCTTAATGTTCCAAAAAATTTCGGTCGAATAATCCGTGCAATTGCTAAGGATTGAAATTCAAAGTTGACTTGTAGAGATTCTTTAATTCTTTAATTTCTTACATTAGTCAGCTGCAAGCGCATACGTCATTTTATCCGTCTAACCAATGAGTTTGATGAACTATTATATGAATGATTTTTTTTGTAAATTCCAGGTCACTGTCATAGCAACGTGGTGTTTTTTCGGATAAGGTGATGTATGTGCTCATGTCAATCTGTTTTCTTCTTATATTTCAGAACAAATAAGCGCTGTCCAACCAGTATATCATAAGGTATAGAGTGCATATCAATGAAGAAATGCATTTTGATCATATTGGCGCTAATGTCGACTATGTGAATATGGGCAACATAATACGCACCGTTAAGAGTGAAGTAGAATGTCAAAAAGAGGATACATAATAAGAATCGTCGTATTCATAAGCACTCCTGTTATGGGTACATCGGGGTCCATAAAAGGAGTTTTAATACAAATTTCCAAAAATCATTTCCCCTAAAAACATACCCAAAAACCGAATATTTAACCGAATGCGACATTTAACCGAATTGTACATAATACTGTAAATAAGTCACGATCTCCAAAAACTATTTAGTACTCCTGCCTTATAAAAAACCTTCCTAGTCCAAAATTCTCATTTAAATTATTATTTATTATTTACATCAATCAGTTTGATAAAACCTCGTTAACGATGTTATGTCAATTTACTCGGTCCATGGCTGTGACCCTCAGCTTCGATTTTGGCCCACGCTGTCCAGATCTTGTTGCACCTCGCTTGCTGTGCTCCACACCTTTTTGTACCAACTAGATTCGACGCAAACACCATCTTTGCAGGGTTGTTGTCCGGTAGTCTTGCAACATTCCCTGTCCAACGCATCCTTCCGGCTTTCGCCAGGTTCTGGATACAGGATTTGCCGTAGAGTCTAGCGAGCTCGTGGTTCAATCTACGCCGCCACACATCGTTCTCGTGCATACTGCCAAAGATGGTCCTAAGCACCCGGCGTTTACACGTTCAAAGTGCTTGCAAGTCTTCTTCCAGCATGGTTCATGCTTCATGTCCATAGAGGGCCACCGGTCTTATGAGCGTTTTATACATGGTACATTTGGTGCGGGGCTGAATCTTTCTCGATCGCAGTTCCTTGTAGAGCCCAAAGTAGGTGCAAATTTCATTGGTGATATGGCTCCGTATTTCTCGACTAACGTTGTTATCAGCCATTAACATGGATCCGGGTTATCAACCACCTCGAAAGTATCCCCGTCTATCGTAACACTGCTTCCTAGACGGGCTCTGTCGCGCTCAGTTCCGCCCATCAGCATGTACTTTGATTTCGATGCATTCATCACCAAGCCGAATTTTGTCGCTTCACATTTCAGGCGGGTGTACAGATCTGCCACCGTTCCAAATGGTCTGCCGACAATATCCATATCATCCGCGAAGCAAACAAATAGGCAGGATTTTGTGAACATCACACCTCGGTTATCAAACCTGGCTCTCCGTATGGCACCTTCTAGCGAAATTTTGAACAGCAGGTACGAAAGTCCATCACCCAGTCGAAGACCTCGGCGAGATTCGAACGAAATCTTCACACTATTCTGCACACTGTTCATCGTTGCTCTTATTAACCCGTTCATGATAGCTCTTTGCAGTCGATGCAATAAGCCGCTTTCAAATCAATGAACAGGTGATGAGTTGGGACTTGATATGCATGGCATTTGTGGAGGATTTGCCGTACTCTAAGATTTGGTCCGTCGTCAGACGATTGTTGATGAAACCAGAAACATCCCACAAACTTGTTCGCTATATGTGAAAGACGACGGAAGATAATCTGGGATAGCATTTTGCAGGTGGCATTCAGGATAGTTACCGCACGATAGTTTTCAAATTCCAGTTTGTCATCCTTCTTGTAGATGAGACATATGACATCTTGCTTCAACTTCTCCGGCAGCTGTTACGTTTCCCAAATTCCTATAATCAGCCAGTTGTAGACAGACGGCCAAGCTCTCCGGACTAATTTTGCTGGGTTCAGCTTCAATACCATCTTTGCCAGCTGTTTTGTTGTTCTTGAGCTGGTTGGTGGCATCCTTTACTTCCCTAAATGTGGGAACAAGTTGGTCTCAGTTTAACTTGTTCAAGTTCATCCACCGTGCTGACGTAGTCACTTCCTCCGCTGTCGTGACCCATTGTGCTTGTGTTCTTCGTACCATTCAGGTGTTCATCGTAGTGCTACTTGCACCTTTCTATCACCTCACGTTAGTCCGTCAAAATGCTTTCATCCTTATCCCACATTTCGGCTCGCGGCACGAAGCCTTTTTGGAATGCGCTAGGCTTCTCGTAGACCTTTCACGTTTCTTTTACATTTCTTCACATTCCGCTTCTTCCAGACGTCACTTTTTGTCCCAAAATAGGCGGGTTAGCTGCTATCGTTTCCTTCTATATCGCTCCACGTGTTGTCACGTTCCTTGCATGTGTTGTCGATGGCTGCTTTTATGGTGTTCTAGCAGTCCTCAAGAGGGGTTTCGTCAAGTTCGCCCTCTTCCGGCAACGCTACCTCGAGATGCTGTGCGTATTCGGTGGAGACTAGGTTATACCAAGGCTGGCGTCGATACTGTACATTGTTGATGACGGATAGTTTTGAGCGCAGTTTCACCATTACTAAATAGTGATCAGAGTCATTGTTAGTGCCACGATAGGTTCTGACGTCGGTTATATCGAAGATGTGCCGTCCATTGATCAAAACGTGATTGATTTGTGATTCCGTTTGCTGTAGTGATCTCCAGGTGTACCGATATGAGAGGCTGTGCTACTAATGGCCATGTTCAGCTTTTATAGTGATGGCGCGTATCGGGTGGTGGCCGATCAACGAAAATATGCTTCCCTGTATTGTTTCAAGCTGTTTCACAGCTTCCGATATTCAATTCATAAGTAGCTGAATGTAGAATGTAATTGTTCCAAACGTTACACAATTATAGTACCTGCCACCGCTAGGGATCGAACTCGTGATCTCTGCATCCACAAGTCTCGACGCTGTCTTTGTTGCCACCTCATTATAAATCGAAGGCAAAGAAAAAAACAACAAAGTTTTGTTCTTAATGTAGAACGGGTCATGTAATATTGAATAATGGTGTTATAAGATGTCTTAACCATGCTGATACCACATCATCAGGCTGAAAAATTGTGTGAAACGACAAACGCAATATTTACATCCACCAGGCTGTGAAGTTGCGCCACATATTGTCATTATATAGCTTTTTGCTGTATGTACGCTGTATAACAAACGCCAAAGCGCTTTTTATGTATACATTAAGCAGCATAATAAAACACATTGAATTGAAGCATTGATGATGGCGACAAAACATTAGGTTGCAACTTTTTACGGTATTAAGATACAGCGTAAAAAACGAAATGTAGTTAGATTTGTAGCTGCAAAAAGTTTGCGTTACAGCTGTATTAACACCTGTACACCCAACCCCCTAAGAGAGTCGGAAGTTAAACATTGACCATGCATATCTTTGCATATCTTCGAAGCGACTTTCAAAAAAAAATTCAGCAATGGAACCGGACACTATTTAAGACTGATGTTCATTTTAGGGTTTTAGAAATAGATGTGTCTACCCAAGGTTATTAAGCAACAGGCACTTCCTAGTTTTTTGAAAAACGTTTTTTTTTCACAAATTCAGCAATAAAACAAAATTTCAAGCGATGACATGTAGTTTTTTCGATATCAATTTGCTTGTTGGAGTGAAGTGAATATGAATAAAACAGAAGCAGAAATAGAAGTTTTAGATTACACTTTACATTTCCTTTTCTTTAAATATTACGAAAAACTCTTTTATTACCCGTATGCCTGTAACTCTAAATTAAATGCGATGACATATTTTTTTATCAACATAAAATTGATTGTGAACTCAAACATTAAAAACAAAGATTTACGATTAAACTCAAAATTTATTTTATCCGGAAAACCAAATAAATTCGTGAGCTTTTTGCCTGTACATCGAAACAGAAGACTATGACATGTAGTTTTTTTCGGCATGAATTTACTTGCGGAGGTCAAGTGAATATTGTAGGGTAGAAAAATAATTTTTTGATTGCACTCCAAATTTATTTTACCAACAAAGCAACTTAAATATCTCATTTCTCGTGTAATAAACTCAAGGCTATGTCATGTTGTTATTTCGGCATTAATTTACTTGTGGAAGTCAAATGAACATTTTTGAGCAGGAATAGAAATTTTCAATTGCATTCAAAATTGATTACACTAAAAAACAAGTCTTCCCAGAGTTTGATCGTTCATAATTCAACATTGAAGGAAATTTTGAATATCTAAATATTTCAATTTCAGCTCAATCTTGTTCACGTGGGTTCTAAAGGTTATTTCTCGTCAAAAAAAAAAAAAAAAAATAACTGCACCTCAAGGCCTTGAATTTTTATTTACAGACAAACAAATTGTAGACCTTAGTTTTTTGTGTTGTTTTCAATAGGTTAATTGGTATTCACTTGACTTTCATAATTAAATCCATGCCGAAATAATTAAAAGTCATTACCGTTAATTTTGATTTACAGCTTAATGAATGCGTTTCTTGTGTGATTTTCTGGGTAAAATAAATTTTGAGTGTAATCGGAAATTCATTTTTTATACTTGACTGCAACAATCAATTTCATTTCGAAAAAAAAAAATCTATATGTCATATGCATTGAATTTTATTTATGTGTGCCTATGTGTGGTTCGTCGTAATATTTTGATGAAAAAAATTTTGAGTGTTATCAGAAATGTCTGCTCTAAAATGTGTAGGGGGAGATCCCCCAGTACCGGACACTTAAGCCATTAAATTCATAATTCGAAAAATATTGGTTTTATTTGCTCCTGTTACCCATTTATGATAAATATTATCATATTTATAGTGTATAAAAATAAATTTGAAAATATGAATATGAATTTTGACATTGCATTTTGATGATGTGTTTTAGTACCAAATTGATCGATCTTGAAAGGTGGCACCCAATACCGGACAAAATCTGGAAATGCCTCGATTTCTTTAATTTGAACATCATTGAATGTTTTTACTATAGGAATAGTATATAATTGCCAATTCAATGCATTTGCATCTTTAACAAGAACAATTTGAGTTTTTCTTATTTTGCAGGATGTCCATCAAAAACCTCTTTCATATATCATGAAAAATAGCACATTTTACGATGTTGTTCTGAATGTCCATTCTTCTTAGATTTATTGCATGTTTAATACCATGATTGACGGAATTCATTAAAAATGAATGTATTCTGAGGCACTGGTGCAATAATTACAAAGAAGTCATATAACAAATCAAGCTGTCCGAAACTGGGGGACAGGAGGTGTTTGACCAAAATTGTAATTTGTCCACATTTAGTTCAATTATGGTACAAAATACATTTATACTTTCAAATTAGGATTATGTTCGATCATGCTTGCGTGATCCAAAGAATTTTGTCATATTAAAAAAAAAATACTGAATAGACTCAAACTTAAGGCGATACGTAATTTTTTCTAAGATTTTCAAACATTTCTACTTTTTTAAAAAGGCATGCATATTTCAAAGATGTGTTATTCTACGCAAACATTCGTCTCCATAATAGCTTTCTTTTCTGCTAATACACCATCTTGATTGGACCGTGATATCTCAATTTTTCGACTTTGTCCGGTATCGGGTGCTGTCCGGTACTGGGGGATCTCCCCCTATTTAACTTCTACAAGTAAATTCATGCCAAAAAAAACTACATGTCATAGCGTTTAATTTTGATATACAGACAAAAAATCTTATTTCCTAATATGATTTCTGTGGTTTTCCGGGTAAAATAAATTTTGAATTATATCGAAAATTTATTTTTCAACTCAAACATGTTCACTTGACTTTCACATTCAACTGCATGTCGAAAAAACTATATGTCATCATTTTAAATTTTGAGTTACAGGCAACCAGTCCAAAAATAGGGTTTTTCGTAATATTTTAAGTTAAAGAAATTTAGAGTGTGATCATAAATTCCAATATCTGCTCAAACATGTTCTCTTGACTTCTACAAGTAAACTCATGCCGAAAAACCTTCAAGTCATAGCTTTTAATTTTCATTTACAAACAAAAAAGCTCTGGATATAAGTTATCTGTGTATCGTGGGCTTCGTGTCCTTACGGTTAGCGGCGTCAGTCGTCTAGGCGTATTGTGCCACGGGGTGTAGGTTCGATTCCTGCTCCAGTCGGTAAAAACTTTTCGTCAAACGAAAAATTCATCGCTGGGCTACTGGGTGTTTCGTGTTGTCCGTCGCCTAATGTTAGTGATCGTTCAGTCTTTGCAGCATATGTGCTGAAGACGGTGTAAATTGTCTTATTTTTTATAAATTTAAGTGTAATAGAAAATTATTTTTTTTACTCGACCGTGTTCATATGACTGTAGCAATCAATTTTATGTCGGAAAAAACTATATGTCATAGCTTTGAATTTTGACTTTTAATTAAACGGGCCCAAAAAATTGGGTTTATCGTAATATTTTATTTTTTTTTGAGTGTAATCAAAAATTTAAATTTCTGCTCAAACATGTTCACTACACTCAAGCAAGCAAAATAATGTCGAAAAAATACAAATCATCGCTTTAAATTTTGTTTTATTGTTGAATTTGTGTAAAATGCGTTTTTCAAAAAACTAGGAAGTACCTTTTGCTTAATATTTTTGGGTAGACGCATCTATTTCAAAACCCAAAAATGAACATCGATTTCCATTGCTGATTTTTTTTTTGGAAATCGCTTTGAAAACGACTTGCATATCGGTCAGAGTTGCACTTCCAACTTTTCTTGGACCCTTGGTAGTTGGCGTAAGTTTTCACCCCCTTGGTAGAAAAGGAGTTGACGCATATCGTTATATTTTTGACAGGTTCCATTTTTTGCAGCGTTCGCTGCTTCAACGCAACTGTTATACAGCAGAAATCAAATAATCTTGGCTTATAGCGGTAAAATTATTAGTTGGGATCGAACGATACTATCGAATCTCATCCCCCAAACAGTCATCAATATTTTCAGAAGCACTAAATATACAAACAGATTACGCTGAACATTCTATATATTGAACACTATCAACCAGTTATCAATGGATCAAATTCATGTTTGTGTGGGGTTCAACTTCAGTGCTATTACCAATGTTCAGAAAATCAAACACCATGTGTGATATTCCATCGTGATGAAATCAAAATGATTGTTTTCAGTATGTGCTACATTCGGGTAAATGATATTTGAGTTTTTGGGTCTTTCGGGTATTGGTTAGAGAATCATAATGGACCGATGCACGAGTTCACTAATTTGACGTTTGAGCGGTACCAAATTCATTCGTTACCATGGCCACATAAATAACACGGCACCGCTCAAACGTCAAATAATGAACTCGTGCATCTGTCCATAGCATAATGAATTATACAGAACTTGACAGAAAAAAATACGCATTTAGGGACAAATGACCAATGTGTTAACGTTTCTTAAATGTTAAAATAAACTAGAAGAAGAAGAGTTTGCATTGGTCGTTTTGTCATACAAAATTGTCAAGTTTAGAGGCATACATTTATGCTTCTCCAATTGACCTGAAACTTCCACTATATTTAAAAAAAATAACAAAGTAGTTCAAAATCCTCCGCAATACCACTGATCACGATTGTAGATCTGTAGGCAGCTCTACAGAATTAATATCATAAGATGAATGCGGTAAGAAAAAGGACGAAGAGTAATGTCTGTGTATTCTGTACATCACATACAATGCACAGACTGGTTATAGTGAGTCGCCGCATCCCCACACTCCCTAAGATATCTTCTAAAAGATCTGATTGCATATTTCCCCCTTGTAAAAAGGCAGTTTTCCAATAGTCTGGTAGAGTAGAATTCGAATTTTGATAAAACGATGGTATTTACTTGACCCATTGTATGTTGATAATAATTCTCCGAAAGCTCACTGGTTGCGTTTTACATCTGTACTCCGAAACTCAAAAGACTTTTTGGTTAACTTAAAACGGTTCTTGAACACAAAACTTACTTACCTTACCAGTCAGGCTAAGGCCTGGGTGGCCTCTGCTGTACGTAGAAGACGTCTCCATTCGACTCGGTCCATGGCTGCCCGTCGCCAGACACGCATTCTGCGAAGGGTCCGCAGATCGTCCTCAACTTGATCTATCCATCTTGCTCGTTGCGCACCACGTCGTGTTGTGCCGGTCGGCAAGCATGGGAAAATTCACTCACTCACCCGAACGCTACCGATAAAATATCTGCAAAGTATCTGCTGCCACCGAATGTTCAACGACTGCCGAACGCTACTAGGGTGAGCGCAATCCCGACGAATCGTAAACGATTGAGATAAACCGAAAGTGAAAAGATAAACGGAGCGGAGAGAGCACCTATCCTCTCTTAAATTGGAGACACGAAAGAACGCGTTCGCCATTCGATCACTGAAAGCTTCCTGCGAAATGTACAGATTTTGCGTTCACTGAAACATTTCGCCTTGTGTTTTACCAGTCAGTGAACGCTCTTCAGCTCTCAAATAAGAATGTCACTCGTGCGGAATCGGAATGTAAAGAATCATTCGCTACAGCAATCGGATGCCTTCGGCACAAGGAGTCGGTAGTGAATCATTCTGTTGTTGACAAAAACAGTCTAATTTGTCGCTCGGCGAACAAGAAGAAAGCGCATTGGAAATTGAAACACTCAGCTTGGTCAGAGAAACGGTCAAGAGCTTGTGGATGTGAGCGAGAGAAATGCAATATTCGAGTGAATGTTTCCCATGCTTGCCGGTCGGATTGTTTTCGAAAACCATTTTCACCGGGTTGTTATCCGACATTCTGGTGACATGCCCGGCCCACCGCAGCCTCCCAATTTGCGAGGTGGCTGATGCAATTCATGATTCATTCGCCTTCTCCACGTTCCGTCTTCCATCTGCACTCCGCCGTAGATGGTTTGCAACACCTTCCGTTCGAAAGCACCGAAGGCGCGTTGATCCTCTGCACGTAGTGTCCATGTTTCGTGCCCATAGAGGAGTACCGGTCAAATCAGCGTCTTGTAGATGGTTAACTTCGTGCGATGGCGAACTCTGTCCAATCAGGCGTTTTTCGGAATCCAAAGTAGGCACGATTACCAGCGATGCGTCTCTGGATTTCTCTGCTGGTGTTGTTGTCGGCGGACCTCAGTGAGCCTAACACACTTAAATTATTTCACCGACCTCAGTAAAATTTTTCGCCGAGAACCCAACAGCTGAGAATTTGGTAATTTTTAACGCCGAATCTCGGTACTTATTTTACCGAGATTTCGGCAATCCGAATTTTTTGCCGAGATCTCGGCGAACGTTACCGAGACTCGGTAAACGTTTACCGAGATCTCGGTAAAAGTTTTACCGAGAATCGTCAAATTATTACCGAGATATCAGCTGTTGGGTTCTCGGCGAAACCGTTTAAGTGTGAAGGTCACGAATTCTTCGACAACCTGGATTTCATCACCGTCAACATAAACTCGAGGTGGGGGCGTGCCGTGTCTTCTCTTGAGCCCCTCGCTATCATGTACTTCGTCTTCGACACATTGATGTTCAGTCCTATTCGCCTAGCTTCGGCCCTTAGTCGGATATACGTATCCGTCATCGTCTCAAAGTTGCGTGCAATAATATCAATGTCGTCGGCGAAACCAATTAACTGAACGGACTTTCTGAAGATCGTGCACCCGTGTCTATCCCCGCACTTCTTATCACACCCCCTAAAGCAATGTTGAACAGTAAACACGAAAGGCCATCACGTGGCCGTAACCCTCTGCGAAATTCAAAGGGACTCGAGAGTGTCCCTGATACTAGGACTACGCACATCACTCGCTCCATCGTCACCTTGATCAATCTTATCAGTTTGTCCGGGAAACCGTATCCGTGCATAATCAGCCATAGCTGTACTCGATCGATTGTATCATAGGCCGATTTAAAATCGATGAATAAATGATGTGTGGGTACATTGTATTCGCGGCAATTCTGCAACAACTGGCGGATGGTGAATATTTGGTTCGTTGTTGCTCGTTCGCCCATAAAACCTGCCTGATATTGCCCAACGAATTCTCTAGCAATTGGTGATAGACGGCGACATGGAATTTGGGAGAGTACCTTGTAGGCGACGCTAAAAATTGTGAATGCACGATAATTGGCGCATACCAACTAGTCGCCCTTTTTGTAGATGGGACACACGACACCTTCCATCCACTCCTTCAGCAATACTTCCCCCTCCCAAATCTTGGAAATAACCCAGTGCAGCGCTCTTGCAAGTGCATCACCACCATATTTTAGCTGCTCGCTCGGTAGTTGGTCCACTTCAGCAGCGTTGAACACAAAACTTGTTACAGCATAATACGATGAGTCTGTACAGGTACTATCCTTCTTTACAAGGAATATAAAGATCTCTATATTAACTTGTTATAGTCATCAGGTTTATACTACAAGTAGTTCTTAGTTGATCTGAAAAAGCTGTTATACTCGCCAGGTAATATTGGTAGCTGAATAATAGTTTGTTCAGCTGAAAATAAGCTGTCTAAGTTATTTGGGTCAACTTTGTTCCCAATGCTCAGAAAGAACACTACTGGCTACTAGGGTGTGTATTATGTAATAAGTTAATCAATTTGGGCGGAATTAATATACTCAAATCTAATTTTTTGGATTCTTTTTAAGGTGAAGATGAATCGAAGCCAAATCTCAAATTTTCAAGAGCACAAATCTGGAGAACCGAACACTCGTTTGAGCTGAAAACTTAATCGATTGGTCACCACCAGCGAATGACCAATCGATTTTTTTCTATCTTTATTAACGAGATTTTTAGCCCTGGGCTAGTTCATCTCGAGACCAACGGCTTTACTTCCCTTCCGAAGGAAGTCGTCACTGAAATTTTAAGTGACTATCTCGGGGATGGGATTCGATCCCAAGTCCTCGGCGTGAGAGGCGTGTGTTCTAACCACTACCTCAGGTCCGTCCCCCACCAACCGATTAAGTTTTCAGCTTAAACGGATGTTTGGTTTTCCAGATCCGTGCTCTTGAAAATTTGAACTTTGGCTTCGATTTATCTTCACCTTAAAATTGCGCTGCGTGTTGATTGCTTGAGCTAGAAGTTTTCCTGTGTGCTCTGAACAAACTAAAAATTACAAACACATTGTTCTTAAGTGTTTAGATTAACACATGTTTTAAATCTCTTCCATCACATTTATTTTTAATTAAAATAATATTGTTGTCATTTGGTCATCTTTAAGACGAAATAACTAGTGCCAGTAAATACGTTAATACGTTACGTTGTGTCTTGCAAAAAATAGGAAGACGTATTAAATTTCACTTGAATCTCAGAACCCCCAAAGCACGTGTTCCAGATATAATTGAAACTGAAAAGGTTCAAAGGCTCTGTATTCAAAGGCTCGGATTGTTATTGTAAAGGAAACGGTTTCTGGGGAATTGTCGAACAATTTCCTGATTTATTTTGCCTTACAATAGAACTGTGCGTAGGGTTTTGTCTTGTGTTGCGTTGCTCATGTACGGATTCCTTCGTGCAAGTAAACGGTAAGGTAGCAGAAACGATTTCGCCTTAGAAGTAGGAAACAGGAAATACAATACAGTAAACCAAGCAGGGCTTGAGAATGGGGGTTATTTATAGCATGTAACCGGTTTCAATACAATTCAGATCATATTTATTCTACGACATGTATATTGAATGAACACAGTAGAATAAGAAACATTTCATATGAGGACGAGTAATCCGTTTCTTCAAAAATTGAATCATGATATTAATCAGCTCACTCGGATTCTTGAGATCCATTATTTATCGCTTAATCAAAATATAAGTCCTTCGAGTTTATTAACACTGTCAATCTTCCTGATTTTTGACCTGGGTACGTTCCTGACTGCGGATGGATTTAATGTGAGATAAATTAAACGTTAAGTGGGTTTGGCACACACGCACTTGTGGGAAAAGCGACGATCCCTGTCATGCGGTTTCACATGGTCGACCAAGGCACAGTTCTTCTCAGAATAATTACGGTACTGTTTGCGTCTGTTTCGGCTTTGTGATACCAATAAAAAGAACAGGAAGGCATTTATAGTATTTTAGGGTGCTGGGGAAAAAAAGACCTCTAGTATTTTCTATTTTTCTATGTTACTTTTAACTGCGGCAGAACCTCACAAGTAACAATTTAATAGCATTTTAAATTTCATGAGAATTCATTAATGTTTTACGACGGTTAAGGTACCGTGGGGTAAGTGGATACAGAAAAATCAATAGTTAACTTCATTGTTATGTACAGCTAACGTGAATAATGTAACTCAAACTTTTTTCTGTGGATAACAAATAAGGGACTATTATACTTCAAATCGTCATTTATTTCGATTTTTCTGATTGTTATGTATTGAGTATGGGAGACTTAAAAATTTGCGCCAAATGATCCACTTGCCCCACCATGGTGGGGTAAGTGGATCACCATTAAAAAAAAATCTGTTCTCGAAACAAATGTAGTGTGATTATGTTCAATAAGAATGATATTACCCTCGTTCTTGTTATTAGTGCTAGTAATGTTGCATTTTAATACTTCAAAATTAAAAAGTATCTTTATTTAATCAAGATATAATAAAAAGTATGTATGTATTGGTTCATACTAATTTGAACAAAAAAAAAAACATTGTAACTAGAAAAATTTGGAGAAAATTCATCCATTTATACGCATAAGTTATACAGGAGTATCGTAGGATTATTCCTAACGATTTTTTCGAAAAACACTCTTGGTTTAAAATATTAGTTACATTTACTTTTGAATACCAAACTGAAAACCTTCTATTTTATTTATGAATATATGTGTATCATCTGTCTAGAACAATTTATATGGTCATGTCCAATATATGTATATTTATTTACATAAATTACATATTTTTCATTGTGAATCATTCAATTAGAACTGAAATGATTACCATGTGTTGAAAAAAATAATAGAATTCGATTTTAGACAGAGATACAATGGATTTTTGATTGATGGAAAACAATTTTCAAATTAATTACTTTTTGCAACTAACAAGTTTGCTTGTGTAGTACCAGTTTTGCAATAGTTTCAGTGTGGGCATAAGAATATTACCTAAAAAGAAGAAATGGTGCGAAAACATTCAACATATTCAAGTATTTATGCTTTATATTGACCACTTACCCCACTGATACACTTCCCCCACTGTACCTTACATAAATGCTATAATAGTTAGCGGTGACGTTGTTAAAAAAAAACATAATTTGTAGATCGCCTCTTAGCTGTCTTCAAAACCTGTTAGAAACATAAGCAGCATGAGCATAATTGACATACACTACTCTGGATCAGTAGCTTTCTCAAAGTGCAAGTAAAGGTGCCCTCATTATTATACCAAACAATAACGGCGCCGGCTGCGTCCGAATGCAGGTCAATTTGAAGATGGGAAGGAAATGTTGACGGAAGCCGTTGAGTCCTCTGCCACAATATATATTCTCAGTGTAAAAAAAGTATCGATGCTTCTAAAGAACAATAGCTACAACGACAATATTCGTAATTTCAAAATGGTTATATATGCAACGAGTTGCAATATGAAGATTTTTTCTGTTCGAGCCGTACATGCAACGAGGTTGGACGAGTGGGATAAATACGACGAGTGCCGAGTTTTGTAACGAGTTGCACAACACTTTTTGCAATCACGAACATTTTAGTTCTGGGTGAATTTTTTCTAGGAGCATCGAACTTAATTTCACTCACTTCTTTTGATGAGAAGCAGGCCGGTATGCAACAGAAAAGCATACAATGTTTTGCAAAATTCTTTTTCGCAGTACTCGTCAAGACTCGTTGGACAAATGTACGACTTGTGCTGAAAAAACTTCTTATTGCAACTTGTTGCATAAATAACTATTTTAATATATATCATGAAAATTTGACTACTGTATAAATCTCGACGGGTCAACTTCAAAACGTTAACTACACAGCTACAAAATACCGCTATTTGAACAATTAAGGGTTGCTGAATCCACTTCCGTTTTCAAAATTATCATAGCACGTCTAGTTTTTGATATCGTCAAATTTTGCATAAAATGCAAAATTTGACGATTTCAACCAATTTGCATGCAAGTTTGCCTAGTTTGCTAGCTGCATGGCAAATTATTTGTTTTATTCGCCACAGAATTCAAACTACATGTGTTAAACAATACTTGTCAATAAAATTAATAATACCTCCAATGCTCAAAAGTATTTTTTTGGTGGTTTAGAAATGTTTTGTATTTTATCATATAAGAAAAACGATGAAATTTGTTTGGAAACTGCAAGCATGTTGAAAAAAATCGATTTCATCTACGTTTAATCGTCCAATTTCAACCAAATTTTGTCTGAAATTAAAGTTAAAGTTCTATTTTGTAAGCTTAGAGGATTAGATCACTAAAGAGTTTGATGAATCATGCTTCAAATTGTATGTAAACATCAAGGACATCAGTATTTTATACAACTTTGGCGGCTTTCCCGAAAAACTCCAGATGAATTTTCACGATTTCCCTATATACCTCAATTTTTAAAAAATCATATCTCTTGAACTATACATCGTAGAACAAAAGTCTTTTAGTGAAATCGAAAGGAAATTCCTCAGCAATCCAACAAAATTTAAAAAAAACATGGAGAAAATTATCGGAAAAATAGCGGAAAATCTATCGTCTGTATCATGGAAAATTTTCAAAAAGTATTTTTTGTTTCATCAATCCATACTCTAACTTTCGTCCATAGACTCCAAAGTGGTATCTTTTACCGTTTAGGCGACAGAACTGAAAAACCGATGACCATCCGCACGCTTCCCATAGGAAAATGTGTTCTATTGTGGGCCTCATAACCGTGCGCTAACAGCGGCAGTAATTTACACGCGTTGTACACGGATAAAAATCTGATTCCCACACCATGATTTACAAGTCATAAAATTCATAAATTGGTTAGACCATGATATCAGGACGACAAATAATGGTTCCTGGAGTCATAATCATGATTCTTCATAAACGCAACATCCAGAGCGACAACACAAAACGGTGCACTTTGCTTCAAGTCATTCGCATCGATCACCCATATTTCATCACGATAGATTGGTACTGTAGTAAAGTACGTGGCTCTCGAATCTTGCTCTTCCAATTTTTGTTTGTTTTTGTTTTCATTTTGTCGGGTTGACTGGCAAACATAAAAATAGATCCGAAATGGATGCGCGAATCATGATTTTCGAGCATTCGATGCATGATTTCGAGCATTCAGCTGCAACTCGTGTCGCATTACGACAATCTGACTCATGATATCGTGAGTCCAAATCATGGTGTATTTTCATAAGATGAAAACACACTGGAATCATGAGATCCGGGTGCATAATCATGATTTTGCATTCTGATTTCTACCCGTGTAAATGTAGCGCAGTAAACCATCCTTCTCTTTCCAGCCAGAAGAAGCTTTTCGTCAATAGAAGCACTCTCCATTGGTCTGTTGTGTTTTGTGTGCCCTTTATCGGCAATGTTATTAAGTTTTACAGCTAACAGCCTCAATGGGAGCCGCACGGGAAGTTCTTGTAACAATCAATCAATTTTCTTGAAAACTTATCAATATATCCTAAATATGTTTTTTGGCCAGGATGTCTTCCCTACGTTGTGTCTTTTACGATTCAACATACGACAAATCAAAAGAAAGGCTTTCACTTTAACTGATTTATTACAACTGAGAGGCAGAATGCTTACTCAGTGGGGAACCGAGAGAAACTATATTCTTACAAGTTAAATGGGTGAGCCTTCCCAAGTAACCATAAGCACTAATAATAAGCCCTTTATCAGCATCATAAATGCGTACATGCATTATATTAGCACCACAAATGCTTACACACCCTATAACAGCACTTCCGCTGCATAGAAACCCTATTACAGCATCATTAATGCTTCTAAGCCTGATGCATACGGGCATTAAATAAGCACTATATTGGCTCTATATTCGCATACAGGGCCTGTTTAAATGCCATCCAGTGTTTTGACAGATATACCACGTGATTTGTGTTTACATATAGTGGTGAGAGGGAGTCAAACATAAGTCTTCTCACTACTACAATTGCAGCTTTTATGACGGGGAAAAGTGGTGGTTTAAATTGGTCACTTTTCTTTCCAATACTATTCATCTTATGTGGGCGAAGGAGCAAAGGAGCAGAACTTCAACAACTCAACAATACAGGTGTCGCAGGTTCGAGACGCAAAATGAGGAATTTCAGCATCATAAAACAAGGATCAATATGTGGCAATTTCAAGTCCTCAAAAGGATTAAAACCACCAACATGAATAAGTCTGATACGGAGAAGTACTAACTCAATCATTTTATTACATTTTGCATAACATTCGAGGTTTCCATTTTCATTCATTTATTTATTTACCTCGTGTACCAGCTGCTTGGCCGCATACGCGAAAGCTCTCTGGCTGCGTACGCGAAAGCACAAAATATTCGCCCGAAAAACCTGGCGAAAACAACTGACGTTTCTGACGTGGTCTTATATCAGCACTAGTGATGCCGAGAAGCACGGTTATATCTTCGCATTATAATGGCACGCTATTTCGCCTTTTCTGGCATTATAATATATAAAACTGACAAGCATCAAATGATTACCCTATATGCGCATATAATGCTGTTACCGTGCCGCATTATCGTGCTTACTGGTTACTTGGGTTGTGCGCTCACATAACCCAAGTAACCAGTAAGCACGATAATGCGGCACGGTAACAGCATTATATGCGCATATAGGGTAATCATTTGATGCTTGTCAGTTTTATATATTATAATGCCAGAAAAGGCGAAATAGCGTGCCATTATAATGCGAAGATATAACCGTGCTTCTCGGCATCACTAGTGCTGATATAAGACCACGTCAGAAACGTCAGTTGTTTTCGCCAGGTTTTTCGGGCGAATATTTTGTGCTTTCGCGTACGCAGCCAGAGAGCTTTCGCGTATGCGGCCAAGCAGCTGGTACACGAGGTAAATAAATAAATGAATGAAAATGGAAACCTCGAATGGTATGCAAAATGTAATAAAACACAGCGTAACAAAAATGACGTGTTTGCGTGTCTCAAGAACCAAATTATGTGTCTCTAGTAGATTTGGGGCTGCTGAATCTGATGCCGTTCTCAGAAATGTTCCAGCACGTCACAATTTTTAGCTACAGGTCGCCAAAGTTGTACAAAACCCTGTTTTTATTAATGTTTACATGAAATTTAAAGTACAATTTATCATACTTTTTTGTAATCTAATCCACCAAACATGCAAAATAGAACTTGAACTTTCATTTCAGACATAATTTGATTGAAATTGCGCGATTAAATTTCGATTAAACCGATTTTTTCAACATGCTTGCAGTCTCCATACAAAATTCTTAGTTTCTTCTATATGGCAAAATACAACAATTCTCTAAACCATCAAAAAATAACTTTTCCGTATCGAAAATAATACAAACTTTGATGATAAGTAATGTTATACACATAAAGTTTGAATTCAGTGGCAAATTAAGCCAATATATTACCTTACAAGCTGGGAAACTTGCATGCAAGTTGGCTGAAATAGTCATTTTTTGCATTTTCAACAGTTAATATCTCAAAAACTGGACGTGCTATGATATTTCTGAAAACGGCAATGGATTCAGCAACCCTTAATTAAGTGAATAGCGGTATTTTGGTGCTGGAGACAAAAACGTGTTCCGCAGTGAAATGATTGAGTTAGTACTTCTCCGTATCAGACTTATTCATTTTGGTGGTTTTAATCCTTTTGAGGACTTGAAATTGCCACATATTGATCCTTGTTTTATGATGCTGAAATTCCTCATTTTGCGTCTCGAACCTGCGACACCTGTATTGTTGAGTTGTTGAAGTTCTGCTCCTTTGCTCCTTCGCCCACATAAGATGAATAGTATTGGAAAGAAAAGTGACCAATTTAAACCACCACTTTTCCCCGTCATAAAAGCTGCAATTGTAGTAGTGAGAAGACTTATGTTTGACTCCCTCTCACCACTATATGTAAACACAAATCACGTGGTATATCTGTCAAAACACTGGATGGCATTTAAACAGGCCCTGTATGCGAATATAGAGCCAATATAGTGCTTATTTAATGCCCGTATGCATCAGGCTTAGAAGCATTAATGATGCTGTAATAGGGTTTCTATGCAGCGGAAGTGCTGTTATAGGGTGTGTAAGCATTTGTGGTGCTAATATAATGCATGTACGCATTTATGATGCTGATAAAGGGCTTATTATTAGTGCTTATGGTTACTTGGGAATACGGACAGACAAAACATACAATAATTATTCATTACGCGCGTTCGCTTCTCAATAC
Organism: Aedes aegypti; assembly: GCF_002204515.2. Classification (NCBI taxonomy): domain Eukaryota; kingdom Metazoa; phylum Arthropoda; class Insecta; order Diptera; family Culicidae; genus Aedes; species Aedes aegypti. Next base: position 211,454,189 of record NC_035108.1, on the reverse strand, counting down.
ATTTGGCGCACTGTTGGGTTGGCGCCAACTGTAGAGGCTGAAAATTTTTGCGCATCCTTTTCGTTCCTTATCTAATTATTTGATAAATTGACCAAAATTGAAAAAAAATCAACTAAATTACAAATAGCATTCTATGTATGCATAAACATCCTTTTTGCTTGGAAATTACTGGATACTGAGGATCAGTATTTATTACCTATATCATTACCAATATTATGTAATATTAGCATCGTTTTCAATTAAATACTGTTTTTTTCTGTTTCTGTTCGAGATAAACTACTGCAGACCCGTGTCCTTTGTTTAGTGCATGTCGTTCTACTCCAATACTATTGAGAAATAATAAAGTAGTCGTTTTTTATACAATTATCATCCTTTACCATTTTGCAAAGAGCCCCTTTAGAAAAAGATACCGCTATTTATACCTGTTGAAGCAAATAGTTTGGCGTTTTTTGAAACTGTGAACATGTTTTATCGCATTAGACATGTAGATTCCTTGAAATAAAAAGCTTATTTTAAAAGGTGCGAGGTCTGCTTCTCCACTGATTCGGAATCGCGTACCTCCTAGATTACGAAAGATAAGCTATTAAGCTTGGAAAGAATTTGTCTTATGAATTGAAACCATTTTTATTTGTGTAGTTCAAGAGATATGATTTTTTAAAGTTTCAGGTATATAGGGAAATCGTGAAAATTCATCTAGAGTTTTCCGGGAAAATAGGCCACTATATTTTTTTGCATTTCACTTTTGGTCATGTATCCACGAGCTCGACCTCTGGTGAAAAGTTCATACAAATCGGAGAACCTACAGCACAAATTGTCCGATAATAAATAAAAATCCCCAGATGTCATTGTTGATATGCTGTGTTATCAGAGCTCCCCCCTTATAAATTCAGAATTCAGATACTAATGTATCAACTCTCAAAACAAATACAAAGTGTACTACTTTTCAACATCGTTATGAAAAATTGCTTTTTGAACTTTAGCTATCGTTTATAGTTTTTTGTGCTTTTCTTTCCTTTGGAGGTTGAGCCCCAAAGTTTCCTGGCAAAAATAAATGTTGGGACACCCTTCTATACGTAATCCTATTTTCGCTTTTTTTCCTATATCAAACAAGTTATATGAATTAGAAACAAAGTTACTTTAGAGATGTTCGTCCGGAGTATGCTTTCACCCCACGATCCCCTATTAGAGTTCCGCTTCCCTTCTCACGTGTTCATATCATTCTGAACCGAAGTGGACGAAGAAGGCGTTGGAACATAATCACACTCTTACTCTTACGGGTACCCTTTGTCTCGGCAGTCAAGATCAAAGAAATTTACACGCTACACTGAACGCTCCCCAATCTCTCAATGGGTACCTACCAGCACTAGAGAGTGAAACGTCAAAATTGATAGAATTCGTTTTGCTTTTTCTGCTTGGCCGGGTTTCCGCAATTTTTCACCGGAGCTTGAAATGGGTTCGATGATTTTCCCTGATAGGATTGGTTTGGAATTGTAGAATTCAAAGGTTCGTCCCACACTCGGCGGAAGCTTTCTCTCATTGCGTAAATTGTTGCAAACGAATAGATTTGAACTAAGTTTGAATGAGGAAAATTCCAAATAAATCATTTACAGTCAGGTCTGCTATACGCTGCCAACCACTTTGCACCCACCTTAATTTCATTGCTGTCATAATATTTTTTGTTTATGCAGGAAGGTAATTATAGATAATATGCCTAAATATTTCCCAACTCAATTCATTATTCTATCCGATTGCAAAACAAAAATGATTGCTTAAAAGTAATTTCATGGTAGTATAGTAACCAGGCTATAATCCGTCCATTTTATGACACTTGATCTCAAATACATGTATAATTCAAATATGTTTTTGTTTATATTCTCACTTAACTGTATTTTTGTTTTTCAGGTTTTCTGCTTTCTAGATTTATAGTCAACATTTAAGTTAATTTTGTATTACAGTGCGAATTGTAAATCATTTCTAGCAGCGCTTTTTTTGGTCTTCTGTATAAATTTTCAAATCACCTTTGGTGCTAATTATCGTTAACGGAAAATATCAGAGAACTCCCGCATAAATTTCCTCTACTCACAAGGTTAAAAAACGCTTCTTAAACACACCTACTCTATTTTAAGCTTATCGTGCCAATTGAAAATTCCAAAACTTGTTGTCAAAAATGATTGTTAAGTTTGAATGTTAAATAATCAATGTTATCCATTAGTACTATATCGGGAAGCAGAAATATGTTCAAAATTTTCTTTTATGGCTCTTTTTAGAATTATGCATTAGCAAAAACGAAAAAAAAAACATTTTTTGTTCCAAAAGGACAACAAACCTAAAATAAATAAAACGCCCATTTCTTCATTTTGCCGATTACGATGAATGGACTTTAAAGTTTTTGTAATTTTTTGACCTATCGGAAAAACTGTCTTTTAAATTTTGACTAATGCTCCATTCTCACTAGAGCCTTAAATCGTAGATTACAGCACCTCGTACAGGTTAATTTTTATTAACAATGAATCTTGGATACTTTACTTCAACTGCCTAACTTTTTTCAAATTTCTTTCGTTGTGACATGTTTACTTGAGAGTTTTAAATAAAGAGTTTTTGATTTCAGTGGAAGTTGAGTTTTCGAACCATTTTAATTCATAAATTTGTTTGGGAGATTTACAGCTCAAGTCTCTCAAGTTATTCAGATGTGAAAATATTAAGCAATATATTGGATGACAGAGAATGTTGGTCCCATAATGGTGCCTTGTGAAACATAAGCTCAAACAGGAAGTCTGTCTGACTTGATATTTTGATAATTAACTCAAAGTGTACGATTTGATAGATAAATTTTGAATCATTCTAACATAGTACAGATTACAATTGTAAGGTTTAATAAAAAAATCATTTCTAAATTTCTCAAAATTTTCCTCAATCAACCATCCCATACAAAATGTATGGACACATTTTCGTTGACAGTATATTTTTAAACTTTCAATTACCTACCTGATGGCTATAGCGTAGCGTAACGCCATTGCAGGCCGTATTGTAGAGCCCCATCTTTGTCTGTGTTGAGCGATACTTCTCCAGTTACCCCGAACGTTCTCTTCTAATGCGTACAGCCGTGGTCTTCCATGAAGACGACTACCTCTACCTGGTTCTCTGCTAAATATTATTTTCTCAATTTTGTCCTCCAACATTCGCACTAAGTGACCAGCTCACTGAAGTCTGCCGTATTTTACACGCTTTATAATATTCACATCTTTGTACACTTGATACAACTTGTGATTCATGCGTTTGCGCCACACACCATTTTCAAGTTTCCCACCGAATATTGTCCGCAGCACCAGGGTTGATAACGTCAATTAAAGATTACCGCCGTTTTTGTTTTTGACGAGTATACACAAAAAATACATGTTTTAACCCTCCCACCCATTTCCTACCTTCGTCCAAAACTGCTAAAACATTCATAATGTATATTGCAATGCTATTATCTCAAATTTATGCATAAAAACTGACAAACAAGAATATAAAAAAAATCTGGATAATCAAATCCCGAATAATCGAGTCCGACCTGTTTTACCATTCTGCATTCAGCAGTCTGCCTGTTCAAACATAATAATTACAATCTCAAAAGGAATGGCTTCCACAGTTCTAAGCAACTATAGGAAGCCGTCGAATCCAAGGATCTCAAGTATATTGGAACGCAATGCTCACTGTTGCGCAGTCAAGTCAAATACAAGTTATATACGAAAAACAGCTTTGTCATCAGTTGGTTCAGTACCACAATGTTCCACGACGCAGCTTGTCCGTCCAAGTATTCTTTTTCTAACTTTACGCTGGAAGATGTTATCCACTTCTCAACGTACGTGGTTATGTAATTCTCGCAGAGCATGGTCTATCGCCAGCATGTCTGCCGTTCTAAAGGGGATCACAATGAGTATAGGAACGGGAAAACATCTTGAAGGAAGACAGAACAAGTTTAAGCTATACACCGCAATTCTTTATTGCCTTAGGTCTGGTGGCAAGGCCCATCTTGGTTGTCTCAGGCTAAGGTTTGCTGGCCAAAGACCATCATCGACCAAGAAAACTCTCTCGCCGTGTCCAAAGAAGGCCGCAAAAACCCAATTGTGGCACTTACCACCGTTCAAACTAGTTTTTGTGTAGATTTGTTCTCTCGATACTCCCGCTTCAACAGGTTACGCCGAGTGGCGGCATTCTGCAGTCGTTATCTTTATTGACTTCGCAGCACCAATCTGGAGTTCACCTGTTGGACTTCCGAAGCGAAGTTTCAAGTGAGCTAACTGTCATTGCTCTGCCGGCTCGGCATTTATCTCGACTCCCATTTCATCCAAACCATACAACGATCCTTTCAAAAGTTCTCGAAGTTAATATTCGAACAGTGTCTACAGGTGAAAGTAGACATATTAGTTGTATAGTTTGAGGAACTGCTTGACTCTGGTGCAGGTATTAGCGTAGCGAATTCTATGGATTTGGTTGATCGACATGGACTTAAACTTTTACCATCGCCGACCTAAATTAGCACGGCCGAGAAGACAGTAAACGAAAATGTAGGTTAGTTAAATGTTTAATAAATGTCTTTTTTGAAGTCCTTGTTTCTCTAAAATCTTTATGTTGGTTATTGATAGTTGAGAAAGTTGAAGTACGTTTCACGTTTCGTTTTGTCTTGAATTTAAACGTTTCTTGTTGAGCAAACCGCCTTCCAAAGCGGTATGGAGTTGTAGTGGTTGGGAGATCTCTGCCCGTGATGAGAAAAAGAATAAGGAGTAGCAGACTCCGAGCCGTCTTCAGGCCGCTACTCGTGGGTCACGTGTTCTCTTTGGGAGCAGGCATCGCCACACGGGTGTCGCCAGGTGTGTTTGCGGATATTCTTGCGTGCGAAGTTCTGCCGTTTGTCGTCTTTCTAGCAGCAGCCGCAGGCCATTATCATTGGTAACGGAATGGAGTCTTTCCGTTCCAATAACGGATCAGCAGAAGTCTTCTTTCCCCATCTGTGCATTTGCGTCACCAATCACTATCTTGACATCTTGTTTGGGCACTTTTCGTAAGCCTATGAAGCCAACTCCATGTTCTGCTCTGTCGCCACCACTGTAGTAGATGTGGTACTTGAATGAAGTGTTGGCGATGGAATCCACCGCTCAGAATTCACGTTCTCCGGTTCTGGACCAGCGTATTTCCTGGGTAGCTGCCACGTTCACGCCAACATTCCGCAGTTCACGAGCCAGGAGCCCAACACGTTGGTTCATTCAAAGTTCTCACGTTTGACTTTCCAATTCGTTACCGGGTATGTTGCACGAAAATCAATCCGTTTGCAAAACTTTTGCTCTCCTTGGTTGGTGAAGAGTCTTCGATAGGACGCTTAACCAAGGTTGCGCTACCTACATCGTGCTAGAGGAGCTGAGCCCTTGGCGCTGACACGATACAGCATTGTCCGTTTGTTCTTTACATGATGACTACGGTCAAAGTAATTGACATAGTAAATTGGAAATCATGCTGTCATGAGGCACGTTGGACCAGCGAAAATTAAGTAACTGATAGGCAAATAAGCAGCTACCGAAGGTACAAGTTGTTTCTCAATACAGCCATTCCATGAAAAAACCGATCTGATGGGTCACTGAATTCTGTGAAAATTTGCTATTTTGTTCCTTATTTGAAATAAGGATACACGTGTTTTTTTTATTTTTTGATTAGGGTTACCATTTTAGAAATTAAGTGACCAGAAAAATCGCGACTATGCAAAATTTTTATTTAAAAAATATTTTCTTGGACGGAAAGCCAAGACTGTTGACTTTTAAGAAATATATAAAATTTCACAAAAAATGTTTTTTTTTTACATAAAATAAATTTTAAATTTCAGTTTTTTCGTGTTTTGAAGGCCTCGGGACCAAAGGAGCTGTTGCTGTTTTCATTTTTTCTTGGGAGTTCAGAAAATTTTACGTTTACTGTATTGAAGAAAAAAAAACCCTTAATGTTGGATGTCTGATTGCAGGATACCATAATTTTAAATTTCAAAAAATATATCTCAAAAGCTTAAGAACATACATCGTTGAAAATTTGAGGATATACGTAGAATTTTCTGAAGTTTCTAGAAAAAATGAGAATAGTAATACCCTCTTTGGTCCCAGAACCGAAAAATTCTAAAAGACTAAAAAAACCTAAAAAACTACAAATTTTTATATATTTTCATGCAAAAAAATAAATCAGATTTTTTCTTTGACGATTTAAATTCTTAAGCTTTTATTCAATAAAAAAATATTGAAAATCGGTTGAGCTGTTGAAAAGTTATGATTTTTAAAAATAGAAAATCTAATGTGCTGAGATCTACAGTGTGTGCATATAGAAAATGACTGTTTTATTTAAAAAATATATAGAAATCTCAAAAACTAAAAACCAAACGTCGCTGAAAATTTTACAGTAAACGTAAAATTTTCTGAACTTCCAATAAAAAATGAGAACAGCAATTGCCCCTTTGGTCCCGAGGCCATCAAAACACGAAAAAACGATTTTTTTTCATGTCAAAAAAAAATTTTGTGAAATTTTAAAGTTTTTTTGGAAAGTCAAAAAAGAAAATTAAAGATTGGTCAAGTGGTTCAAAAGTTATGATTTTTTAGAAATAAAAATTTTGCTAAGTCGCGATTTTTCTGATCACCCTGTTTCGGAAATCTTCTTCTTTCTGGCGTTACATCCCAACCGGGACATAGCCTGCTTCTCAGATTAGTGTTCTTATGACCACTTCCACAGTTATTAACTGAGAGCTTTCTTTGCCGATTGACCATTTTTGCATGTGTTTATAGTGTGGCAGGTACGAAGATACTTGTATGCCCTGGGAATCGAGAAAATTTGCTTTACGAAAACATCCTCGACCAGTGGGATTCCAACCCACAACCCTCAGCATGGTCATGCTGAATAGCTGCGCGTTTATCGCTACGGCTATCTGGGCCCCAAATTTCGGAAATGGTCACCCTAATAAAAAAATCCAAAAAAAAACGTGTATCCTTATTTCGGATAAGGAACAAATAGCAAATTTTAACGGAATTCGGTGACCCACTAGATTGGTTTTTCATGGAATGGCTGAATATGTATTGCCAATGTTAAAAAAACTTTGCGTTTTACAACTATAAATAGTGCTCCATCCAGGTGATCGTTAGAGTACACAAAAAATAGTTCAGATTCCAAATAGAATTCAGTAATAAGTGCAATATGTTATGCAATATATGCAATATGAACATTTCGCCCTTTTGACACGACACAAAGAGAACGAGCTTTCCATTTCGAAATATTCAAAAATGTTTTTAGATCTTTTAGCGAATCATTTCTCAAATACAATTTCATTGATAAATTTCATGCCAACTTATACTACTTCACCCAACGTTACGGTTATGAACATGAAATCAGTCATTTGTTGCCATTGGCCAGATAAAAATAAAATTAAAATCACAAGCCAGCATGTAAGCATGTACATTTAGAGTATTTTTCGTTGGCGAAGAGACGAAACTGAAAGTATATGTACCCGTAACGGCATTGGCATATGTAGCTCAATTTAAATCAACAATTAACAGGTGTTCAGTAAAAAATGAGAATAATTTCAATACCTTTCTGTAATTGAAGTGAAGAGCGTACCGTTTTGACTCATGTTCCGAACACGCAACAGTGATTTCAGGTACATCTGTTAGGCATACATTAGCTGATATGTGTGGAAATTTATATTTCTTCGCTTAACGCTGTTGGGTGTGCCGATGAAAATATTTATTTTAAATTGTTTAGTATTGTTTTCACGCAAAAGTATGGAACAGTATTTTGATTCAAATGCCGAACACGGTGTTAGTTTTGTCTCGTATTCCGAATACCTTGATTCAAATTCCGAACATTACGAGTAAATCGTATTCGAATTAATAATTTGGAAATAAATTCATCTGAACTAGTTTTACTGAGCCTGAACTAGATCATTATTATAACGCCCAAATAATAAAGTAGATAAAAAGACGTTAAAATTGAATTGGAATTGACTGCAATTTTGAGGTTATTTGATGACATATTTCAAGGAAATATTTCAACCAAACCGTCATAAAAAACAGTGTTCGGAATATGAGTCTGTTCGGAATTTGAGACAAAACGGTATTAGTAGTCTACGGAACAAGTAAATGCAGAATGATGATTTTTACAGCACGAGTGGTAAATTTATCCTACGAGGCTTGCCGAGTGCAGGAGAAAAAGCAAGCACTCCAAGAGCATGTTGTACGGTCTTAAGGTTTGACGTATTTTCCGAAAAAAATAAACCCGACCAACTGACTCCAGGGCCGTCCCATTGAGGATTTTTTGTTTGCTTCCTCGGTGCCCTTGTATACAAACATAATTAGCGGTCCAAGAAGCAAGAAGCAGTTGACCACGAGGATCCGGAATTATATCCGGAAGATGGTCGTCAGCGCCGTCGTCAGAGCTCTTGTAAGAGCATCACGGCTAAGTTGTATCGTACGGCTGATCAGGGCTCCTTCTCCGATATTTATTGGCGTTTTTTAAAGAATAAACATTATGTTTTAATAAAAATGCGAAATTCGTTGATTATTTTTACAGTATGGCCGAAAAAATATCATTTTTTATTAAACCCATGTTAGGAAGTTCAGCATCGAGTGTCCGAGGCAAATGTACTGAATTTCTGGAAGCATTCCATCAATAAAACCAATTCAATTCAGTCAACTAAGGTAAAAAAGTATGCTCCCGTCGAGTGGTAACGTAATTAATAGAAAAATGTAATAAAGTAAGAACAGTACAGAAGCGCATACAGTATCCAATTAATAATGAGAAATTTTCTGGTCAACTTACACAAAACATTTATTTCGTGCTTATTTTCACAAGTAAATCTCCTTACTCGACGAAATTTCCCACATGATTGTCGTTTCGTTGATATACTTTTCGAAACGTTTACCCAACCATTTGGTTCCATCTCGTTTACGACTCGACATCAATAACGTCAAAATGAATGTACAAGAATTCAATCGTTCCACCACTTGTTTGGCAGAAATGGATGAGCGTACGATTCGAGCCATGAAACAGAGCTATTTTGCCGAGGTTTACCAATATGAACGAAAATAGTGCACGTAATTGATTATATTATCAAGTGATAGGGATTTTGTCGATTTTCCCCCATTCGCTCACCTGGTGATTCATCTCTCTCATTTTCGTGTATCCATTGCCGCTACTGCACGAAGGGATATGGACTTTTTTTGCACTATAGCGTGAATTGATAAATTGAGCAGTATAAATCATTGGATTGCAAAGGAAATAAATTGTATTTTGTTTGTAGCGGTTTCGGAAGCTTTTCCACGTGGAAACCACCAACAACCGAAGACTACGTGTAGGTAGTTGCCTTTAGGCGAAATTTTTGTTCCTACTTTTATTCGAGCACCATAATGAATACCGTTTTGCCTTTATGAACTTCATGTGATGTTTAAAGGCCTAAACCATTTATTGTACAAATAGAACTTTATAACAATATTAAAATTAGCTACAAAACTTGCATGCAAATTCCTGTTTACATCAGCACAATTAAGAGAGAATATCTTCAGTGACAAGATAAGAATCTGCAGCGAGAACTGTTGATAAGCATTCTTCCCCACAGGCGATGCGTTCATCGAAAATTAATTTAATAGAACACCCAAGGGCATTCTTCTGATATCCTTCTGGTCGGAGGGAGAATCCACAATGATGGTGTTTCATCGCCGTTGGAAAATAAAAACGTGTGATGAGAAGCCGTCGTGGTTAGTTATCAAGGAACACCACCATAAGGACACCTGTGGCGCTTTGATTCCCATCAGATTCGAAGTTGATGAAGAGTTAATTGCAAATGTGTTTATTCAGGTGGCAAACCAATTATCGAAAAGCGTGAAGCAATCTGAATGTTGCTGAATTTAATCAACATTTAATGTTGTGCTTCTCTTTTTATGTATACCTGCCTGTGGTGCTTTATGACTTTTGGAAACTGAATTAACTTTTACTTTTACTTTTCATGAATATCCGAGTGACTGTTATTTTATTCGAAGGTATGTTCTGAAATATACAATAACGGTCGTGTATAAGGCATAGGCTTAACTTTGAGAAACTGTGAAACAAATTTATTATGTTTTTCGGCATTTTTATTTATCTGTTGACTGTATCGGAAATAAACTTGAAGAATATTTATTAAATCGAACAAAAGTTGGGTCGATGTCACTAATAAATAGATATTTCTAAATGTTGTGTATATCGTTGAAAAACAATATGGTAGAACAACTACCGAAAAACAAAATATTACATATACTCTGCTATTGGATTAAATGTAAAAATTGATGTGAAATTTGCGAAAAAGTTACACGTCTTCTTGGATGAGAATCGAACTCGCAACATGGGCGTAAATAGTCATCAGACTTGAGGGGGGCCACGGCTCCTTCTCGTGATAAAAGTCGTAACGGATTAAGAGAACTTAACAATGCTTGTTCAGATAATATTTGTGAACCGATTATAGTGGCGCACTTTCATACAGAGGCAGATAAAAACCTAAATATCGTCCAAAACCGATTGATCAACTTTCTTAGATACCAAATGTCACTTTAATGGAAAAATAGTAAACGTATTTAAAAATCATTTTTTTGCCAAGATGCCGTATTCAACTCAATCTTATAGTTCTCGAATAGAATAGAAGAATTTAAAAGCGAACTGTAATCAGGATTAACCTTTTCAAGTCGATTTGAACTAGATTTTTTGCTAAGTCATGAAACAAGATAAAGATATAAATGTATCAGTTCAATTAAGGTTCAAGATCAATGTGAAATTCAAAGCTTTTGAATCCGACACTAAAAAAAACCAAGCCTTCGTAAAAAAACGCTTGCTAGTTTGAAAGTATGGATTATTATTGCTCAGCATTTCTGTAGTGAACGATTCATTTCTCTAAACCTCACGAAACCAAAATTTGAACATGGGACATGGGTATCAGGTATCAGAAGGCCGGCTCCAAAAGCACGTTCCCCGCCATTTGGGAGATTTGTGCCATCGCCATATATGAGCCTATTTCATCATCTACCCGATGGGAGAGGAAAGGGAAGGGAAAGATGGGAGGAAATAGGAGTGGGGTCCCTTGAAGAGGGAAAATCGCATAAGCGAATTGAGAGCATGTAGCTCCATACCACAATGGGTTCGAACAGCGCCCTAAAAAGGACACTGCAAAACGCATGAGCGTAAAGAGAGCCTATAGCTCATTACCACAGCGGGTTAAGAATAACAGAATGTCCTGATGATTCAGGCTTCTGAATTCAGTTTCACTTAATAAATGTTAACCAAGTAATTGGAATCGCAATTACGCGAAGATTTGATAGTTACGTATCAGGTCATAAGAAGTTCCATAATCGGAGTCACAACTATCACACACAAATGAGTCAACACGCTGAATATTTGCCATGTGATAGTTGAGTCGGCAGTGACCTTTCAACGCTCTGACCAAGAGACTGCAATTCTGCTTTGACAGATTTGTTAAATACTTCGCCACCCTTGGAGATGGCTCAGTTAAGTACAATTTTGTTTGACGACACGACTCCAAACTATTCCAATATTGCTTGTGCTGAGTTGCCGCCCTAGAATTAATCTGAAGCTTCACCCAGCACTTCGAAATTGGAATAGCCGGCTCAGGGCCAATGAAGTCATGCGATGCTCCATCGCGAGCTAGCTCATCAGCCAATTAATTTCCAGCGATGGAAGAATGACCAGGTACCCGTACAAGGTTTACAGAGGTGACTGAATTCAGTTCCTTAATTTGAGTTCGACATGCGATAACAAGCTTCGACCTTGAGTTGGCCGAAGCAAGAGCTTTTATAGCAGCCTGACTATCAGACATACTTTACGAAGCAAGGACAATTGTGTCCCAACTCACCGGAAGTGGAAACATCCGAAATACTAGGATTTCCAATGGACGGAGAGAATCCATGGAATTTGGTCACAACCAATTCCCAGTTTATGTAGCGATGATCAGAAAGGGAGCCGGATCCTATTCTTGGCACTTTTGATTCACTTGGGCAGTGGGGTTTATTGATAGCAGCGGAGTTCATATTTGGCCACGATATGCGCCGTACTGAAGCGCTTCTCATTGCAAAGTTTCAGACAATTCGGTCGAGAAAAACCCCCCATGCCAAAGTGAATCACGGAAGTGCCCAAGTGGTTCTGCACCCTAATGATTCATCATCTAATACTTGCCAATTCGTCAACTTGTGACTGATTCTGTTCGAGCAGAGCATCATGTCTAACACTTTTTCTCTAGCAGATACCATGAAGGTTGGGCGATTCCCTAAAATAAGTAATCCAAGATTTGAACTACTTAAGCACTTTATCAGACTGGAGCTTCTCAAATTGATAGCTGAGCTGCTCCAGATGATGTGATGGGTATCAGCATCACTGTCCACAAGGAGCAGAAGGCCTTTTCATAGGCAGTGAACGACAACTCGTTTGAAATCATCCATTGGGGATGGTTCATCATGTGGTAAATAAACCTCATAACGAAAGACGTATTTCCTATGGAGGTCACCAACAGAAATATCAATTGTGACAGCACATACATCTCTGGTTGTTAACTCAGAAATGAGTGTAGCAACGATAGCGCTATTTACGAGCACGCTTGCACGAGGCATGGCACGCGAGTTTGCCATTTCATGTTTCTGAAAGTAGCAAAAAATAGGTCCACAAGGTTACCTAGATAAAAGTTTACAAAATTAAGGTTTTTGAACTAGTGCTCAATCTTATAGTTCTCGAATAGAATAGAAGAATTTAAAAGCGAACTGTAATCAGGATTAACCTTTTCAAGTCGATTTGAACTAGATTTTTTGCTAAGTCATGAAACAAGATAAAGATATAAATGTATCAGTTCAATTAAGGTTCAAGATCAATGTGAAATTCAAACCTTTTGAATCCGACACTAAAAAAAAAAGCCTTCGTAAAAAAAACGCTTGCTAGTTTGAAAGTATGGATTATTATTGCTCAGCATTTCTGTAGTGAACGATTCATTTCTCTAAACGTCACGAAACCAAAATTTGAACATGGGACATGGGACTGAATAATACCTTTTTTGTTAGAGTTAAAAACTTTCAATACTAAAGTTGCTTGGAAAAGTTAAAGTGGCGACTTTTTTGGGAAGGGAACTAAAGCTGTTGGTTTCGAGATGAACTAGCCCAGAGTTAAAAATCTCGTTAACAAAGACAAAAAAAAGAATTGATGTAATGTCCATATAACCTACGTAAGACGCCAAAAAATTTTGCGTAAGATAGACAAAAAATGTTGCGAAAAATTAATAAAAACAATTAAAAAAAGGTCATATTAAAAATACTTATAGAAGAATTAAAAGCGTGTCTAAAAACAATCTTCAGTATGAACAATACTTTACGTTTGTTCTACAGAAACAACTAGTAACATGGTCTTATTATCTTTTCAATTTAAAAACTTCAGAAAATTGGTGTCAATTTAACATTAAAAATAACAAAATGTTGCGGCATCTACGACATTACACGGTTCGATGTTTATTGTAAGAATCCGCCACTATCTTATTATACTTAGAGGGATTTCAATGTTCACAGTTTTGCTGTCACATGTTGAATGCAACTGCTTCACTGTCTTCTACTTACCAGCATTTCATATCTGTTCCCGACGTCTCGGAGACAAATTTATCGAATGACTCATAATTTTGAATTTGAAACATTTTAAAGTTCACGAAAAATTTATACACAATAAAGTTCGCTTACTGCACCATTGTTTATTTTTGAGAACTTGTTTTTGTAAAACTTTACCATAACTCTCATACACAAACATTTCCCAGTAACAACGATTCGTTCTAGACAATTGATCACATAATATCACAGCTTGTTTTAAAATATGAAGAGATTTTGGTTTTCTAAGTAATAATACCACTACCAATGGATCAAGCCAGTTCTGCTAATTCTAAAACATGCTTCAATAAATTTCAATAACGGGAAAGGGCAAAAAGGAAATAGTATGGCACTATGTGACGTTTTTAAATTACATATTGCTATTGCCTGTCAAACAATGGGCATCCAGAAATTCGTATTCAAAAAGCATGTAACGCGATTAGTATCATATCTGCATGTTTGATACTGAAAACTGGTTTTAACTATATTGTCATTTCTTCTCCTTTTTTTTTCGGGGGGTCCAAGCCTATGATTGGGGGGGGAGGTTCAGGCCCCCCTTGCTCCACCCTATTTACGCCAATGACTCGCAACTCCCTGTTTTTATCTAGTAAACATACCCGCGCGATACCCGTACGAGGACTCATGGACGCAGAAGTTAATCTGAATTCGATTCAGCTCAATAATCACGTGATCCTCTTTTCGAAGAATTAGATGCCCATCCAAACAAAACGCTTTCTATTACCAGAGAGAAACGTTTTACCTGGGCACGGTAAATGGCTGGGCATGGCGTACCATTGATACTTCGTGTGTCTGCAAGAATAATGTTGACCCCTTTGTGTGATCCTTAGCTTCTAATCCAGCAACGCCTATCCCTACCTCCTCGTGGTACTGGCCGGAGTACGAACAACCTTAGAGTAGATCGGGTAACCAACCCCCGGTGGGAACTTTGGTCGTATGCTGACAGAGAAGGTGGGTAAACTCCATGTTAGGAGCGGCTCACAACAGCGTCTGTTCCTCATGTCAGGGGTGGCTGATCATCGTCCAGATGCCAGAGAAGGACTCTAAGTTAAACTGTGCACGTTGGTCCTCCGGAAATCACATCAGCGAAAGAATAAGGATCTGAACAATAGGCAAACACCACAGCGACGGAAATGGACTTGCGATTGAAAACTCGGTACGTGGAACTGCAAATCTCTCAACTTCATCGGGAGCACACGCATACTCGCCGACGTGCTGTAGGACCACGGATTCGGCATCGTAGCGTTACAGGAAGTATGTTGGAAGGGATCAATGGTGCGAACGTTTAGAGGTGACCATACCATCTACCATAGCTGCGGCAAAACACATGAGCTAGGAACAGATTTTATAGTGATGGGTGATATGCAGAGGCGCGTGATCGGGTGGTGGCCGATGAATGAGAGAATGTGCAAGTTAAAAATCAAAGGCCAGTTCTTTACCTTCAGCATATTCAACGTGCATGGCCTACACTTTGCCACTCCGGAAGCACTGATAATGGCAAGGACGTATTTTACGCATAGCTCAAACGCGAGTACAACCGTTGTTGAAGCCACAACGTCAAGATCATCATAGGGGAATTAAACGCTCAGGTTGGCCGTTTAATTCCCCTATGCACTTCTCCGACATAACTGACGTCTCAACCTATCGTGGCGCTAACATCGAATCCGACCACTATCTCGTGATGGTGCAACTTGGCCGATGCCCGCCTCGGTACAATTTAGCACGACTGAAACAATCGGATGTCGCCAATGCGTACGCACAGCATCTTGTGGCAACGTTGCCGGAAGAGGGCGAGCTCGATAGGGCCCCCTTGAGGACTGCTGGATGACAGTCAAAGCAGCCATTAACGACGCTGCCAAAAGCATTGTCGGATTTGTCGAACGAAGATCAAGAAACAATTGATTCGACGAGGAATATCAGGAGGTTTTGGAGGAGAAGAATACAGCGCGGGCTGCAATGATGCAGAATTGTACGTGGTAAAACGTGGAACAATAAAAACTGAAGCAGAAACATCAAACCCGCCTATTCCGAGACATAAAGCGCTGCCTGGAAGAGGGTGAATGCCAAGAAATGGAGATGCTGTACAGTTCTCAAGAAATACAGAAGTTCTATCAGAAGCTCAACACATCCCGCAAAAGCTTCGTGCCACGAGCTGAAATGTGCCAGGATAAGGATGGAAGCATATTGACGGACGGACGCAAGGTGATGGAAAGGTGGAAGCAGCACTACGATGAACACCTGAATCGCGCAGAGAACATAGGTACAGTAGCTCAGGACAGCGAAAGCGATGACTACGTCAGCACAACGGATAGTGGAAATTTACCGGCTCCCACGATGGGGGAAGTTAAGGTTGCGATTCAACAGCTCAAGAGTAGCGAAGAAGCTGCCAAGGATGGTATCGGAGCCACACTCATCATGATGGGCCCGTACAGGTTGTCGCTTGTCTGCATCGGCCGCTAGTCAGAGTTTTTTGAAACAGAACAGCTACCGGAGGAGTGGAAGCAAGGCATTCTATGCCCTATCTACAAAATGGGTGACAAACTGGAGTGTGAAATTTATCACGCAATCACTATCCTGGTGGCGTGCTATCCCAGATTCTCTAGACGACGGTCTATCACCTATAGCAAACGAGTTCGTGGGAAGTGTGTGGAGCGAGATGACATCAGTGTATTTGTGTCGTCTCGGCTCGACCGTTGCTCACTGATCAATCAGTTCATAGTGGAGTGGATTACAAAGGAAGACATGTGTTTCCCTTCTAGAGCGGTTGTCTGCGTGATGGGTGATTTCCCAGTTACACATTGATGTTACACATTGGCGATCGAGACAGGTTTTGCAACAATTCATCTTGCGAAAATCTCCCATTGCGTAGTGCAATAAATATAGTGCGGCCGAGACGCAGCAAACCAAGCTGATTGGTAGGTATGTATAATCATGTGAATGCGATTTGACAGAACCCGCAGAAGCTTGCAAACAAACAAAAAGTAAGTTGAGTGAACCGCTGGCTGAGATCGGAAAAAAGGGTAAGCGCGTTGTGAGGACCGCTACCTTTGACTTTGACGAACAGCGAAAAATAGCGAGTTGTGAGGACAGCTTTATTAAAAGCGAGTTGTGAGGACCGCTGAGATCGGAAATAGGGTAAGTGCGTGTTATGAGGACCGCCACCTTTCACTTATATTGTAAAGCGAGTTGAGAGCACTGCTTGTGAAGAAATTTGTAGCGAGTTGAGAGTGTGAGGATCGCCATCTTTGTCTAATAGTGGAAAAAATAGCAAGTTGGAAGAACAGATTGAAAATTGATCAACAGCGAGTTAGGTAGACAGCTGAGATCGGATGTAGGACTTTGATTAATACCAAAAGAGTAGCGAGTTGGAAGGACTGCTTGGAAATTGATTAACAGCGAATTGAGAGGACCGCTGAGATCGGAAATAGGGTAAGTGCGTGTTGTGAGGACCGCCACCTTTGACAAATAGTAAAAAAAAAATAGCGAGTTGGAAGGACCGATTGAAAATCGATGAATAGCGAGTTGAAAGGACCGCTGATATCGGAAAATAGGATAAGTGCGCGTTGTGAGGACCGACATTTTTGACTTATAGCGAGTTGGGAGGAAAACAACTTACAAAAAACTTTGTTCATTTCTGACACCACAGGCAGCAAATTAAATGATAGTTCATATTGGTAATGTATGTTCCTTGCCAGATGGTAATTGATAAGGATGTAACCGTTTTAGTGAAATTATATCATCTGACGTGTAATGTAGGGCAATGATCATGTCGCAGTTGCATCATATTTTTTGTAGTATGTTTTTGATGACTTGGTTTGAAGGGATAAGTTTAGCCGTTTAGTTACATCGGTGAAAGTCTTCACAGCCACCATGCCATTGTTTTGATTTTGATATTGGCTTCGCATCATAAAAATTGCATCGTTTAAAAATGGCGCGATTACGGTTTGATACTGCAAACTGATTGGTACCAAGTTGAAATAACCACAGAAATAGAAAAGCATGAAGGTGACACATTTAGGAATCCAAACATGGCTGGCACAATAGCCAGCTTATGCCCTTACTCACGATTTCAAAGCCTCTAATTTGCCAAAACAATGAACGTACGAAATCGATCTTCTTATTTTAAACTTTCTGCTAGTGCACAAGGCTAAAACAGAAAATGCTTTGTACCGTTTTGATTCATATTACGGACAGCTTCAAATTCCGGACAATCTACTTTGTATGGGAAACATTTCACACGAAATATTTCAATTTTTGCCGCTCAAAAGTTCTCAATTTTGAGGCTCGTTTTAGTAAACTTTTTCCATAAATATCTTTGAAAATTTATAATGCCCAACTACATTAGATGTCTCTTTAGTGATTCGACGATTTCAATTGATGATTTGACTGTTCCATTAATGATTATCATGAGCTGTCCGTAATTCGAATCAAAGCGTCCGGAATATGAGGCAAAAGTGAGGGAGCGTCCGGAATAAGAATCATGAAAAGGCCACACGTTTTGATTTATTTAAAATTATTCAAGTAGCGGGACGCGTATTCTTTACCCACCATCCGAAAGTTAAGGGCTTCCGACGCTCGATAACGCTAAATAATCATACAGAATGATGTATTTTGTATGGTCCAAGCTGGGTTATACTTCACTGAGGCCTTAAGTGTCCGTATATGAATCAAAACGGTAGTTTGAAGCTTCTTTGACGAGATTTTTGCCTTCAAAGTTTGGTACATTATTGAGTTTTGATTCCAAGCTGTGTTGCCTTAAGTGCGCGGCTTAAGGACCGCTTGTACGTGGATCGATGGCGAGATCCTTTAGAGCTGCGCGATGCATTTTGCGTTGTGGGAGGTTCATATCTCGATTTTGAAAGGATTGAGTTTTGAGGATAGCTACCAGCCATAGTGGATATCACGCTCAAATGTATAAGTGCCCTAGTGTCAGAGGAAAGCAATATGCATTGTGTTTCGAAAACACCCATATCTGCATAACAATATTTCAAATTGTTAATACTTCCATATGCATTTTGATGAGTCTGGAAAATGTGTGCAAGTTCTCTAAAACAAACTGTGTATGACGAGCGTATGTGAATGTGTGAGTTCAAATGTCCCTAAACTCTATGGCATTTGGTGAACAAACTGCATTAGTCATAGAAGAGATATAGAACGCGATGAGCGGATCACTGATTTGTTGTAGGTGATGAGGGAGTACATTATCGGAGATCTTGGAGAGCCATTTTGTATGTTGAGTAGCGTTATAGGAAGCGCATATCGTGACATGCAATCGTTCGGATTTGCTTTTCGTATAGTAAGAATTTTGTTGATATGTTGGAGACGGTGTTGTGAATTTTGGTGGTTTGTTACGTTATTTTTGGCCGCCCTAAATCTTAGTCATATACCATTGAAATTTTGGGATTTTGCCTTTTGCATAGTGTTGAGGAGTGTCGCATTGTACCGTATGGATGCTTATAGATATTTAGTAAGTTATATATGTTCTTACTCTGGAATCCTGACTAGAACGAGGTACTCAATGATTTTTGGAATTTGCGACTTCAAAGTAAAAAGAGATTCCACAAGGTACTAACACATGCAAAAAAATTCTCTTGAGAAATTCACACAAAACCCAAGAAAACATCAACAACTTCGTAGTCCAGAGTTGATTTTTGCTGTATGCATATCGGTGTTCGGCAATGTTTTTTTGAACAAGGTCGTTGAGAAGTGATGGATGGTATAGATTGCGTCGTGAGTGCGAGTCGTTGATGCATGGGTTCCACATGTGACCAGAGACTTTGTTGCGATAGAAACCATTCTTTCCAGTTTTGAGCAGGAATGTTGCATTCTATTGAAGTGACAATCGACTTCATGAGTCCACCTTACATTGGAGTGACTGAGCCGGAAGTGGATGTGGCTGTTGGAGGTGATTCCATCATGGTTCGTTGGTTTGTTTTTGTCTATGGATTCCGTGTCGCAGGTCATTGATTTTGTTTCATTTTTTGACTGGAGTAGTAACTTTTCATTGTGTTTATGGGCAATTCTTCATCGAACTTCTTGAAACAGGACTGTGGACAAGGTTTTACCAAGTGGAGTTACGTTGCAGGATTTGATACTCGACATGATTTTGATAATGATGTGACCATCACCTTGGTGTGGGTTCCTTCTCATTGCTCGATCCCGGGCAATGAAAAAGCGGACTCGCTCGCCAAGGTGGGCCCTATGGAATCGCCTTCAACGATTTTTTTACAATTGCTCGTCAGCACGATTTGATCAGTTGACAAAAAAATGGGATGCCGGAGACATGGGCAGACATTCCATTCTCCCGCAGATATCGAAGAAAACCGTGGTTCATGAGCTTGGACATAAATTAAGACTTTATTAAGGTAATGTGTCTTCTTATGTCCAATCACTATTCACTAGGCTCGCATTTCTATCGAATAGGGCTCACAGACAGCAATCGCTGCAGCTGTGGTGCAGGCTATTATGACACCAACCATGTGGTGTGGGACTGCACTGAATACGGTATTGCCAGATCCGATTTATGTGCATCCCTCAGGGCGCACGGTAAACCAGAAAAGGAAGACGTTAGAGATGTGTTGGGCAAGCTCGATCTTGGTTATATGAAACTTGTCTTCGATTTTCTGAAGCAAGCTGAAATATCTGTTTGACTCCATCGTCTCAGGTCTGTTTATCTTTTCTGTTTGTCAATTGTCCACCTCGCCCATTTAAGTATCACGCTCGCAGGAATATTGTGAAATTCCTTCGTTCATAGGTCTGTTTGTCTTCCCCATTGGTCGATTATCCACCTCGTATCTGCTCGAAAACTTCGAAATCGTTACAGTTGGTCATCATGCTCATCATTCGTTGCTAACAGCTTCATCCACAACAACAGAATGCTGTCGAATGGTTTTACATCAGTAAAAGATACCTTCAATCCTATCCCCTCCTTTTTTTAATGTTGTCCTTAACCTCGGCCAAACCACGAAAACTTCGGTTCCCCCAAACTAACATAGATTGCTAAGCGAAAATGATATAATTGTAAACAAATGCAAAAAAGAAACCGACTCCGTAATGCCAATGGCTCATGAGCCTCAAATAAAGAGTTAAGTAAAAAAAATCTCGGTGTTCTACAACTCGATATCTCTCCTTATGTCGATGGTTTTACGATCCCTTCATTCTGCATATATTTTTACTCTCAATATCTCGATATCCTCCTTATCGCGATGTGATTTTCGTTCCCGATTTTTTCTCTGTATGTCGATATGCCCATCATCAAACGTCACTAGACTTGGTTTTAGGGATTCAAAACAATTTGCAAATACAAAGTGACGTCTGTTTTTTTTTTTAATTTCTTTATTAGTATCATTTCAAACATCACAATCATTATTTTTTATATCTAGGTGTTCTGTATTATTCGGCAACACTATCATCCTAATTTGTTTTACAATCTAAGATTTTATTAACATTTTGTTAACAACATATTACATTACATTTGCCGTACCAGTTCAGATTTTTTACAGGTGAGTTGATTTCACCTGCTTTTTTTTTCTAGTTCATTTATTTGAGGCTCAATCGCGTTTAACGCTTTACGGAGCCGAAATTCATTTTTAGTATTGTTTACAAATCATTCACTTTTTTGTACTAAGATTAGTATGGGAAGGAGCCAGGGTACTCGTGGCAACTCGAGGTTAATAGTCACAATTTTTGGAAGGAAGGACATGGTGAGGATTGGGTTTAGGGTTTTCTGCAGCACATCCGGGAGGTATATCGTGGTATCGTGATTAACGTGTAGTGGCGTTGGTACCAATTTCTTGCCTGTATTCGTCTGCCGGATGGCCAGGATCCTCAATCCAACATACAGGGGACAAAACACAGAAAAAAAAACTGGAGAAGAGAACACAGAAGAATTAAACTTTTATACTGGACAAGCGAAGAAAATCTTAAATTGCGACCATATAAATGAGATCGCGGGTGCCCAACACATCTCTTACAGGAACATCGGGTTGTCTACCTCGGGGCGCAAGGGTATCCAAAAGTTGCGCTCTGGAGGCGTCCATATTCAGGCATTTCCAAACTACATGATCGATGTCATCATAACCGGAACCACACCTATTACAAATATTGCTCAGCGCGAGGTTAATTCTGTGCAAATGTGTACCTAGCGAGTAATGGTTGGACATAAGTCTTGACATCACGCGAATGAAATCTCGACTTACATCCAAACCTTTCCACCACGCTCGCAAGGAAACTTTAGGAATTATGGAATGTAACCACCGTCCCACTTGGCCATTCAGCCAATCGCTTTGCCAACCGTGAAGAGAACTTTGACGTACTAAATGAAAAAAATCATCGTGTGAAATTCTTCTATCATAAATCTCACCTTCCTCAGCGCCCACCTTTGCGAGAGAGTCCGCCTTCTCATTGCCATTAATTAAGCAATGTGAGGGGACCCATACAAAGGTAATCTTATATGATCTTTCGACCAGTACACACATCTGCTCTCTTATTTTTGTAAGAAAGTAAGATGCATGCTTTACAGGTTTCATCGATCGAAGTGCCTCAATAGAACTGAGGCTATCCGAAAAGATGAAGAAGTGGTCTGCGGGCATGTTTGGGATCATCCCCAAAGCGAAGTTGATTGCTGCCAGCTCAGCAACATAAACCGTGCAAGGTTCCTGAAGTTTTCGGAAGGCGGAAGAGTTTTCATTGAAGACACCGAAGCCAGTGGATCCATTGATGCGGGACCCGTCAGTGAAATATCTCCTGTAGGAATCGACATTCTGATACTTTGCGTTAAAAATACGTGGAATCGTTATACATCGAAGTTGATCTGGGATTCCATGAATAGCTTGTTTCATGGACAGATCGTATTCAACAGAGGAACTGTCATTGGTGAAGTGTACACGTGGAGCGTTATAACATGGAAGACTTATGTCAGATGACATGTAGTAGAGATAAACTCTTATGAATTTTGACCGAGTATTCAGTTTGAGCTGTTCATCGAAGTTTTCGATGACGAGTGTGTTGCTCACCCCACACTTAATAAGTATTCTTAGCGAGAGCTCCCAGAATCGGTTCTGTAGTGGTAAAACCCCTGCCAGCACCTCCAGGCTCGCATTGTGTGTCGAGTGCATACACCCTAAGGCGATACGCAAACAACGATATTGAATTCGTTCCAATTTAATAAGGTGGCTGTTTGCTGCTGAGAGAAAACAGAAAGAGCCATACTCTAGAATAGAGAGAATTGTTGTTTTATAGAGTTTTATGAGGTCTTCCGGGTGAGCACCCCACCATGTTCCGGTAATTGTTCGTAGAAAATTGATCCTTTGTTGGCATTTTTCCGTTAAATACCTAGTATGGGTTCGCCAAGTGCCTTTTGAATCAAACCAGACCCCAAGGTATTTTGAAGTCAAAGACTGGTCGATGTCTGTTTCCAATAGCTTAAGCTTTAGTTGGGCTGGATTCCGCTTCCTAGAAAATACAACCAGTTGAGTTTTTTGCGGCGCAAACTCGATCCCTAAATTTCTAGCCCAAGTGGATAGATTATCAAGGGAATTTTGCAATGGTCTTTGCAAGATTTCCGCTCGTGGGCCCTTCATAGAGACTACAGCATCATCTGCAAGTTGTCTAAGCATGCATGGTTCTTCCAAACAGTTATCAATATCTTTAACATAAAAATTATAAAGCAAGGGACTTAGACATGAGCCTTGGGGAAGACCCATATAGCTAATTCTGGAAGTTGTCAGTTGACCGAGAGTGAAGCACATGTGTTTTTCTGACAACAAATTGTACAAGAAATTATTCAACATTCCAGGTAGTCCACTATTGTGCAGGCTTTCTGACAATATTTCTATGGAAACTGAATCAAAAGCGCCCTTAATGTCCAAGAAAACCGAAGCCAATTGCTCCTTGTCTGCAAAGGCTAGTTGAATATCTGATGAAAGCAACGCTAGACAATCGTTTGTTCCTTTGCCCTTGCGAAAGCCAAATTGTGTATTGGAAAGCATGTTGTTTGATTCGACCCAGTGATCGAGTCGGGATAGGATCATTTTTTCTAACAATTTCCTTAAACATGATAACATAGCGATCGGGCGGTACGAATTATGATCAGACGCTGGTTTCCCAGGCTTTTGAATAGCTATTACTTTGACCTGTCTTCATTCAGGTGGAACAATGTTGTGCACCATGAATGAGTTGAACAAGTCAAGCAACCGTCTTTTAGCGATATCGGGGAGATTTTTAAGAATATTGAACTTAATCATATCGCGTCCCGGAGAGGAGTTGTTTGATGAAAGAAGAGCCATAGAAAATTCCAGCATAGTGAATGGTCTGTCCAACGCATCGTCTCTCTGGGTTTCCCAAAAAGGCGGATGAGCTGGAACTGAGTCTGGACAGATCTTTTTTTGCGAAGTTGAATATCCAACGATTGGAGTATTCGTCACTCTCATTTGAGGATGAGCGGTTTCGCATGTTGCGAGCCACTCTCCAAAGCGTCGTCATTGAAGTTTCTCGTGAGAGGCCATCGATGAAACGTCGCCAATAGCTACGCTTCTTCGCTTTAATAAGATTATTCAGTCTTTTTTCGAGCTTCGAGTACTCTAAATAAAGTTCTGAGGTACCGTATCTACGAAAAGCTTTAAAGGCATTAGATTTTTCTCGATACAACTGAGTGCATTCATCATCCCAACCAGGTGTGGCTAGTCGTCTTTTGAAGGATGCACTTGGAACTCGTTGCTTTTGGGATTCTAATGCACTTTTATAAATCAATTCTGTTAGGAATCGATACTCATCCAACGGTGGGAGAGTGTTGAATGATTCGATACCGAAAGTTACCGCTGATGCAATTTTTTGCCAATCTATATTCCTTGTGAGGACAAAAGGAACCTGAATTGACTGTTCTGACCTTTCACAATTATTTTTGATAGAGGTTATTATGGGTTAGTGATCACTACCATGGGGATCATCGATAACCTTCCACATGCAATCGAATGATAGTGAACTTGAACCCAGAGACAGGTCAAGGCGGCTTTCTTTGCCGTCGGATGAAATACGTGTCACTTCACCTGTGTTCAAAATGTTCAAGTTGAAATCGTCGCATAAGTCATAGAAAATAGCCGCTCTATAATCGTCATAAGATTCGCCCCATCCAGTACCATGTGAGTTCATGTCACCCAGTATTAGAACTGGGGATGAGAGCAAGGACACTACATTCCAAAGATGACGGCGGTTTATTGAAACTCTTGGAGGAATATAAACAGAAGCTACGCAAAGATCTTTACCCTTTACGTTTATTTGGCAAGCAACGATTTCTATGCCTGGATGAGTCGGGATGGGGATTCTGTAGAATGAATGGCACTTTTTGATCCCTAAAAGCACACCCCCCTAATTATCATCTCGATCCTGGCGTATAATGTTAAAGTCGTAGAAGTTAAGATCATCTTCAGAAGAAAGCCATGTTTCACAGAGTGCAAATATATCACAATCGGAATTGTGAAGCAAAAACTTAAATGTGTCTAATTTAGGTTTTAGACTATGACAGTTATACTGTAGCACTGTGATCATATATTGTACCTCACTTGATGAATTAGCCATCGAAAGATATGATCGAAGCAAGAAGGGGCCACGATATAGTCAATTCCCTGAGATATCCTTCTATTGCGGGGAGAAAAAGATCGAGTATGCCTCTGAATGAGTCTGAAACTCCGAGAGCATTACATATGCGATCCACAAGGGCCGTAAAAGTTATCAGTCCTCGCTTAGCCCGGGCCATTTTCGAGGAAGAGCGAGAGACTTCAGTAGCATTTCTTTTGCTTTCTTGTCTAGAGCTTCTTTTCGAATTGTATTTTATCTGTGGAGGCGGGGGCGGCAGATCTTTGCTGAAACACGGAACGGAAGCATCAAAGACCTGTTTCTTCGGGTTTTTCAAATTTGCCCCACCTCCTTTGGAATTAGGCAAACTTCTGAGGGAAGATTTCAATACCTTACGGCGCAGTCCCGGAGAAGATGGAGACTTTCTTTTACCGGGTGCGTGTACCTCCGAAGAATCATCCCCATCGGTTTCGTCGTCGTTCGCTTCATCGGAAGACAACTCTTGAAAAGAGTTACCAACTGGGATGGCTGATGAAGACTCTTTTGCAGGCGGATTCAAAGCTTTCACCATTTCCGCATACGTCTTCTTGGAGCGCTTCACAATTGAGCGACTCTCATTTCGAATGCGCTTTTTGTATGCCGGGCATTTCTGCAAGTCATGCAGATCCTTGCTACAGTAGCTGCATTTTTCAGCTTCCTGTGTGCAAGCATCTTCTGAATGAGCTTGGTTGCATTTGCCACAACGGGGCTTGTTGTCGCAAAAGCTAGCACTGTGGCCAAGCTGCTTGCAGTTGGTACAATTGAATACCTTCGGCACGTAAAGACGCACTGGGTAAAAAACACTATCAATGCAAACAAATTTCGGGAGGACGGAACCAGGAAAAGTCACTCGAAACGAGGCTGACGGCGAAAAAACTTTCTTATTTCCTTCCATGGAAACTGATTGCAATTGTTTGCAATCCAGTATAGCCACATCAGGAATTGACCGGTTATCAAAAACACCTTTGCCAGTCTTAATGTCTTCACATGTCAGACTCGCGTCGATGATTTTCCCTTCCACCTCGACTTCTCGTGCTGGAATATAGGTAAAGTATTCCACAGCAAAAGCCTCATGCTGAGCAATCTCATTAGCTGCTTTGTAACTAGGTGCAGTTACACGCAGCTTGGATTGCTTCACTTGGTGAATAACGGTCCCTTTATATTTACGCGTCAGCTCTCGAGAGATCGAGAGCACATACAAAATCTTATTTTTGCGCCGGAAATAGACAACCCAAGGCCCAGCCGAAGACGGTTGGTAAAACCGCGTTCGAGCAACGAGATCTTTTGGAGGCGTATCGCCTCCATCCGAATCGTCCATGCGGGATAAAAATCAACCGCAACCAAATAAATAAAAAAAATAATAATCAAAATAATAAAAAAAATAACAAAAAAAAATATGCAGAAAAAAAAATTAACCTATCAGTGGACTATTTTGTACACACCTCCCCTAAATGGGCAAAGCAAAATTACAAAGAAAAAAAAGAAAAAGAAAAAAAACTTAACCAATCAGTGGGCTATTTTGTACCCAACTCCCCAATTCGGTCGAAAGAATCGCACCGGGAGAGAAACAGAGGAGAAGCGAAAACAACCTTGAACTCAGCACTGTTTGTTCGGAGAAGTGAAAGCAATTCAATAGATATCCAAATTGATACTTATCCGTATACAGCAGCTCGTCCACGCACCGTAGGTAGCAGAACGACCGATTTGCCTTCTGCCTTGTTGATGCTCTTGGTGCGGGGAGAAAAAAATCAATCACCGTTGATGCAGTTGGTGATGACTTTCTTTATGGTGGAACGATGCTAGTTTCACTAGCTCGCTTCCTTCGCGAAGCGCGATCGCCTAAGCACACAATTGCACTAATTTAATATTGAATAATTGCTGATTGTGAGTACAAATTGAACCAAAAACCCACGCGGGCGGTGGGAGAAAAAGGCCTAAAATACTTTGCAAGAGTGCCGTGCGATGAGACCGGGAATCAGTCTCGTACAAGCGCTAAGCAAGGAATGATTTCACCTGCTTATAAGAGAAAAAAAAACGTTTTCAATATAATTAACCTAACTTAATCTAAACATATAACGCATTAATCGTGGCAATAGAAGATTGTAACGATTTTTGCCTGAAATTATTGATTATTTTATTTGACATTTGTTCCAATGTTTCAACATTGGATATTCTATGTAACTCATTGGTACTATACCAGGGAGGAAGTCTCAGAATCATTTTCAAAATTTTATTTTGAATTCTCTACAGAGCTTTTTTCCTGGTATTACAACAGCTAGTCCATATTGGTACATGGCTGGCCTGAAAATTTGTTTGAATATCAAAAGCTTGTTCTTAAGACAAAGTTTTGATTTTCTATTAATAAGGGGATAAAGACATTTTACATATTTATTACATTTGGCTTGAATGCCCTCAATGTGATTTTTGAAAGTTAAATTCTTATCTAGCATGAGCCCTAGATACTTAACTTCATCTGACCAATTTATCGGAACCCCTCTCATCGTGACAACATGTCTACTTGAAGGTTTCAAATAAAGAGCTTTTGGTTTATGTGGGAATATTATTAGTTGAGTTTTGGAAGCATTAGGAGAAATCTTCCATTTTTGCAAGTATGAAGAAACAATATCCAAACTTTTTTGCAATCGACTACAGATGACACGCAGGCTTCGTCCTTTGGCGGAGAGGCCTGTGTCATCCGCAAACAAAGATTTTTGACATCCCTGAGGTAACTTAGGTAAGTCAGATGTGAAAATATTGTATAATATTGGTCCCAAGATGCTGCCTTGGGGAACACCAGCTCTTACAGGAAGTCTTTCAGATCTGGAGTTCTGATAATTAACCTGAAGTGTACGATTTGACAGATAACTTTGAATTATTCTAACAATGTATGTTGGAAAATTAAAGTTTTTTAATTTTACAACCAAACCTTAATGCCAAACACTGTCGAATGCTTGTAACTTGATTTTCAAATGGACTAGTAAGTCCTAAATAAAATTGTGCGCACTTTCAAACTGCATAGCAAGTTTTTGAGCCTTTTCGCAATTGGATAGTAATAATTTGTTTTCCTCTTTCAATACCGGTATTGGCTTCTGAGGTTTTTTCAAGATTTTAGATTATTTCCAAAAGGGCTTAGAGCCAGGGTCCAATTGAGAAATTTTATTTTCAAAATTTTTGTTTCTTAATTGAGAAAAACGTTTCTTGATTTCTTTCTGCAAATCCTGCCATATAATTTCCATAGCAGGATCACGAGTGCGTTGAAATTGCCTTCTCCGCACGTTTTAAAGACGGATCAAGAGTTTAAGATCATCGTCTATAACCACGGATTCATATTTTACTTTACATTTTGGAATTGCAATGCTCCTGGCTTCAACAATGGAATTTGCTAAAGTTTCAAGAGCATTGTCAATATCAAGTTTAGTTTCTAAAGAAATGTTAACATAAAGATTAGAGTTAGCATACGTTTATATATATTCCAGTCGGCTCGTAAATAATTAAAAGTGGAGCTGATAGGATTGAGAATCGCTGCATGGGATATTTGAAATGTAACAGGCACATGATCAGAATCAAAATCAGCATGAGTAACTAATTGGCTACAAAGATGACTAGAGTCGGTTAAGACCAAGTCAATCGTAGATGGATTTCTAGACGAGGAAAAACATGTAGGGCTATCAGAGTATTGAATTGAGAAATATCCTGAAGAGCACTCATCAAATAAAATTCTGCCGTTGGAATTACTTTGAGAATTATTCCATGACCGATGTTTGGCATTAAAGTCACCAATGACAAAAAATTTTGTTTTATTGCGAGTCAATTTACGCAAGTCAGTTTAGAGCAAATTAACTTGCTGTCCAGAGTATTGAAAAGGCAAATAGCTATGAAAGTATATTTACCAAGCTGTGTTTCAACAGAAACACCTAAAGTTTCAAAAACTTTAGTTTCAAATGATGAAAACAGTTGATGTTTTATACGCCTATGAATGATGATTGCAACTCCCCACATGCCCCATCAAGTCGATCATTACGATAAACAAAAAAGTTAGGATCTTTTTTAAGTTTGGATCCAGGTTTTAAATAAGTTTCGGTAATAACTGCTATATGCACGTTATTAACTGTAAGAAAATTAAACAGCTCGTCCTTTTTACCATTCAGAGAACGAGCATTCCAATATAAAATATTTAAATTATTATTTGGATCCATTAGAAAAACGTAATCCAATAACAATTTGATTTGTAAATTTTACACCTACTTGGACTGCTTCAGTCATAGTGGTGGCTTTGAACATTGCATCAATCATTAGATTAAATTGTTCAGTTAGAAAATTAAAATCAGAGGCAGACATATCACTTGAAGTGGGTACATCTGATGATTTCCCATTGGAATTTCGGTAGACGAAGAAGCGGAGTAGGAATTACCTGTGGCGGTAGGGTTTTTTCCATTTGATTTGAAACAAGTAGAATGGGTACTCATGGAACGAACAGGGGAGGAGTTCAAATTACCTGCTACGATATCGGCAAAGGATTTACCGTGGGTTACATTCGAAATTGAAAGATACGAACGGCTACCCGACGGATTAAAATTTGTTTGTGACTGAGCATGATTATGACCTTCCTGGTGGGTATGATTTCTAATCAAGCGATCGTTATCTGAAAAATGAGCATTGTTCGATACTCTACCAGGCATCTGGTAGATCTGGTAATACTCTGCATTTAGCATCCATGCGACAATTTTTTTGTACCATGACCCCACTTTTGGCACCGACGGCACTGAGTGGGGTTCTGGTAATTTCCTCCAGGTTTCTGGAAATGTTCCCATGTCACACTTACATCGAACATAATTCTTGCTTTTTCTAAAGCTTTATTATTATTTAGTTCTTTTTTGTTAAAGTGAACTAAATAAAATTCTTGAGAAAGCCCTTTCCGACCAATGCCAGATTGGGTTCTCTTTTTCACAATGATTACTTGGACTGGGTAAAATCCAAGTAAATCATTTATTCCATTTTTGATCTCTTCAGGTGATTTATAGTCACTTGAAAGACCTTTCAAGACAACTTTGAACAAACGTTCAGTTTTGTCGTCATAAGTAAAAAATGTGTGCTTTTTCTCTTCAAGATGTCTGAGAAGAAGTTCGCGATCTTTGAGAGTTTCCGGCAAAACGCGACAGTCTCCTTTCTTTGCGATTTGGAAGGAAACCTTGATTCCCCTAATGGAATTCAAGATCTCCTGCCTAAATCCCCCAAATTCGGAACAACTGATCACGATAGGCGGCACTCTTTGCTTCCTCACTTGAATCAAAGAGCCTGGGCTAGAGGCTGCTTCGATTTGGTGTTCGGAAAATTTGTCTAGAGCATCGAACAGATTGCTCATTTCGATACAATTATTCATTTCACCCTTGGAAGAAAGTTCGCATTCCGGGGAAGCGTCCTTTCTTCCATTCTTGCCACGTGTAGTGACAGTTTTAAAACCCACTTTTTTTGGAAGGAAGTAGTGAATTCAGAGATTCACCCTTCCTTTTGTTAGTTGTTGATACCATGTTTAGTTAATAAACGAGAAAGACGTGACCTTCGAGAGGTTTTTTCCCAAGACGGTGTCCAAGAAGGATTACCACCGCTAGCTTTCGCCAACGGGTCCAACGAAAAATCGAAGGCACGGGTCCAAACAAGGATCGTAAAGGGATCAATAGTAGAAAAAATAGTACCGTCAAACGGGGTATCTTGCAACAGGGGTGAAACTTGCAACACTTCGACATGTAACCGAATAGTCGTTTCGTTCAGCGTTGAGTTGAATTATTATGATTTATTCCGCCGTTTATTGACCTTAGGTATACAACAGAAGGTTTTGACAAGGGTTTGGGTATCGTTTCTTTTTTGGTGAGTTTGCTGGAGGTGAAAATCATATTAAAATTTGGATTGTATAAAACTAATCTTGAAAAACGTTCTTCGTACCACACAAACGGTAGAAATATGTCATTCGAGGCATTTGCTATCAGTTACGGTACTTAGTAGTGTTCAAATTGACAACATAAAAGTTTTGATAATTTTTTGCTTAAACATTATAAAAATTCAAAAACGTTTTTGACTACCTTTGTGGGGTAACTTGCAACAGTAATTTTGATCTCAATTGTTTGATATTTCCTGCCGTTTGTCATCGAAAACACATGAAAAGGCAAAATTGAACATATATTTGTACAGTAACATTGAAATGTTTGTACCTCAATCAATTCAATCCACTGTTTGTATAAATTTTTGAAAAATTTAAATAAATCGTATTATTATTAGAATTAGTCTTATTTTTTCCATAAAAATAAAGAATAATTTAGAAAATCTGCAAAAAAAAAATAACTTACAGATCCCTCATTGGGAACTCTCTAGATGAAATATGATGAAAGTTATGTCAAACCAATTTTACATATCAATATGTTATACGTTGCTTTGATTTAAATATGTCTAAAAAATAAGTTATGTGTAGTAAAGCCTAAAATACCATTGTATTTGTAAAAAAGTTGCATTAAAACGTTTTGATGGCTTTCCAATAACTGTCAAGACTTATAATCAGTGCCGTAGCGTGCGGTTGGCCGAGTCGGCAGCCGCCAAGGGCGCCAGTCTTTAGGGGGCGCCAAAACGTGTGACAAACTTGTTGAAATTTTGGAAAATACATATTAAATAAGGGCGCCTCTTAAAACATAATTGTGGGGTCTAACTAGTCCAACAGAGAACATTTTCTGGGTTCGAATTTTTCTCGATTCACCAGAGATCTTTTAAAGCGGTAACCTAGATGTTGGCCATATTTGGATTCTGAGATAATTCGCATTAAAGCAGCAGAATTTTGCAGAATTATAGGTAATAATTTCACACAAATCGGAGCTTATTTTTACTAGAAAGTTTTGGTCAAATTTTTCACATAGTTTTACCAGGCGAGTTTTTGACAGAATTTTAAGGATATTAAATTTTGTCAGTTCTGGACGGTGTCATCACGTGACTTTGGAGTTATTAAAGATTCCGTTTAAATGTAGAGAACATTTATAACAAAATTCCTTGCTAGGTTATTAGAGACTAATTTAACATTGAAATGAAAACAGAAAGTGATAAAACTGAGCAATAATTTCAAATGTGCAATCAATTCATATCACTAACCCATATTTTTATTTTAAAGTAGAAAATAAACGTAAACCTCTCAAAGAATTCAATCATAATGCTTTTTCAATTTTCAACATAATTTATTAGAGCTGCTTTGGCACATATTCCTCAAATTGTTAGATGTTTCTTAACGAAGCGATATTATTCGAAAAAGCTTTTTGATGAAATTGTTAAACTATTCATTAAATTTATCTGCAGTTGTTCTCGAATGTTTGATCAAAAAATAAAATTGTATTGATGGATTTTTTTGAAAATCTTGAACAAGAATCTAAACAATTGTCTACTAGAAGTCCTTTGATAATATGCATTACACAGAAATTTAAAGAAAAATGTTCAATAGATTTCAGTAACTTCTGCAGATTCACCTCTGCCATATAAACAGGAAATGTGTTGAAAACATTATTATCCTTCGGGTCATTCCTATCAGTCAATCCTCGTAAGAATAAAATTTGAAACAATGTTTATGACTTTTTACAGAATTTTATCCAATAATTCAATGTTCCTATTGAAAATTTTAATAATAGCTTCAATATAACCTTTGACATAATGGAAAAAAAAACTCGAGCTTTAAAGAGGCGCTCAAATTTCCATTCGCCAAGGGCGCCATGAGGCCACGCTACGGCTCTGCTTATAATATGCTAGAATTTTCCAGTGTGGACACCCTATGCAATGCCAATGAAGATTTTAATCAAATTGATCCAATACTCATAATACAATCGATAATAATTATTTTTCTATGAGAAAAGCAGCCTGTTTCTGATAATTATCATGCTTTTACTGTAGACAATTATTGAATGGCCATAATAACGCAATATAGGATACATTTTTGATAGTGTACTTCAGGTACCATTTTGTGTTGCATGTTACCCCACATCAGGAGTAGCATAAAAAATGCATATTTTTCGTCTCTCCTGATTCCAGAAAACTAAATACTGATAAAATAATTATCGCGTGGTATTCTTTACGTAGCAATTAGGGTACCAGATGGTTTTTGTTTCATCTGAATTCTCAATTTTTTCGTCCATATAGCTTTGAAGTTGAAAATTGTTGCAAGTTACCCCGTTTGACGGTACTGAAAAGTACTGTTTTAGTAGCACAGAAAAGTACCGTTTTTAATTTTTGCACTGAAAAGTACTGTTTATGTAGCACTGAAAAGTACTGTTTTATTGCTTTAGGTAGTTTTTAAGAAGAGCAGAGAGAATTCGTGTACGCACAGCACGAAGGTACGATGCGCACTGACTGTTTGTTTTTGATTTTCCTAGTAACGGGGTGATATCTTGTATTCTTGTAATCTTGTATTCATTTAACATTTGCTCTATGTCTCGACCTCTCCCTATCTCGATGGTCCTTTCGATATCAAGATGTGGAGAGTCGACCGTATAATATTTTTTTTATGCGTAACATAATTGAAAATTGAAAAATGAGTCATGTTAGAAATGTGAGACAAAATGGTACCCATGCTTCCATTTAAACTGTATGAAGTTGGTATTCAGACCAAGCTGGTTCGAGACATATTCAATATGTATGAGACATATTTATTATTTAGCTATGATGGCGAAATTCAGGCTCATTAAAAATCAGAAGTACCTAGCACTGCTTTAAATCCCCTTTACATCATCTCTGCTCTCTGTTCAATGTTACTTCATGAATTCATTTCCGTCGATTTCATACGAAGATGGATTTAATCTCTTCTCTGATTTAAGATCACTTGTTGTTAGACTGCTGCGATTTTAATCCAGATTATCTGCTCGAAAACGGATTTTATGGATTCTTTCCTTGTAATCCCATTTTTGCTTCACATTATGTAGGTACTGCTGGTTTTGTATTTCTTATCGAATAACAAGAGATGGAATTCAGTTTCAACAGCAGATGCCGTTTTTGTGATGCTCTGTACAATGTAGTACTAACGGTGTAAAATTTACCCCCACACTTACATTTCATACAGATTGTATGATACATAGTAAGTTATAAGGTACCGCGGGGCAAGTGGGAACGAAAAAAACGATAGTTCAAACAAATTGTTCAATAAAATTTTCAAATGTCAATATTTTTCAAATCCAACAACACAATCACGTTTTGGCAACATATTTGCTGGTGTGTGCATGAAACTGATCGAATAATTTCAAAATTGTGAAAACCTTAGAAGAAAGTTTTAGTATGAGCCAATGGACGCAGTTACCTCGCTAAGCGGGGCAAGTGGGACACATCCAGTTTCATGCGTCAATCCACATCAGTAAGTCAACCATTACAATAAGAGGATTGATAAGTCATAGATTTTTAATTTTAAGTACATATTTGATGTTCATAAGGGATCAACCATAAAATACGTTACGTTTTAGGAAGAAGCCCTTTATTTAATAGTTTGTCACCTCACATTTAATATTAACTGAAAATTCCTCAATAAAAGCGTAAAGAGGAATTAAACATGTTCAAAATATATCATTTATAAGTTGTTAATTAAAATGTAGCACATAAACAATCAATAATTGACGAAATTATAAATATGTTTTGTTATTATTTATATGCATGGCAGAAAACCACCTTATGGGATGGAATTGTTTTCCATCACTACTTAATTTGGTAGAAATAAGGCTGATACAAATATTAATTTTCTTTTATGTTACCGAACAATTTGAAGGGGAGAAAAAAAAAGTTTCATCATTTTTATGACATCAGTTTGGATTTTTTTATTTATAAAGTAAAAAAATAGGTAAAATAATGATCCAGATGACGATTGAAAAAAGTTTGACAAGTATCGTTAAAAATAAAAATTCGAAAAAATAACTTTTTTTTCATTTTTATTTTTTTGTTCCTTATTTATTTTTATCCCCCCCTCGTACCTTCCAAGTGGTCTCGGACATAAAAGATAATTAATATTTGTATCAGCCTAACAAATAAAGTTAAATTAAAATAGAAAAGTAATCGTTTTCATGATGCATTTCAAATTTCAACTTTGTGTTTGTTCAATTGATTGTACCCCGTTTGGCATAAAGTCGTTTGGCATAAGGTCATTTGGCATAAAGCCGTTTGGCATAAAGTCGTTTGGCATAATGGCCGTTTGGCATAATGGCCGTTTGGCATAATGATTGACTAAAAAGAAATATTGGCATTTTTTAAGCTTTTACCGAGATCAACACCACCGAGCTCATAGAAAAAATGGTAGGTTTTAAACAAGCGTGGTGTTCGTTCAGAGATTTTTCCAAGCTAAAAATTTCAAAAATTGTTGTGACATTAGAGAGCATTAGTAAATAAAACTCGTGACGGGCGTCTACATCTCAGAACATAGACTATCTTTGAGCTTGTTGCGATATACATATTTGAAAACAGTAAATTGGCAAAGAAAGTTCACAGTTATTCATCAAGAAAACGCTCATAGAATATTTCGCTGTAGATCAAGCTCCGTTCCAGTTTGGACGTCACACTCGATGAAAATTACTTGATAAAAGAATGATTTTTTTTGTAATATATCCAAAGCTCTATCAATGCGACTTAATGCAAAAATGGCCTATATACGAGAGCAGATTATTTTTCGTTCAAAATGTTTAAGGCTCTAAAGCAAAAAAATATTTTCACAGCATAGCTCAAATGAATAACACACCTTTAAAAGAAAATATTTGTGGCAAAATGTTTCAACGGATCAATATATTTTTTTTTATGTTGGAAGTGTATATTAAAAACAACTAATAGACGAGAGAAGGGAAAATTTGTGATTGAAATAATATTTTTCCAGCATATCGCGGAGGGAGATCACGCGTTTGCCCCAAAAAAGTATATGTTGAATATTGGCAGTTTCTAAAGTAATTATCATTCTTACAACACATCCGGCAAGAATTGATAAAACAGCAAAATATAAAAATGGTTAACATTTAGCTTTACTAAATAATAAAATTTAAAACAGTATAGATATAAAGAACAGCCTATTCTTGAAAGAAGGCAAAATTTATTATTAAACCAATAGAAGAATGGACGCCAATGTTTCCCCGAAAAGCGGTGACGAGAAAGAACGATAAACAGTCAAAAGAAGGAAGTATTCTGTCATTCTCGGCAATACACATGTTGGAAAAAATGCTGAGGACGGTAAAACTCGAAAGAACCGCTAATTAAATAAAGAAGGGTGCATATTAGATGGTCAGTTCGTTCACCACCCTGAAATGCATAAAGCTACGACAATTAAGAGTGCTAAAAACCCATCGGGGATATGGGCTAGTCGGGGAAACGGGATATTCGGGGAACTGGCGTTCGGGGAACCGACATTCGGGAAACCGACATTCGGGGAAAAGAAGCACAACCCATCGAAGTAACTGCAGTAATCGATTTCTCCTTACGCTGATAATTTGAGCAGATCAATGTTATCGATTGCCGTCCTTTTGTCAGTTGAAACAAAAAAATGCCAAAAAATATAGCTCCAACATCCTATGCATAAAAGAAGGAGAAATTTATTGAAATTTTAAATCAACAGTTTTCATACCTATAATTATGGTTACATCATATTTAGAAAAAAAATAGTACAATTAAAAGAAGGGTAAATTTGTTCTTAATATATAAAAATCTTCAGTGCAAAAATTTGTTTCAATAGCGGAACTCAAAAGAATAATTAATATTTGAAAGAAGGGTAATTTCTGGATAAAAAGTAAAATACTATTGGCAATAACTTTCCTAATATGCTTAAATTTATTCAAGAGCGTATGATTATGTGTCATTTTGTATCAATTGACTCCAAAATAAGCCTGATGTCATCAGAAAGATTCAATAGAATCGTAAAAACGAAAAATTGAGGAATTCTTGGTTTCAGATTCATTATGCCAAACGACTATTATGCCAAACGACCATTATGCCAAACGACTTTATGCCAAATGACCATTATGCCAAACGACTTTATGCCAAACGGCTTTATGCCAAACGACTTTATGCCAAATGACCTACCACCGTTCAATTTTGAAGTCGTATTTCAAAAATAAAATAAATAATTAAAAAATAAAGAATAATAACACTTTTCTTCTCCCTCTTATGCAATTACGTAATTTGAGGTTGATCTTTTTTGATAATAATCATTTGTTTGAATGTTTTTGTGCTACTCTCTAGCAAAATGTATGAAACGTGTACGAAAAGTTTTGATTCTGGTTTTTGTTTTGATAGGTCCCACTTACCCCAGGTACAACTATATTTTAGGGTAAGATAGACCATCGAAAATTTCATATGAAATGAAAACAAAATACTGGTTTATCGTTAGCAGCTTGTAATAATACTAAAAATTATAGCTTACTGATGGAAATTCGATTTAAAACACATTTATTTTTTGCGAGTCAATGCAAGACGTGAAACGTGTCACAATTTGTCATGCAAGTTGAAAATGGCGCTGAACTGACAACTGTTACATGAACCACATGGTAATAAAAATAACAATATGTTTAGTACTAAATACATTCCTTGTCATTGTATCTTCAACTTTCTAGAAGAATACCCCCATGAAAAACTTTTCCTAGTTGAGCTATGACGAAACGCCCCACTTACCCCAGATTCTCACTTGCCCCGGGGTACCTTATCTCGTTTTCCAATGTACGTAGCAAATGGCAAGCGTTTCAACATTACTGTTATGCTTGAGCTATCCGCCCTGATTTTAATCGGAACAAATGTTTCAGGGTAAGCATTAACGATGGACGGAGCCATACCATACACGCTCAATGCATTCATTTATTTTTCTTATGAGAAAACTGAAAAACGTTTGTTCATGAGAGGCATTAATATATCTCAACTGAATATCAAAG
The DNA here is from genome assembly GCF_002204515.2 of Aedes aegypti. NCBI lineage: Eukaryota > Metazoa > Arthropoda > Insecta > Diptera > Culicidae > Aedes > Aedes aegypti. The sequence continues at coordinate 211,416,010 of NC_035108.1, read as the reverse complement.
AGTTTTGTTTTATGCACATGTCTTTTTTAATAAGACAATATGTATTGAAATTAAAGTGATTTTTTACTATCAGTAAACTCGATTTCAAGAACAATCATCGACATTTCTAATTATCACCTACAAAAGCATTGCTGCTTAAATTCGTGATTTAAAAATCGTCATTTTGCAGCCCATTTTTTGGAAACTCCATCCACGAGTTGATAAAAGCGATCAAAGGCTTAACTCATAACCATGAACATTAATTATCACATCGGTTTTGGCACCCATTGTGCGAAATCCTGGCTCAAATTCGCATCGTCGAACATCCGGCGATTAATGCTAGCAGGAGCAAAGCGTTATTATTACCAGTGCGATTGATAGTGACCGCAAAGACTGCCACAAATCTGGAATGGTTTATGCTTCCTTCCGTGGAATCTACCATGCAGCAAACGTTCCCGGGTACGACAAACGCACAGTGGGAAATTTTATTTGAAACTGAAGCTTTTAGTAGCCGCTGGTTGGAAAAGCACAATTATTCTTCTTTTTGTTATTACGCCTTCACTGGGACAGAGCCAGCTTCGCAGCTTGGTGTTCTATGATCACTTCCACAGTTATTAACTGAGAGCTTTTTTTTGTCAAGGTTGCCATTTTTGCATTCGTAGGGGAAGGGGTTGTAAAATGAACACCTTAAGGATATCATCTTGTTTCTGGCAGAAAAACTAGAAATTTGTATAGTTCTATCGCGCAACATCAAAAATAGGGATGTTATCTATACCAGCAACACGTATTTAGATTAAAATAGCTAAATTTTCACATATTTTTATCGCTAGCAAAAAACGATGCAAATGTTCATTTTTCCTGCACAATGTGGGTAAAATGAACAGCCGTTGGTGGGAAAATGAACATCAAGCAAAAAACGTGAGCAAAGCAAATATTTTTGAAACTTTTCATTGTGTTCCCGAATATATATCCTTTAATGATTGTAACCCATTCAAAAAGAAAGCTAAAGGTATCAGATTTGACATCATATCATAACGGTATTCACCTCTCCGAAAAACCTCAAGACTCCCGAGCTGAAAGTTACGTCAGTTGTAATTTTCAAACGTGGTTTTCTAAAATCTTAGTTTTCGTCGATATTTTTTTTAATTGACCTCCGTATCAACTCGAACACTCCGATTTATTGTCTAAATCGTCCGTACGTGTTGAAATTTCAATAAAATTTGTTTTTTTCTTGGTAAAAGGCACGGTGTTCATTATACCACCACTTCCCCTATATCGTGTGGCAGGTACGATGATATTCTTTGCCCAGGGAAGTCAAGAAAATTTCCATTACGAAAAGATCCTGAACCGACCGGGAATCGAAACCAGACAACTTCAACATGGCTTTACTTTGTAGCCGCGGGCTCTAACCACTCGGCAAAGGAAGGCCCCACAGAAAGAACAATTTGAAATTATGAATATGGCTCGTAATGTAAATCTCAATACTGCTTGTAATTATTAGAACAATGTATAGTTTTGTAAATAAAATTTTACACATAAAGTTTTGCCTTTCGGATGCAGTTTGGTCTATATAGCTGTACCGGAAACATTTAAACATCGTATGATATAAGGTTTCACAAGATGGAAAAATACAACTCTTGACCTGTAATTTTGAAGACGATCGTAAGCCCAAGAAACCTTATTTTACACGCTTCTTCTAGCTGTGTATATTTAGAGAAAGGTTCGGCCGAAGTATCTTTTTAAGGATTCTAACCCAAAATAGAACAAATCTTTCAAATGCCATTGTGGTTCGAATGCTTTACAAGAAAGAGATTCTAACCCCAAATATTATGAAAATCAATTGTGGCTTGCAAAAATAATTATTATTTGTTGATTTAAGAAGTAAAAATTTAAATTTTCGTTGCATAGAATAAAATGAACATATTTTTTTTCATCTTTCATCTACGGCCTACAAAAAGAAAGATTTGCATCAGTTTTCGCTTACAATTAGCTCTGCATTAGTTTTTGCTGTACGACTGAGTTTGAATATTTCTACTGTAATAACATTTTTAAATTATGAATTTTTGACGTGGCTTTCAATTTTTTTTAGAGTAAATAAACAAAAATCAATGCTGATCCTGATAAGCAACGTATAATGTATAAGATTTTGATAGTTATCTTCAATTTAAATGAATGTACACACTCAACAAAAAATGTGGTTCTGTTACTACAAAGAATATAAATATGTATATCTAGTTCAGGTTTATACACAAATTTTTGCATTACAACCAATTTTTTTTCGTAATAATATACTTTTTATTAGATTCGATTATAACACTTTATTTGGACAAATTTCACTAGACAATCGAATTTTCAATTTGACAGCTATTTCCAACGGAGTTATATCAGGTATTCAAGTGAGCTAATAAATAACCATTGTCAAGCGATTTGGGACGTATTTGAGGTTTTGTCCGACCTTTGTATGAAGGCCCGCCACTGTGGCACGGTTGCCATTTGAACGACACACTCAATGCCCGCTCATTTGAAGTGACCGTTAAGCTACCTTAACATTTTCTTCCCTACATCCCCACTGGCCTGCAAAGTTACCGTTCGGTAACACATTTTGACCACTCACTATATCACAGTGAGTCGTAAGTTGTGAGACGAAGCTGAAAACTAATTGCGACAGAAATGAAGGCGATACGAGGAATTGAGAATACGGCAAGATTCAATTTCATTGCATTATTTCAAAAAAGACTATCAAGATATAACAAAATCTTATTGTACAATGCAGAAACCGTTTTGGGAAAGAATTGTTTGGCATTGGTCACTGCAATACTGGAAAAAATTGCAGGTTCCCACTGATCAAAGCTTAATACGATGGATACTTACCATCACCTATATTGTGAGTTCCTAGGGAAGTGTGTACGAAGAATGGAAGAGTGAAAGATACGAAAGGTCGCGCTACAGGGAGCTAACCGCTCTTTTATTTTCGTTCGCGCGGTTCAGTTCGCTCTTCCATTGCGAGTCCCTGAGCCATTGAACCGTTCAAAAGATCCGGTTCACTAAAAGAGTGATTCGGATCGGATCCATTCACTAAAATGAGCCGATTTGTCCATCTCTATTCGCCAGCATCCCCCGTCATAAACATCCACTATGGCCGTTTTCCACACAGACTGGCGGCCAAAAATATTTTTTTCATCTCATGTCGTATTCATGAGTTTTGTGATACAAATTTGATGTTTTATTTTCAAAAACAAGTTTTCGAGAATAACTTTTGAGTAGGGCCTATAGCGGAATAATAAGTTTTGTTACTAATGATGTATATAAGCCATTTATTCGATTAACGTTGTGCAAACCATTATAAATATTATAACTTACAAAGAAATGATGATATGAATGATTTAGCTATATTCAGTCATACTCTGAATCAATTTTTAGCTGTTCTTTATATAAAATGGTTAAAAATATTGGAAAAATTCAAAAAGCCCTATATTAAAAAAGTGCAAATTTGTGCAGCTGAAACGATCTTTTAGTTTACATCTTAAAGTACCCTTGGAAATAAATTTTAGCCTGGGACAACTTGGGACAAAAAAAAGGAATGGGATGTGTAAAGTTTCGATACAAAATCTAATTTTTTTTTTCAGTGCACTCCCCTAATTTTTCCGACCTAAGGTACAGATTTTTACTTTATTTTATTTTTCTAAGATAGCTGTTTGAATGAGCTTTCGGACAGTGTATAAAGATCTGTATAAAATTTTATGATTATGCAGTACCGTAATTTCGGGTGAAATTGATCACTTTTCACTGTTTTCCATGTTTGTTTTCTATGATGTTGCCAATTGCAAACAAGGAAAACAAGTACGACGGTGAGCCTCATTGGTTTATATACTCAAATTTTCATACAGTTGTGATTTTAGTACTGAAAATCGTCTCTAAAATAAAAAAAAATCAAGGAATTCCATTTCGGGGTGAAATTGATCACCTGTCATAACAATTAGTGTTAGTTTTGAAAACAACTTAACTCATTTATTTTGGGCCTCCTTAATCCAAACATGCTTGCCAAATTCTTAACAATGCAAAATTTATGAAAATAATAAACAATTAATTTTCAACAATACCGCAGAAAACGCCTAAATGTAAGCAATTTCCGATGGAACAACAAAATGAACAAATTGGTTCGAATTTTGATAATAAAATTCGTTTTGGGGATATATTCCCAGCATCCTTACAAATTTTCAAGTTTACACCATGTTCAAATCCTTGTTTAAAACTATAAGTTTATTGATGTCTGACAATACCACACAAAACACGATTATGGAATTTTCTATTATTTTCAAAGAAATAAACATTCCTTAACACAAAAAGCTTCACAACATGCAATTCGACAATAGTTAAGACGAACAACGTTTATTTACATAGGTTGCATTGATTTCTGTACTCTATTAGATGGAAAAAAAAACGTGTGACACAGTGATCAATTTCACCCTACTGATCAATTTCACCAGAATTTACGGTATATTATATTCAACGTGTACCTTGTGTTTTCACTGATTTTTTTTATTTTTCCTAAAATCTCTAACTTTGGCACTTTGTATAAATTAAACTATACAAGATCTTGCCCTTGTATTCCAGAAATATTTTAATAGAAGTGTTTACTATGGAATGATGTACTGCCCATAACTGCATAACAGTCACATTCGACATTTTTGACAAATTGGAGTTAATACCGGGGAGAGTCATCAAATGATAAATACTTTCGATCAACTTACTAAAATCTGTGAGATTGTTCTAGAAAATTTGAAAAAAATACCAAGTCGTTTTGTCACATTGGTAATTATAGCCGCATAACAGTCACATTGAGATTACAAATGAGCCTCGTAATGTAATAGCAATGAAATTTCAATCAGAATTATTTTCTGACAATTCACCTAGTATGCGATATGAGTTGTACAAAATATCAGCCTCAAATAAGCACTTTTAAGTTCCTGGTAATTTTTAGAAATTTTAGTTTCCTCTCATACTGCCATAAAATACACACTTGGTATTCCATTTACTCAATGCCTACTTTTGTCGAATGTTACATATATGCAGTTATGGGCAGTGTACAAGAAAAACCTATCAGAACAAGTCATTTTTTCGATTATTGGCCACCTGATCGCCCATACTGACATCTCGCGGTTCCGAAGCGCTGCGTCGGTGATGGTTTGGGAGCCGTATCCAGGTGTAGAAAGCTCCCACTGGTGTGTATCGAGACCATCGAGAAAAGCGTGAAAATCAACGCAGCGTATTATGAAACCAAGGTTGTGACCCAGGCACTTCGGGACCTCTACGAGAAGGACCATTACGTCTTTCAACAGGACGGTGCACCGGCCCACATGGCGAATATCGTCCAGGTGTGGTGTCGAGAGAATTTGACTGTTTTTTTTTTATAAGATTTTTTGGCCTCCCAGCTCCCCGGACCTTAATCCCCAGGACTTTTATGTAAGGTCGCACATGCTGGCAATTCCCAAGATCTGGGACGAGATGCCGATGGACCGAGTGCGTACCTCGTGCAATTCATTTTTTTCAACACATTTTTTAGGTTTAGTTGAATTGATTGAACACGCTGTTTATAAAATATATACAACATTCAACATTTGCATGTTTTTAAGACTTAGACATGTTCAACGTTCAGCTAATCAGCAAGACCAAGCTGAGGGTCGTGGGTTCGAATCCCACCGGTCGAGGATCTTTTCGGGTTGGAAATTTTCTCGACTTCCCCGGACATAAAGTATCTTTGTACCTGCCACACGATATACGCATGCAAAAATGGTCATTGGCACAGTAAGCTCTCAGTAAATAACTGTGGAATAGACCTATTCATATTTTCAAAAATGTCTAGAAACTCCCCAGTCAACCATACTTTTATTTATCATTGCGAAATGAACTTCTGGCCAAAATTTCACTTAATTTAGAGTAAAGTTAGGTGTGCTTCAAATCAATTATGTGTTTTTGGGCTATTTTCAAGCTTTAAAAAATCATAACTACCGAACGAAACATCAAAGTTTATTGGAAATACCTCTACATAGTAGTTTATCCAATTCTACGAACTTTTGCCGAACACGATTTTAAGATTGGAGCAAGTTTTAACATAGTTTGGTTGAGGTTTGTATCTCGAGGTTCTTGAAAATCTCTTTTTTCGGGAAGTGTTTTCACTGAACAGCATCCTGCATGAACATTTCGGATTTTTAATTTCCAGGCATGATGACTATGCATATCTTAAAGTCAATCCCGTTCAAAGTTACCATTTATCTTACGAAAATAAATTGTAAAAAAATAGTAATTGTAAAGCACATTTGTAAATCCACTGTGGGTGAGCCAAGAGCACCACCGTGAGCTTCAAAGAACACAAAAAATGAACGCGTTAGCACTGCCTTTTCTCAGTCGATGATGATGATTGTTTTCAAATCGATCTAAATGATCAGTGAAATGCGATCAAAACAATCATCACTCGGAAAGAAAAAGCAATGCTAACTTGTTCAATTCATTCGTTTTCGGTACATGTGTCATGCATGATTTAATTATCATCAGGTTGCGATGCAGTGTTCGATCTTTGGGCATTTATTGTAATTTATTACCTTGAGCAACATGTAAGCTGTTGATGGTTATTGAAGTAATAAATGTATTATGTTCGATTCCCGTTGACAAGGACATGAAAAAATAATTTTAATGGGTGTTTTATATACCATGTATATTGAGAAAACTGTAATTTCTGGGTACTGTGGAGAACAAATTTGGATCAAACAATGTTAAAACTCAATTTAATCTTACTAGCGTGTTCGACAAACATTAACAGAATAGAAATTGCTTTCAAATAGTGGTAATAGCATGTGGTTTTGATTTTCCACATGCTAGTTATGATTTTTTAAACCTTGAAATAAGCCCAAAAACACATTTTCAACTTGAAGCATACTGAAATCTTTATCGAATGAGCTGAAAATTTGACCAGACATGGTTCTTGGCATGAGAATTCCGAATACTGCTTGACCGGTAGATTTCCAGACATTTTTTCAAATATGAACAGGTCTACTGTGGAAGTACTCTTCAGAACACTAATCTGAGAAGCAGGCTCTGTTCCATTGCGAACGTAATGCCAGAAAGAAGAAGAAGAAAAACACGTTCAACGTTTCAAATGAATGTTTAAATAAATACAAAAAACATATATATTTTCCTGGGATACGGTATATAAAAACGTTTTAACAAGCGGCTTATAAAAGTTGCGGATTTTGGTCCATTTTTTCCACTGTGCAACGGTGGCCGTACTATCTGACAACCGTAATAAGTTCGGAAGGAAATAATCCAAAGTTATGAAATTAATTTCAGGCTCTGCCTGACACCGTCCTTCCCATCTGTGTGGTTGCAAAAGCTGTCTGTGGTTTGATGTTTCATGGCGGCAATGTATGGAAGGTAGGGCCTTCGGCAGGGAAGTTCATGTGGAGGAAAATTTACACTATTTTGATTTGAATTTTATTCCAATCCCATAAAAGGGAGATTACATCCTCACCCGTTACCCTACGAAGGCTTTATCGCTTGAGGCGAGAATGGCAGCTTCGCATACGTTATAATATTTCCATCACTGTCAAGGGAAGGCTGCCCTGGGCCCGGAATCTTTAAACTTCCACAGGAAATATTAAGCAGTCAAAAAAGAGCAGTTGATTGCCTGTGTAAGTCCATACCGAAGCGTGCAAATTTGGAACGTCGTTGGTTGGCAGAGATAAGTGAATAAATCATAGCGCAATATAAAGTCATAATGAGCTGGAAGTTTGCACGCTCGAAAGGAAAAATCTGTCACTGCAGTAGTTTTCACAGCAAAATGACGTAACGAAAAGCTCTACCACCGACTCAGATTGTACCGTATTCATTAAAATTTAATTATCGTACCATCGGCCTGTCCTTGTCAGCCACCGTTTGGTTGCGTATGTCGGAGTAAGTGTCGACAACATGGCAAATGTCGGTTTTAATGAGATACTTGTTTTCGGATATTCACGAACGGAAACAGATCGTAAATAATTCTGCTGGAGAACTCATAATTGTTAAACCCATTGCTGTGTTGTCACGGAACACGTGAACGAGCAGCACCATAAGATATTATCGGTTGTCATTTACATTCGAAAAAAAAACTTGTGTGCATGGAGCTCGTTATCAAGATGGAATGTTGACCTATGCACTGCGAATTTTGAGGTCTTAAAACTTTAAATGGTTCAATATTAATCACAGTTATCATGGTTCATGGATTGGTTAAAAAAAACATTGTAGGCCTTACGTAAGCCATTGTGCATTGAACTGATTGTCCCAATTCTTCAGATTTTACGCGATATTATTCTGGAAGGGTCCTAGGAGAGCCCAGCGTGTTTTGGTATCGTGGTACCTTAATGAAGCACCCCTATAAAATTAGTTCTTTTACTCTATATTAGCTATTTAATCAAACCACCACTCATGATCTCTGCTCTATCATATCGAAAAACACCTGGTAAGTTATTAAAAAAAAATTTTGTGACCATATTTCAACGAGAAAATCGAGAAAAGCCAAATAGACCATTTCCATTTATTATCATATGAAAAAAGAACTGTTGGACTAAGTCTTAACATATAACATACAAAAACAATTTTATCCCTCAAGTTTTATTTTTTCCTCAGCCACGGTACAGTGGTGAAGAAAAACTGAATGCAGTAATAAATTCCCGGCAACCAGAAGACGGAAAAAATGCTTATGTTTACTTATCCTTCCTGTGTGCGAGCGGTGGAAGTGCTTAGTGTTATAGCTATGATTCCGATGTGGTCTGTCTGATACCAGCTTCACCATTCTCTAGTGGGTTGCTTGCCCGTTCAGAGTGATACTATAAACATAAAACTAATATAAACGAGAATTTGTTTCGGTTCAAAATGCCATGATTAGTAGTAACATAATAAAAGTCGAAATTGAATTTGTATCGACCGAATTCGTTTGGCCGACGTTTTTCCGAAAGCAATACTCCCGAAAATAATTTCCCTAATGATGTGATCGCCTTGGTTGAAACCTGGCTCAGCGACAAAACTCTGTATCAGCAAATCTTCGGGCCCACCTATGCAGTATTCCGCTGCGACCGTTCTGTATCCAACAGCGTTAAACTTCGTGGGGGTGGAGTAGTCTTGGCGATTAACCCGTATAGTCCTGAATGAAAGCAAAAATTCTAAAACCCTCACCGCTCAGCGAATTCTTAATGGATTCAAATGATTTTTTGTCAGTAAAGTGGCACACATATCTAGTTTCTAGAAGTGGACAGAGGAATTCGGAAATATTATTGTGGTCTGTGTTATTCCGGTAGATCGGGTCAAGTCGGGTGAGAAGGGTACTGTGCGTTTGTGCCCCTGGAAGTAGGCAAATTTCAAGGCACAGATAATTTCCGGAATCGGTTATAATGTGGCCACTACATGACGGAATTTTGAGAAAATTGCATCAGTATAAACCTTTTGAGAAACGATTGAATTGGATAACTCTGAGTTTTTCATTTGATTTATCCTATAAATGACCATTTTCGGGCCCTGGGACGCCTCAAATTTACGATAAAGTGGCCAATTTGTATCTGAACATCTGTGCCAAGCTTATGGGAACGCATTTTAGTGCACAAATATGTTTGATTTCTACTTTTCAAGAATTGAAATGGATTAGTATCCAAAAAATCTATAGCTGGTTCTTCCGGGCATTACGTCCGAATAGCCACATCCGGTGTATTTTAAACGGTGCATAACTCTTCATTTATGATGTTGAATATAAGATCTTAATGATTTATGCAAATTAAAATGATTCTCATTGCAAATAGAAAACAGTAACTTGGCATGTCCCAAAAAGTAGCGCTTTTTTACCCGACTTGACCCAGTGACCCACCGGAATAACTCCGGCCATAGGAATATTTCCGAGTTCCTCTGGCCACTTCTAAAAATTAGATATGTGGGCCAGTGAACTGACAAAAAATCATTTGAATCCGTTAAGAATTCTCTGAGCGGTGAGGGTTTCAGTATTTTTGCCTTCACTCAGGCCTATACGGGTTAATTCACGGTTCAGATCTCGTATTATTTATCCTTCGACTGGTAACATCGTCTAGCAAGTATGGGTGGCGGTAACATTCATGGATTGGACGTTATATATATATATGTAGTGTATTTTCTACCTGATCGTATCAACGATCCAGTACTTATTATCGCCCATCTAGAATCTATCTCATGGGTATTTAATGAAATGGACATTAACGACAACATCATGGTACTTGGCGATTTCAATATTCTCACCGTAAAATGGAAATGAAATGGTTCTGGCTTCTTCCATCCGGATTTTTGTCAATCTTCTATCAGCAATATTTCCTGTGAGCTGCTTGATGGGTACAGTACCGCCGGATTAGTTCAAATTAATAGAGTGGTCAACAGTAACGGCCGACTGTTGGATCAAGCATTTGCGAGTAAAGAGTTACTAACCATTGTTGGCATAGCTGAAGCTCCGGCCCCTTTAGTGAAATACTGCCAACATCATCCTCCTCTGCAGCTCACTATTAAAGCGTCGATTCGCAGTTCGAACGACATAGTCGAGGATTTTTTTATGACTACAACAATGCAAACTATGAGTTTATGAATCGATTGTTATGCAATATCAACTGGAATGCTCTTCTACCCAATCGAGATGTTGATGACGTAGCGGTTGTATTCTCCAATATCATGCTGTACTCTATTGGTCAGTACGTTCCAAAGAAGATCGTGAAAGATCCGAAGCATCCAGCATGGTCCAATTCAAAGTTGAGAATGCTGAAAAGCAAAAAAAAGACGTGCCCTAAGAGATTATACGAGACACCGCACTTTGTTGAACAAACGACGATACGTTAAGATTAACAGTAACTACAAGCGTATGAATAAAAAACTTTACTTAATCCACTAAACTGAAATTCGACGTAAATTGAAAGCTAACGATCGGTAATATTTTGAAAATCTCTACGAGTCCTGGTCCTGATGGTATACTATCTATCGTGCTCAGAAAATGCATATCCTCAATCGCACAGCCATTAGCACAAATTTTCAACATGTCTCTAAAGAATGGTGTTTTTCCCTGTAATTGGAAGGAATCCTTCGTTTTTCCGGTTTTCAAAAAAGGGAATAAACGGGTCGTTTTCGATTTTTCGTTGTTCAGGTTTAATTTCCGAGGATCAACATGGATTTACCCCTAAAAGATCAACGTTGACCAGCCTGGTTCTTTACACCAACTACATTATCCGCCAAATAGAAAGTGGCCAAACCGAAGCTATTTACACCGATTTCTCAGCGGCGTTCGACAAAATAAATTAACAGATCATAGTTGCAAAACTTGCCCGTCTCGGATTTAGCAGAACTATTCTCAAGAAGCTGGAATCATATCTCCTTGGCCGTTCTATGTCTGTGAAAATTGGCATTCACAACTCATCTGCGTTTAAAGTAACTTCGGGTGTTCCGCAAGGGAGTCATCTAGGACCGTTCATATTCCTGCTATACCTTAACGATGTGAACCTTCATCTTAAATGCTTTAAACTTTCATTTGCCGATAAGCTTGAGCTTGATTGGCCGCCCGTGGATGGCCCGTGCGGCAATGGAAATGGTTTAGTGGGTCGGGTGTGTAGTCCTGTTTATTGCTTGCATGTAGTAAATGGTCCCCAACCCCACATTCCCGGACCTCAGTCCGGAGTCTGTTGAGCAGATTATCCCCCCATTGCTTAGAAGAAAAAAAAACACAAGGACTAACAGGCATCCCCAGTGTATAAGTGCTGGTGATCTTATTTTTATTTTTTCGTACGGTTTAGACCTATTAAAGGTTATTGTACCCTATTTTCAATTGAAATGATATATTCATAAATCAATATCTCTGGTTTCTGCTGGAATAAAATCGACCTTTTTGCCGCAAAAGAAAGATTCTTTCATGAGCAAAATTATAGTGAGGTGAGAGATCACTGTAAGTTATTTTTTGCAATTCCGTTGCAAATCAATTAACTTTTCATTGAGAAGTAGATCATCATAACGGCCTACTTTTCCTACTGAAAAAACAGTGCTGAAAAGTGCTACTTTTCAGCACTCTTTTCGGTGCTGAAAAGTAGCACTTTTCAGGACTGTTTTGGTAAGCATCAACCGAACAACCCAGTCTCTTCATGTCATTTGTGCTTATTTGCGCGGCGTGTGAGTCGAGACGAGTCCTTCGCACCTCGGGTGATGTGAGGCGACTAATGTTAATCCAATGGGAGCGAGTCGACAATTGTCCCTCATTCGACTCGTCTCTCCGCGCAGAATAAGCATAATTGCATCTGATTCTAGATCCGTTGTGCGATCTGATTCCGACAGGGGCTGTCCATTAACCACGTGATCAGTTTTTTTGAATTCCTGGTCAACCCGCTCCCCCCTCGTGGTCATTTGTCGATACACAAATTTATAAAATATGTATGGACCGCGATCATTGCCCAGACGCTCCCTCTCCCAATGAATGACCACGTGATTATGATTTGGAATCGAATAGCCCAAAATTTGTAGTCAGCAACTGTTTGTGCTGTCTTACCTGATTTCGATGGGAGCGTGAAAACTTGTGACATTCATGGGTAGGTACTACTGTATCACAGCCTACGTGATTGAAAAATACTGAATTGATACTACGCATGGATGTGTGCCCATGTGGGTTCTCTTGAAATGTTTGTTTGTGCTTTTAGAGTTCATCCAGCTGAAATGGCATTTTTAGAAATAGCAAAAAATGTTGTAGGCAACTCGTTGCAAAACTCGATTTTTTCAGCACTCGTTGTATTTATCCAACTCGGCGAGCCTCGTTGGATAAATGTACAACTCGTGCTGAAAAAATCATCATTTTGCAACTTGTTGCCTAAATAACTATTTTCGTACGGTTTTCACCTATTAAAGGTAATTTTACCATATTTTCTATGGAAATAAAATATAAATAATTCAATATCTCCCGATTCCGCTGAAACAAAATCGATCTTTTTACCGCAACGATAGTGAGTTTTTTTTTTGGTTTTATAGTTATGTTTCGCTTAATATTTTCTCCATCTTTACTTTGATAAGTGAACCATCAGTTTATTCTCTCCCATTTCTCGGGTTTACAAGTTTCCACATGGTACGAGATAAAAAAAAATCTCTACGCTCCCTGCCGGCTGAAAACCGTGCGGCAGCGTATGGAAAAATCGATTTCAAATTATATTTTCCACTGGGCGGGTGCCCTTTTTTTTCAACACTCCGTTAGGGCCTCACTCGTGTTTGCTGCGACTGGCTTCTCGATTTGCGTCCCACAGATGGTGCTCGAGCTCCGTGGTGAATATTTGTCGCTGTCTTGATCGTATTTCAATGGATTCAATTTAAATTTGCATTTCCATTCATGGACTGTTATTTCCGCCACGGAATGTTGTTCCGATAGCTACCATTTCGGTAGAAGCCTGTCGGTGGCAGCCAAGATCACGAAATGAAAACCGATACACATGAAATTGATGGAGGTGACAAATGAACACTTTTTTTTTGCGATTGTATGATTTATGTCATGCGGTATGTATGAACGAAATAAAAATTATGAAATTTGTATTCGTATGACGGTCGTAGATAGGATGCCCATTTTGCTTAATTCATAAGGATGTAAATACGCATCAATTAAGCTTTCCCGGCCATTTGGCGAACCTTTCTTCCGATCAAAGTTAAAAAGTAATGATGGTGTTTCAAAGTTGGCATTACATCCTCACTGTGACAGAGCCTGCTTCTCATCTTAATGTTCAATGAGCACTTCCACAGTTATAAACTGAGATGTTTGACAATTTTGCCATTTCCGCAATCGTATATTGTGTAGCAATTACGATGATACTCTGTGCTCAGGGAAGTCAAGTTCCAATACGAAAAAATCTCGGACCGAACGAACCCAGAAACCTTCAGCATGGCTTTGCTTTGTAGCCGTGGACTCTAACCGACCGGAATTTAGAAAAGCTTCTGTGAAAAGTACGAAAGACTTTTCATAGCACGTTTCGATAAAAAAAAGAGCACCTTTAAAGTTTGCGGTTCTTGATTACGCCCCCCTTCCAGACTCTCTAGGTCAGACACTGGTGTCATCACTATTTAATAAACATGGTTCCCTGTTCAGCCTTATTAACGCTCATTTGGTTTATGAAACTGCACCAAACTCGGTGCCATTTTATTTCATTCATTAAATTAATTTCGCAATTGAAAACAGTGCACACAAGTCATTACACGTGTATCATTTCAGCAGGAATGAAATTAACCCTTTGACTTTTTCACTTCTGTGATATCTACAGTAAGTCCATAGTTATGAGTCATCTAAGGGTAGCTTTTTCGAAGGAAAAATAATTAAAAACCATGGTGGTACGGAACAAAATCATCTTTGCACTGCAGAACACAGTCGTTTTCATAAATACACTTCGAGTTTAACGGATATTTTAGAAAAAGGGTCAATTTCGACAGTATTTTAAAAATATATCCATTAGACTTATGCAAATTTTGAAGTTTTTGCTTCCCTGTGCTTAAACAATGTCAATTATGATAAAAATGATCTTCCCAAAATTTGAAGTTATTCGGAAGAAATTTGGTTGTGCACACGCTAATTGAAGTTTGTATGGAAAAGACAAACCTTTTGTGTTCAGTCCTCTAACTGCTCGTCATAATAATCTATGGAAAAGTGAACACACTCATCTCATGTGAAATCATCGCAGCTACAACTTTGCCGAAGACCACATTTTGATGGGACGTAAGGATAATTTGTTATTATTGATAACAAAGTACATAGTAGCCTGGATTACTTTGATCTATTCTTCCCGCCACTGTTGCCTGCCGAACAGTTGGTGAAACATGCTAGGGGAAGGGATGGTGAAACGAACACCTTGAGGCACTGATGCATTTTGAACTGAACGCGAGCCAAAAGTGAACGGATCCCGAGCCAAATTTGCACTTGAACGCAGTAGTCAATGAACTTACGAGCAAGAGCCTGCCGTTGCTCAAGAACGGCCCGTTCAGTTCGCAATTATGATTGGAGCTCCCACTTGTGCAATTAATGTATTTATATCCCGTAATGTATCATGAATAGAGAAAACATACAGACTTTTATATTATGCATATCAAAGACATAACTTTGACATAGGTGTTTGTCGTAAAGCAGCCAAAATTGATTAGGTTCAATTTTTGGCTCGCACGGGTTCATATTTTTGAACTGAACAATGTTCAAGCCTACTTGATCGCTGCGTTCAACAAAATGAACTGGAACGCGAACTGAACGCGTTCAAATGCATCACTGCCTTGAGGATATCATCTTGTTTCCAATAGAAAAACGAGGAATATGTATAGTTCTATCGCACCAGATCAAAAATAGGGATGTTATCTGAAGCAGCAACAAGAATTCAGATAAAAATAGCTAAATTTTCACATAATTTTATCGATAGCGAAAAACGATGAAAATGTTCATTTTACTAGCACTATGTGAGTAAAATGAACAATTGTTGGTGGTAAAATGAACATCATGCAAAAAACGTGAGCAAAACAAATATTTCTGAAAATTTTCATTACATTCTCGCAAATATATTTATAAATTATTCTGACCCACTCAAAAAGAAATCTAAAAGGTTTAGATTTGACATCTGTACAACATTTTTTGCAATAACGGAAGATGCCGTTGACATTGGATTTTTGAAAACATTTCAAGAAAATCCACATGCGTTGTACCAACTTAGTTTTTCTCAATCAGGTAGGCTGTGCAATGACTGTCACAAATTTTCACATTTTCATTGCTGATTCTACTATGAAAGACAGACCAGGTAAAACGCCGCTTACAATTTTCTACTATGTTGTAAGCTAATCACGTGCTGAATTACCTACCTACAAGTATACACGAACCGCCACAGAACGCCTCCGTCTTTTTTTGACAGTTAACTCACAAATTATACTGCCTGCTCTACGTTCGCAAGACTCAGAATTTCTCACAGCCAATTGGGTTCGTCAAATGGATGTAGAATCAGAACTTAGTCATCTAGGTCATTGAGGAATTTAGAGCAATCCAATAAATGACGTATGGAGGTGATCCGATGTAAACTTGAGAACTCCCAGAACAGTACTGAAAAGTGCTACTTTTCGATACAATTATTATTAGTGCTGAAAAGTCACTGTTTGTATCGGTAGGAAAAGTAGGCCGTTATTTTGGTCATTCCTTCGATAAAAAGAAGGCCGATATGCAACTGAATTGCAAAAACAATATTTTAAAACTCGTTTTTCCGTTAGTTATACGGAAATGTTTCAGAAAAAATTAAAATTTGATATTTTCAAAAGTACTATGGAAACTTAAATTATTATTGCCAAAAATCAGTAACCAGAGGAGGCGTCAAGAAAAAATGCAGAATGATAGGAATGTTCAAAAATCAAAATTGTGAAAATCCAAATTCAAAATTCATTAATTCGCGAAGAAAAATTAATCATTGCTCATAACGTGTTAAGAACAATTTGAGATAATTAAAAATGATATTTAGATCGAAAATAAATTTTTTGGGTATTAGAGGGTTGCCTTCCGCAGTTACACCGCAATAGTTGAAAATAGTCCCTCCAAAAAAGTTTATTTGGAATTGGAAACTTCATGCAAAACAATTTATATTCTGCGAGATACAAATACATTCAGTAAATATTTCATCCGTTTTAACGTAAATCATTGTCCATTGTAAAAGACGAATGAAAAGACAATAATTTTTGAACTAAAAACAACAAAGCTTCCCTGTGAGGTATGTTATCAA
Organism: Aedes aegypti; assembly: GCF_002204515.2. Taxonomy (NCBI): domain Eukaryota; kingdom Metazoa; phylum Arthropoda; class Insecta; order Diptera; family Culicidae; genus Aedes; species Aedes aegypti. The sequence continues at coordinate 211,399,256 of NC_035108.1, read as the reverse complement.
AAAGATTTAGAAATTCTACGGTTAATCATTGAATTTTCCGACAACAAATTGGCAAATTTTTTTTTGTAATTATCAATAAATTTTTTTGGAGGTCCTTCCATAAATCTATGAATTGAATACAAATTTTATATTGATATGGAGTGATTCGTAAGGTAGTTAGTGAAGATATGTATTGCAAAAAAATGAGGTTTTCCTGGTTTGGTTTTAAACCAAATATGAAAAGTGGATTGATTTCTAGATGTTATATTTCAAAGAACTCCTGAATAAACATTCAAAAATAATATAGAGTATTGTTATAACCTGAAAGAATACTTGATGTTTACAATTACTGGAGAAATTCTTCGAGAAGGAACTTTTAGTAAATTTGTTAAGAATTTTTGTAAATCCCCAGAAGAATCGCTAATGCTGTTAAAAAAATCCTTGATAAAACTTGTGTGGCTCTCTGGTGAATTTTTCGGAATAATCCTAGCACGACATCCTAGGGAAACAATAATATTAATATCCATAGAAATCCCAACAAAAAACAGTTCAACGTATTCCGCAAGAAACTTTATAGGAGTTTGAATTAAAAAAATGCTGGTGGGTATTTTTGAAGAAATTATAAAATGTTATTTTCGAAAGCAAATTATGATGAAATGCGGGAGCAACATGATATAGGTTTTAGATAAGTTTAAAGAAACACTTAGATAGTTTTCCGATATAAAAGGCAAATAGATCTGTGGAAAACTTTTATGAAACATCGCTAAGAACATTTTCCAAGAATTTTGTTTAGCTGTTAATGAAAATCTTGTGGAATATTAACAGTAATCCTCAGAGTAACCTGGAATCATTAATCTAATCTAATCTAATCTAAGCGCTTGCACAGCCAATATTGAAAAGTATCCTGGAGATACCTAAATATATTCAGGTATTTTCTTGTCAGTATTAATATTTGCACAATATCAGCGATATGATACAAACATTAAAATGACCAGGCCCACTGTGCAGACTTTGGGGAAGGAAGAAAATTGAAAAAAAAAAAAAAATATGACTATTAGGTTATTCACGCATGAATGAACTAATAGACTAATGGAGTAACCTGGAATCATTAAATCATCTAATGTTTTTTGCAGTCCTGAAATATTTTTGCAGTGATTTTTTTAGGCAACCCTTTAAACATTTCTGAAATATTTTCTGAAACATTAAACCCACGATGCTTCCTGATACGTAAATGATGTACATGAAAAAAAAACATCAACCGCAAGTGCACTACAGTGCAAATGAATTTCAATGAATTACTAATTGTTGCTGAACCGAGCACTCAATGTGAAAATATTGTATTTTTCTGTGTATCAATTATATCCGTTGAAACAATTCATCCGATATTCATGTCATCTCTTCTCTTTCTCCATTGCTTGCAGATGGCCAACCGCAGAATGCTAACAAGTGCCTGATAGCCGTTGTCCCAAACCAATCACGTACGCCGGAAGACTCTCCCCTGGCTCACAGAATTGAATACCAATCGACAGGCATGGAAATTCATTAATCATTGCCGCAAAACCCCAGTTAATCCACTGCTGGATTATCATTGTTCGTCCAACTGGTGCTACGGTTTACCGCAAAGCGAAGTGGGAACAGAACTCCAGGACCTCACGCAGCTCGTCATTATTAAGAAGGATTTTTCGCACATCAGCATTACCCTGAGGAGGAGTGAATTAATTCTCTAGGAAGATGAGTTGAGCCTCCTCAGTCGAGTACAGAACAGCCTGAGTGCAATATCAAATCGTGTGCCAACAAATATAGAGTGGGTATTTGCTGAAATGAGTAGCTTACCGGCATTCAAACGAAGTAGCAGCGGAGGCAACAAGAAGTGGTGCCGCGTCCAAAGTGGCATGATAAAGCAAACCGTAGAGTTAACGATAAATTGCCGGAACGAAAACGTTTACCGATAGAACCCAGAGTGCGATTTTCCGGGATAGAACCGTGCGGCTGTTGCGAATAGTCGACTGCGTCTGACGCTGGCATTTGATTGTGGTTTTCCTTCCGGATAACCGGAGCAAATCATCCGTGGCTAACGGTGACAAACTCACAGATTGAAAGTAGAACCTGACTGCTGGAGGTATTGGACGACAGGTGGAACGACGCAGGTTAGAATATCTGGAAGGGAAAACATGTTATGCCATTATCACCTGTTCGTATGTTTGTCTTGCTTTGTGGCTAATTGCTGGAGTTCTACTTCGGAGTACCTAATCATTCGCCATGGCCGGTCACGGGTACGTCATTCAAGCGAAAAGGATCACATCCGGTGGGGTCTGCAGGTGTTTGATAACTTTACCCTACTGGACTATGATACGGTCGATGATTCGAACGAAACGAGCAGCACGGCCAGCCAAAACGACCTTGGAGAATTGAGGTCCCTCCTCAAGAAAGCCGGAAAGGAAAGGATGGGGATGGATCAATTTTCGGATAATAGCAATAATTCCGATACGCTCACGATACAGTTCAGCGAATCAGAAGAATTGGATCGAATGATTGATATCAGCGATTTTGATAGTATATCAATCGAATCTGGAGGTGGAACCGGTGGACGACAGCAGGCATCCTTCAACAGCTGGAAAAACAATCGTACCCTTAACCTTCCCTTTTCCGTTGATTCGATACAACGGTTCACTCCTATGACGCCAATTGGACAAGGGCTGGCCCCAAAGGGAGCTCAGACGAAGAAAAAGCTTATCAAAAAAGAGATAATGGAAAACATACGAAAAACGGTTGATAAAGGATTGGAATATCTTAAATCTCACAAGAATTTAGATGAGGTGAAGATAGAGCTGAAACCTTTTCGGGGACGTACAAAAGGTACAAAAAATGGCAATGAAAGGTTGGCACATTCTTCCGATCCTGACACGTTATTTCGAAAAGTTATTCCCAGTCACGAGCGGTCGCCATCGAGTGAACGAAAGAAAATCGAGCTGAAGCACGTGGATGGCAATCGAAAAGATTACACACAAGTGTCGTCACCTTTTTCAATCTCTATCACAAGTGCGATTGCTGCTGATGGCCAACACCAAAGTGCTGAAAGCGAATTACAACACTCTATCACTTACCTGAAGGAGAAATATTGGAAAAATGTCAAAATAAATAACGACTACAGTTTTTTTCGACCATCGCCCAGAACTTTGGAGCGGAAGCAGATTTTGAGCGTAACTACTGCTTCACCGGATAATAACGACTATCCGAACGACTCACCGCTTCTGGCCATTGATGGAGACTCGTTCGCTTCGTCAGATACTGCTAATGAAGCTACTAGTTGGATGGATCATAGTGAGAAAAAATCTGGTCTAATTAACGGCAAAACGAACCGTGGAAACAATGCGGAGGAAAAATTTAATTACGAACTACGAAAACAATCGTTCGATTTACTTTCCACGGAGACCTTTCAGAATGATGGTCCTGCTCCTGATGGGAAAAGTGACGACGAGGTTATAAATATCCTTAATGATACGCCGACAATGAGTTTCGAGCCAAACGAAGCGGATGCATCGTCTACAATCATATTCAACGGTGATCTGGACTCGGACTCGGACTCGGACGGTTCACTGAATTGGGTTTCGGATTCTGCGGACTCTACCAATGACGGCAGTGACAACAATGGCGATGGTTCCGATATGGGCGAAATTTTCCGGATGGAGGATATAGACTTGAGTGAGCTGGATGAAACCAGTCGGAATAATAGGCGCAATCTGATGAAGGGGCGAGATGTGGTGACAAAGTTCCTTCAAATCGTTGAGAGTCAACATCTGTTGGGGTCCAATTGTACAGCTGGGACCGCACTCAACCTCGGCGAAGGGGTCGTCGACCGCTATGCTCAGGATCGGTTTCGCGTCGAAGCGGAAATTGCCGTCAACAGAGCCAACATGCTGACGAGGTGAGTGGAAAATCAATTTTCGTACAATTGTTTGATTAGGTTTTGGTTCACTTGGGATTTCCGAGAAGAGCAGATGGAGATTTCCCCCTGACTTAACAATCGTAAACACTGTGTCACGGTAAATTAAGCTGGCTAAACATGTGGTGCTGTGTTGATGGCTCCATTTAACATATACACATACAAGATATTTCGATGATACTGCTCTGAAATCGAAAATTATGTATTTGGCTCATTTAGCAGGTTGTATGAGAGGTGCCATGCACCAAACGTATAACTTCAAAATCACAAGAGTTACAAGCTTGCGGTGTTCAGCAAAAATGTGTATCTTTACTTCCTCTGCAACTCTTTTGAAGACCATATTCACGTAAAACTGCAAATAAACAAGTAAGATCAAAATAACTGATTTTTTGGGTCCAACCTAAGTTAAAACTTTCAAAATCAATTTACTTGGCTCAAATGAAAAGTTAGATCAAAAGTGTTTTCGAAAAAGTTGTTCAAAATAACATTTTCTAAAAGTTTGCAGAAATTTCATCAAACAAAAAAGTTTGAGTCAAAATTTTAACTTAGATGAGGGCCACCCTATTCAACTTTTTTCTTAAAAGATGCAAAACTCAATTACGAATAACTTCTCTGAAGACATCGAACGTCTAAAATCGACGAGAACAGAGAAAACACTTTTTCCGGCTAAATTGTCGATTCGGTCCATTGTGCATTGCAGATATCAAGTTCTATACCATTCAATGAGGTTTGACTCCTTCCTATCCGATAATCAAATAGAGTTTTCAAATATAGATTTGGCTGCTGGATAATACTGACGCATCAATAAACAATAAAGAGTTGCTCAAGCCACGTCCTAGCGACAACTGGAAATTGTAATTAATTGGATTAGGGACGTTCATATATATCGAATCAGTTTCATCAACTAGTTCCTTTTTTCTGCTCGTGACTTTTAAAATCGATATATTAGGCAGAATTTATATTTTTATCAAATAAACTAATGAGTAATGATCATCATAGACATTAACAAAGCTTCAAATAATCAACACTTACATAACAATAAAGAACTTTGTGTTTTGGAATCCTTTCGAAATTTTTAAAAAGACACGGACTCCATCTTCAGCCATTTAGCTGCACAGACTGTAACTAAACACTAGACAATGGACAAGGATGCTCCAGTGGCACAGTTGAGAAACATTTCTGACGAAAAGTTTCAATGGCTGAACCCAAACCTCATGACACGAAGCCTGACGACATTAATCGCACGGCCACGAAGCCCATCTTTCGATATATCGAAACAAAAAAATATCAGAAGAAAGTCATACGAAAAACCAAAGGTAAAATACTGTTTTCCATCATATTTTTATTACTATGATAAATTTTATACATTGAATCATTGGTAGAAAATGTTACATGACGCCCAAAAATTAAATTGAACTTTCATTTACTATTCATGGTTTCATGATTTGATGGGTCAAAATTATTCAATAAAGGGCGAACACGAAATTATTGCGACACCGAAAATGTCATGCCAATTTTCTTAAAATGTTTAGAATCAAACCAAAATTTGAGGAAAGTTTTATACAAATATTTACTCCAAAAATCAAAAGAAAAGTAAATCGATGGAGCCTTGAGAGTAAAATTGAAGGCATTTTCGCTTGATGCTCTCCATCAAAGTCTTTACAGTGTCACCCGGTACCAGTTTCTCGTTGTTTTTTTTTTTTCATTTTCTTAACATGTCCTTCTCGTCTTTGCTCTTCTTCTTGCTCTTCCGATGTTCCCGCTTCATTATTGCCCAGTACTGCTCCACCGGGCGCAGCTCCGGATACTTTGGCGGATTCATGTCCTTTGGAGAATTGGCCTAATACCACTCAAGGACACTTTTAGAATAGTGGCATGATGCCAAATCTGGCCAAAATATCGGAACTTCGTCGTGCTGCTGCAAGAAGGGCAAAAGGCGATTTGTAGATCTTGCCATTTACTGTACCATTTGTCACGGAAGGCTCACTCCTCAGTTCGCAAGAGCAGTTGGCCTGCCAAATGAGATACTTGGAGGTGAACTGCGACATTTTCTTCTTCTTAAATTTGTCGGCCACATCAAACTGTGAACAACTCCAACCCCGGAATTTGCTTAAAATCGGTTTTTATATACGTTTATTCGTCCATCACACAGCAGCCATATTATGTCAGCTTCTTCTCGTAGAGCTTCCGTGCCCGAGTTTTAGCCGTCAATTGTTGCCGCTCATCGCGGTTTGGGGAGTTCTGTACTTTGTATGTATGTAGTCCAGCTCTCTTCTTTGCATTCTGGACATAGCTCTGCGACATGCCGATCTTTTTAGCCAAATCACGGCTTGAGACGTTGGGATTAGCTTTAATCATCCGCTTGAACTTTCCCTGCCGTCTTTTTGTTCTCCGGTCCCGGTTTTCTTCCAGCTCCTTTGCCGTGGTCCAACGTCAACTGCTCCTGGAAATGCTTCAACACTCTGGAGAACTGGTTTACCTCCATTTTTGTTGAATCGAAAAACACGACTTCGAGTTCGACAGCATGTAAACAATACACATCAATGAGAAAGCGTGCAAAATTTGGTTGATTTTTACCCAATGGTAGAGAAGTTATGCCCTGTTGAATGAAACGCAATAATTTCGTGTTCGCCCTTTATATCGGAACGTCCCTAAATTGGATTCGTCCTTATGAGAGTTGCAGAGACGTCTGTTTTTTCTTATATACCATGACATCATAGAATATTAAATGTGAATGTGATAAACGTACATTCAGTCAATGTTCAGTTCTTTGTTATAAGGGATGGACTTGGAAATAAACTCATGATATTCTGTCACGTAACTAGAAGTGGTAATCTTTGGACCGACGATGAAACAAAGACGTTGTAGTCAGCGAGCCTCAAACTGGGTACCTGTTCTAATACTAAATTCGTTACCCAAGTTTGGCAGATTTTTCTCAAGCACACTTGTATTAATTATGTTTGGGCAATGGCAAGGAAATGATAGAATTTATTTTATCCTTAATAAAACCACAGATAACAGATGTTTATGCTAGAACAAAAATGTTCTGAAAACTTGTGTAAATATTTACACTAAACACGTTGAAAACACTTGCGCCGCCACACAACGTATTACTGGCAGCAATTTGCTGCAATCAGTGATGAATATAAGTATCTTGAAACGTTTCATATTCACCACATTCATCACTATGGGAACATAGCGATAACAGCGCAACCACGATGTTGCTACATGTGTTGCCACTTAAAATCACCATTAACTGTCTTACACAGTTTTACAATCGGACTTAAACATCTGTTATCTGTAATAACACTGTCGACCCCATCCTACAGGGCCGGAATTACCAAGAAAACTGTTTTTGATATTTTAAATTGGACTAAGAGATGGTTTATCAAATAAAATTTATTGTTAATGTTTATTTACCACAGCCATTTTTAAACTGCTTCAATCGTAAATTGGATTCAACGTATTTTCAGATACTCAAAGATAGTTAAAAATATAAAACTTAAAATCAAACTGTGGTTGAGCTATTGTTTTTTTTTGCTATGTTATATATTTTTGCAGATTTTATATGTTTTACACTTCAAACTCGCTTTTGGTAACATTGATTTAAAGCTGTGTTTTTATATATAGTCGTCAATCATGTTTCACGCTATGTCTTAACCAGTGGATTGTAGAGATCGAATGTACCACGGATTTTTTCTCGTTAGAGATCAGTATTTGCTCTATAATTTCATAATCTGAAGTTTCGATATATTCTATGGGTGAATTTTTTTCCACAAATTTTGTATGAGTTGAAATGCGTAGGAAAACGTAATTTTCAGGGACTCGGAATGTTTATCAAACCTATAAAACAATATTTCGGTGTTGCTTTGCAATCGTCACTTCTAGTGTAGATCTACAATAGAAAAATATTTAACATGGTAGGAAAAACAGTAGTAGGGTTTTCGTTTAAAATTGCTCAAAATCTTCAAAAAATTATAGCTTTATGATAAACAAATAAATTTTTGACTTTCTTCAACCATTTGAAAGTTAAAAGTTATATATTTCAGAGAAAATGTTGCCAAATGTCAAATGTTACCATCTTTCTGATACGGCTCTCTTAGTCCTCGAGGATCGGACACCGAAGCCCAGATGGGGAACCGGTCAAAACCCCAGACTGCTGGTCTGACCAACGGCAGTCAGCGGGGCGGGCTCAAAAGGCCTCTTTTGGGGTCCTCGAGTCCCAGGGTCGTTAGAGGAAGTAGTGGGGAGGTTTTCGGACCTTGTTAGCATACGAATTAGGATTAGTTTTAAAGTTTTGTATTGACTAACGGTACAGAATATACGCTGTCTCTCCAATGCAGCGAGGAAACCACCAACGGCGGAGGCCGTGGAATGTGGGCGACGGAGGGTAGCTTGAGACACACTGACTTTCTTAGATTAGATTTAAGACGTACTGATTATGGTCAAAATGAGTCGATTCGAGTAATGTGTTCTTTATTCAATCGTGTGTACAATCTGTTTGACTTCTCGATTAGTACTCATACTTTTAGATATCGACTACTTGTTTCCAATGCGTTTGTTTAGTTTAAGTTTTATTCATGTATACAATGATGTTAGATGAATGTAGCAAATAAATAAATAAAACAATATTGCACATGGTCGTAGTAAGATATAAGGTTTTTAAGGGATATTGTAGAGGTCCGAGGCACTCGTTTTTCGGATCATTGAACACTCAATTTCTTCTTCTGCACAATTCGATTTATTTTTGCCACTTTCTAGTCTAGTCAATGTTATTAATTCTACAATCCCTACACACTAAAGCACTAAGCCTAGGCTAAGCTCCACCGTTGGGGGGAGTTCGTTAATGTTGTAAGTTTTATAGATGTTCACACTAAAAGTCGTCACAATTCACTAGCTTTCCGCCCTTAGAATCGTTCTTAAGGAATCGATGGAGACACTTTCACTTTTCCCTCGATTCTGATCGCGTATGTGGGTGGTTCCACCAATTTCCCGAAATATACTTTATCCACCTTATATCATTATCAAACACTCTCGACCTGAAATGACCCGCTCGTCAATTTGGCAGAAAATGTTTACTGAACTTTGAACGAAAATGTCGAAAACGAAAAGTAGGTTCAACACGAACGCCACACCTCCTGTAACGGATCGTCAGAACTGGTGACCTCACCGACAGCGATCGGGGCGTTTTATCGCGCTCCCGCGGGGAACTCAATCTCCCAATCTGAAAATAAAGAGAGAAAAGCCAAAACGAGCGTCGCTCTGGCTCCGTTAGTGCAGCCATGTGACCGAGACCTTGTTGGGGCGTTCAGTCAGCGCTGTCGGGTGACACACAAACAAAATTAAAACAAAAACATTCTCCGGCATTGGAGCACGTTAACGAGCAACAAGCAGTAAGGTTCTTCTCTTCTGCTTACATCGCTTGTTTCTAGTTAACCTAGTGAAAACCCACATCTGATGTAATCCACTAACTTGCGTGGAACATCATCGAAAAATAAAAGGGTTCTTTCTTAGATCAATGGTGATCATTGATCTTTCGAATTATTCAATACGGGGAGGGGAATGCTTCCTTCGGTCGGCAGGACCGCTACAATATGCTCTATTTCTTGTTTCCGTTTGCCTGTAAATTGAAATTCAAAGCGGTGGCATGTTGTTTTTTCTCCACGAAATAAATTGTAGCAGATAAGTTGATGAATTTAGATAGAGATATACATTTTGGAAAAAACTCGAAATTTATTTTATTATTTTTTTTGTAAAATTTGGTTTTATTCGTCAGTTCATTTGATTTTGTTTACAATTTAAAATTCTAGATCTAAGTGAAAATTGAGTTCATTTACATCAATTCTTTCATTACACTCGTTAACAAAGCATATGTATTTTACGAACAATTTCAATATTTCCAAGCGTCTAGTTCTGTTTATTCCTGCCAAGACAGGTCTCACCAGGTCTTCCAACCATTCATTACGACTGCCAGCCTCTGCTGCAGGACCGTCCAAGCCGGGCCGACACGAGCACAGTCGCAAAATTTGTGCTGAAGCGTTTCAGCTTGTTGTCCATCGCAATGTGTACAGAACTCGCTGTCTGATGTCCGCATCACGAAGAGGAGTTTTCGGTGCTCCAACTTTCCATTCACCAAAATGCAGAGCTTGGATCGATCCGCCGAAGAGAGCTTCTTGTCTTGAATATTGCGCCACGCACGTGGCCAGTCATTCACTGGGTTGCTTATTTCCACCTTGGGCAGATCTGTCAGCGTGACGAAATGCCGATGGATGAGATCGGCGGAGGGGTTTTCTTGGATGAGGGGTGGAATGGGAATAGTTCGAAAGGATTATTTTAAGGTCGGGATGGTCTATGAAGATTGCTGGGCGGGGATTATCGTGGAATAGAAGGGATTTATAATAAGGAAGGGAATCGATCTCCTTGAGATGACGATTGATTGCAAGCGATTTTGCCTTCAACGCAGGCAAGTGCAAATTGAGTCCGCCGTGCTCCTTGCTTCGCGCAAGCTGCATCATCGGAACGCGGGCGGGCATTCCTCTCCACAAGAACGTGCCCATCGTGGAGGTCACTTTCGCCGTGTGTACGCCTAAAGGAGGTAACACCGACGACACATACCATAGCTTGCTGGTGCCGAAAGTATTCAGCATTATCACCTTTTGATGGAGGGTCATCCACATCTGTTGCGCAAACTTCCCCAGCAGCGCATTCCAGTTTAACGTCGTCATCAGCCGTATGGAGTTAGCGAATGTGATACCCAGAATTTTAACTACATCGGCTGTCTGTAGCCACTGGGTATTTATCGCATTGCCCTCCCAACGTTGATTGCGACCGTTTTCCGTAAGTTTAAACGTGCGCCGGCAACAGCCTCGAACCGGATGAATATTTCGTTCATCAGTTCAATCTGCCCAGCTGACGTCACGATGACGCTAATATCGTCAGCATATGCGACCAACAAATCGTTGCCACATGCTTATTCGAGCCTACACACCAGGGGATGGAGGTAGAGAACGAAGAGATGCATGGACAACGGGTCGCCTTGCCGGACCGAACGTTGGATCTCAAACGGACGCCCGTTGATGAGCAGCCGAGAGGTGGATCGGCTGGCAATGCGCGCGAGAAGAGCGACGAGATCCCGACTGAAACCGAGCGAGCACATGGTGCCGAAAAGAAATGAGTGGCGAACCCGATCGAATGCGTTCTCCAAATCGAAACTGATCAATTTACCCGCGCGCCGGTAATGACGGAGACTCGCTATCCGGTCTTTCAGGGCGAGAGTGGCTTGAAAAATATTACGCTCCGAGTTGGAGCATTTCTGCCCGTCGCTCAGCACGTGGTGGGCTCGCATGACGCACTCTAGTCAGGTCTTGAGAATGCGCGAGAGAAGTTTATAATCGCTGTTGAGCAGCGAAATGGGTCGGTACGATCGGGCCGTGTTGTCGCCTGCCTTCTTCTTCACCAGCACGATGATGCTTTCCACAAAAGCAGGGGGAAGGTTGCCTTCTAGTGCTTCGTTGAGCAGGAGATTGAGCTCCCGATGGATCACGTCGAAGAGACGCAAATAAAATTCTCGTGGGATACCATCATTGCCGGGGGAACGCCGTGGGGCACTCGCTCGGATGGCAGAGAGGCTGAGATGGCTGATGCGCGTCATGGAATAATTCCGAATTATGGAATAATCATCGAATTATTCGTCGAAGACGATCCGTGATTTACGTTTAAAAAACGTTTTGATTCTGGGCTTAGCATACGTGATCCACCACTCGATCCACGAGCCGTAGTTTCTACGTTGCCGGGTCCAATATTGCCACTGTGTTTGGAACTCGGCAACGTTTTCGTCGGTCAGGAGATAAGGTCGAAGGGACCAGAAACCACGGCCCGGCTCATGGCCTAGCTGGGGGAGGCACAGACGGAGTGTCAGCGCGTTGTGGTCCGTGAACGAGCAGACATGCGTATGTGCTGTACGCAAATGCTCCCGCAACACGCTGCTCACATAAATGCGGTCGAGGTGCGATTGTGCGTTTCGGCAAACGTACGTAAAGCCGGCATCCTGCGGGCGTAACTTTTCCCACGCATCGTGGAGTTGCAGCTGCTGAACGGCAGTTTTGAGTGCAGGGCTTGTGTTTGGGCTGGACGAATCGCATGAGCGAAGCACGCAATCGAAGTCGCCAGCGAGGATGACGTGCTGAGTGGCATGACGGAGATAGTAGGCGAGAGTGCCGTTGAAAAAATCTTCCCGTGCTGTGCGCTGTGCAGAGCCGGAGGGAGCGTAGAGGTTACAAATCGTGGTATCATGCACTCGCAGAGCAATTAGGCGGCTATCCAGACTTTTCTCAATGAGAGATACCTGAATGTATTCTTTCAGAACAACAGCTGTTCCTCTTCTCGTGTGGTCTACATTCGTGTATACGACGAAGCCAGGCAAGGAGGGCTGGTCGTTTTCCACTTCTTGCAGACACACAATATCGAGGCTTTGACTGTTGATGAAGGTGCGCAACGCCGCTAGTTTCGTGGGGTTGGTGATAGTGCCGATGTTGATGGATGCGATATTGTAGGATGTGAGAGCCATTACGGTTGGGAATCCTCATCCTGCTCGTCGTCATCGTCTTCTCGGCGGGGCTTTTTGCCGGGTGGTCGGCCTCAGCTTCGCCTGCTGCTCGTGGATGTCGATGATTCGTTGGTTTCGTTGCCGTTGCCATTCTTGCTGTGCGATCGCAGCGCATGGATCGACTTTTTGAACAAGTCCACCACAGCAACATTGGGTTGGTTAGCTTCGGTGGCTTGTTGAGTCGATCGGTGAGACGACGACGAACCGTGCGCGCGTTGCTGTTGTATGCTGGGGGACACCGTTAAGTCAATCTTATCAGATCGACTGTTTGTTTTCGTCACCGGGGCAGACTGTTCGGTCCGACTCGGAGGCTTCGGCAGCTCGGGGAAAGCAGCCGAAGAGGTGAGTGATGGCGCGTTAGGACCTACCGGTTTCATACTCGGTGGTTTCACACCGGACGATTTTTTCGGTGGCTGATGGTTGCCACTCTGCTCCGCTACGTTGGCGTAGCTCTTCTGCACAAGCAGTTTTTTATTCTGGACACATGATATGCCAGAGTGTGCCTGCTCTTTGCAGTGTTTGCATGAGAGCACCTGCCCCTTGTACACCACGTACGCCTGCTGCCCATCGATGGTGACCCACGAGTCGATGTTTCGGTTGAGTAGCATACGGGCCTACCATATGCCGAGCGGTACACCGGCGAACTCGTACCACTCTCGCCCCACGTTAGTTCGTGAATCGAGATCACTTCACCGAACGCACGCAAGAACTCCACGATCTTCTCCTTCGTCACGTTTTCGGGGAGGTCATGGACCTTCACTTCGACACTTCCATCCTCGATGGTTATTCGAAGCTTGTGCTTCTTCCCGTCTATTTCCACTTCGTGATGTCCATCGTGTTCTTCAACAATTTTCTGTGCGAGCGTCAGGTCGCCGACCTTGACCAACGCACATTGTTCACCTCTACTACACTGTAGTCTCAACACATCTTCCTTCTTCAGGCCGAGCACTGTACGGCAAAAGCCGTGCACCTTTTCGAACGACGGCTTTACAGGGAAGTTCGAATAGTCGATCCGAAAGGTGTTTTCTCGCCTCATCGCGTAATCACCACACACGCGACGCGGCACAACGGAATATCGATAGAACGATCTGAAAAAAAAAATGCCTGACTAATGAGGAGCGCAATCGTAAACACGTCTTTGCGTCTCATAAGCTGAGCGATAACTATTCAAAAAATACGGAAAACCCCTTTTTAATCTGTTTGTCTGTAACTCTAAATTCAAAGCAATCGCATAGATATTTTTGACACAAAATCAATTGCAGTAGTCAAATGAAGAAATATTACTACAAAAAAAAGCAAATTTTCTCATAACACTTAAAATTTATTTTACCTAAAAAACTACGGAAAACCCGATTTAATTAGCTTGTTTGCCTGCACAGAAAGAAATTCTGAATATTAACCGCACTGGAATTGTGGAAATCATAGACAGTTGCTTCTCGCAATGTTTAAAGAAGCGTAAAAATACACGTTTTCTAATGCACATGCATTTAGATCAGCAAATCATTGACATCTACAACGTTGCCATTGAATTTCTGCTCTGGGCTTTGAATATACAACAGACGACGCTTAATTTTACACGATTTGCGTGTGGATGCGATTGGCGCCTGAGTGGGCATCGTAGTTGCTGTCATCCATATTGGAAAGTGTTTACTTTGCTGCCGTTCAAGAAAAAAACCTCTTAAATTGTTGTGTATTGTTGGTTTTCGTAACTTGTTTTTGGGTGTGACTTGTGCATAAGTCTGTGACAAGTGATTTAGGAGAAGTACAATGACTGCATCACATAACGTATCTATTTAGAAGGAGGATTCTGCGATCATCTGGTGCCGTTCAGTATTTGCTTCCTTGATAGCTTTCGACTACAAAACAAGGTGTTTCACGGTGGAAAAATTTGAAATAAATAAGTTGATAAAAATGGATGAAGCAAGACTTTTTTCTTATTATCCTGAAGAAGCAACACGGCTATCCTCAACTGTTTAATTATGAATCATCTGAAATCCGCATCGGCTCTTCCACCTTATTTTTATCACCTGTTTGGGCATTAGTTTGGAATCAAAAACCCACAAACCCCATGAAGTAAATTTACACGACGATCTAAATTCACATCAGCATTCAAAAATAGGCTTGTAAATTTTAAAACCAGCAGAATTTTACACAATCCGTGGCATTCCCTTCATGTGCATCAAAAATAGCTGAAATTTACAGGATTTTTTGATACTGTGTGTATATTTAAATTCAAAGCGATGGCACGTAGCTTTTTCGAAATAAATTTACTTAGAGAAGTTAGGAAAATATGTTAGAAAAGAAATAGAAATTTTTGATTACACACAATATTTATTTACTCAAGAAACTACGTAAACCCTAATTCATGAACTTATATGTTAGTGAAAAAAAAATCAAGAAAATAGTATGTTATTTTTTTAACATCAAATTATTTTAAGAAGTTTAGTAAATATGTTTGAAAAGCAATATTTTTTTAATAACACTCAAAAGAATTTTTTCCCAAGAAATTACGTAATACCCTGTTAAATAATATTTATGTTTGTAAAGAAATTTTCAAAGCGATGATAATGGTAAAATGACCACGGTATCAATTATCGAGAAAAAATAAATTTCGAAGATTTTTTATCACGCACGGACGATTAAGAGCATAAATCGAAGTGTTAGGGATTGTTACGGAGGTCAGTTGAAACGAAAATATCAACGAAAACTAAAATTTTAGAAAATCACATCTGACGTAACTTTCAGAATTGTTGACGTAACTTTCAGCTCAGAGGTCTGGATGTTTTTCAATGAGGTTGTTGTGATATGATGTCAAATATGATACCTTTAGAATTCTGTTTGAATGGATTAAAATGATTAATGAATATATATCCGGTAATGCAATGAAAATTTTTAGAAATATTTGTTTTGCTTACGTGTTTTGCTTGATGTTCATTTGACCACCAACAGCTGTTCATTTTACTCACATAATGCAGTAAAAATGATTTTATGCATCGTTTTTTGCTAGCGATAAAAATGTGTGAAAGTTTTATTATGTTAGTCTGAAATCGTGTCGTTGCTAATGAATAAGGATGTTATCTTGTTGTGCGATTGAACTATACAAATTCCTCTTTTTTCTGTCAGCAACAAGATGATATCCTTAAGATGTTTTGTTTACCACTCCTGTCCCTATATTGTAACAAATAACACACAGTATCAAAAAATCCTGTAAATTTCAGCTATTTTTGATGCACATGAAGGGAATGCCACGGATTGTGTAAAATTCTGCTGGTTTTAAAATTTACAAGCCTATTTTTGAATGCTGATGTGAATTTAGATCGTCGTGTAAATTTACTTCATGGGGTTTGTGGGTTTTTGATTCCAAACTAATGCCCAAACAGGTGATAAAAATAAGGTGGAAGAGCCGATGCGGATTTCAGATGATTCATAATTAAACAGTTGAGGATAGCCGTGTTGCTTCTTCAGGATAATAAGAAAAAAGTCTTGCTTCATCCATTTTTATCAACTTATTTATTTCAAATTTTTCCACCGTGAAACACCTTGTTTTGTAGTCGAAAGCTATCAAGGAAGCAAATACTGAACGGCACCAGATGATCGCAGAATCCTCCTTCTAAATAGATACGTTATGTGATGCAGTCATTGTACTTCTCCTAAATCACTTGTCACAGACTTATGCACAAGTCACACCCAAAAACAAGTTACGAAAACCAACAATACACAACAATTTAAGAGGTTTTTTTCTTGAACGGCAGCAAAGTAAACACTTTCCAATATGGATGACAGCAACTACGATGCCCACTCAGGCGCCAATCGCATCCACACGCAAATCGTGTAAAATTAAGCGTCGTCTGTTGTATATTCAAAGCCCAGAGCAGAAATTCAATGGCAACGTTGTAGATGTCAATGATTTGCTGATCTAAATGCATGTGCATTAGAAAACGTGTATTTTTACGCTTCTTTAAACATTGCGAGAAGCAACTGTCTATGATTTCCACAATTCCAGTGCGGTTAATATTCAGAATTTCTTTCTGTGTAAAGTAACAACAGTGTATGTGGGAGGGGGTGCGATTCCTATGATTTGAGCACTCAATGTCTCTGTTTCATTCTTACGTTCACATTCAGCCTTTATTTTGAATGGAGAATTCCATAATGAAGAATCAAATTTTGAAGTTCGTCTTTTGGGAATATAAATGAGTGAATTCAAAAAGGCTCAGAAGAATTTGAAAAGTTCACAGATATCTGTTGATGCTAATTGGCATGGAGTAAATAAATCTCGATTACTTATTCAAATCGTCGCAAGTAACTTTTATACGGGTATGCAAAAATAATTAATTCTGTTTCCAAAACTGTTTTTAAAATGAATAACTTTTTTAACAGTCCTAACTTTACATATATTAATATTATAAATAATTTTAATCGACAGTTGTTACAGTGTTTCTAAATTGTACATTTTATGTAACTCATTGGTACAATAACAAGGAGGAAGCTTCTGAATAATTTTCAAAAGTTTATTTTCAATTATTTGCAGAACATTTTCCTGGTATTTCAACAGCTAGTCCATATTGGTTTAGCATACAACTTGGCTGACTTGTTTTTAAAACAACGTTTTGATTTTCTGTGTATAAAGATATTATATATATTTGTTACATTTGACTTGAATGCCCTCAATGTGATTTTTGGAAGCTAAATTTTTATCTAGCATTAGTCCTAGATAGTTAACTTCATCTGACCAATTTATTGTGACCCTCCTCATCGTGATAACATGTCTATTTGAAGGTTTCAAATAAAGTGCTTTTGGTTTATGTGGGAATATAATAAGTTAAGTTTTCGAAACATTAGGAGAAATCTTGCATTTTTGCAAGTATAAAGAAAAATATCCAAACTTTTTTGCAATCGACTACAGATGACCCGCAGAATTCGTCCTTTGGCGGAGAGGCATGTGTCATCCGCAAACAAGGATTTTTGACATCCCTGAGGTAACTCAGGTAAGTCAGATGTGAAAATATTGTATAATATTGGTTCCAAAATGCTGTCTAGAGGAACACCAGCTCTTACAGGAAGTCTTTCAGACCTGGAGTTCTGAAGAGTACGATTTGAAAGATAACTTTGGAAAATTCTTACAATGTTAGTTGTAAATGGCTGGGCATGGCGTACAATTGGTACCTCGCGTACCTGCAGGAATAAAATAGGCTTTGTGTGGTCCTTAGCCTCTTACCCAGCAACTCCTACCTCCTCGTGGTACTGGCCGGGATACGAGTAACCTTAGGAAAGATCGGGTAACCTACCCCGGTAGGAATTTTGGTCGTATGCTTACAAGGAAGGGGGGTTTGCTTCTATAAACTTGGAGCATCTGTAATCCATGTTAGGAGCGGCTCACAACAGGGCCTGTTCCCCATGTCAGAGACGGTTGATCACCGTACAAGTGCCAGAGAAGTACTCTAAGCTAAACTGCGCACTATGGTCCTCCGAATATTCAGGGGGAATGGTCCTCTGGAAATCTAGGGGATTGGCATCAGGCTCTGCTAATAATCAACAAGAGAATACGTACCGGGACAATTGGCAAAAACCACAGCGATTTAAAGGGACTTATAACTCGGAAGCTCAGGGATTGTGGAACATAGGGTTGTTCAACGTGATTTGTTTCTCACATCTCCAGCTGAGGACATTTTTCTTGAATAGGACCACTGTTTAAAGTCGTTGATTGATTGACTCTTTATTAACCCTTCCATTACCAACCCCCCTAAACGAGTGTTGGAAAAAACACGTTTTGGGCTGTAACTTTTTTGTTTTTTGGTATTTTTAAACCAAATTTTGACACAAGAAGCGCATATCCTTCTAATTTGAGGGCTTGTACAAAATTTTAGGATTGGTCACCTGGTTCCGAAGTTATTCCGGAATCAAAATGGGTGTTTCGAATTGGCCACTTTCGAAAAAGTGAATTTGCATTATGAAATCAGCTGATTTTTTGCAATGATTAGCTCTATAATGATGAGGACGGATGTCTACAAGGCCATCATGGTCACTGCATGCCGCGGATCACAATTTCCGGATGTTCCGGGGAACCGGTTCCGGGGCCATTTTTGGAAGCGAGTCAATACTATCATGCGACACATCAAACTTCATGATTTTTCAAATAATTGCATTCTATGACTGAGCTGCATAGTTCAGAACCCATTTGGCCACTTTGGAACCGGTATCCGGGTTTCCAAGGAACCGGTTCCGGGGTCAATTATTAAAAATCAGCAAACATTGTCATGCGACACATCAAACTTCATGATTTTTCAAGTGATAACATTCTATGACTGACCTGCATAGTTCAGAACCCATTTGGCAACTTTGGAACCGGTATCCGGGTTTCCGAGGAACCGGTTCCGGGGTCAATCATTAAAAATCAGTGAAAACTGTCAGGCGACACATCAAACTTCATGATTTTTCAAATAATTGCATTCTATGACTGAGCTGCATAGTTCAGAACCCATTTGGCCACTTTGGAACCGGTATCCGGGTTTCCAAGGAACCGGTTCCGGGGTCAATTATTAAAAATCAGTAAACATTGTCATGCGACACATCAAACTTCATGATTTTTCAAGTGATTACATTCTATGACTGAGCTGCATAGTTCAGAACCCATTTGGCCACTTTGGAACCGGTATCCGGGTTTCCGAGGAACCGGTTCCGGGGTCAATCATTAAAAATCAGTAAAAACTGTCAGGCGACACATCAAACTTCATGATTTTTCAAATGATTGCATTCTATGACTGAGCTGCATAGTTCAGTACCCATTGGGTCACTTTGGAACCGGTATCCGGGTGTCCGAGGAACCGGTTCCGGGGTCAATTATTGAAAATCAGTAAACATTGTTCATACCGTGACTGGATTGAATAGTGTAGATCTCTTATGGTCACTTTGGAACCGTTATCTGGGTTTCTGGGGAATCGTTTGCGGGATCAAAAGATGAGTTTATACTGTCATACGATATACCAAACATTACATTTTTTAGGATAGTATATTTATAGGATAGGTATTTCTACGATGAACAACATTGCCGAAGACAGCAAAGCAATCCGATGCTTGTTAAAAAAGTAATTAAGCATAGTATTTTCGGAAAATTTTGCCCGATTTTGTCATTCCTTTACGTGTTAATCAACGTCGCCTTGCCGATAGGTTTCCATTGAATAACTTTTTTCACAAGTGTCGGTTTGTTTCGCCGTCTTCGGCAATATTCTTCATCGTAAAAATACCTATCGAGGTCTGTGTTCAGAATGTTTATAGAGGTCAATGGGCGACCTCTGGCGATTTTTCTTTGCAAAAGTAAGTTTTCCCATAGTAAATCCTATACAAACTTTGAACGGCTGGCGCTAAAATATAGTTTCTCCGATCGAGCTGAAATTTTGCACAGTTGTTATGGGACCTAAATGCAATTCAAAAAGTAGACTGGAGCGAGAATCTAAATTTTGTCCCACACTAATGCCCATTATCAAAGGTTACTAGACTAGGTTTCAGTGGTCCGAAACAAATTTCAAATACGAAATGACGTCATTTTGTTTATTATTTTCCTGGTATTGGAGTGATTTTCAATCTAGTGTTCATTTACACAAATGTTCTTTGTTTCGATCTCCCTCTATATCGATGGTCCCTTCGATATCGAGATGTGGAGAGTAGACTGTATCACAGTTTTACAAAGATGTTTTTCAAAAATTCTTCTAGAAATACTTATAGAGAAATCTTCTCTTGTGAAGCAATTTCTTGAGAAATTCTTTAGAGCTCTATAAGTGATAATTCAGAATTCTATAGAAATGTTTTTAGAAATTTCCGTGAATCATGGAAATTTCTAAAAACATTTCTATAGAATTCTGAATTATCACTTATAGAGCTCTAAAGAATTTCTCAAGAAATTGCTTCACAAGAGAAGATTTCTCATCTCGATATGGAAGGGACCATCGATATAGAGAGAGATCGAAAGTAGCTCCAGTCTACTTTTTAAATTGCATTTAGGTCCCATAACAACTGTGCAAAATTTCAGCTCGATCGGAGAAACTATATTTTAGCGCCAGCCGTTCAATGTTTGTATGGGATTTACTATGGGAAAACTTACTTTTGCAAAGAAAAATCGCCAGAGGTCGTCCATTGACCTCTATAAACATTCTGAATACAGACCTCGATAGGTATTTTTACGATGAAGAATATTGAACTTTTTTATCAAGCATCGGATTGCTTTGCTGTCCTCGTCAATGTTGTTCATCGTAGAAATACCTGTCGAGGTCTGTATTCAGAATGTTTATAGAGGTCAATGGGCGACCTCCGGCGATTTTCCTTTGTAAAAGTAAGTTTTCACATAGTAAATCCCATACAAACTTTGAACGGCTGGCGCTAAAATATAGTTTCTCCGATCGAGCTGAAATTTTGCACAGTTGTTATGGGACCTAAAAGCAATCCAAAAAGTGGACTGGAGCGAGAATCTAAATTTTTCATATAACCGTGTCCCAGGCTAATGGACATATCGGCATATGGACAGAAAATCTGGAATGAAATTCATATCAAGATAAGTAGATATCGAGATAAGAAGGATATCGAGATATGCAGAGTGAAAATGTTTGCAAAATGAAGGGACCGAAGAAATCATCTACATAGGGAGAGATATCGAGATGTGGGGAGTCGGCTATAGTAAATCCGAAGAATGTCATGATCAGCTGAACTCTCTTAATTAATTTCCTAAAATTAATTCAATTGAAGGTGTTACAAGTTTTCGACTAAAAATTGTTGAATAGTATATTTTACGAGTTTTAAATTTTGCGGTATTGCTACAGTATGCAGTATCTTTCGTAATACTAAAGCGAAACAATTTGTAGGCTTCGTGGCCGAGCGGTTAGTGTTACCAAGCATTTAACAGCATCGAGTCAAGGGGTCCACACCTCTTCGATGACCCCTTTGATTCCTGCTTTAGTCCGGAAAACTTTTCGTCAGAAATGTATTTTGACTGTGCTACTGGGCGTTGCATACTAGTCTGTTGTCTAGTGTGATGCTTCCTTCAAATCGTGCACTGGAAGCATTACCGTGTTAGTGTTAAAAAACAGTTATATGATACTTGAACCAGAAACTTTCCTATGGAACCGGCGTTTTAAATTCTCAAGAGTGACTTATAGAAGATTAAAAAAATATATAAGACATCCATAAAGTTGCCAGACAATATTTACTCACCTTCGAGACGGTTCCTCGGAAACCCGGATATCGGTTCCAAAGTGGCCACATAGGTCCCAAACATTGCAACATTGCATTCATGAAATATACTATCCTAAAAAATGTAATGTTTGGTGTATCGTGTGACAGTATAAACCCATCTTTTGATCCCGCAAACGATTCCCCAGAAACCCAGCTAACGGTTCCAAAGTGACCATAAGAGTTCAACACTATTCAATCCAGCCACGGTATGAACAATGTTTACTGAGTTTTAATAATTGACCCCGGAACCGGTTCCTCGGAAACCCGGATACCGGTTCCAAAGTGGCCAAATGGGTTCTGAACTATGCAGCTCAGTCATAGAATGCAATCACTTGAAAAATCATGAAGTTTGATGTGTCGCATGACAATGTTTGCTGATTTTTAATAATTGACCTCGGAACCGGTTCCTTGAAAACCCGGATACCGGTTCCAAAGTGGCCAAATGGGTTCTGAGCTGTGCAACTCAGTCATAGAATGTAATTATTTGAAAAATCATGAAGTTTGATGTGTCGCATGACAATGTTTGCTGATTTTTAATAAATGACCTCGGAACCGGTTCCTTGGAAACCCGGATACCGGTTCCAAAGTGGCCAAATGGGTTCTGAGCTGTGCAACTCAGTCATAGAATGTAATTATTTGAAAAATCATGAAGTTTGATGTGTCGCATGACAATGTTTGCTGATTTTTAATAAATGACCTCGGAACCGGTTCCTTGGAAACCCGGATACCGGTTCCAAAGTGGCCAAATGGGTTATGAGCTGTGCAACTCAGTCATTGAATGTAATTATTTGAAAAATCATGAAGTCTTATGTTTCGCACGACAGTGTTCACTGATTTTTAATAATTGACCCCGGAACCGGTTCCTCGGAAACCCGGAGACCGGTTCCAAAGTGGCCAAATGGGTTCTGAACTATGCAGCTCAGTCATAGAATACAATCACTTGAAAAATCATGAAGTTTGATGTGTCGCATGACAGTGTTCACTGATTTTTAATAATTGACCCCGGAACCGGTTCCTCGGAAACCCGGATACCGGTTCCAAAGTGGCGAAATGGGTTTTGAACTATGCAGCTCAGTCATAGAATGCAATCATTTGAAAAATCATGAAGTTTGATGTGTCGCATGACAGTGTTCACTGATTTTTAATAATTGACCCCGGATCCGGTTCCTTGGAAACCCGGATACCGGTTCCAAAGTGGCCAAATGGATTCTGAACTATGCAGCTCAGTCATAGAATGCAATTATTTGAAAAATCATGAAGTTTGATGTGTCGCATGATAGTATTGACTCGCTTCCAAAAATGGCCCCGGAACCGGTTCCCCGGAACATCCGGAAATTGTGATCCGCGGCATGCAGTGACCATGATGGCCTTGTAGACATCCGTCCTCATCGTTATAGAGCTAATCATTGTAAAAAATCAGTTGATTTCATATTGCAAATTCACTTTTTCGAAGGTGGCCATTTCGAAACACCCATTTTGATTCCGGAATAACTCCGGAACCAAGTGACCAATCCTAAAATTTTGTCCAAGCCCTCAAACTAGAAGGATATGCGCTTCTTGTGTCAAAATTTGGTTTAAAAATACCAAAAAACAAAAAAGTTACAGCCCAAAACGTGTTTTTTCCAACACTCGTTTAGGGGGGTTGGTAATGGAAGGGTTAAGGGGAAATTCAGCCCGAGGCTGGTTCATCCCCGCGAGTTTAAAGTCAGCTTACCCACTGGTGTTTCAGAAATAGTCACAATACAAACATTGTAATACGGAAAACACAAATCAAATTCGGGGATTCCAAAAAGGCGAGGCCTGATGACTCCTATTGAGCCCGGCAAAGTGGAAAATAACAAGATGTGGTGGAAATATCTCAACCCAGGGCTATGCTCTCGAAATTAGCTACCACTGTGGTTCTTATAGCAATATAACATGTTTATTTGAATGACAAGACATCTTCTGGGGTCAATACTTGCGAATTTGATGAATGGTAGCTTGTGGTTTGGGAACCTCTGGTTTTTTTTCCTTCTAAGCAATGGGGGGATAATCTGCTCAACAGACTCCGGACGGAGGTCCGGGAGTGTGGCGTTGGGGACCATTTACTACATGCAAGCAGTAAACAGGACTACACCCCCGACCCACTAAACCATTTCCATTGCCGCCAAACCCTTCGTCTCTCCGGGACCACCAAGAAGGCATTGCTTCGGAGAGGGGCTATTGCACATCGCATCCTCCAGATTAGCTGCGTAGCCATGCAGGAACGAACATCGATGACACGCTTAGGGGGGTCCACCAAAGTAGCATGCTGGCGCTTTGCCAGCTTCCCAGGTGGTCCTCATCTCCCATTATCCGCTGAAGGCGGGCAGGGTCGACCACAACGCCCGCGCCCAGCTGCACCGCAGGTATCAAAAACCGATACTGCGGGCATCGCAATTTGACCTACTGAAGGCTCAGGCCCTATCAGCTAGCACCAGCTGGGATTGCTGACGAAGGGGCCTCCACCTGCCCTGAACATCCAGAGGCTCGTATCCAACACAGTAGGCCGGCGCCACGACAGCAACGCTACCAGGATGTTCTCCCCGCGGCCACTTAATCGCTGTAAGGGTCGATTTCGACCGTAGGGCACCGGTATGACCTACGTAGCCGACTGCGAACCCTTGGACCACCTGTTGATTAGCGTCTGCACTAGTCACTCCTCGAGTCCACACGCCACCTCCTTTGGAGTTCCGAGACGATGTGGGTGATAGCCGATGAAACGGCATTCCAGCCAAACTCGTCTGCACACATCCTCTGGACCAAATTGTCCGGAGTCGTGTCCCGACCGCATGTGGCAAACATGCGGTCACGCATTGTGCGGAAACGCGGGCACACGAACAAAACGTGTTCCGCCGTTTCCTCTAAACCTGCACAAACTGGACATTCGGGAGAACCCTCATGACCGAAACGGTGTAGATACTGTCTAAAGCAACCATGGCCCGAAAGGATCTGTGTCAGGTGGAATGTTAATTCCCCATGGCGCCTATTGACCCAGATATCTAACCTCGGAATCAACCTGTGAGTCCACACTTCCTTGGTGGAACTGTCCCACGCACGCTGCCATTTGACCATAGAGGCCAGTCTGGCAGTCCTGCGTAAGCCTCTTGTGCCACGCCTTTCGAAGCACCGAGGAATCCGGCAGTGAAGCCCGATTGTTAATGACACAGGCCGGAAGAAGGCGGCCATGCTGATACCCTGATCGATTGCTGATTTTCGACAACACATGCCGAAGTGATGAAATGGATTCATATGCCGTCGAAGATGGTGGTTGGTGACATGAAAGCAAATGCTCGAAACGTTGATCCAGAAGTAATGGGGGGGGGGGTCTAGGCTTGCCATTCCAACGCCTACTTGTGGAGATGCTACTCCCAGGAAAAATCCATCTTACTTCGAAATTCTCAATACTATGGATTTGGTACTGGACCACTCCTCTAAAACAATAAACACTGGCATTTCTTTCTGCAATTTACTGGCGCTGAACATCGGTGGGTCTTTCGGTGTCGCTAGTAGCATCCGATGAACTGCCTATTAGAAATTAGATCCAAAGAGAAGAAAAAGGTCCATTGCTTGGATCTAACCACAGATTAGCCCCTGTGACGTCATATTTATCACTATCTGATTTGTTTCACAAAATTATTACCTTCTTCTTATTAACAACTACCGAAAAGCTAAACATTATATATAATTTGCAATTGGATAAGATGGACAAATTGATGTAAAGATTTGCGAAAAAGTTACACGTCTTCTCAGTGAGAATCGAACTCACGACTCTCTGATCTCTAGTTAGGGCGCGTTACCCCTACGCCATGAACGCATATTCGAGAATTCGATTTCAGCTCAATAATCACGTGGTCCTCTTTCGCAAAGTGCAACTCTTTCGGAAGAATTAGATGCCCATCCAAACACAACGCTTTCTATTTATATCCAATGCCTAGCCCGAAAGCGCATTATTTTTAAGGTATTGAAATAGCACACATTACTAGCAAGCAGCTGTACTGGCCGAGGTTTCTATTGTGTGGGCTTCCAATGGGTCGCGACGTTCTCAAACGACCGGTTACGGAACATGAGTCCGTTGCTCGATAAATACATGTTTTTTATTATGAATCCTGACTTACGGCTAACCAGCCGAGTGGAAGTTTAACAACAGCTGCCCAAGCCACGACGTCGAAATCATCATAGGAGATCAAAACGCTTGGCCGACTATTGGAAAGTTCAACGCCCACCGGCTGACGAACGAAAACGGCTGACGACTAATTGATTTCGCCGCCTTCGAGAACATGCCCATTCATAGCACCTATTTCCAGCACAGCCTTCCATACCGATACACCCGGAGATCACCACAGCAAACAAAATCAGAAATTGACCACGTTCTGATTGAAGAACGGAGCTGGACGAAGTCCCTCTTGAGGACTGCTGGAGAACAGTGAAAGCAGTCATCAACAATGCAGCTAAGCGGATACAACGGAACGATTGGTTGGACGAGGAATGTAGGCAGATTCTAGAGGAGAAGAATGCAGTGCGTGTGGTCATGCTGCAGCAAGGGACCCTACAGAACGTGGAATGTTACAGACGGGAACGGCAACAGTTGACCCACTTCTTTCGGGAGAAAAAACGCCGCCCGTAGGAGACGGAGTGCGAGGAGATGGAACAGCTGGGCTGGTCTCAAGAAACACGTATGTTCTATCAGAAGCTCAACGCATCCCGCAACGGCTTCGTGCCGCGAGCCGAGATGTGCAGGTATAAGGATGGGAGAATTTTGACGGACGAGCGTGAGGTGATCGATATTTGGAAGCAGCCCTTCGACGAACACCTGAATGGCGCTGAGAGCACAGGCGGTTAAAGAAGGAACAGCGGAGGAAATGTCTACGTCAGTATTGCGGGCGATAGAAACCAACCAGCCCCCACTTTGAGGGAGTTTAAGGATGCCATTCATCAGCTCAAAAACAATAAAGCTGCTGGTAAGGATGGTATCGGAGCTGAACTCATAAAGATGAGCCCGGAGAGGCTGGTCATTTGTCTGCACCGGCTGATAGGCACAATCTGGGAAACAGACAACTACCGGAGGAGTGGAAGGAAGGGGTAATATGCCCCATCTACAAGAAAGGCGACAAGTTAGATTGTGAGAACTATCGAGCGATCACCTTTTTAAGAGCCAGTTCGCGAGAACCGCAACCCCCTTTCCAAGGGAAGTTGTATTGATGTTCTCCGATCAGGCTGAAATTTTCAGGGATTGTTCTTCTATATAAAAGATGATGTTTTGCAAAATATTAGATTTTTATATTAGGGGGAAGTGGGACAAAATGACCCCCAATTATTTCATGTCACTAAACATGCAAAATCACAAAATCTGATATAACTATAGTAAAAGTGCACGGATTATGTTGAAATTTGGCATGAATACTCTACGTTATATAAACTTTGAAATTGACATGGTATATGGATTTTGAAAGTACTTCAAATCGAGAAAAATGAGTTTTTCATAAAAAATTTAGTGATTTTCAAATCGATTTTTTTCTTACCAACCGAACTAGGTCAAAAAACTAAATATGAAGTTTTGTAGGGTAACTCATGGGCTTTCATTTGAGGTGTAATCCAGATATGCCGTTTCAAAAATTTTCGAAAAAAAATTTTTTTTCGGGGTAGTGTTTGGATTTGAGCCATTTTGCGAGTACCGCAACGGCCTTGTCTAGAGAGGTTGTATTGATGTTCTCCGATCGAGCTGAAATTTACAGGAGTTATTTTCCTATATAAAAGAAGATATTTCGCAAAATTTCAGATTTTTATATTAGGGAGAAGTGGTAAAAAATAACCACCAATGATTTAATATATAAAAAAAATACAAAATCAATTAAAGTAATAGCGATAGTAAAAATAAACGAATTTGCATGAAATTTGGCATGTTTAATTAACGTTACTTTATATGAACTTCAAAATGAACATGGTATTTGGATTAGAAATGTGTTTCAAATAAATCTGTTTTATTTTTTTTAAATAAAATTAGTTTTTTCTTCAAATCGACTTATATTTTTGTCAATCGAACTAGTTCAAACAACTAAATATGAAGTTTTGTAGGGAAACTCAGGAGCTTTCATTCGCGGTGTACCGTAGTGAATCAAAATTCGGACGGTACCAATATCCGGACACGTTTGCTAAGCTCTCCAATTGTATACTTCAGCATTTTTGTTTTTTCACTATGTTGAAATTGCAGATTACGCAGCGCTCAAAAAAACTTTTTTGTTGTGTACGGTTGATGATGTATTTCTACATCTGTTGTACAAAACATAAAAGCACGATAATTGAATTTTTGTTTGGATTCAAATGTTAGTAATAACTATTTAGAACCTGAATTCAAACTCAAAAGAGAAAGAAGCATTGAACAATCCAGGTTTCCGGTAATGATGTCAAACATGAAAACTTGTTGCGATTTTGCTCTTCTTTCCGGGAGAGTCTGTAAGTTAATGGATCATTAAAACAACCAAAACGGCCGCTATGGAAAGCATAGATAGCGCCACCGTAGTCTTGTGTGTTTGACAGAACAGCAATGCTGTCACAATGTTAAATCCCATATACAGTTGCGCCTTCGTTTTGATGCGGTGAGCACTTGCAAAAGCTACCTTCAATGATCCATTAGTTGGCATCGATCAGGGTAGCTCGGCAAGTTTTCCGGGTCTCTCCAAGGAAGGCCTCTCAGTGCAAATTGCAGAAAGCACTTTTGTACACGCTCCAGTTGTAAAGAGTACGACAAATGATGCGGTGTCCAGACCGGAGCTGCATACTCTAAAATACTTCGCACTAGGGCGCAGAACAGCGTCTTCAGAGCGTATCCAAGATCGCAAATGGATTGGACTCGTTCTAATAGTGTCGTTCCAATGGTGTACTGATGTAACCGAAGTGTGAATGATATTATTTTACACTTCCCGCTGTTGACTCGCATACCGTTGTCGTCGCACCAAACCAGCAGTGCGTCGATGTTGTTTTGAAGTGCACGGTAGTCTGCCACGGTATACATGATGCGGAAGATTTTTAGATCATCGGCGAACAACAGTTTGTACGACGAAAGCTTCAAAATTAAATCATTCACGAAAAAAATGAAGATTAACCCCTCTACCGGTGGCTTCATTTTTTGCCGCCAAAATATATTCAAATCGCAATAACTTTTTTGTTTCTCGATATTTTTACGCCATTTTTTCACAAGATCTCTAAAAAACTCTTCTAGTTTAAGAAGCCGTGTCAATATTGATCATTGGTGATCGGGGTTTAAAGATATTCCGATGTTCCTTGGGAGTCCGACATTTTCCATATAAAATGTCTTTGGCGGCCATTTTGTTTTTGGTCAATTTGTGTACTATACAATACCAGGTAATAAGGAGCTATTCTGAAAAAATCATAGAAATCGGTTCAGTATTCTTGGAAAAATCTGAAAATTACGATATGAGGTTTTTCAGAGTTTTCAAGATTTTTATTTGTACGGGTGGTATCAGAAACATAAATGCCCATTATTCAAAGACGGCTGCACCGAATTGCTTCATTTTTTCACAACATACTCGGATTAATGTATCATTTTGAGCAATGAATATCCGAATACGATAAAAATTTTGTAGCCTGAGATATTTATGTAGGTTATGGCTACGCGTCGGTCCCCGAAAGGAATTTTGGAACATCTTCGGATCCAGATGACCAATTATCAATATCGACACATATTCGAAAATAAGAAGAGTTTTCCGAGAACTTGTGAAAGAATGGTGCAAAAATAATGAGAAACAAAAAAGTTATCGCGATTCGAATATTTTTTGAGCGGTAAAAAATGAAGCTGCTGGTAGACGGGTTAAAGGTCCGAGTACACTACACTACCCTATTTCGAACAGTTTGGATCGCGCTAAATTGACCTTTACAAAAGCATTTCGATCTGACATACAGGAAAACAGCCACGATGTAATCCATCTTGGAAATCCAAGATGCCCCATTTTTTCCACGACCGCTAGATGCGGAACCGTATCGAACGCTTTGGCGATATCGATGTAAATTGCGTCCACTTGGTGTTTTGCCTCCATTGCTCGGGAAATTGCGGTAACATAGCACAATCAAGTTGGATGTGGTTGAGCGGTTTCTGTTGGTATTCACAGATTATCGATGATGCAGCATTATATAGCACTTTATGTAGGAGTTTTTCAAACACCTTGCTGAGGCAGCAAGTACGGATACCCGCGATAATTTTCTACAAGGTGTTGACTACCTGCCTTGTAAATCGGCACGATTATCGCAGTCTTCCATGCTGACGGAAATTTCCGTTCCTGGATAGAGCGATTGAAGATCGCAACAATTGGTTTCGCAAGCACATGCGCACATTTTTAAACAAGATAGGAGCAAAACCATCAACGCCTGGTCCTTTCTTGCATATTTCCACGGAAAATTGTGTGCTTTTTACAAAAAAAAAATACATATTTTTCAGTACAATCCGTTTAAACGGTACAGTAGTTCTTGTGATTTTGTGTGTTTTCCGACACAAAAATATTGAGGGTCATTTTGACCCACTTTTCCCTTATAAAAAGTGTAGTTCTGCCAAATGGGTTTCTTTTTGAATAGTAATGAACACATATTGTGTAAGAAATGTTTGTGATTTAGTTGTTTGGACAGACATGTTGGTGGTTTAAATTGCAATCATCACTGATTGGTTCAATGAACGACGCACAGTATTGTTCTTATTACATATTACTCATGTTTTGATGATGTTCAAAGTATTATTCCAGTTTTATTTGAAAATTGTGTACTTACGGCATCGAAACATACAATTCCAATACAATGTCCAGATTCAAATACATTGGGCTCCAATTCCGGACAGCCTCTTTTTACTTTTTTAAACCTTATTTACAGCATATTTTTTCAATGTGGTGTCACTAAACTTTTAAACTATAACTTTGTGTATTATTATGTTACAATCACCACTGCTGCGACGATTGCCTCCATCTAAGCGCCCCTCGAACGCATGGGGGAAATGTCAAGTGGGGGAATGAGAATTGAAAAAAATAACTTCTCATTGTTGATTGATCGATGTGAATGCAAAATCGTTTATTAAGTGAATTATAATTTATATATTATTACTATATGCTTATTAAAACTGAATAATTACAGATAGCGACCTGAATTACCCTATATTGAATTTAAAAATTTGAATTTGTTTGCCTAGTAAGAGACCAAATGTAAGTAATAAAAATATGCTATACGATTATCTCTTACCAATAAATTTATACCTTTGAGCTGATCTCATCGGGGACATTGATCAGTTTGTTGAACAGACCTCCGAAAGGCCAATACGTCGTAATAACTACAAAAACAGCTTTTTTTTCATTCAATATAGTTGTATAAATGTTGTCAATTTAGCATTTTATTGGTAAATACTATCAGAGTGTCCGGATATTGGTACCGTCCGAATTTTGATTCACTACGGTACACCGCGAATGAAAGCTCCTGAGTTTCCCTACAAAACTTCATATTTAGTTGTTTGAACTAGTTCGATTGACAAAAATATAAGTCGATTTGAAAAAAAAACTAATTTTATTTAAAAAAAATAAAACAGATTTATTTGAAACACATTTCTAATCCAAATACCATGTTCATTTTGAAGTTCATATAAAGTAACGTTAATTAAACATGCCAAATTTCATGCAAATTCGTTTATTTTTACTATCGCTATTACTTTAATTGATTTTGTATGTTTTTATATATTAAATCATTAGTGGTTATTTTGTACCACTTCTCCCTAATATAAAAATCTGAAATTTTGCGGAATGTATTCTTTTATATAGGAAAACAACTCCTGTAAATTTCAGCTCGATCGGAGAACATCAATACAACCTCTCTAGACAAGGCCGTTGCGGTACTCGCAAAATGGCTCAAATTCAAACACTACCCCGAAAAAAAATTTTTTTTCGAAAATTTTTGAAACGGCATATTTGGATTACACCTCAAATGAAAGCCCATGAGTTACCCTACAAAACGTCATATTTAGTTTTTTGACCTAGTTCGGTTGGTAAGAAAAAAATCGATTTGAAAATCACTAATTTTTTTATGAAAAACTCATTTTTCTCGATTTGAAGTACTTTCAAAATCCATATACCATGCCAATCTCAAAGTTTATATAACGTAGAGTATTCATGCCAAATTTCAACATAATCCGTGCACTTTTACTATAGTTATATCAGTTTTTGTGATTTTGCATGTTTAGTGACATGAAATCATTGGGGGTCATTTTGTCCCACTTCCCCCTAATATAAAAATCTAATATTTTGCAAAACATCATCTTTTATATAGAAGAACAATCCCTGAAAATTTCAGCCTGATCGGAGAACATCAATACAAAAAGGGGTTGCGGCTCTCGCGAAATGGCTCTTAAATGCGGCCCATAAAGTACTATCACAGATCATTTTTTTTTTGTTGGGTTGGTAGAGCCACTGCGTCCATTAGATTGAACTTTTCAACAGATCATTTTCTGACGTCTGTCACCTGTAGTAAACGAGTTCGTGGGAAGTTATCAAGCCAGCTTAGTTGACGGTCGATCGACAACGGACCAGATATTTACTGTACGGCAAACCCTTCCAAAATATCGTGAATAACAGGTCCCAATGCATCACTTTTTCGTCGATTTCAAGGCGGCCTGCGATTGTATCGACCGCGTAGAGCTATAGAAAATCATGGACGAGAACAACTTTCTCGGGAAGCTCACGAGACTGATAAGAGCGACGATGCAAAATTGTGTGAAGGTTCCAGGCTAACAACCCAGTTCGTTTGGATCCCGCCGAGGACTACGACAAGGTGATGGACTTTCGTGAATATTTAATATTTAATATTTAATATTATAATATTTAATATTTATTTATTTCGTCAATCATTTGTAGACTACATAGTTACATAGTTTCTTATATTCTAAGATTTCCTAGTGAGTTAAAATATGATTTCAATTTAGTCCGGGGCATACTAAGATCAATCATTTCACAGTGCTCATTGTAAACAGACATCATTTGATTTAGAGGACTAAATTTGGCGTAGTTTGTACGATAACGATCTAAAGTAAACAAATTTCTGTGACGCAATTGTCGATTAGGAGCATAAAAGTTTAATTTAGATAATAGCTTTGTTGAGTCAATACGTTGTGAAACGATATCATTAACAAATGCGACCATGGCATATTCTCGTCGCTGTTTTAATGTCTGAATGTTTATCAACATGCATCGTGCTTCATATGACGGAAGAGGAAATACAGTCCATCCTAATTTGCGGAGTGCGTATAGTAAAAACTGCTTTTGAATCGACTCTATTCGTTCTTCATGTGATTTCAAGTATGGGGACCAGACAACACTACAATACTCTAATATGGATCTCACATAAGCAACGTAAAGGGTTTTGATCGTATAAGGGTCTTGAAAATGATATCCGAAACGTTTTATGAAGCTAAGCATATTGCCCGCTTTATGAGTTATTGTGTTGTATTGTTCAACGAACGTTAATTTGGAATCAAAAATTACTCCTAGATCTCTAATTTTATCACATTTTTTAACTTGTTGGTTTCCTAACCTTATTGTTAAATTCGGAGTGTTTCGTTTTCTGCTATAATTTATTAGATTACATTTTTCAACATTCAACTTCAATAAACTTTTAAAACACCAGGTATTAAATAAAAGTATTTCATTATGGAATGTTTCATAATCGTCGTCTTTCATGATTTCATAAAACAATTTCATGTCATCTGCATATATAAGAATCCGTATTTTTTTAAGAAGAAAAGATACGTCGTTAACATATAAAATAAAAAGGAGAGGTCCTAAGTGGGAGCCTTGAGGAACACCTGATGTGACTTGAATTGGTTTGGATTTTTTGTCATTAAATCTTACTATTTGCTGCCGGTCAGTTAGATATGATGCAATCCATTTGAGAAGCTTTTTCTCGATACCTATTTTACTCAGTTTGAAAATTAACATTGAAATGTCAAGTCTATCAAATGCTTTACTAAAATCAGTGTAGAGAGCCTCTACGTGGTTACCTTTATTAATTGCCATTATGGAATAATCAACAAACTCCAGGAGGTTTGTAGTAGTTGAACGGCCTTTAAAGAAGCCATGTTGTGAATTAGTTATTCTGTGTTTAATTTGACCAAAAATACATTTGTTAATAATTGATTCGAACAGTTTTGGAATGCATGAATTAATGGCAATCCCACGATAGTTCCTGATATCAGATTTTTTGCCTGATTAGTAAATAGGTATCAAGAAAGACTTTTTCCATTCCTTTGGAAATTCACCAGATTCAAGTGACATATTGAAAAGCCAGAATAGTGGAGTTGTAAGTTCTACCGCTAATTTTTTAATAAATACTGGTGGGATTCCATCTGGCCCTGATCCTTTAGTAGCATCTAAATCATTCAGACCTGTCGTAATGTCTTGAACATGAATTTGATTTACTCCAACATCCCTTGAAATCTCTGGAAGGTATGAAAAATATCCAAAATCACGATCATTATCAGAGAAGTTCGTGTAAGTTTCTTGAAAAAAAGTTGCAAAAAGGTTACAAATATCTTCTGAGTTATTTCCTTCTTTGTCGTCTAATGTCATTTTTGATGGGAAATTGTTTGAATTAATCTTTGATTTGACATAGTTGAAGAAATTCTTTGGACATGACTTGACTTCATTTTCGGTTTTTATGTTATAATCTGTAAGTGCATTAGAAATAGTTGAGTACATCAACATATTCTATTATGCTGTTCTTGGTGGCCTGCATTGATATGTCGAACAGTGATGTCAAGTGGTTTTTTATGGCAACGTCGTCTTGTTTTCCATTTTTGCAACGCAATGCCAATTCATTCACTTGAGCAGAGCTTTTCGCAATTTCTTCAGCTGTAGTGTTATGTTTTGCTGCGATGGCTTTGAAATCACTTTTCAGGTCGTTCAATAGCATTTCGATGCTCTCAAACCCTTCGCTAATATCGAATTTATTTAAATTGGATGAAATTTTGTAATTCGACTCCATCAATAAATTATTGAGTTTGTTGGTCTCTTGTTGCTGATTGAAAAACTTCTCAAAGTTCGCTTCTAGTACAAATCGCTTCTGACAGTCATAACAGAGCGGAAGCATATATGACAGGATACTCTGCTCATGGTTCCTTTGAGCGCCGACGCACGCAGCATGGAATTTTTTTCCGCACGACCCATGGCAATACCACACATGTTTATCGTCACTGACGGTACAATTATTACTCGCGCACGGCATGATTCACTTACGCAGCAGTTAGACAAAAGAACAAAATAAAAAAAAACAAACGCACGCGATTTATTTGAAGCGGAGCAAATATGAAATACGTCCGACCTGTACAAAGACTTGACTTGCTTGTTGTTCAATAACGCGCTAGAAGGTGTTATGCGAAGAGCCGGGCTTGACAGCCGGGGTATGATTTTTACGAGTTCCAGTCAATTTGTTTGCTTCGCAGATGATATGAACATAGTCGGCCGAACGTTTGAAAAGGTGGCGGACTTGTACACCCGCCTGAAACGCGAGGCAGCAAAATTTAGACTGGTAGTGAATGCGACCAAGGTAAATAACATGCAACCTGCTGGGGCCGAGCGCGACAGGATAAGTGTTACAATAAATGGGGATACGTCCGATGTGGTCGACGAGTTCGATCCTTGATGACCGCTAACAATAACGTTAGCAGTGAAATCCGGAGGTACAGTATAAGTTGGGCCTATTATGGCCTCCACAAAGAGCTGCGGTCGAAAAAGATTCACACCCGCCCCAAATGTACAATGTACATAACGCTCGTAAGGCCGGTAGTCCTCTACGGGCATGAATCATGGACGGCTCTCCAGGAGAACTTGCAAGCACTTGGAGTCTTCGAACGTCGGGTGGCCAAAGCTGGAAGGATACGATAGGCAGGGCATGTTGCAAGAATGCTGGACAGCAACCCTGCAAAGATGGTGTTCGCTTCAGATCCGGTTGATACAAGAAGGCGTGGAGCGCAGCGAACTAGGCGGGCGGATCAAGTGCGCATCGATTTGGGGAGTGTGGGGCAGAACCGAGGATGAAGAGATGCGACCACGAACCGAGTATTGTGGCGTGAAATTGTTCATTCAGTGTTATCTGTTTGGATGTTAACTAAATAAATGAAAAATGAAATGGGAACCCGAAAATTGATATATATAGGATCAATCAAATGAAGGATACATGGTTTTCTAATTCAGCAATTTTCAAAAAAAGGCACACTGACGCGTTTTTTTTTTTTTAAATTATTTTATATTGGCCACATTATAGCCGGTTTCTGAGACTATATTGGACTTGAAAGTTGCCTATATACAGGGAAACAAAAGCACAGCACTCCAGTCACCCGACCTGACCCAGTGACCCACCGAAATAACTTCGGCCACATCCCGATATCCTTTGGCCACTTTAAGAAAATAGATATGAGTTCGAGTATACTGACAAAGCAATATTTAAAACCGTTAAGAATTCAATGAGCGATGAGAGATTTATTTTTTTTTCACTTAGGCTTATACGGGACTGTAGGGTGTTGTGGATAACCCATAGTCTTAATGTTAAAACAATTACAATAAGAAAAGTATACGTCAGACGAATCTAAGGCTTCTGCATCTGCTGAACAAAATATCTGCAGCAATATAAAAATATAAGATACCGACAATGTCGCACCACATTGCACGTAACTGTACGAATCGCTGCGTTCCATCTTCTTACTGTGCGATTTGGTACCAATTATGTGACGAGAAATCGATAGAAACTCAATAGAAGCAAAATAGCCTTACCGCAAAGTGGAACCCAAAAGTTTTCCCGGAACCATCAGTAAACGGCTTTAATGCAGGAAATACAAATGCTCTACGCACCACAAGAAATTGCTTGCTCCTTCCCGTTTTGGTGGTAGATGCGGGTAAAAACTTTGTCGATTTTTTGTTCCAAATAAGTTAAGTTGCAGATTTTATGTTGGTTGTCACTCAGTGGTTCATTGTGTATCAAGTCTTGAAAGTTGATCTTTACTTCTCTAAGATGAGTTTAGGCTAATCTAATTTGAAAGTTATGAAAGAATAAAAAGTAGATTCTTGGAACTTCGTCATCACTGGAACAAAGCCAGCTTTTCAGCTTAGTGTTCAAAGAGTACTTCCACAACTATTAACTGTGAGCTTTCTTTGCCTAAGTTATCATTCTCGCATTTGTGTATCGTGTTACAGGTACGATTATACTCTATGTCCAGGAAAGTCAAGGAAATTTCCAATATGAATAGATCCTGGATCTACCGGAAATCGAACCCAGACAATTTCAGCTTGGTTTTGCTCTATAGCCGCGGACTCTAACCACTCGACTAAGAAAGTTCATTTGATTAATAAAGTTCTAAATTTAAACAATCATTCAATAGCATTTTTCCCAATCCAGTAATTTGAAATTCTTTAAAATTAACATCGATTAAAAATCGTCCCACATAATTAACTTGTGATATCTCAAGTCCGCTTTTCAAAAGAGAATAGGGACATCAGTCCACTTTTAAACCATCTCCAAGGAAAATAATTAAAAAACCCTCGATCTTGATACTATATCTCATGAATGTTAGATAAGGTAACTATACTTCATACAGCAGTACAGTGAAATGGTAATACCTTTCCAAGATTTGTCCATCTTGAACCACTGTGCGCAGAGCATCGTGTTCCGGAAAGCTCAATCAACTGTACGGCATGGGTTTTACAAGTGCTCCGTTCGAATCTGGTTTACCAGCTCCCAGTAAAATGTGCTGAAAATAATTTTCCAACAACAACCAACAGTCACCGTGCTTGAAACCTAATGATGCACGGTGCCGGTCGATTTCGTGCTAAATTCCCAGAATGGCTTCGAACTTTTACGCTGATGGATGGAGCATTTTACGCAACGTGGAACAAATGCTCACGCTTTTGACGCAGAAGCAGCTTTGCGGACGTACTTTCAAGTTTGCTCCTAACTCGCAGAGATTTAACATTTCCAAGCAAAGCGGTGTTATAGACCTTTATAGACCAGCAACTTTTTAACTCCAATTGTCCAGAAAAAAAAAACACTATAAAAGCCGCGGGTTTTTGGTTCACGATATGAAAATGTACAAATGTAAACTTACAATCAATCTGTATTTTATATGCCTACCCTGATATCAGATGAAAATGCTACATTGAGATTTTTCAAAAGCAACTAACCCCGTTACAATAATTAGGCTAATGTTGAAATTTTTCAGAGAATTTTTTAGATTAGTGGCGTCAGAATGAAATTCTCAAACAAAAAATTTGGAACAGACAATATTTTATGATTCTTCAAAAAGATCATTTGAAATAAACCATAGACTTCTTCAAAAATTTATAAAGTATATTACTAGCGATCCGCCTAAAAATCCCTCATATCTGTAAATCATTTTTGAGCCCTTCGTCAAAACATAACTCCATGGTTATCTGTTATTCCCTCTGAGAAACTTCGAGGAATTTCCCCAACTTAATATTTTTTGAGATTCTGTTAATAATTCCTCCAAATTTATGAAGGAAAAACCTTCAAACTACAAAACTATTCGCACAATATAACTACCAAGTTTCAGGTTATTATAGCCTAAGGAATAGAAATTCAGCTATTTTTTATGACCGATTGTCGTTAGCTTGCGCTTAGATTACGCTCCACACCTTCTTGTACCAACCGGATCCTAAGCGAACTCCAACTTTGCAGGGTTGCTGTCCGGCCACCTTCTAGATACTGGGTTCGCCGTCAAGTTGGGCAAGCTCGTGGTTCATCTTTCGCCGCCAAACACCGTTTTCCTGCGCACCGAGAAATGATCGTCCTAAGCACTCGACGTTCGAAGACTCCAAGTGATTGCCAGTCATACTCGAGCATCGTCCACTTTTCATGCCCGTAGAGGACTACCGGCCTTATGAGCGTTTTGTACATGGTATATTTGGTGCCGGTGTAAATCTTTTTTGACCAAGGCTTCTTGTGGAGACCATAGTAGGCCATAATTCCGCTGATGACGCGCCTTCGTATTTCACGGCTAAAGTTATTGTCAGCCGCCAGCAAGGATGCAAAGTAGACGAAGTCGTCCATCACCTCAAACGCATCCCCGTCTATCGTAACACTGCTACCTAGGTGAGCCCTGTCGCGCTCGGCCCCACAAACTAGCATTTACTTTGTCTTGGTTGCATTCACCATCAGTCCACCAACCTTTGCTGCCTCGCGTTTCAGGTGGGTGTACACTGTACAGGTCTGCCACCTTTGCAAATGTTCGGCCGACAATATCCATATTACCAACGAAGCAATCAAATTGATTGGATCATGTAAAAATCATACCCCGGCTGTTAAGCCGGCTCTCTGTATAACACCTTCTAACGCTATATTGAACATCAGGCACGAAAATCCATCATCTTGTCATAGTCCCCGGCGGGATTCAAACAAACTAGAGTGCTGCGTTGATCTGATAGAACTTACGTGTTCCTTGATACCGGCATAGCTGTTCCAATGGAACAGTGTTCCATCTCCTCGCATTACGTCTCCTCCAGGTGGCGTTTTTTCTCCCGAAAGAGGAGGTTCTGCTGTTGCCGTTTCCGTCTACAACGTACCCGTTGCTGCTCTCAGCTGCATTGTTGATGGCTGCTTTCACTATTCTCCAGCAGTCCTCAAGAGGGGCTTCGTCCAGCTCACCCTCTTCTGGTAATACAGCCTCGAGGTGCTACGCGTACGCAGTTGCGACATCCAGTTGCTTTAGTCTCTCTAGGTCATACCAGGGCGGCCGTCGGTACCGTATGTTGTAAACGACGGAGCGTTTTAGGCGCAGTTTAACCATCACCAGATAATGGTAAAAATCAATGTTAGCGCCACGATAGGTCCTGACGTCGATGATGTCGAATAATTGCCGTTCATCAATCAGAACTTAATCGATTTGTGATTCTTTTAGCTGTGGTGATCTCCAGGTGTATCGGTATGGAAGTCTGTGCTGGAAATAGGCCTACGAATGGCCATGTTCTTGGAGGTGGTGAAATTGATTAGTCGTAAGCCGTTTTCGTAAGCCGGTGGGTGCTAAACTTCCCAAAAGTCGGACTGAATTCCTCCTCCTCCTGGCCAACCAGAGAGTTTAGATCTCATATGATGATTTTAACGTTGTGGCTTGGGCAGCTGTCGTACTCGCGTTCGAGCTGCGCGTAAAAAACGTCTTTATCATCATCAGTGCTTCCGGAGTGAGGGCTGTGCACCTTTTTTATACTGAAGATGAAGAACCCGGCCTTTGATCCTCAACTTGCACATTCTCTCATTGATCGGCTATTCGTTTTTTACGGCTGGCTTGCAGGGCCTGACTCCAACGCCCTAGATTTCCGGAGGAACATTCCCCCTGAATGTTTGGAAGGCCATAGTGCGCAGTTTAGCTTAGAGTCCTTCTCTGGTACTCGGACGATGATCAGCCGCCTCTGACGCTGTTGTGAACCGCTCCTAACATGGAGTACAGACGATCCAGTTTTGTAGAAGCAAAAGCAACCCCCCCTCTCTCCCCAGTCAGCATACGACCAGATTTCCCACCAGGGTTGATTACCCGATCTTTCCTAAGGTTACTCGTACCCCGGCCAGTACCGCGAGGAGGTAGGAATAGGAGTTGCTGGGTAGGAGGCTAATAACAACGGTTGTCTATCTAACATTCCTTCCCTTCTCCAATGACCGTAAGGACGTGACCGGCGCCGTTATTGACTTTTAAAATTTGAACTCTTGATTTGTGTACATTGAGAATGTTAAGCTAATCCCGAGCCCCATTCATTATATCTCTGTAGGGGAAATGTGGGTAAAATGAACAGGGGAGGGGGTAAAATGAACAGGTTTGTGTTTTACGGTAATTATGCTATAAATCTATGCAAAACATAGCACCATCCTTAATCCTCAAACAAAGGAGCTATGTCGACAACTCTAGCACCATCTTGAACTGTCAAACGCTATAAAAGTAAACTAAACAAAGTTCTCTTCTCCGTTTTTTCATATGATGTAACATTACATTCCTGGAATTTAAGGTTTTTATGACTAAAATCATCAAAAATCTATTGAACTGCGTAGCACATCATATCTTCAAAGTATTTATGATAAGTAGACGAAAAAGGGAAGCATTTTTATCTTCTAAATTCTTAGAACAAATGTTTTTAATAGTTTGATTCTTTGGGGGTAAAATGAACCACTCGAGATGGGGGTAATATGAACACCATGGTAGGACGAATACTACTGGATTTTATTTCAGATGCCTAGAATTTTCCGGAGGAAATACAAAGACAGTAATGGACAGCCATCCAAATGGTCGTAAATAAACGTTCCATCGATTCCGGAATATCTGTGACATATGCATTGATCATATACAAGATGCCGAGAATCATGCCGCAACCCGTTCAATTTGAATGGTGTTCATTTTACCCCCACTACATGTTCATTTTACTCCAAGAATGTATTCATTTTACCCCCAGCAGTATATTTTCATATTACCCTCATAGTATGTTCATTTTACCCCCAAATTTATTTTCATATTACCCCCGTTGCATGTTCATTTTACCCACATGTTTGGAACATTGACTTTGTGGAAGGAAATTTTCAAAATTATAATAATGTTGATAAAATTCTATTTCCATCATAATATTTCAACTTGTTACATTGCACAAACATTCTTCTTCAATTCTGAGCAATTGAAAAACAATTTGACAGCTTCATAAGCAAGAAAACATGAAAAATGCTTAGGGTTTTCATTTTACCCCCAGTTCCCCTACAACTTCGATTGTTCTGGTCAATCACGGAGTAACAACTACGAATTGTACGGTCATCTATGCTCATTCTCATGTATGAAAACATTTTTTTTTTTTGGACGATATACGTCTAAGTAGAACTCAAATTGCTCTTGCGAATTTCGCAAATGCATTGAATTGGCAATGAAAAATATACCAGGAGTAAAAAAATCAATGATATACAAATTTGTATTTCCAGAACGTGTCCGGTATTGGGACCACGTATCATGATTGGTTAATTTGGTACCAAAATACATAATCAAAATGCAATGTAAAATTCATATTTATATTTTCAAATTGTTTTTGGACGCTACAAAAATGACAATTCGCATAAAATTAATAGTCCGGTACTGGGGAATTTCCCCCCATTTAAAATTATTTTAGTTGTGGAAAAGTAATCTCTACTCGAGAGTTAAGGTTTACCAAAGCTTGATTAGGCTGAGGAATCATACAGAATGATTTATTCCATTTGCTCTATGCTGAGTTATGCTTCACTAAACGAAATAAAAGAAAACGGTGTCAGTAGCACTATCCTAACTGTTTAAGTGTGCAAATACTTAATATGTAACCATGCATTACAACTCACTCCATTAGACAAAAACCCATCAATATTAATTGGGAAGCATTCCCTTTTCCTGATCCGTCAACAAGTCATTCCTGTTGAATAAGACCATACGAATGTGTATTCGGAGAGCAAGGTCCATGTTCACTTCTCTTTCGCAGAGAGAGAAATGAAAACTTTTACCATGCACCTACTGCCGGATGCACGGCAACCAAGTTTGCCACAAAAACTAGTTAGTTAAATACTTTGTCCAACCTCGAGGACCCATTCAACAACTGGCGACTGAAAGCGAATAACTCGATGCACCCTGTTCACAAAAGTTTTTGGTTGACCCATCACTAATGCAGTCAGTCAATCGTACACGGACTGGTAATAGAGGTAACCTGGTAAATATTGGCCTCCCAGGGAATCCAAAACCGGTCAAAATGTACGCCATGGTTATGAACATCGATCAATAAAAATATTTGAAAAATTTATTTCTTTGTTTTTTTCATTGTATTAAGATTTATCGATCGATATTAAGCAAGTCTTTCGTGATATCAAGACAAATAATGCTGAAACGAAATTTAGATTGTGTTTCGCAGA
Organism: Aedes aegypti; assembly: GCF_002204515.2. NCBI lineage: Eukaryota > Metazoa > Arthropoda > Insecta > Diptera > Culicidae > Aedes > Aedes aegypti. Next base: position 211,356,555 of record NC_035108.1, on the reverse strand, counting down.
GTATGTATCTCTGCGAAACACAATCTAAATTTCGTTTCGTTTCAACAAATGTCTGTGCCATATCTGAATTTATTTCTAGCCCTATATAATGATTGTTGTCAACTATTTATTTTTAGTGAGGATAGTTCTACATAGAAATATTCTCTGTTTCGAAGAAGTAAGCTAATAAAAGTCATTACTAAACTATCCGCTGGTGCCAATCCTGCTTGCAAATTTTGGGTATTTGGAATGTCGTGAAAGGTTTGAACAACTGAATCCAATTATGAAATCATACAACTGAACAAGCATAGCTTTCCAAAAATTAAACCGTAATAATTTCAATGGAAATTGCAGATTGTACGACATTTCCCAGAATGACGTTCCCCAGAACGCCATTTCCCAGAATCGGACATTCCCCAGAAATCCAATCTCCAGAATGGGACATTCCCCAGAAAACCGTTCCCCAAAATGGGACATTCCCCAGAGAAAAAATCCAGTTCAATGTTAAATGGTGAACGCATTTAACTGGAAAATTCGAGAAAAATCAAATTCAAGTTTTCATAGGTAAAACATTTTCGTATTGTTTTTTTAACGACAGGACTTTCGGTTTGTTACGGTTTTTCATTTATTGACTAGAGAATATTTAAATCAAAAATTCTAGAAACTAATGACCAAATTTATTATTTCCACTCTTAAAAACGTATAAAAACGATTCTGGGGCATGTCCTATTCTGGGGAATGGATTTCTGGAAAATGGCCTATTCTGGGGAACGTCATTTTAGGGAATGTCGTTCTGCGGTTTGACTTTCTGGGAAATGTCCTACAACCGAAATTGCAGACATTTTGGCGCATAATGCTAATTTTCGAAGTTTAGTTTTGCAATAAAATCGTCAAGTACACGAGTTATAAGATTTTTGACGTCATTGTAAAATTCAGGGTACTCAAAATTAGTAGAGAGGATTTGTTTATTCTTGAACTCGTTTTGTTATATGGTGATCATTTACGTACCAATTTTCGACATGCAAGCTATTTTTATGAAATGTTATATGTTATTTCTTAAAAAAGTCAATTAAATAAACTGATTTAGATCGAAAAAGTTCTGGTTTAATCGAAATTATTTTGACAATATCTAAATTTCTAATTTCTTAGTTGTTAAATAGTGGTTAATTTGCCTGCCGGTTTACGGTACCATTTCAAATGAGATAAAAAAAAACAAATGCATATCGCATACCTACCTTTAGCTCACAGGACATTTTTGTTGGACAGCAAACAGCAAACAAACCTCTACTGGACAAGCATCCAGGCGGAGGAAAAAAATGGAACCACTTCGATAACTTGCTGAATTAAACGTGAAGCTTTTTTAGAGACTCGTTTAAACCGGAAACGTGTGTGACCAAATGCAGCGAGTTTAGTTGAGTTGAGTTGAGTGTCACTATCCGCGGAAAAGCCAAAACCGAAGCTCAGATGAGGCAACTGAAAGCCGGTGAAGTTAAAAACGAGATTTTCCGTGGAATGAAGCAAATTACATTTATCTTTCGATTCGTGGCAAAACAAGTGGAATTGAATTTGACAGGGATTTGTCTCTTTCGTTCGTTTTATCAGCCTCCGGACGCTGACGCCTATCCAGGGCTGAATTGACAAATGTGGGGGCCCTGGAGAAACAGCCTTGGAGGGGTTTTCTTCCAAGATAGCCTTTTGTAATACAATAGTGTGGATTTATAAATTATTACCAACTTATTTGTTTTTAAGTCAACTAAAATATAGTTGAGTTCTGACGTATAACATTCAACATAATTTAATAAAAAAATAGTTGTTAGTAAATACATATACAAAAAGTTATATTCATCAAAATAAAGTCAAATCAAATAGTTTTATAGTTATCTCCAGACCTATAAATATTGTATATTTGACCGGAAATGTCATTATGAATAATATTTTTGTTCTCCGTATATTTTAGTTTTATGATATTTTTTATTAGGGTATTCAGCAATTTTCAATGGTTATTAATGATACTATTGTAGCTGTAGATCGATGGTAAATCAGCATTGCAAAACATAATTTCCGGTGGACGTACCTTGTTACAGAACTGACAATTCACAAAACCGACTCCAGAGGTCAAACTTCATTTGTAAAGATTTTAGAACTAAAAATGTGCAAACATTTTGAAATTTTCTAGACGACCATTAAACATTGTTTTTAGATGACTTTGTAATCCAATTAATTTACTAGTTAAGTAGGATGCTCATTGCTCATACGACGTAAAATTTGGCTAAACGCTGAGCCAACGAAAATATTTTTGATGTCTCGTATACTGAATCAATTTGCTGTTAAAAACGTCTCAATGCATGTTTGACAAATGAGGGCCCCCTAAATTCAGCCCTTCAGGACTCTGGCAACACTGGCGTGTAGTTGATACGTGTGCTAACGATACGCAATTTTAATTAGTTCTAACAGAGTGTAATTTGATAGTTTAAATCCTTTTCATCTCACATTTGCATCGTGAGTATTGGCATCAGGGCCGCATTTACGGGGGGTCCAAGGGGGCCATGGCCCCCGGGCCCCCACATTTTAGGGGCCCCCACATTTTAGGGGCCCCCACAAATTACGACTAAAATATTTATTATTGCATATTATAGAACTACAGTTTACTCTTGACATCTCGATGTTCTATATCTCGATATCTCTCCCTATGGCGATGATTTCTTCGGTTCCTTTAATGTACATATATATTTCCTCCCCATATCTCGATATCCTCCTTATCTCGATATCTCTGTATCTTGATGTGCTCTTGTTGATTTTTCGTTCCCAGTTTTCCCTCCGTATGTCGATATGCCCCTTATCAAAGGTTACTAGATCAAATTGGCTTGATCCAAATTAGTTTGGCAGCACGATATCTGCCTGTTTATTTTTTTTGTCTATTTTCCTGACTATGAGGCGTTTTTGCAATCTAGTATTCATTAAAAATATTTTCTTCGTTTCGATCTTTCCTTATCTCAATGGTATCTTCGAAATCAAGACATGGAGAGTCGTCTGAATTACCAATTTATTTAGGGGTACAAACTTTTTCTGAATCAAAGATTCAAAAATATTTAAAAATGATTTTAAAATAACAGTCGGGATTCACACAAAACAAGCTCAAACCGAAATAATAAAACACAATATTAATAACTCAAAAACTATGTGGTTCACAAAAAGGTGTCTCATTCTCATGGCATGTACTTGTAACATTATTTTTTATCTTAAAGAAATATGCATACATCTCGAAATCTTAATGAACTCTCATATTTATATTAGATCACTACGACATTCGGTGAACCTTTTTCTAGAATTGCAAAAATCAAATCCATCGAATAGTTAAGAGATCCAACAAAATTAAAACAAAGTATTGAATTACAATTTTATTGGGTTTTACAATTTTTTCTTCTATAGTCCATTTTACGAGAAGTTTTTGAAAAGCTGATTGCTTATTTTATGAAGGAAATTTTGACAGAGGGCGGTGTCGTAACGTGTGAAAGTAACAGCAATATCATCAGTGTTGTCGTTTCGTAAAACGGACTATAGCAACTCATAATTCCTAAGGTGAAGATGAATCGAAGCCAAACCTCAAATTTTCAAGAGCACAAACCTGGATGAAGAACCGAACATCCGTTTAAGCTGAAAACTTGATCGATCGGTCACTAGCTGGTGGTGAACAATCGATTAAGTTTTCAGCTTCAATGAGTAATTGGTTCTCCAGATTTGTGCTCTTGAAAATTTGAGATTAGGCTTCGATTCATCTTCACCTTAAGTATTCTGATCTCAAGTTATGTTTATGAAGAACTCAAAGCAGTTAGATTCTAACTTCTGATAACTGGAAACTAACATTCAAATAACATTTCAAAAAAAAACCTTACATTCATTCAATTTTATAAAATTTATCAAACAAGTTTTTTGGAAAAAGGGCCCCCACAAGACTCTGGCCCCGGGGCCCCTACATTTGTAAATCCGGCCCTGATTGGCATACATACTATTCTGAAATTAGTTACTTAAATATTGTGCTAAAATAGTCATAACAGATAAAACTTAAAGTGCATGATACTCGGTTATGAACAGAGATAGTCATTGGTTTGTGCTGTGGTGATGTATTGAGTTGGTATTGTTGACTGCTGCTGTTGTTGTTGCTGGATGGATAGTCGTATGCCTTGCATTGGGTTAATGAATTAAACTGAAATTTGTGTATGCGTGCATATATTATTCAGATTTTGCACACAAAGTGGTTTCTGCTTCTGCCTTTTAAGTGAAATACATGACTCTGCCAGATAGATTTAGCGAAAATTGAGCGAACGGGCGTCTTGCACAATCTAGCCGTTGGTTCGCGCTAGGTGCACTGGTGCTGTAGTAGTGTGAATAGTAGCACACCGAGTGTATCTGTTCAATTCTTGTGAAACGAAAACGGTTGCGTACAAGTCTTGTACGCAAGTCTGAGTAGTTCTTACAGGGTCGACAGATTTTGCAAAATTTGGATGATAGAGCTGAAATTTGAATTATAGAGCTTATATGATAAATCCGTTGAGAAGCAAATAGGTGTATTATTAACTGTCCGGTAATTCAGACGTAGCATGTTAGCAGCAATATATTTATGTGTATAAATGTTCGTACCATATGACTTTTCTGTTCGTATTGCTGGGTCTAATTGAGCTGCCATTCTTTCATGTTTTTGGTTCAATATTGTAGTGTACTGATTTTTTTGATTTTTGCTATTGAGTTTATTCAAAGTTGGTGTGTGTAACGGTTATTTTCCTTTTACATTTATGTATTTTAGTTTTCGTTGGAATTTGATTCTGGATCTGTCTTAGCATAGTTGTTCTCATATTCGGTATAATGGAGGGCGTAGACAGTATTTGCGTCGAATGCAACAAAGTAGAGAAGGATGCTGGCAAGCTAATTACTTGCATGTACTGTTTTAGTGAAGCGCATTATAAATGCCGTAACCTTGTCGGTAACGCAGCACGACGTATCAAGGATAGGATGTATTTTTGTTCGCATAATTGTTCTAGCATTTATCAGCGCATCACTGAAATGCAGAACCAAAAATCACAAATTGTTGAAACACTAGCAGCTGAACTCAAGGGAGCGGTTTCAAATGCTGTTTCTCTGGAAATGAAAAACGTTAGAGGTGAGGTGCATCAAATCACCACCGCGATAGAAAAGTCACAGCAGTTCCTTTCTGACAAATTTGATGCAATTGTGTCAGATTTCCAAGAATTAAGGAGGGAAAATGAGAATTTGAAGCAAGAAATTGTTAAGCTTAAGCAAACACACCAGCACATGTCAAAAATAGTCCATAAGCTCGAACACGATGTAGATGAAACTAACCGTAAGGAAAATTGTAACAATGCTATTGTTCTAGGGGTACCATTCTCTCCAGACGAAAATACATTAGGAATTGTTCAAAAAATTATCGACTACTACGGTTGCACTGAAAGCAACGCAATTGTGTCAGCAAACAGACTTGGCGGCAAAACCAAAGCAAGAAATTTCTTGATTCCCATTCGAGTAGTTTTCCAGGATAGAGATTCAAAAGAAGCCGTTTTTTCGAAAAAGAAAAATTTCGGAAAACTTAATTCTACTTCAGTTGATGCAAACTACGTTATCAATGGAAAACCGACTACAATTACAATGCGGGATGAACTAACTCCGCTGTCGTTAGAATTGCTGAGAGAAATGCGGGAGCATCAAGATAGATTAAATGTCAAGTATGTCTGGTCAAGTAGAGATGGTAATGTCCTAGTCAAGAAAAATTAACATTCTAAACCGGAATTAATCAAAACACGCGATGATATGGTTGATCTTATTAATCGTTACACAAATAAATCATCGGTTAGAACAACCCCTTCGCCAAAAAGGAAATGTTCAAACGTCAACAGTAATGTGTAATTCTTTAATGTAATTTTAAATGTTGTGTCTACTTATAATAATTTATTTTCAAAATGGATGGTTTAATAAATGTTTATCATGATTGTACTGATGATTTTAACTTGAATTATTCTCTAAGTGTTGATAATTATCTTCGAATCGCTCAATGGAACATACGAGGCATGAATGATATGCAAAAGTTCGATAATATTTCTCTATTCTTAGATAGCATCAAAATCCCAATTTATGTGTTAGTTGTTGGTGAAACGTGGCTCAAATCAGATAATTGTGCGCTATATAACATACCAGGATTTAAATCTGTTTTTTCTTGTCGTACTGCATCGGCGGGCGGCCTTGCTGTATATGTACAGGTAGGATTAGTGTTCAACGTTTTGAAAAACATTGAAACTGATGGATTTCATTTGATCCATATTGAAATTAATAAAAAAGGGTTCCGTAGTGAAGTGGTTGCATTATACAGACCACCATCTTTTGACTTCAATCGATTCCATGATGAAATAGAAAATATATTATCGGTTCAAAATCCACTTCCTCGTTTTTGCGTCGGTGACTTGAACATTCCCATTAATTTATTGAACAACAACATTGTTGTTCGATACAAAAGCCTTCTCGAGTCCTATAATTACGCTTGCTCGAATACACTCGTGACTCGACCAATTAGCAATAATATTTTGGACCACTTTGTATGCAGGAACGATGTAAATGAGTGATCATTTACAGGTAGTTTCTTCAATAAAAATCAAGGGTTCTAAAGAATGCACTATGCTTACAAAGAAATTCATTGATAAACCAAAAACGCAAGAGCTGTTTAAAAATTTCTTAGAACATTTTAATCTATGCGGTGACGCGAACAATTCAATTTTAATCATAACCACTACCTACAAAAACATATTGGCTCAATGTACGAAAACCAAAAGCGTAAAAGTAAACATCAAATCTCAACACTGTCCTTGGATTAACTACTATTTATGGCAATGGTTGAAACTTAAACAAAAATATCTCAAAAAAGTAAAAAACAACCCCCACAATAACCATTTGAAAAATCTGCTGCAACATGTGTCCAAAAGAACTGATGATGCTAAAAGGAGGTGTAAGAGCGATTATTACAAACAACTGTTGGAGAACACTAGTCATGCAAAGCTTTGGAAAAATTTGAACGAGGTCATGGGACGTTCTAAACCAAAGACTCGCTTGGAACTAAAAGTAAATGGTTGTTCAATATCTGATAGTTCAGAAGTTTGTGAAGCATTCAATGATTTCTTTTCAAAAATAGGGAAAAATCTTGCCGACAAAATACCGAAAAGTAATTCCAATCCTTTAAGTAACATTAACCGATTAGAACCCTCAATTTTTCTAAACCCTGCGAATGAAATCGAAGTATTCGGGATTATAAATGAACTTGATGCAAATAAAAGTAGCGGTCCTGAAAATCTCCCAACTAGCGTCGTCAAGGCTAATATCAACATCTTTTCAAATATTTTTGCTCAACTTTTTAACCAAATATTAGAGCAGGGAATATACCCGGAATGTCTTAAAGTTGCAAAAGTAACTCCTGTCTTTAAATCCGGTGAAGCGTCTGACCCTAGCAATTTTCGGCCCATTTCAACTTTATCTGTTATCAGTAAAATTTTTGAAAAAATGCTGGTAAACAGGTTAGTAAAATTCATGGATAAGTACAACATATTATACAAATTTCAATATGGCTTCAGAAAAGGTTCCAGTACCTCTACAGCGATAGTTGAACTTGTCGATTTTTTAATTGACAAAATTGATAACAAGTGTGTTATTGGTGGTCTTTTTATAGATCTTAAAAAGGCATTTGACACCCTCAATCACAATATTCTTCTGCAAAAATTAGAATACTATGGAATACGAGGTGTAGCAAATAATATCATTAAGAGCTATTTGAGTGACAGACATCAATTTGTAGCAATCGAGGACTTTCGAAGTGCTTTGAAGACGATCAATATTGGCGTTCCCCAAGGCAGTAATATAGGCCCTCTTTTGTTCCTTTTATATATAAACGACCTTGGAAGACTACCTTTAAAGGGAATTCCGAGACTTTTCGCGGATGATACAGCAATTTTCTATCCTAGTCTGGATCCTTCTGCTATCATTCCGAGCATGAACAGTGATCTACTCATTCTTATGCGGTTTTTTGACTCCAATTTATTGTCACTAAATTGAATGAAAACAAAATATATGCTGTTTCATTCCCCAAGGAAAAAAGTTAATTTTGATATAAATCTTCGTATAGGACAGACCGAAATTGAAAGGGTGTACAATTTTAAATATCTTGGCTTAGTATTAGATCCGTCACTTTCATGGGGTATCCATATTGATCGAATTCAAAGAAAGGTCTCATCTCTTTGTGGACTAATATATCGAGTGAAACCATTTGTTCCTCGTTATGCACTTCTTTAATTTTATTTTGGATGCGTACATTCTCATCTCCAATACCTTATCATCGTTTGGGGTCATGCCTGCCAGTCTAAATTGAAAAAAACTGCAAGTTTTGCAAAATCGATGCTTCAAAATCATTTATTTCTTACCACGACTATATCCTACCATTCAAATCTATACAAATTTACCACATAGCGCTTTACCTCTACGTGGCCTTTGCGACTTACAATCTTGTTTGTTTGTTTATGATATTATAAAAAATCCTAACATGCATACTAACTTGGTATTACCTGCTAGTTTCCACAGCTACAATACAAGACATGCAAGTAACTTGATCAGATCTAGAGCCTTAACCTGTCTCGGTCAAACGCGGATATCATTCAACGGACCTTCTATACACAACAAAATACCAACGCGATTGAAAGCGATCAACAATAGAATTTTATTCAAAACGAGTTTAAAACAGAACTACAAATCCAAAATCAACACATTCCTGAATTAATTTCGTATCAACTGCCAGTTTTCTGATATTTTCATTTAATTTATAGCACTCTTTTTAATGTTCTAAGTTTGTTTTATTAAATAGTGTATAATTATATATTTAGATTAAACTAATTTAGTTTCTACTTTGGGATCCCTCAAAAGGAACAAAGTTCCACTGGGCATCTCTAGATATATTTAGTATTTTTTGTAGTATTCATCACTTTCGTTCACACACCAATGCAATAATGTAAAAGTAAGTGTAATTATTGTAAATTTAGATGAGTCCACTACCAGGGGGCTCGATGCAGAGCAGAGCATAAAAAAAAAGCCCTGTCCCTATCGTAGGCCCTGTGAAACCAAGTACGAAGGAGACGGTCTGGCATAGCTGAAATTTCATCATAACACTGCCATCGGTTTTGCGTTCATTTCGGCACAGCAGCTCCGGGGAATGTGAGCTGATTAGCGAAATGTCAGAATGAAAAACGATGTTTCCTTGTCAAGACAATCGTTAATAATTTGGTTGTGTTGACCTCAATTGATTGATTGTCATAATCGAGTTTGGAAATCAATTAGTGTATCAGCCTTGAGTTTGGGAGAGTGACAAAAAGTATGCTCGGAAGAAACAATCGTTTTTTTTTTATTACTGTTGTTAAGCCTCTATCAATTTTAGTTATGTTACGATTGTGTAGACTGATTTTTGGTTTCAAGTCAGCTATAAACTTTTGATAAAACTAAAAGAGATCGGTGATATAACTAGGTTATACCGTCAAACGGGTGGACAACTTCGATCAATCAAAACCCCCCAAGTAACATTTTTAGTTTTACGAATTACTTCAAGGGGGCTTTAAATAAACGTACATAAAACCATGGTCAAGGTACTTTTGCCTTCATCGCATCCCCCAAAACCTCTTGTAGACTAGAACGCGACTAGTTGGCGCACTCTAAAAGATGCTATGAAGTGTATATTTATGTCAAAGAAATAAAGCAAAATAGCATTAATGGTGCTGCTCACTAAATTTGAGACCACTGAATATGAACAGGATCAACGACATTAAACACCTAAAACAAGACAATTTTCATGGATAGTGCCAACTCAGTGCTGTAAACATTCGACATTTTGAGCGACGTTCGTTTCGTTGCCATGGCCAGCAGTCACAGCAAGAGCGGTGGAATGAACGTCGAAAAACACAAAAAAGTGTCAATTGAATGTCGTCTGATACGCGGAAATTTGCATAAATCATAAGTTTTGCATAGAATTCAGACATCGGAACATCAAAAAACATGGATAATTAGATCTTGTCTGTTATGTCGAATGTGACACACATAAAGTGAAAGCAGAACAGAAACAAACAACACCATAACGCTTTCTAACATAGCTATCGTGGTCAGTGGCATTCATTTGACATTTTTCTTTTCGACATTCGTTGGATCGCTCTCGTTGTGAATGTTTAAGCGAAACGCTGCCGAATATCTGCGAAAACGTGTCGACTACCGTGATTGTTTACAACACTGAGTGCCAACATGTTCATAAAAAGAACATTTTTCTTCCTGAATATGAAGCTTTTTTAAGCAATGCAAATTCAAGACTTGGTTAACGAAACAAATCTGGAATACATGAAATAGTTTATTAAAATGGTATCTTTATATGGCCTTTACAATAGTGGATTGTTTGGAGAAGAACATTTAAATAATTTATCAAGCATTTGTTGCCATTTGTTTTTCGATTCTATAATTATCCTCAATGTAAAATTTACGAAAACCAAAAGTAGCTGTCAGATAATGAGAAAACCAGAAATTAAAATTGAACTATAGCTCTCCTGACAAATTATACAATACATTTGGGTACCTGATCCCGTACCTTCTCCCGACTGATTTATTACACCCCGAATAACGGTATCATAGAAAGAGGTCACTTTGATAGTTTTTTTGGGAGAACGTCTGATTATTTCTGCATTCTGGCTGTATGATTTTTATTTAATATTTTGAAAATAATTTAAAGAAAATCGATTGAATTCGGCTCTTGGGTAACTTTGATAATTGGTATGGAACTGTTTGAAAATCCTCAACTAACCTACTCTTTAGCATGCATTAGAGTACATAAATCATAGAAAAAAATACATACAATACATTCGAGGATTTTTTTTTTTTTTTGAGTCGCAACTGCAAATCTCACAATATACGCTCAACAACCTGCATCCCCGGCCATACATGGAAAACTTTCAACTGGTTGTGATTCGACAAGGAAGCTTCGTGCTGAACTACTCTGAATTGTTGGACTTGTATGCAGTATTGCATAATGCCATGCTGTTCTCGAAAAACAGCTTAAAAAAAGCTTCTAAAATTTAAGCAACAGCCCCGTGAAATTGAGCTAGAACGGAAAATAGCTCTTCTGAAAGTAATTGTACCAGTATGCAATTGACGACGACAAGAAGGAATTTCGAAGGCGATTTTGGATGATATCTGTATAAATAAAAATGGAGTGGTGTTTGTATGTCACGAAATGGTTTCCGAACGGGTAAACGGATTTAAATTCTCAGTTTTGTTCGTTAAGGGTTCCGACGTGTTTGTGTGTATAAAAATCATAGGATATTCACCGGGAATGTCGAAAAAAACGAGCGTGAACGGAACTGTAATTTTGTATGGGACGATCCATAACGTATTTCAACAGCCTACTTGATGGCAAGACGAAGTTTGCCAAGGCCACTAGTTAATAATAATGATGATGTAATCTGATACAATCTAGAAATTCTTCAATTTGTTGTAGAATAAAATCGATGTAAATCAATTTTTACTTGTATTTAATATTTATCTTGAGTCGCGATACTGACATACGTTTATTAGTAACGTTGGACAGACCAGGTTGGATGTTGTTTTCAACATTTCTACAACAAAGGTATTGTTTTCTTATAAAATCATGAAAATTCATGCAGTTTAATAACGTATCTCATAATTAATCAAAAATTTATGAAAATTCACGTGGGACTGTTATGCATTTATTGGCAGTATATGTTATGGTAAAATTCCCTACTTTTGTTTTCGTATTGCTTAACTGATCAACAGAAATCATATCATATTAATTAGTATGTAATTTTCTGCTCAATAGCTGTTGTCAGGTTCTATAATATATGAACGTCCTTTTAAATGACAGTTGTAAAGTTCTGACATTCAAATAAACTGTTATAGTGATCGAAAATTTATGTCGTAGTGCTCATTGAAACATTTCAAAGCGTTACTGATAGACAGACAACCAGGGATGCCAAGTCAATTTTTCCAAAATCTGAAAGATTTTGAAAATATTTCTGGAAAAGTCTGGATCGCTTATGTCATATATGGAGAAATCTGGAAGGTTGGCAACGCTGCAGACAACTCTGACTTCTTTTACGTATCTTTATTTATTATATCCACTTATATATTTATATGTACCGTAATCCGATTGATTTTGTTGATGTGCTCGAAAAGCATCAAAATAACCATCCACTCATCCTTTTGGCGAAATAGATAAAAAAAAACGTACAGGATTGGATACCATTTTTTTGGGTAAGAGGCATAAATCCGAGTAATTTTATAGAAACTGTCCAAAAACCAAAATAACTGATATTTTGGGTGCTGAAGACAGCACACCGTTAACTCTAAAATCTTGTGAGTTACAGGCGAATTTTGAGTTTTTTATGTGTAGTTTTGAACTGAATTTTCTCAATTTACAAAAATTACGTTCTCACAGTTTTTGCTGCAAAAGTTGCCTATTGTATGGCCTTTCAAATGCCACTCAAAGAAAAATTTTATCAAACCAACTCCATGAGTTATGGGCATCTGAAGATTTCTTAGTTTTTGCTTATAACTTCAAAATCACAAGAAATACAAACTTGCGATGTTCAGCAAAAATGTGTATCTTTACTTCCTCTGAACCTCTTCTGAAGATCACATTCACTTAAAACTGAAAATAAAAAAGATAGACCAAAATAACTGATATTTTGCATCCACCCTAAGATAAAACTTTCAAAATCAATTTACTAAGCTCAAATGAAGAGTTAGATCGGAAGTGTCTTCGACAAAATTGTTCAAAATAACATTTTCTAAAAATTTGCAGAAGAGCGCAGCCAGAAATTTCATCAAACAAAAATGTTTGAGTCAACATTTTAACTTAAATAAGGGCCACCCTAATCAACTTTTTTGTTTGTTTTACTTGCAAAAACACATAACTTTCTCCAAAAGAGCATATTTTTATCTCTCATACTTTTCGAGTTATTGAAGGTTTTATATAAAATTTTGCACCTTTTTGACACTAAAAATCATTTGGACGCGCACATTTCCGCAGTCTGAAACATGTTCATCCAATGGTTTGAATCTAATACTATGAAATGCAGAGAAAGCCGTTTTTAGCCTGCTTTAGCCTGACGGTCAAAAGAAAGTCTGAAAAAATTGTTTACTTACATGCAGATATAATTTACACTTATTCACTACCCCCTATATTGGCTTAACTTGAATATCTGGCATCACTGTATCGAATTTTATGCAATCAAATCAACAATGACATCAATCAACAACAGATCGGAATAATCTGTTCAGACAGGTTTACCACAGACAAACAGACTAAATATCATACACTCTTTTCATCGTTCACTTTTCTAACGTTAGTTTCATTTATGAAGTAGGTGGTCAATTAGGGATTCCGGCTCCGACTACTTTTGCTGAATACCGATTCAACGGTACTACATCGATCAGAATCGGTAGGGTTCATGGACAAAAGGTCGAAAGACAAAACGTCGAAAGGACAAAAGGTTGAAAGACAAAAAGTCGAAGGGACAAAAGGTCGAATATGATTTGCTTGGTGAGAAATTTTTCCTTCTTTGAAAAAAGATTTTCGACCTTTTGTCCTTTCGACCTTTTGTCCTTTCGACCTTTTGTCTTTCGACCTTTTGTCATAGATTCATCGGTAGTACTAGTAAAATACCGATAATGAAATTTTTCCCACTAAACCAATAAAAAATGTTATAGTTTTCGTTTGTTCATAAGAAATCCCTATATTTTAGTTAAAAAATATACATTTGTTGAAATATTTAAGAATATTAGTAATAGTTATCGTGTCATGTGATTTGCCATCACCAGAACCGCTTGATTGATGATACGATTGGCGAAGGTTATTTATCAGCATCATACAAAATAAAACAGCGGAATTACTGAAATCTTAAGATGATCCTATTAAAGATCATGTAACAAAATTTGTTCATACATTTTTCTATGTTAACATTTTGTTGAATTGGTTCATTTGTGGTGATCGAACCCATGTATAAAAGGGACCATTAATAAATTACAACCTGCTTACACTGTTCATCTACACCTACTTGTCCCATTTTCTATGTAAACCTTATGAGCTGCGAGCCAAATATGCGTAGAACGGCAGTACACGAAGGCGATTGTGGATTGTTTCTTCATAATTGTGTAAATATGTTTTAATGCGAGAAAATCGGTAAGTATGCATTTCAAACTGTTTAATTGCTTTTTGGTTTATATGAGTGGCACCCAATATCAGCATCCGTACTAGCTTTGGCTGAGTTTAAATTGATATTTCGAATATTTAAGTTGTCATTACGATTAATCGATATTTTGAATCGATGTTTGGAGCATCTAGAATCGAATGAATTGATTTTATTAATTCGAGTTTTTGATTCGATTTATTTTGTAGAAATCGATAAATGTTTCTTAATGAATTGATGGGAGAGAAACCAAATTTTTAATTAGTGAATTTGTTGTATCGAATATGAAAACTGATTTTATTGAAAGATGTTGGTGTCGACTCCCATCCCAAACTTCATAAATTTCAATTCAAATATATAGATGCAAAGGATTCGATTAAATCGATAAATAGATTCGACAGTTCAAATGTGAATCGATTCAGTAACATCGATGCTATGAAGAAATTTGCTCAACGCTTTGTACACTTAATCCTTATACGAGGATGTGAGGTAATTGTTGTTGTTGTTGTTTGAGAGGGACTTTAACCCGAAGGTCATTCGTCCCTTTAATACTAGTGAGGTAATTTCTTTCTTGGTCTCTATTGGACAGTTGACCGAAGAGGCTCAAGAGGTTGTAACAAGGATATTAAGAATTGCAGGGAGGATCTCCAGAATTGATACTGACTAAGAATTATTACACTGTTTGTTGGCGACATCAAATCCTGTGATAACATCTATTTGAGCATTCCCGAGAAAAAAGTGTTTCCTTATCAGGATGGGAAAATCTTTTGGTTAAAAAAGATAACGAACAAACCAGTGATAGCGGAGCTAAAAATAATGATGATAATCTTAAACATTAATATTTACTGATTTATGGATTGCATATGAATTTTAAAGGAAAAAATAAATGTTTCATAGTTATATTAAACATTTTAGTTTTTGCTGCGAGCTCCGAAAAATTCTCAAGAAAGGACTGAGACTTCCTGCAGAAAAAATAGCAATAAGTGTTTTTCTGCAAAAAATAAACAGCTAACGTTGGAAAGGTGAACGACGAAAAGTGTGTTGGATATGTTGTCTGTTTGTCTGTGATAAACTTGTCTGAATAGATTATTTCGACCTTTTGTTGATTGATTATATTGTTGACTTTATAGCATAAAATTCGATACAGTGATGCCAGATATTCAAGTTAAGCCAATATAGGGTGTAGTGAATAAGTGTAAATTATATCTGCATGAAAATAAACATTTTTTCAGACTTTCTTTTGACCGTCAGGCTAAAGCAGGCTAAAAACGGCTCTCTCTGCATTTCATAGTATTAGTTTTAAACCATTGGATGAACATGTTTCAGACTGCGGAAATGTGCGCGTCCGAATGATTTTTAGTGTCAAAAAGGTGCAAAATTTTATATAAAACCTTCAATAAGTCGAAAAGTATGAGAGATAAAAATATGCTCTTTTGGAGAAAGTTATGCGTTTTTGCAAGTAACAAATAACACTAGAACAATTGAAAATTGTACAAAATCATCCAACCAAGTTATGATGAAAAAAGTGATTTTTAGGGGTGTTCCACAAAAAACTCCACAAATGTACATGAAAATCAAAAAATATGCATACGGTGTCTTCAGCAAAGTTGTTTCTTCTAATATTACCTACAACTTTCCCGAATAAAGTTTATTTTTAAATTCATAAATACGAAAAATAAATTTTCGTTCTCACTTATAGGTGGATTAATCACCAAACTGACACTTTCATAAAATAGCGATTATTTTATGGAAAAACTTTCCCGAAGACACTATAGTACTAAAATCATGTTTTCAAGGTCAAAACAATTTCGATCACGTTTTTTCAGCGACGGCTACAGTGCACATTGGACCGAATCGACAATTTAGCCGGAAAAAAGTGTTATCTCTGTTCTCGTCGATTTTAGATGTCCTACATATTATCGATTTTAGATGTTTCTACATATTTTGTTTCACATTTCTCTTAAAATTGGTGTATGGGAAAGTTATAGATCTAGTTAAATTCTACAACTTTGCTGAATGCAGCACGCCGTTAACTTTAAAATGTTGTGAGTTACAAGCGAATTTCGAGTTTTTTAAGTATATGTTTGAGGTGAATTTTCTCAATTTACAACAAATACGTTCTCACAGTTTTTGCAGCAAAAGTTGCCTATTGTATGGCCTTTCGAATGCCACTTAAAGAAAAAAATTATCGAACCAACTCCATGAGTAATGGGCATCTTAAGATTTCATATTTTTCCACTTAAATTTGCTTATAACTTCAAAATCACAAGAATTACAAACTTGCAATGTTCAGCAAAAATGTGTATCTTTACTTCCTTTGCAACTCTTCTGAAGACCACATTCACGTAAAACTGAAAACAAAAATGTTAGATCAAAATTACTGATTTTTTGGGTCCACCCTATGTTAAAACTTTCAAAATCAATTTACTTAGCTTAAATGAAGAGTTAGATCAAAAGTGTCTTCGACAAAGTTGTTCAAAATAACATTTTCTTAAAGTTTGCAGAAGAGCGCAGCCACAAATTTAATCAAACAAAAAAGTTTGAGTCAAAATTTTAGCTTAAATATGGGCCACCCTATTTAACTTTTTCCTTAAAAGAAGCAAAACTCAATTACGAATAACTTCTCTGAAGACATCGAACGTCTAAAATCGGCGAGAAACGAGATAACACTTTTTTCCGGCTAAATTGTCGATTCGGTCCAATGTGCAGTGTGCATTGTGCAGCGATCAAATTTGGATCTCAGGGAGAGTTTCTGAAACTAAACAAGTGTGCATTTCATATAACAACTGTTCAACAGGATGGAAATCGGTCAACAAACTGATTTTTTGACTGAGCTTTGTGAGTTTTCGGGTCGAAAATGACCCTAAGTCACAATTTGTATTTTTTTGTTAGGGACTGAGGTAGTTTAAGTTGTGTAATTGAATGAACTTATGAAACGTTTGACAACGGAATCATTCTCAAACATGACATTTTCTAGTAACAACCGCATTTTTATGGATCATGCCGTTGGCAGATCTCATCTTCTTCTTCTTTTTGGCGTTACGTCCCAACTGGGACAGAACCTGCTTCTCAGATTAGTGGTCTTATGAGCACTTCCACAGTTATTAACTGAGAGCTTTCTTTGCCGATTGACCATTTTTGCATGTATATATCGTGTGGCAGGTACGAAGATACTCTATGCCCTGGGAATCGAGAAAATTTCCAACCCGAAAAGATCCTCGACCAGCGGGTTTCGAACCCACGACCCTCAGCATGGTCATGCTGAGTAGCTGCGCGTTTACCGCTACGGCTATCTGGGCCCCGGCAGATCTCATGTGAGACATGAATTTTCGGTAGCATCAGTCATAATGATAGAAATGATTGGTTTCGAAACAAATTTACGCATGAACTAAACGCATTTTGTGCAAAAACCATAGCTTTTAAGTATAAAAAAGAGGCATCATTCATAATTTGAAAATGTTCCATCAATAAATTTTGATTTGATCCTTTTAAGAGATGAGTCATTTCGATCAATGTTACCCAATGATCCATATTTTTTTATGTGTTCTTCAAGCCTCTTCCGGTTACTGATTTTCGGCAACAATAAAATTTTTAGTTTTTATAGTACTGTGTAAAAATATTAAATTTTCATTTATTTTTTATGGAACATTTTATATTTTCCGTGAAACTCACAGAACAACAAGTTTGAAATAATTTTGACACCACTACCCAAGTAACCAGTAAGCACGATAATGCGGCACGGTAACAGCATTATATGCGCATATAGGGTAATCATTTGATGCATGCCAGTTTTATATACGCATATAATGCTATTATAATGCCAGAAAAGGCGAAATAGCGTGCCATTATAGTGCCAAGATATAATTGTGCTTCTCTGCATCACTAATGCTGATATAAGACCACGTGAGAAACGTCAGTTGTATTCGCCAGGTTTTTAGGGCGAATATTTTGTGCTTTCGCGTACGCAGCCAGAGAGCTTTCGCGTATGTGCCAAGCAACTGGTACACGAGTTAAATAAATGAATGAATGAAAACGGAAACCTCTAATAGTATGCAAAAAATGTAATAAAATGATACAGATAGTACTTCTTTGTGTCAGACATATTCGTTTTGGTAGTTTTCATCCTTTTGAGGACTTGCAATTGCCACATTTTGTTCCTCGTTTTATGATGATGAAATTCCTCATTTTACGTCTCGAACCTGCGACACCCGTATTGTTGAGTTGTTGTCCTGCTCCTTCACGCTTAGCCTACTCAACGCAGCGCATGTGTTAAAACTACACAGAATGAGGCAAACAATGCAGAACTCTCTGGCTGAGTGAAAATTCTGTGTAAGTCGCACTCATGCTATGTGTAACCGATGTGTTGGCCATTGCTGTGCGCGGATCGATGGAAATGGAACTGTCAGTCATCTCCCGCACGGCAGCAAACAGTTAGCCGTTGGTAAGATGGGGAGTTTTCAGGGATTTTTTCCAGCGAAAAGCCGGAAGATGGTCGCAAATGAGAAAGTTTTTCCCCCATTTGCTTCCGCTTCGGCTATTCGAATGGAAAAATCCCTGGAAAACTTTAAAATTGGATTGTTTTTTCAATGTTTTCAGAAGCAAAACAAACACGGAAGCAAATTTCGCATTCTAAGCGTTCCTCCTCTGTGCGCATTTCACTCATTCGGTTTGTTTACCACCGTTTGCACAAAACTGTGTACAGCCCCCTTTGCACAGAATCTGTGCTGCATGAAGAGAGGCCGATTTTGTGTACTCGGCACTCATTTCTGAGCGGATGAAGTTTAGCGTGTTTGCTCCTACGACCACATAAGATGAATAGTATTGGAAATAAAAGTGACCAATTTAAACCATCACTTTTCCCCGTCATAAAACCTGAGATTGTAGTAGTGAGAAGATTTATGTTTGACTCCCTCTTACCACTATAGGGCAAATGTACCATTAGTGGTGCACCTAAGGGAAAACTGCTAAAACATGGTGATAAAATCATGAATTATATGATTTTAGCGTATCAATCGCTAGATCTCAAATCCTTCTATCATTCAAATGTATAAAAATCACGATTCATTTGAAATTTCCCTGCAAAAAGCCTTGCACCAACAATAGGAACACTGTTCCTTTAGTGGAGGTATATTTTAAGGATGGTTCCTTTAGTGGCGCAAACCATTGATTTCTTATGGGACCCTCCACTATGGGTACTGATGCACCACTAAAGGTGCAAAGGAGCAAAAAATTTAAGCAAAATAATTGTTTAAAATAGGTTTATGGTTAAATTTCATGAATATTTTTCGATAACTTGTATCATTTTTACATCGTACATCATAGAAAAATATCACATAGCCATAAAAAAGTGCGAAACATGTCAAAACACACTACCTCCACTATTGGAGCTACCTCCACTAAGGGAGCGTTTGCCCTATGCAAACACAAAGCACGTGGTATATCTGTCAAAACACTGGATGGCATTTAAACATGCCCTGTATTCGAATATAAAGCCAATATAGTGCTTATTTAATGCCTGTATGAATTAGGCTTAGAAGCATTAATGATGCCGTAATAGGTTTCTATGCAGCGGAAGTGCTGTTATAAGGTGTGTAAGCATTTGTGGTGCTATTATAATGCATGTACGCATCTATGATGCTGATTAAGGGCTTATTATTAGTGCTTATGGTTACTTGGGTAGGCTCTTTTGTGATCGATTGACTGTAGAAAAATGAAAAAGGTACATTTTTTGTATTACACACTATGTAGGTTATAAAAAAACCGTAAAACGGGGTATATTTGATAGTTTTTTGAAGAAAACTTGCATATTTATGCATGCTGTTTCAAAGAATTATAATTTATATATTTGAAACAATTACTGGCATCCTAGTTATCGATTGCAGCTGATAGATTGCCAAAATATTTATTTAGATTGGATATATAATTTTTCATAATCGAAAGTCGGTTCTCTGTTTTGGGGTAACTTTGATAATGGAGTATGAATTGAACAAAATTGAATGAATCACGTAACATTTATAGGGCATTGCATATCTTTAGGCGTTTAACGTTATATGGAAATTTCTGACTTAGATTACAAAAACGGTCCCATTTTGTAAAAATGCTTTTCGCTAAGAGATTTGAGACCATATTCAAATTCTATGATAACTAGGCTGTCAAAGATAAGTGACCAACTATTCAAAACTATATCAAATATTGATCGTAGAACAGATTGTTTGTAAGCGTTTCGAAAATGCTAAACTCGTATCAATTTTTAACAACCGTATATAAAGCCTCAAATGGTCTCGATTCAAATGTAAACAGCTCTTACATGAAGTGCCATACTAATATTCTTTGGTTCTGCATTCGCTTTGCTTAACCGTTCATCAGAAATTATGATATTTCGTTTAGTATGTGGTGGGTAACGCACTATCAAAGTTACCCGCATTATCAATGTTTCCACGTTTTGGAATATGGACTCAAATCTCTTAGCGAAAAGCATTTTTACAAACTGGGACCGTTTTTGTAATCTAAGTCAGAAATTTCCATATAACGTTAAACGCCTAAAGGTATGCAATGCCCTATAAATGTTACGTGCAGGGATTGAATCCTGAGAAAATTGAGAGAATCTCTCACGTATCGCTCTCTGTAACTATCATAACATGCTGCACATTATGAGAGACTGTTTATCGTAAACTGCTACAAGTTTGATCAGATTGGGGGGATAGTAGTGCATGATAAAACCCCTCTAAACATGCTCCAAGCCTGGGGGACACTGTTGTTATTGGAAGTTCGTGGATTGTTTATCGTGCCAGTAAAGAAAAACACCTATCCCCAACGGTAAACAAGCGAGAAAAATGGATTTTATCATCGCTCTCTCGTTGGGGCTCTCGCTCGCTGCTTCCATTTATCAGACTTGTTACACCTTGCGATACAATGACGATCGTGGACCGCAACAGATGGGATGTTTTTCTTTGCTTGCTTTGATCGTGCTTCATTCTCAAATGAGAGCGAATTCTGCAACGCCTGGTTACGTGATTCATTCAATTTTGTTCAATTCATACTCCATTATCAAAATTACCCCAAAACGGTTCTCTGTTCGATTATATAAAAAATTATATATCCAATCTAAATAAATATTTTGGCAATCTATTAACTGTAATCGAAAGCTAGGGTGCCAGTACTTGTTTCAAAATTATAAATTATATGTTTTATTACCCAAATTAAACAGCTTTGTATTTTTTTTTCGATTTGTTGATGTAAAAGGAGAAGTTCAGATTGACTTTTGTGTCATTTTTACTTGGGCCTTACGTTGAAACGATAGTCCCAGCCTCAATTGGGAATGTATAGTAGTAAAAGAATAATAAAAAGCAAATTCATAATACGTTTAAATATGTGTGGTTTCTCTTATTTCTTAAACATTCCACTCTGAGGTATGTTGTCAACCCGCATATGGCCGTATAAAGTTTCTATCCCATGAGAGCGGAAATTCATTTCCGTTAGTAGGAACATTTTCTTTTTCCATATCAAACTAAATCCGGCTTTAATTCAGACACGTGAAAACATAGAAATTCAATCCGCGCGACATTGTTTCCAACCGTCAGCGCAGTAAGTCTGAACACGGAAATACAGTTTCGCTGATTGTGTGTTTAAATGAAAAAAAGGAACCGCGCCAAAAACACATGAGCCAACATTACATGCCTTCCCTTATAGCTAAAAATATTCAATGTTGCTAATCTCGCCTGCAACATTAGAAATAGAGTAAGCTCGCTATAATTCACACCATTTATGTGACATTTTGATGAAGGGAAGTAGGTAGTTATAACAGCGACACAATTGTTCCACACACCTTTGTGGAATGTGAAGATAAGGTAGTTAATGCGCTAAATTTGCATAAGAGTTTTTATGCACGACAGCTATGCTGCCCATAAAACCATAACTGTCCTATATGAATTTTCTAATCCATTTTCCATCGCAACATTCATGAGCATTACTACGCATAATAAAATTAACGCACTCTGTTAGAAAATGTGAAAAAATATGAATTTGGTTCAGTCTCATATTGAAAATTAAAGGCATAACAGCTCTTTATGAACTTTCGATCTAATATCAATTTCAAAACTTAAAATATTCTCAAGTTTTTATTTTTTGTTGAATGAAGGCAAAACAAGTTATCTGTGCAGAGGAGAATGAACATGGCATCCAAAAATATACTAGAAAATTATGAACATTTGCATGAGAAGACAAACTTTAAACTTTACGTGCTATTTTATCAATGCCTACTTTATCCATATAGGAGAGTTATGCTTTTATGGGCAATGAATGCCAATTTGATACATTTAATATTTTAGTATATGACATGATGTAATAAGTGAAAAACTCCAACTTCATGGTAGTGAATTAAACTCATCTCCCAAAATGTACTAACCCTTTTCATGACAAAAAAAAACAATATCCTTATTTAATTGGATTTTTCGCAATTTGTTTTTCTACTCGAAAATGGCCAGTGCTCATGGTGAAACCCTGACGGCCTTCGGACAAGTTATGTTTCAGATTCATTGCCGACATGACGGCTCATTGTAACATGATGGACCGGTTTCATCGGGAACATGGTCCCAACAACGCAGACAATCAATCATGGACATCAACCAGATGGGGCTCGTCGGTTATTGCCCCGTTGTAGCGAGAATAGCACTTATCGAAGATTGTAACACACGAGGGCATTACAGGTTCATCGATTTTGAACTGAACTGCTGTACAGACTTTGTATCTTCATGAGGATGTTCAATAATTAAATAATACAAACAATGTTTCATTCGATTCTGTGCAAGCCACAAAAACATAGCAACTTTTTCCTTGAGAATTTCTATAACATTTCTTTTACAGCGTAGATGGTGAGGGAAGGAGGGTTTGGTGGTGCTTATTACGTGCTTGCCATGAGATATACGAAAGCAAAAACGCTTAATTTGCAACACAAGCTCTCAGTAAATATCTGTGAAAATGCTCATACATTGGTTCATATCGCCGTAGCGATAAATACTCTGCTATTCAGCAAGACCATGCTGAAGGTTGTGGGTTCGATTCCCACCGCTAGAAGATCTTCTCGGTTGGAAATTTTCTCGACATCCCAGGGCATAAAGTATCTATGTACTTGCCACACGCTATACATATGCAAAAATGGTTAATTGGAGAAGAAAGCTCTCAGTTAATTACTGTGAAAGTTCTTATAAGAACAC
This sequence comes from Aedes aegypti, assembly GCF_002204515.2. Lineage (NCBI taxonomy): Eukaryota > Metazoa > Arthropoda > Insecta > Diptera > Culicidae > Aedes > Aedes aegypti. Next base: position 211,333,088 of record NC_035108.1, on the reverse strand, counting down.
TTTGCTGAAAAGCAGACTCTTTCCAAGTTGGGATGTAACGCTAGAAAAGGAAGAAGAGGAAAAAAAATAAATTTGTAAATTTGTCTAACGATGCACCGCAGGTAGACGAGATTTCGATTCCAGTTTGTGCAAAAAAAATCGGCTCCATCTCTTTAACTTGAACGCCATTACCCCGAATGCTATTACCCCGTTTGGATCGAAAGATACGGGAAAATGAGATAGTTATGAGAGATATTTATTATTTATTCAGTTAACATCTGAACAGATAACACTGAATCAACAATTTCACGCCACAACACTCGGTTCGTGGCCGCATCTCTCCATCTTCGGTTCTGTCTCACGCTCGCCAAATTGATTCGCACTTGATCCGCCCACCTAGCTCGCTGCGGTCCACGCCGTCTTGTACTAACCGAATCCGAAGCGAACACCATCTTTGCAGGTTTGCTGTCCGGCATTCTTTTAACATGCCCTGCCCATCGTATCCTTCCAGCTTTGGCCACCTTCTTGATACTGGTTTCGCCGCAGAGTTGGGCGAGCTCGTAGTTCATTCTTCACCACCACACACCGTTTTCATGTACACCGCCAAAGATCGTCCTAAGCACCCGGCGGTCGAAGACTCCAAGTGCTTGCAAGTCCTCCTCAAGCATCGTCCACGTTTCATGCCCGAAGAGGATTACCGGCCTAATGAGCGTTTTGTACATGGTTCATTTGCCGCGGGTGTGAATCTTTTTTGACCGCAGTTTCTTGTGGAGGCCATAGTAGGCCCAACTTCCACTAGGGTAGATGTACCAATAGTGGAGGTACTAAGCACGAATGAACTTCATTTAAACGCCTAAATTCAAGAAGCGCAATTAATGTACATGTTAATGTTGTAACGGGATGTAACGACCATTGACTTAATGGGAAAAATGACTTCATCGCAGTAATCCACGGCATGTCAGTAAAAAATAATACCTCCACTATTGGTACACTGTTCCTTTAGTTTCGATATATTTTTAATTTGTGTTCCTATAGTTGCGGTATCCGTTGTTTTCTTATGGGATCCTCCACTATAGGAACACTTTAACGCAACTATTGGTACAAGTGAGAAAAGTTTAATCAGTTTTGGTGGTATTTCATCAATTTTGAAGCAATTTGAACGGTATTTTCAGCAATTTCGTGTATCAACAAGCCAATACGTCGATTGGCAGTGTCGGTTGTGTGGCTAGTGAAATAAAATCAGTGAAAATGGCACTACCGCAACTATAGGAACACCCACAACTAAGGGAACACTTACCCTAATGATGCGCCTCCCTATTTCACGGCTAAAGTTATTGTCAGCCGTCAGAAAGGATCCAAGGTAGACGAACTCGTCGACCACCTCGAACGTATCCCCGTCTATCGTAACTCTGCTACCTAGGTGAGCCCTGTCGCGCTCGGCCCCACCTGCTAACATGTACTATGTCTTGGCCGCATTCACCACCGGTCCAACCTTTGCTGCCTCGCGTTTCAGGTGGGTGTACAGGTCTGCCATCTTTTCAAATGTTCGGCCGCCAATGCACATTGGTCCACGGAACGAATTTAAGTGGAATAAATTAATAACTTGAAAAATATAAGAGATAGGGTTTTGGTGTCTTCTGAACATTTGTTTGTATGGCCAAGGCGCGTTATATGCAAAAGTGTCCTAAGCGCCAAATTTCATAGCTTTCGAAATTCGCTCTCAAACTTTTTTATTTCAAAAGATAGCGCAACAAAATGTTCAACAATATTGAAGAGGCGCGCAATATGCAAACTTTGTAGAACATCATTTTTTTTACATCTGATAGTTTTAGAGATAGAGGTCACTTTAGAACTTTATGTTAAAAAATCGGTTTTTCCTCAATACTAACGAAAATGTCAATTTTTCAGGCCTACTATGTTCTGAAGAGTTTTAGATACCGGGTACCCCCGTTGGTTTGACCACATTTAATCTGAACACTTTTTAATCTGTACCCCGCTAATTTGCACATCGTTCAGATTAAAAATGGTTAAACGTCTTTAGCTCATGGAACGAAGTGAAGTGAGATGGAACGCTGTGGAACGGAACGCAGAATCAAAACAAAACAGCGAAAGTGGTAACCAGAAACATGTTTCTAGGGTGACTAGATGTTCAAATTGAAAATGAACCCCGATGGTTTGCATGAGGTATCGTTCAAATTAGCGGGGGTGCACAAAAAAAAAATACACATTTTCTCTGAAGACGTCATGCCTCTAAAATTTTTGTATGAAAAGATATAAGCGTTTCTGTAGTTTTTCACTCACTTTTCCAAGCGTAACATTTTAAAATGGCGCAAGTTAAATCAAAAACTTTTCCCGTTACTTGAATAAGCATATCTTAAAGTGCATTTTAAGAAAATTTGGTTATAGTGATTTTTAATTTTCTCTAATAAATGTGTTTTGAATTATCCCTTAGTTTTACTTAGAAAAAAGATTGTTTTCAACTGTGCATATCATCCGCGAAGCAAACCAATTAGCAGGATCTCGTAAATCTCGTACCCCGGCTCTCCGCATTACACCTTCTATTGCAATATTGAACAACAGGCACGGAAGTCCATCACTTTGTCGTAGTCCCTGCGGGATCCGAACGAACTGGAGTGTTCGCCTGAAACCTTCACACAATTTTGCACAGCTTCCATCGTCGCTCTTATCAGTCTTGGGAGCTTCTCGGGAGAGCTGTTCTCGTTCATAATTTTCCATAGCTCTACGCAGTCGATACTATCGTATGCCGCCTAGAAATCGATGAAAAGTTGTTCCGTTGTGACCTGGTATTCACGCCATTTGATTGTGACTGCAAGCCGAAATCCAAAAATAAGTTCACAAAATACCAGTCAAGATCACTACTCGGCTTAGTTTCCAACGATGGAGCTAGCCTTATCCAGCTCCAAGCATACAATCAGTTAATTAATTTTAACATTTGTTGGACTGCGGATTATAAACATTAAACAAAGCATATCGCTTTATGACTACACTCTCAATACAATTCATCCGAAAATGGGTAACACATCAAGATGTTGAACACGCTAGAAATCGTATCTTGCCATGTGCCTGATATAAGGTAATTAACTGATTCCCACCTTGTAAAATTAAAACTAGAATTTCTACAGTTCTCACCAACGAAGGCCATTTTGTCCCACTGACACTCTCAAAGGCACTATTTCTGTCATGAAAACCCATCAACTGCACAAACACTGTTCATTGATTTCGTAAGCTGTCATCGTGTTCTGATGGGTTCGTTTTTCAATCCATTTTTTCTCCTTCTCCCCCATCTCGTTCAATTGCAGGATCTTCAAGTTTGCGTCACCCGAGGTCCAGGCGTCGGAACATCTTCTCCACGCTTCCGTCCTGTCAATGGTTGAGTTTGACGATGACATCTTCGCCGCCGGAAATTGCTTCGACTGGAACCAGCACTCGGCGAAGAAGGGTTTATTCTGTCCCTTCGCCTACCGGTTGCCACCCCCTGACCAGGGAGCTTCCCTCGCGAAGGATCTCGCCGCCGAATATCACTACTTGGGGAATACGTCAGAATGGTTTTTTCTCGCGCGAAAGAACGCAGAAAAAGTCATCGCACGGAACGAGCAGTATATTAAGTGTGAGTAGAAGTTATTTTCAGTGTTTGCACGGTTCCAATGCGGAATATGACGCATGTCACACATATACGAGGGATGGGGTGGAGCCGTTTTGTTGAGTTATGGGTTGCAAAAAAGTTAAAAGGTTATGTCCCATTATGAGCGTAACGTATAGGAATTTGAACAATTTTATTCAAATAATTTTCTCGGGAACTTGCTCTTTGGTCTTATGGTTCGGGGTGTATCTTTCCATCATATGTGTTCAACTTCCTAAACTTTGATGTTTGTTCAAGTTTATGTACATCGTTGGAGAATGCATAAGATAAGGACATCTTTTTTAGACGGCAGTTTTCATGACACTGTAGTTATTCTAAATCGTTTTCCTCGAAGCGTCTTTGTGACCCAAATTTAGACGAATAATATATCACAATAATTAGCCAAATAATTACAGATATAAATAATTTTAATTTAGTAAACCAAAATCGATTCTAAAGACCTTTATGGCTTATGTAGAAGAGTTCGATTCGGAAGCAGAATTGGTAGATCTTCACACAAAGTTGTCGCGAACAAAACGCTCCCTTTACATTAGATGGCATCGAAGCTTTTTATGAAGCACAATCGTACAATGTTCGAATAGCAGTTGACCTCATAGTTTAAGGCACTAAGCTAAGAGCGTCATATTCCTTGCTCCCACTTTCCGAAAATCAGAGCATCTCGAATTTTGGAAAATTATTGGTGTGGTTCTGCATCAATAGTATTTTCTTCCCATTAAATTTGTTAATAATATAATAGCGAGTAGTGGTAATCGATTCGACATCTTCTACAATAATTCGTTTACAATGAAACTGCGACTGAGTTGCTCAAATCATGATTCTGTGTTATTCCGAAGTTATCGATTATTTCTTCCTATTTTTTTTAAAGACATCGACACGTAAATGCTTCCAGTGGACGCTTTGCCCTTTGAAGGAAGCACCACACTACACAACGGACTAGCATGTAACGCCCAGCAGTCAAAATACATTGATGACGAAAAGTTTTCCGGACTGAAGCGGGAAGCGAATCCACACTTCTTGACTCGATGCGGCTAAATGCTTGGTAACACTAACCGCACGGCCACGAAGCCCACAAATGCTGTTCAAATACAAATACGAAATCCATAAATATTGCTCATATTTGTATTTGTTGAGCATGATAATTTTGAAAAAAAGTTTAAGAAGGTTTTGTTTTTTGATTTAAAAATAAATGGTTTGGTCGATATTTTTTGTATTGAAACCCATCAAAAAACATCAAACTTTTCAGTCTCGGTATCTCTTAATATATCTATATTATTTGATCGATCTATGATCGGATCAATTCCAATATTCTGACAGTCGTGACAGTAATCGCAATCAATTCCATCCCCTTGATACTGATGTACTCACATGACTTGGTAATGACATCGTTGAGATGTTAAGAGTTTTGATTAGTACTGTAAAAATTTGACACTTCTCGCGACTTTCGTTTCGCTTCCATTGTCAGCAGTCAATTGATTTTGCTACATTTTCCGCTATCGTCTTCTCCCACACACTGCATGAGCGGTAGATTGAACATCGAGAAACGCAAAAACTGAACAATGAATGTCATCTGACACGACGACATTATCAAAATCATAAATTTTGCATGAATTTTTGACGTTTGATCCATTATTACTCTGTTCTAAAATCGTGCTGTTGAATTCTAACAAATCTTTTTCAGCCTTAGTTTTCGAAATACTTATCTGCAACCACATATTTTCTGGAGGCTTAAAATTTTTCTTTGTGTGCAGGAATGCTAGCATAAACACTCTGCGCTCTCCTTCGCACGGATTTCACTATGGAAATTTCAGCATGCCCAGTTGTACGTATCGCTGATAGTTCCATAAATCATGGTTCTCAGAGCTTCACATTTCAAACATTGGCATTCAAATAACTTCGAACAGTTCTATTTAGTTTGTACCCTGCATTCCTGCAAATTTTAAAGGTACCAAATACAAAACAAATGGATAATGCTCATCGAATATCGACACCAACGATGCAGCGATACTTCGGATTATGAGTATTGCTGTTGATTGAACTTTTTTTCATGCTGTTTTTTCACCAGTATTTTCCTATTTTATTTAAGCCGTATGCTTCATCGTGCAAAACAATTTTATAGATGAGCTCTTTGTTTATCAGACACCAGTATTGCTTTAGAATTCTGCCCTATTCCATCAGAGTTTATTTTCCAGGTCTCCGTCTTTGTCCATCGGAGACCTTTTTTTCTCTCTCAGATTTCTGCCTATTTTCATCAGAAATCATTTGTCTTTCATCTTTGCCCATGTCCGTCGGAAACTACTACTTTATTTTATTATAATTTCATCAAATTTCTATCTTAAAAGAGTCTTACCAAGTGCTCTATTATTTCTAATTATTTTTTTTCTACCGGATGCACCATTGTAGTAATTCTAAATCGTTTTCCTCAAAGTCTTTGCGAAACAAGATTAGACCAATAACTGGCATAATTTTCTTTCTTGGTTTGCATTCTGATATTATTCTTAACCTGCTACCTATATATGCTATGTTGCCTGAATATATAACTCAATTATTTTGTCCCTCTGCAACTTTTTGCATAAACTACTACTTTAGTGGATCTCTCTTTAATAAAGAATGGGCGCAGATATTTTTACAATGAGCAATTCTCGGTGAAACCAGGCCGCCATCGGCACCCATCGTTAAAATTCCAATTTCATGTCACTGATCGCTAGTTTTCGATAAAACTTAAGTGTGGTCCTTTCTGTTTTTTTCAAATTGGTGGACCCCTCGTACGCCAGCTAGCTGATCAGTTTGCGAAAAAGCCCATTTTTTGATAAATCTTGGGTATTTCGTCACGTGATATGTCTCATATTTCGCTTGAAACACATAGCAAACTTAGTGGCATCGTATAGAGAAAAGATATAGCTTTCATTTGAAATCGAAAAAATTTTGGCGGCCATTTTAAATTTGGCCACCATCTTGAATTTTGATATAAAAATCGTTTTTTCACCATTAGCGCAACGCTAGTTTTGAATTCTGAGATCACCATCAGAAAGCTGAGAAAAAATTGCATAAGATAGGCTACAGAAACTAAGTGAGCAATGGTATTTACCCTATCAAATGAACGATTTTCTAAATCATGTTCTACGATTTTGACGGATATGGCGAATGCAATCAATACAAAAATCTTTTTTTGTACTACAAAGAAACAAGTTTTCAATCTTTGATGTTTTATCGAGTCGAGTAAAGAATATGAATATTATTTTAAGTGAAAAAATCAGGCGGCCATCTTGGTTTTAAGTAGTAGAATGATTTTTCACCTTGTTAGTACTCAACATGTTGAACTTTAATGCTACCGTTACACTTATTATTCTTCTTGTTCTTATTTTTGCTGACGTTACGTCCCTACTGGAACAGAGCCAGCCCTCCAGCTTAACTAGCTTTAAAAACAAATTATCAAATATGATTTTTTAACGCTTGTTTGCTACCAGAATGATTCTTCTGCATATCTTCGAGTTGAAAAATAGAATTATTTCTTTCATTTATTTGGTTCAAACCATTGATAGAAATGAACAATCAGTTGAACAGCTGAGATAAAATAAGAAAAATAGAATCTGATTGTTATTTTTTAACGGAGACCTCATAATTCAACATGATGAGCACTGAGATGGTAAAACATCATTTAACTGCTAAAAACCAAGATGGCGTCGAAATCCAAGATGGCCGCCAGATTTTTCAACCTCGAAATAATACACCTGCGTTTCTGCATTACGTCAACATCAGAACAAAACATGCTTCTCATCAATCAATTTTGCTATTTTTCACATGCATGTTGGGCAGCAGTAAAAACGATACTTTCGTGCCTATTCTGCGCGGCGTGTGAGGTGACACGAGTCGAATGAGGTGACAATTGTCGACTCGCTCCCATTTGATTATCAGTAGTCGTCTCACGTCACTCGCGGTGAGAGCGACTCGTCTCGACTCACACGCCGCGCAGAATAAGGTCGTTTATGGTTCAGAAAATCAAGGATGTTTTTTTGCTTCAAAATGTAAGATTTCCATTCTAAATAAATGCACTTTTGTCAATGTTTTACGTTAAAACTACAGATATAATAACAAGACTTACTAATGTCCCGTTGCCCAATCTATAAACTTCATTCAATGAATGGTACAAAAATGTTTGTTTAATACAATCAATGTTTTTGGCCGGTTTTCATTTATTGAATTTATTTATTCATTATTACTGAATTCAAAGATATGTCGTAGAATTATTCTGTTGTCAGAAATCGCATTATAAAAGAAAATTCCTGTCTAATAACCTGGATTTATAACTAATAAAGCTGAGTATCAGGCTCGGTTCCAGTAGGGACGTAACGTCAGGAAAATTAAGAATAATAAGAACAAGAGTATACGTAACCTTTTTTATTGGTAGCCTCTAAATTCGACATGCTGAGTGCTATCAAGGTGAAAAATTAATTCTACTACCTAAAATCAAGATGGCGTCAAAATCCAAGATGGCCGCCATATTTTTTCACTGAAAATAATATTCTTATTCTTTACTCGACTCGAATAAAACACCAAAGGTTGAAAACTTGTTTCTTTGTTGTACAAAAAATGATGTTTGTGTTGATTGCACTCGCCATATACGTCAAAATCGTATAACATGATTTAGAAAATCGTTCATTTGATAGGGTAAATACCATTGCTCACCTAGTTTCTGTAGCCTATCTTACGCAACTTTTCCGCAGCTTTCTGATGGTGATCTCAGAATTGAAAACTAGCGGCGCGCTAATGGTGAAAAAACGATTTTTATATCAAAATTCAAGATGGTGGCCAAATTAAAAATGGCCGCCAAAATTTTTTCGATTTCAAATGAAAGCTATATCCTTTCTCTATACGATGCCACTAAGTTTGCTATGTGTTCCAAGCGAAATATGAGACATATCACGTGACGAAATACCCAAGATTTATCAAAAAATGGGCTATTTCGCAAACTGTTCAGCTAGCTGGCGTACGAGAGGTCCACCAATTTGAGAAAACAGAAAGGACCACCCTTAATTTTTATCGAAAACTAGCGATCAGCGACATGAAATTGGAATTCTAACGATGGGTGCCGATGGCGGCCTGGTTTCAGCGAGAATTGCTCAATCTTAGTTTCTATACAAATCAGATACAAATTCCAGGAGAAAACGCTTCGGAAATCCAAGCAATCGAGTTGCTATGTTTTCACCACCGGAACGTTTTTTTTCGGATTTAGCGATTTGCTACGCAGCGCTGGTGACGGAATTAAAAGAGATTGGCAATTGCCCTATCAACGGTGGATTATCAATTGGTGAGCTCTTTTCATGCTTCTATTTCAAATAAGTTATATATGTAAACACAGATATTTTTGTGACAATGGTTTTAATCTTACGGTTTTGCATTTATAAAAAACATTGATTAGTTCGTCACTAAAAGTTTCCACATATTCTTATTCATGTTTTACATAACAAATTAAAATAAACTTACCCATACCTATGTTTTTGTAATTACAAAAAGAAACTTTGAAATTTTCGATACTAAAAGTGTCGATGTTTTATTCAAGTACTGATGAAGGCCTATCTTTTAAAACTATATGATGTTTCTTATGAATTCTCCCTACTGAAATAAGTCTCTTCCTAAGATTATCATGGAGATGCAGAGGTATACTCGGTCTGTAATAATAATGGAAATCACAATCATTCCTGTCTTCAACTAACGACCATAACATGAAAACACAACACACGTGTTAGTTTTTGTATTTACAAAACCTTTGAATGGTTCTTCACTAGCGTTGGGCAATTTTGAATCGATGTTCCGAAAATCGATGTTTCCTTTCCGATTAATCGATTTTTTGAATCGATGTTTGGAGCACCTAAAATCGGGTGAATCGATTCTCTTCATTCGATTCATTGATTCGATTCATTTTGTTGAAATAGTTGAATATTTCTTAATGAGTTTTTCGAGAAGAAACCATATTTTGAACTAAGCTTGAAGTAGTAAATCTGTGATCTCGGTTCCGTGTTTTTTTTTATTCGATTTGGCAAATGAAGTGTTGGAAATGATGATGGTGCTATGCCACCCGGCAAGTGATTCGAAAGAAATAGTATTTATTTTTGTAATCGCGGATATTTTAAAAGCATATCTTTGTCAGGAAGTGTAGGAGAAATGTGAATTTAAACGTGATCGAAAGTGTTTTGTGATGGGTGTTTTCAAGTTCCTGCTTCCACTATTCTGTGGTAATTTGGGGGGTGATGTCAGACGGTGCATTTAACTTCTCGTGCAACACGTGGGTGCTGTGTTCGGAACAGGAAGTCGAGGATCTATGTCCAAAACATTGTGAAAAGGTTTGAGATTGTTTGAAAAAGATTGTTTCAGACAGAATCTGTGTGACGCGTGGTCATTTGATGACTGATTGCTTGTTAAACAAAGATATCATGTGAATAAAACTCAGTGAATTGTTGAATGGTAGTTTCCAATGTGAAAAATTTTCTCAATCGTGTTTTGCTCGTGCTTATGAAAATTTTACAACCTTCGGCTAATGCATTTTGGTGCCATTCCGGTTCGGCTGATAAATACTTTCACGTGTGTTATTTTTGTTGTTGAGCTGTTGGAATCTGATGTCATCTAAAACAGTGGAAAAGCCAATTTTGAATGCGGTCATTCTACAACTCACCTACACGAGGAGTTATTTTGGCAACATACAACAATAACGTTATTTGGTGAGTTCGTTCCTAATTATCTTTAGTTTTCCTTTTTTCTTTTGACAAATAAGCCCTCGAGTCTCCTCAATTTTTTGTAACTCTAAAAACTTGTCAGCTACACTTCATTAAAAATAATTCTTTAAATATATAACAATAATATTTGCTGTTCTTCAAAAACTAAATGTACTTACTTTTGCATGATTTTCCCTATTTATTCGTCTTTATATTAGTTCTCTATTTTTGTTACATTATAAACATTCCCATGACATTAAAAAATCTATTTTTAAGTAATTAAAAATATAGGAAACGTTCACCGTAAACAATGCTATCTTTTTAATTATCTATGACTGCTGCGGGAGAGGTCAGAATGAGTTTTTATCTCGTTTCAGAGAGCGAGTAATGGCGCTGTAGCCTAGGCTTTACAGCCAGGGCATGAGGGAGAAATACCCATGTCCCATCCCAGGAAACGGAAAAGGACCACAAACGGAGTGTGCAATAACATTCTTAGCAAAGCCACTCCCAACGATTGTATCTTTTTCCCTAAAATGGAACGGTTGGTACGGTTGTCCCCGTTTCTTCTTGCAAAAATTGGAAAATTTTCGTCTATCATGTTATTCATACGTGAATAATCTGACCGCCGCAAAATTTTCAAATTACCTTCAAACCCAAGTCTGCACAGTGGGCCTGGCCATTTTAATATATGTATCATATCACTGATATGCTGCAAATATTAATACTGACAAGAAAATATCAGGAGACGTTCCGATATTTCCAGGATGCTTTTCATTATTGGCTGTGCAAGCACTTAGAATAGAATAGAATAGAATAAGCTTGAAGTAGTAAATCTGTTCGATTGATTTTCGAAACTGATTTGATTGAAAGATGTTGAAATCGAATGCAAATGTGTTTGGTCTCATTTCAAGCTTTATAAATGTCAATTTTTATGCGATTCGAATCGATTCGAAAACATCGATTCAAAGGATTTGATTAAATCGGTGAATCGATTCAGCACTTCAAATGTGAATCGATTCAGTAATATCGATGTTTTGCACAAATTTGCCCAACGCTATTCTTCACCATAGGTGTCGACATGTTTTATATTTAGTCGTCTTCTATGTCAACGGATGTTTTTTTTAATTGAGGCTACATGAGTCGCCTCACTTACCAAGGTGTATCCTGATTGTTAAGTTTTTGAATCCTTCCCACTAGCCAAAACTCCTTCCCATGACAACCATGAAGATGCAGAGGTATAGTCGCTCTTTATTTACAATGGGGCTTAAGTTAATAAGCTGAGGGGCTCAGTTAATAAGCTGAGAAGCAGGCTCTGTCCCAGTGGGGACGTAACGCCAGAAAGAAGAAGATGTGGTGGTTATTGAATTGCGGAATTTTGCCACCAGACGGCGCTAGTGAGCACCGACATTTTATTTTTCTGATATCTCAGCATCCTGACCACGTAGAAAGATGGCGTCTTCGGCAAAGTTGTTCATTAGCTCAAGGACTATCATTATAAGAGCTAAGAGATTCAAAATTTTGCCACCAGGCAGCGCTAGTGAGCATGAAACTTTTGTTTTGCGGTTATCTTAGAATTCTGGCAAAGTTTCATGCGCACTAGCGCTGCCTGGTGGAAAAATCTAGAATTTCCTGACTAGAATAATGGTAGTCCTTGAGTTACCGAATAACTTTGCCCAAGAGGCCATCTTTCTGAGTGGTCAGGATCCTGAGTTATCCGAAAACAAAAGTTTCATGGTCACTAGCGCCGTCTGCTGGAAAAATCTGGAATTTCTTGACTAGAATGATGATAGTGTTTGAACTTTGCCGAAGACGCCATCCTTCTAAGTCGTCAGAATCCTGAGATAACCGCAAAACAAAAGTTTCATACTTGTTTTTAATTATGAATCGTGGTTTACGGTTAACCAACCGAGTGGGAGTTTAACAACTACCGAAAGCTAAACATTTCATATAGTTTGCAATTGGCTTAAATGGACAAATTGATGTGAAGTTTTGCGAAAAAGTTACACGTCTTCTCAGTGAGAATCGAACTCACGACTCCCTGATCTCTAGTTAGGGCGCGTGACCCCTACGTGAGTTCTTCACCGGAACATATTTCGTCGTCAAAATTCCTGCACGGTTCTAAACCGTTCTCAAGTATGGGTTCATCATCTTCTGCCTCACATGGAAAATGTTGGTTATTCTTCACTAAAATCAAAAACACAGTTAACGAAGATCAAATACAAAACATGGTATCGAGAAGTATTGGCGCCAGTAATGCTGTCGTGAAAAAAAAAGGTTTCGAGATGGAGGGATGTTTCTACAATGCCGTTCATTTCATTTAAAGTTGGCATCGATGTTGGATTGAAGGATACGGCAATGAGAGCAACTAGCTGGCCTGAAGGAATCTGTTTCCGAGAGTTCCGCGACAGTTATGAGCTGTGGGAGCCTTAATATATTCACACATGTTGCTCTTGATTATGCCATTCGAAACTTTAGAAATTAAATAATGTAATGAATGTAGTAGCACTGTTTGTATATGTAGCATAGTTTTTTAGTTTTAAGTATACATTCAATAATATCAGAACAAGATCAGTTGAATTACATTTCAATAAAGAAATAAAGAATCTATTTCAAGGAGCAATGTCGGGAATAAGAAAACCACTCATTTCTGTGATTGTCATACAAAAATCATTGTTTGTATGACACTTTATAAACAGTAATGAGTACGTAAGCCAGAAAAACGTCTAAAACTTTTGTCTTGAACACCAGAATAAAGCCCCTTTGAAGGCATGTTGTGTATGTTTCCATTCCGCATGTTTTCATTTGTTCCAGGAAACAATGTCATACACCACGTGTGCAGCTTAATTTGGCTTTGCAGGAAATGGAATGCGCCAGCTGACGGGATCCGTTTGCAAATAACAACACCTCATTGTGAATTTGCACGCTGGCAAGTAACCAAACGACCAGCGTAATAAACAACTGTTGGATTCGGCTCTCTTTTGCCATTCCGGTTCACGGTAACCCATTTATGCTATTTGTCCGAGCTGCACAGTATTACTGGAGGCTGGCGTAATTTGTGATTGACGAGATTACTGTAATCCGTAGTTAAAGAAACTTTTAATAAGAATTAATTGTTGCACTTTTGTTGATTGCAAAATCGTTTTCATTTACGATCAACCTTCCTTAATACCATTGGATTGAGGAGACATTGAAAACACGCAATCAGAATTATCCATTTGCATAAAATTAAAAAGTCTTCGGGGGTGGGGGGGGGGGGCGGTGTTGGTATGGATTTGCACCTGAAAGTGTGATTTTGTCGTGAGTGGATAATTTTATTATTTTCTTAATTAATTCCAAAGTCATGTGGATGAAATGGTATAATGTAACAAATAAGGTGCCACTTATTCAAATGACAAAACCAACCAGATATTGAAGGCAACAACTTGAGAATACGTAATAAGACATTATGGATGAAATAAGGTAATAAAAAATTTCCATTTTGGTTTTTGTTAATTTTGTGAATTTTCATGACATATATATTAGAAAATTGGAATATTTCATTCAATAAAACAATGCTGTAAAGTTGTTTTGTCCTGTAATGGAATTCAAAACTGAGATGAAGATATCTTCTTAATCAGGAGTTCTGACTCTGAACGGAACCTGTTGAACTTGAAGTATTTGTATTACTGAGTTATTATTTTTTTTCTTTATTTATGTTTAACTCTTTCATTAGTATCATCATACATATTACATTCATTTCTTATATCTAGTTGTTATGTGTTAGAAAACACTATCATCCGTATTTGGAAATACTGAATTAAGCTCCTATTAACATTTACATTAAATGTAACACATTTGCCATGGCTGTTCAGATTTTTTTTAAGGTTTCTTGGTTTCACCTGCTTATAAGAGAGAATAAAAAGCTTTAAATTAACTTATCCTAACTTAACCTAAATATATAATGAATTAACCATGGCAAGAGAAGGTTGCAACGATTTTTATTGACATTGATTGATAGTTTTGTTCGACATTTTTTCCAATAATCCAACATTGGATATTCTATGTCACTCTTTAGTACTGAACCAGGGAGGGAGCAGAATCATATTCAAAATTTAGTTATGAATCCTTTGCAAAGCTTCTTCCTGGTATTACAACATCTAGTCCATATTGGTACACCATTCAACATGGCTGGCCAGAAAATTTGTTTGAAGATCGGAAGCTTGTTCTTGAGACAAAGTTTTGATTTTCTATTAATGAGTGGATAAACACATTTTTAGCATCATATTTTATTCTCATAGTTTTTATACATGTAGCACAAATAAATTTAGAATTACATAAAATGAAAACATTACCAAAAATTTAATATGATAGCAGAACGAAAACAAAATATGATATCGAATATTTCTATGATAATTTGATACCAAATCATGATATCAACTTGATGCTGAAAACAGAATATGCTTTTGACTTCCTTTCTTTTTGATGTTGGACTTTGCTCGGATGATGCAACTATAAAAATAAATCCAATAAGTGCCCACTGGACTCAGTACATTGCTGCTGCCTCGTTAGCATTGAGAAAACCCACTCTCTGCAGCAGTGAAACATATCTGGGCATGCATATTTTAAAGTCACAAACCACTCAAAAAGCGTAAAGTGATCCACTGAATAATATATCTGCTTG
Source organism: Aedes aegypti (assembly GCF_002204515.2). Classification (NCBI taxonomy): domain Eukaryota; kingdom Metazoa; phylum Arthropoda; class Insecta; order Diptera; family Culicidae; genus Aedes; species Aedes aegypti. Next base: position 211,318,081 of record NC_035108.1, on the reverse strand, counting down.
TACCGCTTGGTAGCATCTACCTTTATCCGATTAACAAACGCTAATAACATTTTGTTTAGTCTTCTTTGATGACTGACATCATGTAATTTGAATTAGAATGCGAAAGATTTTATTTTATATTATATGTGTGACAACTTTACAATTTTCAAAAATTTCGCTTAAAATGTTGCCTCAGAGATAAACATGTGTGTATATAAATAAGCAACTTGAATGAACTGTATTTAGTAATTGTATTGCACATGGAAGCGTATAAAAAGTTCAAAAAAAAAAATAGTGCAATGATTATTGTACTACATTTGATTGTTTCCATTAAATTTAATTAGCAAAACACGCTCGGGAAATTTTTCGCTCTGGCTTTCATCTGCCATCAAAAGAATTTAATTTTTGCAAGTTCAACTGATGCTCACGTTTCAGCAACAAACGTTTGTATTATCATTTTATTCTCGGGTGAATTCAGCTGCAGAGGGTATGTGATATTTGGAATGATTCCATGTCGTGTAATACTACGAAATACGATGATGTTTTTTTTTGTCAATTTCGTTTCATCAAATTAGAAAAAAAAACGGTTGAACTTTTTAAATACGAAGAAACATAACGGAATTTTATAAAATATCGAACTGAATCCTTACAAAACAACCAAACATCCGCCAAGTGTTTGCGTCAACTTTTTTTTTTCTTCTTTTTTTCTTCTGATAATAGAGGAATATCGAGAAACTTTCAAATGCTTTGCATTGGCTTACGGCCAAAAAACAATTTTATCTTATTTTAGCTTAGCTTAGACTGACTACACATATCAATGGTTGCTATTCCGTGATTGACCGGAGTCAGTGAAAATGCACAAAGAATCAACTAGAAGATCGGCTGGGATTGGCCATAATCTTCTTCAGTGTGCATAATTCAGTGCCTCTATTTATACATGGTCAATAACGGCGCCGGCCACGTCCTTGCAGTCAGGTGGGATTGGGGGAAGGAATGTTAGTGTGTAACCTTTGCTATTTGGAGACCGTGTTTGCCTCTGCATCTCCACAAAGGTTACTGGGAGGGATGTTTGTTAATGGGAAGGATCGTTGGGTCACAGGATTCACTTTGATAAGCGATTAGACCATGATAAATAATTATTGGTGAGATATAAACATGCTTATATGTAAATATTATTTTTTCATTTGATATGAACAATATCTATGTAGAGAAAAATTATGCCGACACTTGACGTGACGAACCTTTCAAAGTTTGTTGAATAAAGTGAACCTTTCGCAAGTCTACACTCGTAGTGTCGAACCATTCAAAGTTTTTTTTTTTAATTACAAAAATAAAGGTAAAAGAAAAAGGTGTTTTGAAAAAAAAAATTAGACATTAATAATTTATGAATCAGAATTTATGTCGACACTCACAGTGACGAACCTTTCATAGTTTGTTGAAAAATCATATTTACGTCTCACCGTTGTAACGATTAAAGGTGCAGTCATACATATTTTATAGATTAGAAATAGTAGCATGAAACGAGCTCACCAATTGATCCGTCATCCTTGAGCAGCAACAATCCACTTTCAGCTTCACTCATTTGATCGGCTATATAAAAGCACTCAGAGAAAATAGGCGCACGACCCGAGAGGGAAAACAACTGACGACTGCTCGGGCTTTCTTGCTGCACTGTCCAGGAGCAAGTGTCAACTTCGAAAGATCAAAAAGAACTAATCGAACGCGCCACTTTTTCACTTTACCCGACCGATCGCGCGACATGTTTGATCCTGCCCTCATCGCCGGCCCCCGTAGGAGCAAGCGTCAAGGTCGAAGGATCAAACATAACTCCCAAAAAACAATTTTATCTTATTTTTCAGATTTTGTCACACCCCCTGGTTTAAACTCAAATTTTGGGTAAATTTTGTTTACCGTGTCTTTTCCGAAAAGTCAAATAGGAACAATCCCAAGGACTGTTGTTAATCCAGCCTATCGTTTTCTGGTGAATTGTAATCATGGTTGCAATGATGATGTCACGCTACACGAAGTAAATGTGGAACATGATAAAAAAAGTATCAAGGTTCAAGTTTGGACCTATTTTTAAAAATAAATTTTAAATGTGATAAAGCTGTTATTTGAGCAAGAAACTCTAATGGCTAACGGTCGCAGGAACGTGCTCTTTTGTTTATTAAATAAAAACAAGATATCAATAAACATTTTAGGACCCTATTCTTATACACCCAAAAAAGCAGTGTTTCGCTAAGTTTAGATGATTTTCATTTTGCTTGCGATTTGGTATAATTTGTTAAATTTGAAGCTCAAAAGTTGACTTAACTTGCTTGAGCTTGATTGGCCATCCGTGGTTGCTATTCCAGTATCACCAGATCAGCTGCACTTACAAAAAAAATAACTAAATTAGTGCAGTGCATAAGTGCTGGTGATCTTCTATTTCATGGCAACAATGGCGGCTGCTACGTCAGAATGCAAACCAATGAGGTGAAGGGCAGGAATTGATGTTGCGTTAAATACTGACTCCACTGTTGACCGGATGTAACCCTGCATCTACGCCATGCGGGAGGGTGTAGAGTAGATATTTTGATGGCAAAGAGGCTTGCTGTTTGGTTGGCAGACTGCCTATGTATCAGGCGTACTATAATGGTGGAAGAATGGAAGCGTAGAGAAGCGGTTTTTTCGTATCTGGTTCTTGCAAATGCTATGAACGAATAGATTAACTGTGATGCATTAAACCGCACGGGACGTCATCATAATCACCCTATCCATTTGAAAAAGCAAATCCCAAGAACCACTCCATATATGATGGAAAATTAAATCACTATGATTCTATATATGTAGTGCACAACCCAATACATTTTCAGATTCATCGGTTCACTAAAACTCGAGATTTGCTTCCACAAAGTATTGATGATAATTGTTAGAGTGAGACAAAAGATAGGGAAAATAACACGGTCTCCCGTGTCACCTTATGGGGGCAGGATCCGTCATTGATTTCGGAATTTTCAAAAGCAGTTTTTTCGTTCAAAATCAAGAAAATTTCAATGAAAATGTGTTCACTGTATTCTATTCTCCAACCAAAACACAGTGAACACATTTTCATCGAATAATTTTTAGATTTAGGCAGAAAAACTGCTTTTGAAGGTTCGATGATGACGATGATTACGATGACGAAGCGTTGAGCGTTAGAGAAAGTGTAAGATGCAACTACCAAGTACGAAGAAAGGGACCCACGACCTTCTGTTTATGAAGCAGAAGCGCAGCCATCGAATCTATGACATTTGGTCGAATGGACATTTGGTCGAAAATTTGGTCGAATTGGGGGTTTTCAGATTATTGTCATTATCAAAGTGACAATTTGATGGTAATACACAAAAAGGGAGGGTATATGTGGTACATGCTATTTTTACTGGGGGTTGCATATGCAAAACAACATGATAGAGTGCAATTAATCGGATTTGGTGTTTTGGTGAAGTTTCTTGAACAAACTTCAAGCCTTCAATATGTGACGAGTGATATTTTGAAAGACAATTTACACAATGTTATTTTTCCCATTCAGGCTTCTTCTGTAAATCGGATGAATCGCGACGAGCCGATTATAAATGGAAGCAAGTCAAGACACAATACAAAGGATAAACACATGTAACGTTCCGTTCTGTTTCTAAAGCTGACGGCTTTAGCGCCACCTTCTATAAAAGAAGGACCGTTAGCTCTACTCAATTACCCGGATGAGACCTCCTGACTCAGGGCAGGTCAATGTTCGAAAAGAACTGAAGTTGCACTTTAACACTCGCAAACGTCTGTAGCTAATCAACCCAATCTGTACTTACCAATATTCAATTTCAACTAGATCTACTAAAAAAAAACTAACTATCTCTCGATAGACTACCAAAAAAGGGAAAAGAATCACTAAAAAAGGTATAAACCAATCTAAAATTCAATTAATTTTATTACGTGACTCGAAATTGTGAAGGCTTGAACTAAATTTGAAGTAGGTTTATTTATACAACATTAATTACCGATCGCGATAACAAAAGCGGTCGAATTTATCGAGTTTATTGCGTAAACTCTAAGAAAACTACTTTTTTATTAAATTCAGGAAAACCTACTATTTCCTAATCGTGACGTCACGTAATTTCTTTAGGCTTGGTATCTTCTAATTATGCTAATTGGTTTTATAATTTTAGTCTTCAAGAGCAAATATGGACCGGTCTAACCTTATCGTTTCCTTGCGCAACGATTTTCCCGCGTCGGACGTCCCTCGACGACGTAACTCGTCAGCGAAGAGGTGTATTGTGGCTCAAAACCTACCTTCGTCGTCACCAAGTGGTGTGTCGGAACAACCTAAGTGGTTCGCGCGCTGGCGTGTGTGTCGGGGTATAGATGTCTCCTAGCGAGGTGGAGTGAAGCCGTTCTAGGTGTCTCGGCTACGCCACGCGACTTATTGACTGGCGATCCCACTTTCGAATTTCGTAGAAGGTGTTTCACAACAACGACGACAACCAATTTCCGTTGGATAGGCCAAACGACGATACTGTAGGAATCGGTTTGCGTCCACGATGCTCGAAGTCCGAAAGAACGTGAATCCGGACTCTAGGCTGGCCCAAAATGGCCCTATACTTGCCGCCCACGTTGCTTGGGCTTTTATCTCCTGAACTCAATATTCCAACTTAATTAATGTGAGGATTTCTCTAACTCACTATTCACGCTCGACAAATTCAACGTTCAAATTTAGTACAATAAAGATTACTTATTAACTTTTCAATAGTAATATCACTCCGACAAAAATCAACTACTCGATTCGAAGCACTCCACAATAATGATTTGACCGACGCGTCCTAGATTGGTTTCAACCTAATTTCTGCGACGCAATTTCCACCCATTGGTCGATTATAGAGAGAACATTTAACTAAAGCATCATTATAGTCATTGTTTTAGAGTTTTCTACCTGGGTTGATTCTCTACGACGCAATTAATTTCTCTACTGCGCAATAAATTTGAAATTGATATATTTCGTTTTGTTTTCCTTATCAAAACCTAGGTGGCGCAGGTTTGGTTCTTGTCTTCGGTTCGCTTATAAGATCTGACAGCAAAACACAAAATACAGTAGCTGGCAGCATAATAACTGACAGCATACAAAAGCTCGATAGCTGACAGCATATTAACTGACAGCAATATTCAAAACAGACACGGATAAAAACAAACGCTTCATGATGGGTTCACAATGATCTTACACACACCTCCATTGATTGATTATTTTTTAACTTATTATAAATCGATGTCATTGGCACCGTCATCAGAGCCACATTTCTGCTCTAGGAATGTAATTTAGCTGGAAGTCACAATAAACTGATTCACTCTAAGTAAGAAAATGTATCCTTTAGGCTCTTTTTGATCCTTTTTATGAACTTCGTCGAAGCGTTCCCTTAATGACACGGCCATCGAAACTGGCCCCTATATTCTGCATACAAAGAGCATCATATGCAGACAATTCGAGCTGACAAGTTGTTCTTTGACCAACCGTATAATATCTGGTCCCGCATTCCAAATTTTATACCTAAGATCGTACGCTTCAAAACTTAATACTAAATAAAGGTTTCGCGCACTCAATCTGAAGGTTGTCATTATATAAAGATCAGCAGTAATGTACCGTTTCGTTCCATATCGACATGGAAAAACATGCATATCGCATACCCTTATTCAGCTCCATCCGTTTCCAACATCTGTAAAGCGAAAAGCAGGTTGGTATGTGCCCAGTGACGACTGGTGGGGAATCCACACGAGCTGCCATGGTGTCAGAGTGCAATTGCCACACAATACCGAAGTGCAAATATTGCTACAACACCGGGACTAGGGAAATATGGCTTAATACGCACTGATGGGATGAAATGACCCGAGTCATGGATCATTTGTAGAAAGATTCAGTTTGAATTGTTTGCCAAACGATGTCGAAATATGTTTACCTAAGCGTTGTCGTTATAAGCCTTAGAAACTAATTCATAGATTTTCCTTCGATTTCCTGGTAAATTACAATATGCTTTTCATTGTTTTGCCTAAGCCGTAAGCTTTTCCGATGCTTTAATTAACGAACAAGCGTTTCCATGCAATGGAGGAAACTTATGGAGCAACTTGGTTGCTGACCATTTGTTCTCCATAATAAATAGCGTTTGGGAAATATTTGCATGGTGGTAGCTACAGTCTAACCTCCATGAGTCGATATCTGAAGGGACCATCGACTCATGGAAAAATCGAGTCGTGTACACAAATGCCTTAGAAAGCTGTTTGAGCGGAATATAATTAAATTTCACTGGAATATGGAACAACGATTTGACCGGTCGATTTTTGGAGGTTATCAAAATCAATTATTGTAAGAAATTGGCTGAAAAATTCGACAATTTATATTTTTTATTTTTAGAAAAATAAAAAATATAAATTGTTGGCTTGTTCTTCGAAAGCACCATCAATCAGAAGCCTGATAGAAAAAATCAAGTTATTTTTGGAACAACAGTTTTACAGATATGATAAAATCATTTTCCCCTATAAGAGAAAACTAGTTTAAATTTGAAGGGAACTGATATGAGCAGAATTTTTTGTTTAAAAGTACGTACTGACGGAAGTTCTAATATAGTATTAAGGTGAAGATAAATCGAAGCCAAAGTTCAAATTTTCAAGAGCACAAATCTGGAGAACCATACACCCGTTTGAGCTGAAAACTTAATCGATTGTTCACCACCAGCTAGTGACCAATCGATTAAGTTTTCAGCTTAAACGGGTGTATGGTTCTCCAGATTTGTGCTCTTGAAAATTTGAACTTTGGCTTCGATTCATCTTCACCTTAATATGAAAAATTACTTACGCCTTCATAGAGTTACTTATTTAGTCCCCACGTCACATTTATAGCACAGTAGAAACACAATTGCTTTATTCCTAGAAGACCTTTCAAAGTACATTGACAATGATCAAAATTGGCCACAAATCGATTTCATTTTCCACATTTTCTTTTCATAATATATTACTCTGAGGTAACCAATTGAAATATTCGAAGTAAACCATTTACAATTTGCTGTAGATCGATAAATATGCGTACACGATTTTAAAAGTATGAGACTTTTCAGTAAAACTACCGTAAATAGTAAAACATGTACTTAAGACTATGGTTTAAACGCACGATTTAGCTCTCCTTTGTACAAATATAGTTTCTAAAGTAAACCAAACTAGTTTTGAACACGCTTTTTACTTTTCTCTTTTGCTGGGAGTGAAAGGATAGTGTATCAGCAAATTTGACCATAAATGGGTAAATAACTAATGTTACCTTGGGGGCTTTCCTTAGCCGAGTGGTTAGAGTCCGCGGCTACAAAGCAAAGCCATGCTGAAGGTGTCTGGGTTCGAATCACGGTCGGTCCAGGATTTTTTAGTAAAAGAAATTTCCTTGACTTCCCTGGGCATAGAGTATCATCGTATCTGCCACACGATATACGAATGCGAAAATGGCAACTTTGGCAAAGAAAGCTCTCAGTTAATAACTGAGGAAGTGCTCATAAGAACACTAAGCTGAGAAGCAGGGTCTGTCCCAGTGAGGACGTAAATGCCAAGAAGAAGAAGAACTAATGTTACCTAATGTCAGAGAATGGTGGATTATTTTTTAAAGGTATAGCTTAATAGAACAGTAAAGAATACAAATATACAATTTGTTCATGAAAATTATAATAAACTTTGAAGAACAGCTTTTCTTGGGTGTTTTTGGAAAAACTGTTTAGCTCTTTAACCAAATGCATTTTATAAGATCTTATATTTTCATAGCATTGTAGAATAATAGTTGAACGATGCACATAAAACCGATTTCGATATTATCAATAAATAAAAAAGTTTTAGCATAAACAAAGTGTCCACATTATAAAATGAACAATCCTTATGAGGAAATGATCCCGCCATTCAACTCGTTTTCGACCTTTTGTCTTTGGACCGTTTGTTCCTAAACCAAATCCTTAAAGTAGCATTTCGACCCACGTTACCCTACTGGCACTGTGAGTTCCTCCACCGCCGATTCGCTTGCACTGACTGTGTCCTGATTGCTATTTTGTTTGCATACTCATATAGATCCTGTTACGTTACTGCATGTGTGCATAATGCAACGTGTTATGCCTGGAAAAGCTATCGCAAGCAATGTGCAGTAGGTAATAAAAGGATCCACTAACTTCCAGCAAGAGCAAGTACCTCTCAAACAGATTCGTGTCTTTGTAAAGTATTTTTTTTATAAATAAATCGTTACCCCTTTGTAAAAGTTTATTCGACACGAAAGATAAAAAATGGGATTCGTTCGGGATAACAATGGATTTATGGCGATGACATGGGACGAAAATTGAAAACTAACAGAGAAAACAAGAGACGGAGGGTGGATCCATTGGTTCTGTGCGACAAGAATGGATTGACAAGAAAACAAATTCTTCTATTTCAAAATAGGAATTTGAACTGACTACGGAAGGATAATGCATCCTGCATCCATTGTGAATGCTGCTCATATGTTTGAACGTGGCTGAACGAAGTTTTCATTACACATGACTGAACAGGGATGCAATTCAGATTCTGTTCTACGCGAGTGTGGGGTCGGCCATAAATTACGTCACTCCCTGTGGAAGGAAGAAGAGTAGCAAACCATACGAAATTTTAAAAGTTACCGTACAAAAAATATGACACAGGGGGATCAAAGTTGGTCAATATAGATGGACGTACTTTACGGAAGGCCTTTTGCTTGTATTATAGCGTTGCAAGTGCATTCAACCTAACTCAACCCAGTCGTTTCTTAGAAGTTTACTTTGGAGCTGATTTTTCCATTTTGCATTGGAAAAGGATGCATTTATAACTTTCACGTCAACGAGACTGGAAAGAGTAAGCTAACGAAGAGAAGTGTACCGCAACAAATGGTAACAAAACTACGCTGCACGACAATGCTCATTCAAGAAATGATCGAAGTTTAAATCGGACGGATTATCTCTGTTATCATTTGTATCAATATCAAACCAAAACTTTAAAAGCGCAAATCTCATGTAGTATCAGTGATCAGTTCTCATCGTACTCTTGTACTGAGCGTGCACACATTCTTTCTGATGACGAATGTTTTGATACTACCTCAAACAATACAAAAGTACTTCTCAGAGGATCAAAACAGAACTTTTCATACATTTTGATCTCTTTTCGTTTTTTGTTAGCAGCCGTGTTGATTGGTTCCGTTATCTGAAGTAAAATGCTGTTAGCAGTGGTAACCTTTCTTTAACACTGCCCAAAGTCACCCTTATGGACCAATGTCACCTCACACGATGGTACACAAGAAAAATTTGGTAACCTAGGGGGTGCGACTTAGCGCGGACGACCTGCTGGTCTGATGCACGGCAACGAGCCCTGTACCTCTCGATAGACTCACTTAAGCGATCCTCAGAGTCTCTATCTCGGCCAGATGGTGGACCTCAGAATTTCGCATCCGCCAAGGGGCATTCAGAGCCATTCTCAGAAACTTGTTCTGAATCCTTTGGAGCTTTAGATGGTGTGTTTTTGCGCAGCTCTCTCAGACCGACATGCAGTACTCGCAGCATCGTGCTGCATCTCGTGACCGTTTTGTCAACCTGTTGTCGAAAGGGCTCTACCCCATTTGGCATAATGCCATCTGGCATAATACCGTTTGGCATAATGCCAATTGGCATAATGGCCATTTGGCATAATGGCCATTTAGCATAATGGCCATTTGGCATAACGGCCATTTGGCATAATTTGAAGAATACATTTCCTCAAATTATTGTCCTCAACTTTTGGCCTGATAATGATCAGCCTAAATGAAATACATGTGCATTCTAGACAACATAATATAATCATTTTCGATTTTCGACCAGTGCCCTTCAAGTCACACTTGTAGCTGTGAGATTTTATTCACGCAGCTTCATAAAGAAGTTTTATGAGGAGTAAAAATTTGGCACCGTAGAGTGAGCCGGCTTCTATCATTCTTGTTATGCTCTTTGAACATCTGTCTTTAATTATTTTTAAAGCATTAGCTCGATTTCTGGCCGTCACTTGGGTGCCACGATTTCATATTGTTTTTTTTTTTGAGGGCACAGAAGTTAAATATGAAGAACATCCAATGTTCCAAAGAAGGAAAATCTCAAGAGAGACGCTTTGCCTTAAATGCTACAACAATTAGTTGATACACGGTTATTTGTTAAGCAGAATATTTCGCCTTTTGCTGAACGGCCTTAAATCTCGCCTATTACTGAAGAATATGTGTGTTCCCAACGAAATGTTCAACAATTAGCGAGCATTTTATGCATTCAACAATTGGTGAACTACCCAACTAGAAATTTTACCTTCTTTCAAACATAAGCTGTTCTTTTAGTATGCAGTGTAGTAAATCATAGGCACGCCATGATCGATTTTTAATTACATCGGATGCCCTTGGTACCGTGTTGATTAAAATTTTCCGGACGCTTCAAATTCCGGAAACTCATCTTAATTGAATGAACACGACTCAGTGGTGAGATCCATGATATGATCACGACTAACCGGATTTTCGATATTACTCGGTTACGCATTGCATGCCAAACGAGTATGTTTCTGGTCCCATCGCTCGTTCCCGCTGGAGCAAGCGACACATCCAATGGACTAAACACTACTCAATCCCAGCCACTGCCCCTAATTCACACAAAAGTCATTTTTCCTCTGCTTTATGCATGGAGAATGTAAAGGACGTGGTAATTATGAACTTAAGACGAAAAAGTCGGAATTTAGTCTAAAAACATCGTGAAAAGGCCACTGTTCGGCATTCGCAGCGTCCACAGTTCGTTATGACTCGCTAAACTGCAAACTCAAAAGAACAGCTCATGTTTGAAAGAAGGTGAATTTTACTAAGGAGCTGCCCATTCATTTTTTCGGAATTTCAACCGAATTGTTTCCTCCCCTGTGGTCAGTTGTCCACACAAAAATTTTAAAATTTGTGTGGACTGTGGTCTTTGGCCAAACCCCCTTGCGCCCATAAATGACCACATGGTTCATGGACGACCCCTAATCTAAATTAATTACCCCATATGTTATGCGAAGCCTATCCAGCGATATGCTCAACCTCAGATGTGACAAGTAATAATGTTGGTAATATTATTATGACCAGCCTCAAACGCACTATTTGGATGAGCCTATCTTAAAGTATTTCCTCGTACTTACTTCACATTAACTTCTTTGGACTAAAAATTATTGTCAATATTAGTCCTTTTTTCCAGTTAATTTGACTTGTCCTAGATAAACATTTCAATCACTTTAAGGGGGCAGGATCCGTCATTGATTTCGGAATTTTCAAAATCAGTTTTTTCGTTCAAAATCAAGAAAATCTACTGGAAAATGTGTTCACTGTATTCAATTCTCCAACTGATACACAGTGAACACATTTTCATCGAATAATTTTCAGTTTTGAACAGAAAAACTGCTTTGGAAGTTTCGATGATGACGATGATTACAATGACGGAGCGTTGAACGTTAAATGTGAAATGTGTGAGAAAAATATATTTTTTTAATTATGCCAGATGGCCGTTATGCCAAATGGCTATTATGCCAAATGGCCATTATGCCAAATGGCATTATGCCAAACGGCATTATGCCAGATGGCATTATGCCAAATGGGGTAGAGCCTGTCGAAAGATCAACTTGCTGTCCAAAGTCAAACCTACGTGATCGGCCTCGCTGGACCATTCCACCACTGTGCTGGTTAGAGTGATTTTACAATCATCAGCTGGAACAAGTCTGAGTCTTCCAGCTGGTCGCAGTTCTTGCATCGAGCTGGTCTTGATAGCACGCGCTTTTTTACTGCGTCCTTTCATACGTTTTTAATTGGATTGTGCCATCGTTATTAGTGTTTTTATACCGTTCACTATCTTTTCACGGGGTACATGTGTGATAATAGTTACGGTTACTAATACCGTTCACGCGAATATGTGACAAATAAGTCACGGGGCACACCCCCCCGTACCGGTGCGTGTGTTCTTCACCCGAGAGATCGAAGTTTTTGTGCGCTTTTATCGTGTATTTATGTGACCGTGTCACGTTCCGTGACTAGTTTAGTGTTCGACCAGTGTCACAATTAAGCAGTAGAAAGGAGTAGCTTCTACTTCCAGCCCCTCGGGGCGAAGAAAATGCCCCCTCGCAGAGTATCTTCTGAGGAATAAGGGGAGCAGTTTGTGATAGTTCTAGGCAAAGTTTTGACTTTGCTAAATTGCACGCCGCTTTACCAGTGCAAAACGGAGGATAGGCACATATTTGACCGGCAGTGACCGATAGCAAGGTATTGTGCTCCCGTTTACGGAGCCGGGCAAACAGTGATCAGTGGTTGAATATTGCCTGCTGCTAAGAAGAGCAAGATAGCGGTGATAGAGTGGTGCTTTACTGCGCTGGTGTTACTCCGCTCTCCCCCCACGGGGGCAAAGTGTAGAGCAAAGATTGTTGTTTCTCCCCGCGTATTGGGGTAAGAGGGCCAAAATAGACCCTTGTGTAGTGATTACGGGATTTTATTTGAATAACCGTTAGTGTGCTTCTGCCTTACATTTGGGCCTTGAAACAAGACAACTAGCAGTGCGCGAGTGCAAATCGGTTGAATTGTAGGTGGTTCCAGTTTAGTGTATACCGGCGCTGCCTGCCGCTATCTTCATCAGGGCCGTTTTAAGGTGAGTTGGTGGTGGTGGTGTCTGTAAAGTGAGGGGCCGCTATGGCGGCTAGTTCGTCCGGGCCTCCCCCAAACCCTTGGTGGGACGGTCTCGAAAATGTTTCGAGAGGAAATAGGGTTGATGGCACGTTTTCTGGTGCGACACTTCCACCGTTCATGGACCCGGAAGGGTACCACGGTGAATTGCATTTGATGAGGATATCGGGAGCAAATGGACCCCTTCCCAACCGACCCTTTTTAATTCGAAGGTCAGTGGAAAAATTTGTCGGAGGAAAAATTGAAGGAGCTTTTCCGGAAGGGAGAAACTCAACCTACGCACTCAAAGTTAGGAACCAAAGCCAATATAACAAGCTTCTAACCATGAGTCAGCTGAATGATGGTACCGCGGTTACTGTTATCGAACATCCTACACTCAACTCCATCCGTTGCGTGGTGAGCTGCCGGGATGTTATTGAATGGCAGGAGGATCAATTGTTAGAGGAATTAAAGGAGCAGGGTATTAAGGAAGTCCGAAGAATCACGCGTCGGAACGGGCAAACGCGAGAAAATACTCCGGCCTTGGTGCTCACCTGTTGTGGAACCATCCGGCCTGAGACAGTAGAGTTCGGGTACATTCGCTGCAGGACTCGGCCTTATTATCCGAGTCCAATGCAGTGCTTCAACTGTTGGCTCTTCGGCCACACAAAAATGCGTTGCCAGGCCAAAAAAGCTACCTGTGGGACTTGTTCAGGAGATCACTTGATCGCCGAGAACAGGGAGTGTAGCAACAATACTTTCTGCAAAACTTGTAACAGTGAGGATCATAAAATATCGAGTCGTGCCTGCCCCCAGTGGCAGTTCGAGAATGCGATTCAGAAGGTTAAGGTCGACCAGGGCATCCCCTACCCTGCCGCTCGCAGAATAATTGAGCAGAACCGCAATGGAAGATCTTTCGCCGCTGTAGTTGGTCCTGCTACCACAGAGTCAAATCAACAAATCAACGGTAGAGCGGATCAACATGCATCCGCCCTTGCCGCAAAAGATGCTGAAATTGCCGAACTTCGAGCAGCGCTTGCTATCCGTTCTGCTCCCCTGGCAGTAGCCAACAATGAAATCGAACAGCTAAAATCCATCGTCACTGAACAGGCGAAACAAATTCAGTTACTTACTGAGCAGGTTTCTGTTTTTCTTAAGGCTGTCATGCCCGCGGCAAGCTTTCCAAACCTTACAGAACCCATTAAAACTGCCACACACGCAATACTATCTGCTTCCAACAATACCAACACTGCATCCTCTGCGTCATCAACCATCTCGGATATTCCGATTAACATCCCTTCCAGCAACCCCCCATCGAATAAAGATATCCCCGGATTCAGCTCCGACTCAGCCATAACGCAGTCTCTACAATCCCTAGACTCCAAAGCAGCTGAGGTCAATTTACTCCAAGGCGCTCCATTAGAAAACGTATTCTCAGATTCCGACACAGCCAAGCAGTGAGAAATCTAGCTTCACCACAAACACCAAAACCACCCCGTACCAGAGCTTCCCTCCCAAGCGGAAGCGGAACTGTAAACGACATAGCTAAAACCTCTGGTAAACGCCCAATCAGCTCTGTCTCACGAACGGAAGCGCTGTTCCAACAGCACAAAAAAACCAAAAAGAAGGTGCCCGAAGGTCCAACGACCATTCCTAAGAAACGGTAAGTCCATCATCCCTCTTCCTCTATTTTCTCACCGCCACCCCATCCACCCAAATCTGACACCCCCAACACTGCCTTCCACCCCATTATCGCAAGTGGTAGTCCACAGTCAAGCACTGATCGTCCGAGCACCGGCGAACTGGAAGCCATGCCCCAACCAGCATCGCCGGACCGACTCCGACATCGTGCTCAAAACAACAGTCCATCAACCTCTCTCGATAGTCAGGGCGCCAACGTACCGGACGTTTTACCCCAACCGGAATCGTTGGGTCGACTCCGGCGTCTTGAAGGTAATATGGATGAAGAGCTCCTGTTCCACTTTGTTCACTGCCCAGCTAGAACCCCTGGTAGCCCCGTCAGTGCGGCCGTTTCCCACTCCGGAACTGGCGGACATTCTTTGGCGTTAGGGGAAGACCTGGAAGAGGGAAACCAGGCTTCCGAGCCTACCTCCCTGGACGACGAGGGAAGTGAAGGTTCACAAGCAATCGGGACACGGAGGGTTTTGCCCGCCACCCCAATGGACTACGCGGGAAGTCAAGTCGCATCTACCTCCTCCGTAGAGGATCTTGGGCACCCCGGGAACCCCAACCCGGGTGGTAAGTCCCACACAGCCGTCGTAAGCTCTTCTGATGCTCCCTTAGCACCCCACTCCACCGTGGTCGCTTTCACTCTGGACGACGTGGGAAGTCAAGGCCTGCAAGCTCTCGGGACGCATCGGGCTCTACCCGTTACCCCGAAGGACAACGCGGGAAGTGAAGCTACCTCCAAACACAGATCCATCCAAGCTCTAATTCCCGGCAACCCAACCCACCGATTATCGCCCCTTGCAACCCCCTTTTTTCCTGCCGTCGGGACATCCCTGCATTTGGTGGGCCCATCTTCCGGGCCTGCCATCTGTAGAGCTCTGTCTTGTTCGTGCACCGAGAGCGATACCGATATACCATCCGATCGCCATTCAACTGCAATAGAATCTCCGCCGCTCATTGTAAGCTCACCCTCAGCATACACCGTTGGTAGGAATGTGGTCCATCCATGCACTAACACCACTCCCAATCAAACCCTAAGTCATCCCACCCCAGCTTTACCGAAACCAGCTAG
Source organism: Aedes aegypti (assembly GCF_002204515.2). Classification (NCBI taxonomy): domain Eukaryota; kingdom Metazoa; phylum Arthropoda; class Insecta; order Diptera; family Culicidae; genus Aedes; species Aedes aegypti. The sequence goes on along the minus strand of NC_035108.1, from coordinate 211,302,647 downwards.
GTTTTGCCTGCAGTGGAACATGAACGGGTTCTTTAACAATCTTGCAGACCTTGAGATCCTCACAAGCAGCGATCCCCCTTGGATACTGGCCCTCCAAGAAGTCAACCGGGTCACACTCGAACAACTGAACCGCTCACTCGGCGGTAGATATGTATGGAATGTAGTGGAAGTCGGGCCTACTATGGCCTCCAGAAGAAGCTGCGGTCAAAAAAGATTCACGCCCGCACCAAATGTACCATGTACAAAACGCTCATAAGGCCGGTAGTCCTCTACGGGCATGAAACGTGGACGATGCTCGAGGAGGACCTGCAAGCACTTGGAGTCTTCGAACGTCGGGTGCTTAGGACGATCTTCGGCGGTGTGCAGGAGAACGGTGTGTGGCGGCGAAGGAAGAACCACGAGCTCGCCCAACTCTACGGCGAACCCAGTATCCAGAAGGTGGCCAAAGCTGGAAGGATACGATGGGCAGGGCATGTTGCAAGAATGCCGAACAGCAACCCTGCAAAGATGGTATTCGCTTCGGATCCGGTTGGTACAAGAAGGCGTGGAGCGCAGCGAGCTAGGTGGGCGGATCAAGTGCGTATCGATTTGGCGAGCGTGGGGCAGAACCGAGGATGGAGAGATGCGGCAACGAACCGAGTATTGTGGCGTGAAATTGTTGATTCAGTGTTATCTGTGTGGATGTTAACTAAATAAATGAAATGAATGTATGGAACCTTAAGCGCGGAAGCAACTTCCGCCATTCCGTCGCCCTCGGTGTACTTAAGTCGATTCCGTCTGCCTTTTTCAATATCGACTCTCAACTTCCAGCTATCGGGGTCAAAGTTCAGGGAAGCACAACAATGTCTGTGGCATGTGTATACCTACCATGCGGAAACATTTCTAACCTGCGGGGCGAGGTAGAAAAAATTATTCAACAACTGCCCGAACCCAGAATGGTCGTTGGTGACTTAAACGCCCACCATCCGGCCTGGGGTGGATCCCGGTCAGACTCTAGGGGCAATACCCAACTAAATCTCTTCGAAGATAGTGATCTTACTATCCTAAACGATGGTTCCCCAACTTTCTTCAATAGTCGCTATTCGACAGCAATCGATGTTACGGCTGTCACCCGGTCGGAGATCGGACGGTTCAGCTGGTGCGTCAATTCGGATCCACATGGTAGCGATCACCATCCTCTTCAAATCTCGTTAGCCGTGGAGGCTCCCGTCACAACCAGGCGGCCCCGCTGGCTGTACGATCAGGCAGATTGGACTGCTTATAATAACAGCATCAGTGTATCACTTCGCTCTCGCCACCCGAGTAATATGGTAGAATTCACTGCCGTTCTCACGGAAGCGGCTGCCGTTTCGATTCCGAAAACAAGCAGCAAGCCAGGACGAAAAGCTCTTCGGTGGTGGTCTCCAGAAATCAAAAAAGTGATCAAGGCACGTAGAAAGGCTCTTCGCGCCATGAAGAGAATGGCACCTGATCATCCAAACCGAGATGTAATTGTTGATCGGTATCACATCGCACGCAACACTTGTCGGCAAGCCATCCGAGACGCCAAACGAGCCTGTTGGGAGGAGTTCTTGGATAGCATCAACGCAACCCAATCAACCGCTGACCTATGGGCCAAGGTCAACGCCCTGAACGGAAAAAGAAACGTCACTCCCCCCACCCTCGATATTGATGGAAACAGTACTGCGGATCCAGAAATCATTGCCGACGGCCTGGGAAAGTATTTCGCCAATCTCGCAGCCTTTGGGACGTATGATCCGGTCTTCGTCCGCCAAACCGGTGCGACTGCCAACGACATAAACAGCTTCAATGGCGGCGCTTATCTCCTTCATTAAGGACGCCGGATTATACTTTAAGATTTAGATATATCGTCCATGTACAATTCACGTGATCGTAACCCACTAGCTGTTGTTGTCCCATCATAAGCATGTTCTGCAATAGTTTTAAACTTGTCCGTCCATTTGTTCGCTTTGAATGTTAGGCACATAAGAAGTGGCTCCTTATTGTACTCCCAGCTTTATGTTGTGTTAATTTGTGGCTTTTTGTCAATTAGTTTTATCTAAATCTCACTCGATATAATAACTATGTGTCCCTAGACTAGTTACAATATTTTTGTTGTTTTTCTCAGGCTGGCCCTTCAGGCTTGTCCTGATTTTTTTAACCTGACTGGGGATGAACCTGCCTACGGCAGAAAATCCCTTCAATAAAAAGTAATTCAATTCAATTCAATTCTTCCAGCTGGTGAGGTATGCTGTCAAGACGCCCAGGCCACGTTGGAGTTTCGCCGTGACTCGTGAGCGCTTTGATCACTCTTCCGCTGTAGATAATGAAGAAGTCATCTGCGAACAGAGACAACGTGCCGCCTCCTGGGAGTGCGGGCATGTCGGAGGTGAACAGATTGAATAGCAGGGGCCCTGAGGAACGCCTGCGATAATGTCGAGCGCATCGGAAGTTGCTTTATTTAGCGAGACCCGGAATGTCCTCGCTGACAGATAGTTTTGCACTATTTTCATCAGGTAGCTGGGAAGATTGTATTGATGAAGCATGAACACCAAACCATCATGCTAGACGTTGTCGAATGCTTTTTCACCATCGAGCAGTACCATGACAGAGGTTTTGGACAAGGACTTGTTCCGTCTGAGAATGTTTGTGACTCGGGACAATTGGTGCACGGTTGATCGACCGCGTCGGAAACCAAACTGTTCCTTGAGCAGTATGTTGTTTTGCTCAACAGCAGGGATTGAATCCTGAGAAAATTGAGAGAATCTCTCACGTATCGCTCTCTGTAACTATCATAACATGTTGCACATTATGAGAGACTGTTTATCGTATACTGCTACAACTTTGATCAGATTGGGGGGATAGTGGTGCATGATAAAACCCCTCTAAATATGCTCCAAGCCTGGGGGACACTATTGCTATTGGAAGTTCGTGAATTATTTATCGTGCCAGCAAAGAAAAACCCCTATCCCCAACGGTAAACAAGTGGAAAAAATGGTTTTATCATCGCTCTCTCTTTGGGGCTCTCGCTCGCTGCTTCCATTTATCAGACTTGTTACACCTTGCGATACAATGACGATCGTAAACCGCAAGAGATGGGATATTTTTCTTTGCCTGCTTTGATCGTGCTTCATACTCAAATGAGAGCGAATTCTGCAATGCCTACTCAACAGTAGCAAGAAGTCGGCGATAAACTGCCCTTTCGAAAAGCTTCGATAACGCTGAGAGAAGGCTGATGGGGCGATAGCTTTTAGGGAAAGAACGATCATTGCCAATTTTCTTGATGGCGACGACTTTAGCTGACCATCAGGACGATGCTTAGCCGGAGACACTGGTTGAAGACCACCGCGCGGTGATCATAGAACTGGACACTCAAGTGCTTGAGTTCCAAGTTCATGATGCTATCAAAACATGGGGCCTTCATATTTTGGGAGGATTTTATATAGATCAATAGTTCGTCAGCTGTGATCTCCAACTCTTCCGAGATGTCGTTGGGAATCTAATGGACGTTGTTTGCATGCTCATTAAATGCAGCTTCATGCGAACTGATGATGTTGTGTCCAAGATTATGTGAGCTGACGAAATGTCGACCTATTTCGGCTGCCTTCTCAGCTGGCGTTTTTTTCACTATTTTGTTTATTTATTTGGCTCAAATGTTATATTAAAAACTCTGCGGAGCCGAAGATCTGAACAAATAATTTGTTATAAAACATACCCGTATAATAAGACTTACGCGAACATTTTTTTTTTTGGTGCTGAGCTCGAGCCAGAGCTAGAGCCGGAACCTGATGCAGCTGATTGAGCCCATCGCTGCTTCGTCTGTGGATTTACCATTGCTTCCTGGATTGCTTGTGCCACCTCCTCTAATATTGCCAAACTCTATCCGATTCCTCTGATTGCTTATAAACAATATGCTGCGTTCCATCTGATTCTACTGCATCCGTGTACAGGTCAAAACTTTCTTCCAGTACTTCGATAACATCCTCCTCGAAGGCTTCCGTGTTTTGCTGCGAAACTGGTTCAATTTCCTTGCTAGCTACGATCTCCACATACGACGTAAGTGTTTCCTTTCTCTTCTCCGTCCTTTTTCGAAATTCCTTTTGGGGACAAGAGCCTTCCGATGTCCCACTTCTTGGCATGAAAAACATGTTTCCTTAAGTCCGTCGTAGAAAACATTTCCCTTCCAACCGGCAATATCTATCGACGGAGGAATGTTCTTTTTCACGTCCATGTGAACACCTCGTACACCAGTTACAGGTGGTCAAGACCCAAATCCGATGGGAACTTTTCCCTGATCACGCATTCCACCTTCCCGAAGCCTTGCAGCGCCAGCGTTTCCTTCGGAAGAAACATACTCAATAAACAGTGATCGATCGCGAGCCGTCTTGTAAACTGTTTCCATTTCCAGCAAATCAGTTTCCAGCTGCTTCAAAAAGTTTGCGATTTCTTCCCAAGTGGGTCTTCTCAGCATGCGTTATCAAGCGATCTACGGGGCCATTGTTATCTAGTAGAACCAACGGCGGAATGGGCCTAGGCTTTGTTTTTAAGTATATTTTTTTTTGTTAGCTTCTAAAACGGCTGAGCACAGTCTAGGAGAGTGCAGATCTTTTTAGAAAAACTTTGATTTCTGAGGTCCAACATTCTGGCCTTGATAATTTTGTTCGTCGAATTGACATCGGTATCAAGGGCAGGTAGTTCGCTGGTACTGCCTGCGGGTGGTATAACGAAGTTGGATCAAATATTTAGTAATCCTATCGATTAGTACGTTGTTGCTCACCTGATAGGTTGCCGACACGTGTCGTTGTCTGGTCTGAGTTCCTGATAGACGACCGTGTCCGACCACGGACAGTAGTTGACGAGGGCAATCATTTCGGTTCTAGGATCCCTGCTGCGGTGGCCAATTCCTCTTCGGAATGCCAGGGATGATCGGCCAATTCCTTCTCCTGAAGGAATGCCGGGAATGTCGATAGCTCAGACTGTGAATATGATTTCTCAACAACAGTCCTGAAAAGGACCACTAGGTTGGGCTGCTTTCGGTGAGGGAAACGCTTTTGTATCGGTTTTCGAACTACGACGGTTTATTACGCGTGCTATACAACGGCTAAAAACTGAATGATGATTGGAAAAGGGCGCTTACCAATCAGCGCATGACAGCTGGCGCAGGATCGCGTGGCATGATAATGGAGAGCTCAAGCTAGTCGGTCGGGTTGCGTGAAGTAGTGTGTGTGTGAGATTCATGTAGGAAAGGGTGTTTGTTAGTGGTGGTAGCCGAAATACTCGCAGCGACTCGAGGTTAGTTATGTGGTTGTTATATGAATGGAAATAGGTGGGAAAATGATAACATAGTGAGGATGAACAAGAGGGCGAAAACGACGACTGAACAGACCAGGATTGAAATGTTGCACACCGTTTGCGTTGTGCGCTTACAGACCGGTTGGGAGATGTTTACCACGTTGGTGATGAACAGCTCGATGATGACATAGGCCCCGGATCTGCTCAACCGGGTGCGAGCATCCGGGCCCAATATGTTGAAGTCACCTTTCTCCAAGCCTTGCTGCTGGATGACTCCGTTTCGGTTTCATCGAGGGTTCTCCCAGACTTCGTGCTTCGCGTTGAGGTCAGCGGCCATGTTGTACTGCCCGCGCCGCCGAGTTAGCTTGGTGATATGACAACTAGTGAATTTTTCATTCTGAGATCAATTGAACGCGATCAACTAGTATACGGAACGTTGAAGTGACAAAGGATCAATTTTTCACACACCCTAGCGATACATCTAACCTGTTTCCAACGACGGATGCCAACTGGACGGTGTCTTTGCTGCGTCGATTGGGTAGGCGTCAGGCGCTTAAAAACGGTCGGAATTCAAACTCTCCACTCGTGTGTGAGCTTGTTTTTCGGGGTATAGGCGTCCCCGGGCTTCGGTGGAGTGAGAGCTGTTGTACACGTAACTCTCCACTTCACAACTTGGCTGAACGAGTGAACACGTGGTTAGCCACGACAACAACCACAATTTAACGTAGGAACATTCTCCTAGACCGTATTTCCACACGAAAGCTCTGGCCGGTGGTCCGTACTCTCGGAAAAACTGCCACCACTTGTCGGAGTGGGCCTGAGCTCAGTTGCGCGTCGTGTGGCCTAGATTAGTCAAGACGACACTAGACTAGCCTGATTAAGCCTAGATTAGCCGCCCACGTTGTTTGGCTTAACACGCCTAAACAACGCAGTTGTTTTCATTAATTCACTTTTTCCACCAATAAATGCATTAAAGCTTACCTGACTAATTTGTCCTTCCCAATTCAAATGATTTGTCAATTTATTTCAAATTCCTATCATACTTCTTAAATTCTGCTTTAAAATAAAACATTCAAATTAATTAAATTACTCTTTAAACTACACTCGCGAAACTTACTTCGAATTTAGTTAATTATTGCGCACTATAAATTTAAATTTGGTTGCTTTTCAAAGCTTAACTTATGTTCCACTATTACTTTTCACAGTGAAATTCACATGTGAACACTATCACGTACTCCACCAATATGAAATGACGAGCGCGATTCGAAGTGGTTAGAACTTTTAAATTAAGACGCAATTACTACCCAATGGACTACAATGGGTTTAAAACCTCTTTTTCCATTGGTCAGATCTGGAGAGCGAGAGTTTTACCAGTAATTTTCCATTTCCAAATAGTATGGCTGCCTAAATTCTATAGAAGTCAGTGGAAAATTACTGCGACGCAATTTGCTCATTTTCATCGTTGCGCCTTCAATTATGCAATTTATTTACCTTGCGAGCTTTAATTTATTTGCACATGCCGAAATATTTCTACAATGATAAAATGGCTAACAGATGGCAGCACACATTACAAGAGAAATATAGTTGTAGCTGTATTCGTATTTGCTACACGGAAAGAAATGTGCTTTCCTTTTAACGATGACACAAAATTTACAAAGATTTTTACAAACGGAACAGATTCATATTTTACAAAACAAATATCCCATACAAACTTCACGTTGAATGCGCCAGATGTTAGAGCAACCAATTAGGTTGGAATTTTGAGGGAGCTTTTTTCTTTCCCTAAAGCTCATACATAAAATCATGTTATTTTTCTTTGATAGTCTCATCTACATTGCTTTCAGGAACAAGGATGGAGAGTTAACCTAGGTCTGATCTGAAACAATACCAAAACCATGAATATCGTTATTCTTGGCCACGCCAATCTTTACCGTTACTTGGGATTTGGGAAGGAAATGTTGATGTAGCACTTACTTACTAACCTATTTACTTATTTAAATGCTACCGAGTTGGGGGTTGGGAAAGGTATTTTGTCAGGATTCGCCTGAAAAGCTATCGATGGACCCATTGGATTTGATTTTTAATTGTTTTATATTTAATTTTCTGAATTCCGGCAGTCAAAAGAAAGAAACAAGGCCTTACTTACGGTTTGAACTATATTGTCAAACAAAAAAATCAGATATTTATATATAAGGAGTTCCAGAAAGTATGGGCACGATATAGATAACGAGAATTACAATATTTTATTCAAACAAATAAATATTTATATATTTTTTTATTATTTTTTCTTTGGGGCTGCCTGTGAAAATCAATTTTTTATCTGGCTAGCACAGACTGTAGGAACCTAACTAGTAAAGAATGTGTTTTTTTTTTTTTTGTATCAAGTACATTGTGTCTAAGACGATTCACAAGAATTTTGGTTTCATATTTTATTTGGCTTTGCTAGAAAACATTTGACAAAATGGTAAAATTTTAAAATATCGCTATTTTTCTCCCCACATACGATAACTTCACGAAATCATAGCTTTTCAGGTTTTGTAAATATGAGTAAATTTTTTTTTTTTTTTCAAATTCTCTTATGTCAAATTTTTGGATAGGCACCAAAAATTTTGGATTTTAACACGGCTTGGTTTTGACCCTTTCAAAAAACCATCAATGCTAATTTTGGATTTTTAGTTTCTATTCTTAGGGGCCTTCCTTAGCCGTGTGGTTAGAGTCCACGGTTACAAAGCAATGCCATGCTGAAGGTGTCTTGGTTCGATTCCCGGTCGGTCCAGGATCTTTTCGTAATGAAAATTTCCTTGACTTCCCTGGGCATAGAGTACCATCGTACCTGCCACACGATATACGTTTGCGAATATGACAACATAGGCAAAGAAAGCTCTCAGATAATAACTGTGGGACTGCTCATTGAACACTACGTTGAGTAGTCGGCTCTGTCCCAGTGGGGACGTTAATGCCAAGAAGAAAAAGAAGTTTATATTCCCATTTCATATACTTAAGTTTTCAATTTCCAATAAAATAAGTGCGTGTCTGATCGCTTATCGTACGGCAATGACAAATTTATTTTTTTAGATTTTTGTTGTACTTCAAAGTCGCTCAGAAATAACGCGATTTTTGCAAAACTGATAAGAAGAGCATCCAGAAATGTAACACCGTCAACAAACAGGTAGCGAAAAAATCGCTCAAAATTCAAAATGTAGTTGATAAGCAAAATAATAAAAAGTGTGAAAATCAGATTTTTATTTGCATCAGTCTCGAAATAGCAGTATGGTAAAGTCGTGCCCATACTTTTTGGGACACTCTATATTAAAAACAAAGCGTCAAAATTGTATCTCAAACTAATAAATATGTCTAAGATGGCTATATAAAAACTACTCATAGTGATTCTTCAGGATATTTATCACCTTAAAATCCAGATAGCCCTACTTGTTTTTCCCTTTCAAGAAACCCTTCTACAAATGATTAGGGCTTAAGTGACTGTAGTCAGCTTTGTAGTGAACTGTTAGCTCACAATGAATAAAGCCACTGCCCAATAATATGCTGTGCAGTTTGAGAGCGTCACAATTTCAGGATTCACTTTATAATTGAGAGTCAAGTTACTCATGATTTCGAATGCATTATCAACCCTGAGAACGTTTTCGACGATTTCTGGGACCGATTTGGAAGAAGTACTGTTATAAAATAATTCAAAGACATGAAAACTCTGCGATGATGCAACTTTGCACAGTTTCATCATGAAACTCCCAGAAAGTAGCTTTCTATTTTTGGTTGATATATTAACCAAATATTTTCGGATGGCATATTTTCCAGAAAAATATCAGTTGCTCTTCTAGACGCATAAAAACCATTGTGAACGTTTGAATAAAAAAAAAGTGAAACGCTTCTGAAATTACAGTGGTTCTGGTATCAGCTGAGTTGTAATTCATACAGGGTTTCATTAGGCCTGCCATTTAGTTTTCGCAACAGAAGAGTGATATAATTGTACAAACTGTTGAGATACTCTACTCTTAGTCTCATGCGCCAACCATGTACCATAGAACAACCATGTAAACTTCTCCTAAATTGTCTTTAACAATCGACCCGGTGTATGTAGTCTCACAAGATCTAATGATGGGCTTAAAACAAATACATGTCAGCACCATTTCAAAACCTTCTGTGTCGTTATGACATGGTATGTGTTGATGAGGTCAACAAGTAAAAACCCACAATATCTTCAGTCAACTAAACAGCATTTGCCAAATATGTTTGGTACTATTTTAGCAATAAAGAACATGCTCAGCTAAATTCATAACCAAGAAAATCCTCACAAGTGGCCTTTCCTTTTGTTGTGATGAGATGTGCCTCCACACACTTCCACTTCACTACGCAACTTCCGTCACGATAGCACTGTGGGAAGTTTCCTTCAGTCTGGAGGCCAGAAATACATTTTTATCATAATTATGAGTTGTAGCACAAATTTGATGTTTTGTTTTAAAAAACCTGGTGATCAAGACAAACTTATAAAAACCATAATGAATATTAGAACATACATAGTTATGATGATATAAATCACTTTGCGGTATAAAAATATTCCCTGAAGCAATCCTCAGCTGTTATTGAATGATAATTGTTAAAAACATACAAAAGTCAATAAATCTTCATTGAAAAAGTGCAATTATGAGTGGCTTAACTGCTCATGGTTCTTCAGTTTTATCTCAAACTATCTGTTAGTGAATAAAGTGTTGTGATTAATAAACTAGTGGTGTCGAATTCTTTCATCCGAAAATACAGTCCATCCTGACCTGACCGAAGTTGGCCACGGGTTAACGCGCGAACATAGTGCTCTTTCGAGCCGGATCCAGCGCCGCTCGCCATAGGAAAGTATTCAACACATCCGCTCGTCGTGACGAGATAATCCGACACGTTAGCGTGGCTCTAGCCAGAGAGGTCTACTAATCACCATCGCCGTCCGACACGTCTGCGCGGTACCTACACCGGGACGTGTATTAGTGAAGGAGTTATTCACATCGTTACCCGCTACGAATCCCAAACTGTTCTGAACCATAACACCAGGAAGAATCGCCCACCGATTATCCGACCCGAAACGCGATGAAGTAGTGTGAAGCCGAATCAAGTCCGACGCTTTTTTCTCCAGGAATCACTGTTATCGTTTCGACCCAACAGCTACCCACTCAGTGAAGATCGCTTTGGAGCCATGCAGCAAAATTGTACGCCGTAGTCCAAATCAATTGTGCAGCCTTAGCAACTGAAGCCGCTAAATCGAATAAACAAGAAGCCGGTTTCCAGGACCAAATTTTCGAATGGAAGTTGTCCGATGACCCTATTACACTCAAAAAGCTTTCGTCATTTTGTCGCCAGAGAGATCAAGTGAGCCTAAAGCTAGTACGAGTGCAAAGGGCACTTGGTATCGCTCAACAACAAATCAACCAATCACTGTTGAGGACATATTTGAAGAACGCCGATGATGCTCACATCGAATTCAGCACCGTACACAGCAAGATAATTGCAATCCTTTCTGACGAGGCTTTTCGAGTACATTGCATTTGAGGAACGTTACCGTCAGATGGACAACCATTGATGAGCTAATGCTTGCCAGCAAAGTGAAGCCTGCCATAGTTTCTGACCCACAGCCACAAGTGATAATTCAACAGCAACCATTGAAGGCTCCGATTCCTGCCTTCGATGGGTCCTACGCCAACTGATCCAAGTTTAATGCCATATTTCAACACTTTATGGCTACCTCGCCAGATTTGGATGCCATCAAGCTATATCATCTCGACAAGGCACTTGTCGATGAAGCTGCACTACACACTACGAAAAAATCATGTGATTTACGTCTCTTAGGATGCACACAAAAGAAGCGAGCCGAATGACGTAAATTTGTGTCGAATTTAAAATACGTTAGTGTCTGATTCGGGAAATGTCGATCACAGTTCTATCGTTTTCGTGTCCTTTAGCATGTAAAATTACATTTTTTGTTCAATACATCTTCATGGACACATTTTTGTGTCGTTCCATCAATTACATCCTGTGTCATTCAGTCATAACCAGAATTACGTCCACAGTAATTTTCATTATTTTTAAGAGTGTAGCTCTGAACGCGAAGGTTATCAGCAAAGGAAATAACCAGCAAGCTTGGGCTATTCTCACCAGCCGCAATGAGAATAAGCCAGTCAGCGTATAGACGTATATTCGCGAGCTGTTTGATATCCAGATATCCAGAGTTCAAGGAGTTGTGACGCTTACTTGACGAATGTATCCGTCACGTAGAGAGTCTAAACTATCTCAACCAGGCGTTTTCAGGAGTTTCCGACTCTATAATGCTACTAGGATGGCTTGGGAAGCCACCCAGAGGAAGAGTGAACTACCCCAGTATTCGCAAACAATCTCGTTCTTTGAAGCGAGACACCAAATGTTGGAGAACTGTGAACACACTTTCCAGTCTAGCCCACAGTGTTCTTCCGACTCGAGTTCGAAGCCTTTCCAATCGTGAACACATACTTCCAATATTTGCGCCGCTACAACGGAATCGCCCAGGAAGTGTATCTGTGATTTTTACGGAGGACCTCACCGCAACTTCCAGTGTTATATACTAGCATCGTTGCCTTTCGACCGAAGGATGGACAAGGTAAGGACGACTGGAGCATGCTTCAACTGTCTCCAAAAAGGACACTCATTCAGAGAGTGCTCATCTTCAAAAGCGTGCCAGAAATGTCAAAGGCAACATCACACCCAATAGGCCAGGAGAAGTGGATGAGCTTTTCATTCATTTTCCTGTCAATTTTCATACACAATCAACTCTTTCTCTGCTATAAATTCACTCTGGGTGAACAACTTCCCCTGGCCTATTGCATAGGGAAAAGATGAACCAAGATCTGAACCCCAACTTGTCCGATCCAGTTCGACCAGCTCACACCAAAGACCGAGTATTCAGACAGGCCCATGCAGGAGAGAGCTCGACCAATTGACTGACCTGCAATCACGCTGACTCCTGTAAGATTGTGTTCACGCCGACCGCTGTTGTTGATGTAATAGACAGGAAAGGCCAATCGCACTGATGCCGTGTTCTTCTGGATAGTGGCTCACAAGTGAACCTTATTTCGAGCGATCTGGCAAACCGATTGGGAGTCTCAAGGTATCTAATGAAAGATCCGCTAAGATGCATCAACGACATCAAGAGAATAGTTCAGGAGACGGTTGTAGTGAATTCCCGATCCCGAATCACGAAACTATCGTGCGAACATGGAATATTTGATAACGCCAACCGTAAGCAGCAATATAACATCTTCAGGAACTGATGTTTCGACTTGGAGGTTACCATCTGGTATTTGTCGTGCTGATCCAGACTTCAACACACCGAAAAAATAGACATGCTGCTGGGTGTAGAGTTGTTTTTCGAGTTACTGCAACGAGGACATATCAAGATCGACGAGGACTATCCCGAGCTACGAGAAACCTAACTAGGATAGGTGGTTACCGGAGTTCCGTCATCGAGGAAATCCAAAATTCATTCACCACTTATGTACACCATTCCAACCGACCTCGTAGACGCCGTGAGCAATTTGAAGATGACACGAATATCAATCCGCAACCGATTCATTACAACAGCTGTGTTCAATGACTTTGATCGAACTTGCTCGGGGTTGGTTGTACTAGCTCGTATTTTTTGTCAACAAATAACTGTCAGAGCTACTTCGAGCAACTCCAAGCTGCTTTCTCAATGAACGCTCTTTTTAAGGCCGGTTTGCTACTGACAAGAAAAGGAATCGCCTATCTCGATGCGTGGAAAATTTCTCCCAAGAAATGGTCAAGAAAATCACTTTTTTCTGATCGCAGTACGCAGTTGAGAAGAAATGTCACTTCAAAGGGGGCTCTCTGCAGGAAATTTCTTGACCCTTTCAGTCAAGGAATTTCTTTACTTTTCTTGAGCGAAACAGCATACTTAGCTTTACTCTTTTTACTAATTTACCGGAATTCCACGTGAAAAAAAAATTCGCGCACTTAACAATCCGTATCGCTTCGGAATTTTGCTTTTTTTTCTCAATGTTTACGTTTTAAACGTCAAAAACACGAGCTACTGCGAGCTGGTTGAACTAGCTCGGACTCTAGCTTCCAACCTGTTTCGAGCGACTCGGAGTTGGTTGGACTCGGCTCAATGAACACAAACCCGAGCGACTCGAAGTAGGTTGGAGTGGCTCAATGAACACCAAAAGCTGACTCGCAAGTGGTTGCAACCAAGTTCGAGCAGCTCGTTGAACACAGCTAACATGTACAAGAGACATGATGACCGACCAGTAGCCATGGTAACAACATCGCAGACCGTTATGCGCCGAAAGGAAAGGAGTGCATCTCATCCATCGTTTCCGATCCACCAATCCCATAGTGAATCATCGAATACGTCCGACGAATTGAGCACAACGAATAGGTATTGATATCCATTCATCCGAACCAGTTGTTCACCAAAGAGAAACACCGTCCAGCTTCACAAACATGCCGTTGAACTACCGTGTCAACCGGGAGTATATTCCGTACGGAACGAGTGTCTCCAATCACGACCAAATTATAAATAGAACCGACGGCCCACACTCTATTGTCACTAAATCACACAATGAACTCACCCACTTGCAGCCCCTGATACAACCCACACTGCCTATGTCACTGAAAGAGAGAGTTCCTACAACGAGTGTGAGTGTCAACAGTGAGTATCCCACAATCAGCATCATCGTCATCGTGGCACTCACCGTATGGAAACTTCCGCGTGTTTTCTAGAACGCGTGCGCGATGCTATAAATAAGTGAGCCGTTCGAGTAGAAAATCAGTTGTATTTTAACCGCCGCGTGATTATGATCGACAGTGAAAAGTGGTATAAGTAAAAGTAAAGTGAAACAGTGAAAGTGAAGTAGTGCAATAAAAGTTTGTAGGGATTAGTAAACCAGTGGTATCGATTTTTTTCATCCTAAAATACAGTCCACCCGGACCCGACCGGAGTTGGCCACGGGTTAACGCGACAACACTATTATTGCATGGAAATATAGTTATGACCATGAACAGTTTGGAAAAAAGTATGGAATGAGTTTAGTTTTGGTATAAACCGATTGTTTTTTATTTATTTATTTATTTATTTATTGCTCTAATATATGTAACGTAAGACTCATGTCTTTTTTATGCTACACAAAGTAGTTTACTGTAGAAGAAAGCGCCGTTTGCAAGAGTTATAGAGAATAGCTAAATAATTTCTACTAATACATTTACAATTAAAATTATTTGAAGTGCTCTTCACATCCTTTCTTAAAAGCTAAGTATGATTTATCATTCGAAAGGTTTATAGGCAATGAATTCCAATGTACTACACCTCGCACAAAAAATGAATTCCCGTACTTAGTTGTATGATATCGTGGTAAAATATATTTTTTATAACGAGTGCTTCTCGCAAGTTGTAGCTTGCTGTATAAATAATCTGGTTGTTTTGTGCTACACAGCTTGTGTAAAAATATACAACAACGGAGTTTACTGAAATTTTCTAAGCGACATCCTATGAGTAAGTGGTGTAAATGAGAAACGCTGGAATATCTATTTAAACTGAAAATATAGCGAATACACGTATTCAATGCTACTTTTAATTTATTGAAGGTAAGCAATGAGACAGAATCTAGCAGAAAATCACAAGCTAAAAAATGGGGAAAAATAGGCTTTTTAACAATTTTAATTTTGTCCTGCTTGGCAAGAATGATGCACATTTCGATAACGTTCTTAAACAGGCATAAATTTTACCACATTGTGACAAGATATAACTATCCCATTCTAAATTTGATTCAATTCGGATGCCTAAACTAGTAGCATGTTCAACAAACTCGATAACTTTATTATTGAGTTTCAAAAATGGCTTCAACGAGTTCAGGAAGGCACAATTTGAAATGAAGAGAGCCTTAGTTTTCCGAGTGTTCAATGTTAGCTTGTTTTTGCGAGACCAATCATCAATCCGTTGCAAATCATCATTGATATCTTGCGAAATTTTTGTCGATGTATTTTCAAAACATTTATAGTATAGTTGAGCATCATCCGCAAAAAGATGAATCTGGCAATTTTTCACAACACAAGGTAGGTCATTTATAAATAAAGAAAATAAAATTGGACCTAAAATTGAACCCTGCGGCACTCCAGAGGTAACGGGTAGAAAGCTTGATAGAACCCCATTATTAAAGACAGCCTACGACCTCGAACATAGATAAGATTCAATTAGATTTGCTGCATGATCTGGAAAAGAGAATTTTGTTTTAAGTTTACGACACAATATGGCGTGTGATACGGTGTCGAATGCCTTTGACAAATCTAGAAGAATAAGTACGACAGGTCGTCCCTTATCCACAACAACACCAATGTCATCAATTATTTTGAGCATTGCAGTTTTTGTGCTATGTTTCGAACGATATCCCGATTGAAATTGACTCAACAAATTAAATCTACTTATAACACTGTTGACACTGTTCCGAGCTCTTTTGAACGCTTGTAAATCATTGGCATTCTTAGTATTCTTCCATTTTTTGTACAACAAATCTCGATCTACAATAGCTTTGCCAATTTCATTATTGAACCACGGACTGAATTTTTTGTTGGAGTTAGTAGTTCGTATAGGGACATACAGGTTATGTAGATCCGTTAATAGAGCATTAAAAAATTCTAATTGTTGATTGGAATCATTTGAGCGATAGAAACTTCTCCAATCAGCTGAATAAAATGCATTCACTAGTGAATCAATTCGAATAGCATTGTAATCGCGATACTCAACTTTAATTGGATGCACTTCTCTTTCAAAATCAAGAGAAGCAATAAGAAGATCATGGTTTGATAGCACAGGTGCTTCTATTTGACTAAAATCTTAAAACTTTAGACACATCATTAGTAAGTATTAAATCCAATTGAGATGATCCATTTTTATGAAAGAATGTGGGCTCACTTCCTAGGCATTGTATTGAATAGGTAGATAAAATACTTCGCATCCTATTAGATTTAGGTGAACTTACAGAAAGATTAGTATTGAAATCACCTAGGAGGTAAACGTAACTATATGTATTACCATATAATGCTAGCAAGTGTTCAAGTGGTTCAGTGCAATCAATTTCAGGTGAGTTGTAAAAAGCAGTAAGTAATAGTTTTTCATTTTGTAGAATTACTTCAATGGATAAAAATTCTGTAATAGCAACTCCACTTTGATTATCGGATTTGGCTACAAGGTGAAAAGGTATATCACACTTAATATAAATTAACACTCCACCTCCTAGACGACCAACTCTATCATGTCTAACTATGTTATATCCGTCAATTGATAAAATAGAACTATTAACGTTTTCATTCAACCATGTTTCACTTACACATACAATATCAACTTTGCTGACACTAACTATGGCACGCAATTCCTCAATCTTACAAAGCTTACGAGCACCAATACTTTGACTATTTACACAGCACACAGAAAACTTATTTCTAATTCAAGCAGATTTTATCACAGTACCTGGAATGCACCAGTTTGTCGAGGTGTAGAAATTTGGATTATTAGCCATTAGGTAAAAAAAAGGACTTAACTAATAAGGGAGAATGATAAAAAAGCACTTCATTAAAAATTACATTTTTCGAAACAAATAATATCATACAAATCATTCAAACAAATACATGGCGCAAACAAAAAAACAAGTAACTTATAGTTAAAACTACATAACTAGAACGGCAAACATTAGAGAGCATTTATTCAGTGTCCGCCAAATGTAGACTAACAACAACAGCAATCGCATCATCAAGAGCAGGGAACATCACAGCAACAGCAGCAGCATCATCTCGAACAAAACTTTTAGGATAAGGAATCACGGGATGTATGGGAAGGAGCGGAAGGATAAAGAAAAGCTTATTTGGAAAGGGTTTTGGCTAATAAACATAGATCATTCTCTGTAGACACGGCGATCTCCTTTTTTTTACTTATCTCGTTTATTTGGCAGGCTCAGGCGCCGTAGGGCATAACAGAGCCGAAATCTTTTCTTTTTTTACATTATTTACATTTTGAAATTTGAACTTATTTTAAAAACTATGTTAGTTTGCGGAAGTTTTATGGTTAGTGGATACATTTGAAACAGGGAAGGAAAGGATTTTTTGGAATTTCTTAAGCTACTTAGACTACTAAGCTGATGAAGCTTGAAGGGACAGGATGTCCAGATCTGTAATGGAACTAAACAGAAACGGTTTGTGGGAGACACGACGAGAAGAGGACAATTTGAATGGGAAAAAGAAAGACAGGGAACGAACACAATCAAACCCGGATATTGATACGCTTCAAAAACAGATAGATTAAATTCATATATTCTAAATCAAGGCCCGCCAACACTTCCCTGACAGGTTTCTGCTGTTTTCCTCGGATCCGGAGAGTTTCAGTCAGCTCAGATCTGACGCCACGATGCTCAACGCATCCCCACACAACATGTTCGATATCCTGGTAAGCCACGCCGCAAACACAGAGATTGCTTTCTGAGATCCCAATACGGTGGGTATGCGCGCTTAACGAATAGTGATTGGACATAAGCCGACACATGACACGAATGAAATCACGGCTCATGCCCAACCCCTTAAACCATGGCTTTTTCGACACCTGTGGAAATATGGAATGCAGCCATCTACCCATTTCTCCGTCTCTCCATTTCTGTTGCCAGCTGATCAAGGTCTCCCGACGGGCCAATGCAAAAAATTCTTCGAAGGCGATTTGACGCTCGTAAACATCGCCTTCTTTAGCGCCTACCTTAGCCAGAGAGTCCGCTTTCTCATTGCCAGGAATGGAGCAATGCGAAGGGACCCAAGCTAGGGTAATAGTGTAAGAGCGAATTGACAAAGCACTCAATGCCTGGCGTATTCTATTCAGGAAGTACGCTGAGTGCTTCACCGGCTTCATTGACCGAACAGCCTCCAGAGAACTTAAACTGTCGGAAAAAATGAAGAAGTGCTCGGGTGGGAGAGAACTGATGTACTCTAAGGTGTAATGTATAGCTGCTAGTTCAGCAACATATACAGAACATGGTTTTTGAAGCATGAAGGAGGCGCTATGAGAAACGTTGTAAACACCGAAACCAGTGATATCATCCATTTTTGACCCATCAGTGAAGAACTGTCGGCTCTCGCTGACATGTCCGAATTTACTTGCAAACATGGGAGGGATAAACTTTGAACGAAAGTGATCTGGTATACCATGGATATCTTGCTTCATGGACAAATCAAATACTACAGAGGAACAGTCGAATTCTAGGAAGTTATCACGATTGGTGTTAACCGAAGATGGGCTAACCTCCAGCGTCATATACCAGTAGTACACACTCATGAAACGAGTTTGAGGGTTATGCTTGAACAAGCTTTTCGTAGTTTTCAATAACCAATGGATTGAGAACCTCACAACGGATGAGGAACCTGAGTGTTAACTCCGCGAAACGATCTGTCAGGGGCTGTACTCCTGCAAGTACCTCTAAACTCATTGTGTGAGTCGAGTTCATGCAGCCTAGCGCGATGCGAAGACAGCGGTACTGAATCCGCTGTATCTTCAGCATATGTGTTTTCGCCGCGGATTGAAAGCAAAAGCTACCGTACTCTAAGACCGACAAGATGGTTGTTTGGTACAGCTTGATCAGATCTTCCGGATGGGCTCCCCACCATGTTCCGGTTATAGTTCGCATGAAGTTGATTCGTTTTTGGCATTTCTGTGTCAGATACACAATGTGTTTCCCCCAGGTGCATTTGGCGTCGAACCAGACCCCGAGATATTTAGAAGACAAGCTATGAGTGATTGTCTTACCCATGAGTGTAAGCGGAAACTTGGCAGGTTTGTGTTTCTTTGAAAAGACAACCATCTCAGTTTTCTCCGCAGAGAATTCGATACCCAGCTTTAAGGCCCAAGTAGACAAATTGTCCAGAGTATCTTGTAAGGGTCCTTGTAGTTCGGCTGCTGTTGGTCCTGTGACAGAAACAACACAGTCGTCTGCAAGCTGTCTTAACGAGCAATTTTCCATGAGACAGTCATCAATGTCTCTCACATAAAAATTATAAAGAAGGGGACTCAGACATGATCCCTGGGGGAGACCCATGTAGCTAATTCGTGAAACTGACAAGTTGCCATGAGTAAAACTCATATGCTTCTCGGACAACAAATTGTACAAAAAATTGTTCAAAACTGATGAAAGGCCACTTGCGTGGAGTTTGTCTGAAAGGACATCAACACAAACTGAGTCAAAAGCACCCTTAATATCCAAAAACACTGAACCCATCTGTTCCTTTTGGGCAAAGGCAAGTTGAATTTCTGAAGAAAGCAGCGCAAGACAGTCGTTCGTTCCTTTGGCTCTGCGAAAACCAAACTGTGTATCTGACAGCATGCCATTCTATTCAACCCATTTATCCAGCCGAAAGAGAATCATCTTCTCTAACAACTTGCGAATACACGACAACATCGCAATTGGGCGGTACGAATTATAGTTCGACGCGGGTTTCCCGGGTTTTTGGATGGCTATTACTCTCACCTGCCTCCAGTCATCCGGAACAATGTTACACTCCAGAAAGTGATTAAACAAGTTCAATAGGCGCCTCTTTGCGACGTCAGGTAGGCCCTTAAGCAAATTGAACTTGATTCGATCCATTCCTGGAGCGGAATTGTTACATGAAAGGAGAGCAAGTGAGAATTCAACCATCGAAAAAGGTCTATCCATGGCGTTCCTATCCACCGGAATATCTCGTCGCACGCGATCAACAGGAACGGAATCCGGACAAACTTTCTTAGCGAAATCGATAATCCACCGAGGAGAGCTCTCTCGATCTTCATTAACCGACGATGTATTACGCATTCTTCTTCTGACGGTCCAAAGCGTTCTCAACGAGGTCTCACGTGATAATCCTTCCACAAAATGACGCCAATAACCGCTTTTCTTCGCTTTGACCAAGCTTTTAAACTTGCGTTCAAGGGAAGAATAGTGCTCATAGTTGTCAATTGAACCACGTTTACGGAAGTCTTTAAACGCGGCGGAATTCTCGCGATAGAGTGCCTTACACTCTTCATCCCACCACGGATTGGGAGGCTTCTTGCGAACCGACGGACCAGGCACAGGACGGCGTTGGGCTTGAAGAGCGCTGTTGAGAATCAACTCGGATAAAAAGCGATACTCTTCCAACGGAGGAAGTACTTCTACCCCTTGTTCTCCATCAATGATCGTTTCCGCGTACTTTCCCCAGTCTATGTGCTTTGTGAGGTCGTAGGCGAGATCGATGGATGAAGACTGTTGTGTTCCATTGGAAATTGAAACTACGATCGGCAAGTGATCGCTACCATGGGGATCCTGGATTACCCTCCATGAACAATCCAGCGATAACGAGCTTGAACATATTGAGAGGTCTAAACGGCTATCCCTAGGACTTCCATCTTGAGCTGGAGGTGCCACTCGTGTAACTTCCCCAGTGTTGAGAATTGTCATATTGAAGTCGTCGCAGAGGTCATATATCAACGTTGATCGGTGGTCGTCATACAGTTCCCCCCAGCCTGTTCCGTGGGAGTTGAAATCCCCAATGAACAACCGTGGTTCAGGCATAACAGAGCAGATGTGAGAGAGATCTCTGCGAGATATCGCCGATCTCGGAGGAAGATATATGGAGGCGACACTGAGGCTTTTGCCTCGGATAGTCACCTGACATGCAACGACTTCAATGCCTGACATCGGCGGCAGATCGACTCTGTAGAACGAGTGATGCTTTTTGATCCCCAAAAGCACTCCTCCATATGAGTCGGATCGATCCAGGCGAATAATATTAAAATCATGGAAAGGAAGGGTCACATCAGGTGTTAGCCATGTTTCTGATAACGCAAAAACATCGCACTGTAAATTACTAACTAAAAATTTAAAACTATCTAATTTAGGCATAATACTACGACAGTTCCAGTGTAGAACAGAAATCATATCTTCGACCTCTGTGGATAATTTATCCATCAAAAGATATGATCGTTGCAAGGAGGGGCATTCTAGAAGCCAGTTGCTTCAAAAGAGGAGTCACACATGGAAGCAATCCTTTGACAATGTTCTTCACTGGGTCAGAAGCATTGAAGAAATTAAGGATGATATCTACAATGCCAGAAAGCGTAAACATTGGAACGCCCTGAGGTTGCCCTAGGGGCTCCGAATGCGAACTTTCTTTTGGCTGAGCAGTTTGAAATTTTGGAATATTTGGGATTTTAGATTTTCCCGGTAGTGGCGGAAAGTCTCTTTCCTCTTGGAGTTTGAATCCAGGAGGTGAAAGCTTTGAGACTTTCGCGACAGGCTTAGTATTTTTCATGGCTGGTGGGTCATCACTGCTAGACAGATTCCGAGGCTTTTTTGTGGGTCTCTGGAGTCTCACACGCTTCCTCGATGAAGCCTTGAAAACGAAGGAAATTCCTTCACCAACCTCAGAGTCGGAGCCCTGATCATCAAGAGACAGAGAAGAGTAGATATTTTGGGATTCAGCAGACGGAGCAGCCTTTTTCAACATCTCGGCAAAACTACGCCGAGAGCGCTGCTCTAATGATCGTCGCTGATGTTGCTGCCGGCGTACGTACGTCGGGCAGTTTTCGAGGGCATGTGGTGGACTTTCGTTGCAATAAACGCATTTTGGCGGTATACTACATGCACCATCCACATGTCTCTCCCCGCAAGAAGCACAGCGAGGTTTATTGCAGCAATACTGGGCAGTATGGCCCAGCTGCTTGCAATTTGTGCAATTCATTACCTTCGGTACGTACAGCCGCACAGGTAAACGAAGTTTGCCGATTACAAGAAAATTCGGCAAAGCAGATCCGGAAAAGGTCACACAGAAGGATTCAGAATGTGAATAGATCTTCTTTTCTCCCACCAGGGATACGGAATGCAATTGCTTGCATTCCAGTATGGGGACAGATGGGAGAGAAGGGTTTTTGAAGCGACCACAACCCTGCATCAATTCTTCGTAGGTCATACTGCCTTCGGTGACCACTCCCGCAATCTCAACCCGATGGCTTGGCAGATAAGTTTGGTACTCACGAGTAAAGAGCTCACAGGCCACAATCTCATTGGCCTGTTTACGGTCACTGACGGTGACGCGCAGCTTACCAGAACCCACTGTGTCAATGGCGACAACGGAAGAGAATCGCTTAGTCAGATCCTTACTAATCTGAATAGTGTTCAACCGTTTGCCTTTGGATCGAAAGAAAACAACAAAAGGCCCACCAGAGTCGGGCGGGTAGGCCTTGAGGCGAGGGGACGTCGGAGATGGTAGAATATTGGTGTCCATTTGAGACACATCAGATTGAGGGGACACACATGGATTGGGCATAGAGGTGTTTGTGTTTTGTTGGTTCAACACATTCGAAGACTCAGTGAGAGGATACGACGTTCCCCCGCCATCATCATCTACACCCATTGCGGTAGCTTAACACCGCAAAGGGCGCACGAATAACTCAAACTAACACTATTCACAGAAATGGAAATTGAATCAAACTGAAAAAAAAACATACAAAGGGGAAAGGGAAGAGGGAAAACTTTCACACGCAGTAAAAACTAATCAAAAAAGACGTGAAGAGGAGAAGGACAACGAGAGGTACTTATCTTTTACTCTATCCACGCTGGCGTCGTCGATGCTGTAACCGATGGGCGTCTACGCTTGGGGAGAGGTAGCAAGTAACGTACGACCATTCGCTGGGACGCGTAGATGTGTGGTTGATCTCCGCTGTCCACGCTATACGCACACCACAGACGATGATCGCACTGATGAACTCTGCACTGCACACAGGTAGCACACGGGACGGGGTGCGAGCTGCCTTCGATGATACACGTGATCAAAAAAGGACGGTCTGGTTCCTGGTTCGCTGGTACGGTGTATGTGTGGTTGGTTTCTCACTGCCTGCCACCAACCAACACAGGCGTCGATAACGATGGTGACCACTGTCGGTGTGGAGAGCGCACCGCTGTGCACGCTATATGCACACCACAAACGATGATCACTCAGGTAGCACACGGGACGAGGTGCAAGCTGTCTTCTACGATACACGTGATCGGAAAATAACCACGCAATGGCGAAAACGTTCAATACTTTTGCGCAAAACTCGATTAATCGGCAACACAATGGCTTCGCCAAAAGTGTTCCGCTTCCAAGCCGAACTAAGGCTCTTCACTGCCTAAAAACACTTTGCAATAGGCGTCGAAATACCAAAGATTTGGAAAAACGGGGGTGAACCCGGACACACGAGAACTATCGACTGTCTCGCACGGTAGCTCAACAAGGAAAAATGACGATCTCCTTATCCTCTCCGTTTCTCCGTACAAATAGCACGCCACTCCGTGTAAAAACCGCTCGCAGTTTTCCAGCCTTCTTCAATTGTAGCGCCTTCGATCGCAAATTTCTGACGATGGGCCCCAAATTTTCATTGATGTAAATTCGCTTGTCAACAGAGAATCCTATCCCAGAGAGCGACAACAAACGAGAGTTGAGATATCGAGAATAGAATTCGTTACGTTGCACAGTGATGGCAAACTGTATTAGGATCATGTAAACAGTTCCAGCTGTTGGAGTTCCTTTGGAGAGTCGTCGGATGTCGACAAGTGGATGGTCTCTCTCTGCATAACCAAATGAGTTACACCATGTACGAAAGTAGTTCGATAGGTCCTCACCAACTACAAACGGCACTCCGCTCACCAAAAGATCATTCATTCGAGCAGATCTGTCCAACGCCAGAGATGTATCTCTTTTCGCTTCGTCGATCGTCGTAGATAGACTATTGAACGTTTTATTATTCTCCTCACGTAGCTTTTCGATATCCAATGCTATATCCTCTCGCAACTTGGTCATTTCGGTAGAAATACTCGAAAGAGAGTCACCGAGCTTTTTGAAGTCCTCCTTGACTGTTCGTTGGTAGGTAGCCAGTTGAGACTGTATCAGGTTGGCGAGTCATGTCAGCATCAGTACTCTTCGCGCTAGACTTCACGAGTGAGTTGCTCCGCAGCCGTGATGTATGATCGTTGTCTGGCATGGTGGATATAACAACGTCACACAAGATAACTGTTCGAAGAGTGATCCTTTGTTTGCCTCTAATGTCGAATGGCGAAAACCCACAGAGTGCAAATAAACGAGTTTTTATCAGCGTTTAGTAAGTTACGGATTCAAAACTGCATTCACAGTGGACTCGATGCACTAATACGGTAAGTTTAATCAGCAATTGGTGAATTTATTAATGGAAATACAACTTGTTTTGTTGTTTGCACCAGGATGGCTAGTTTCACGTGCACTTCATTCTACTTGGCAATACTTACATTGTAGTCCTTACATTTCTCACCAAGAATTGTTTGTTTTATTTCATTTTTTCTATTAGCTCTCAATTAATGTATAGGGATCCGTATAAATTACTACGATAATGCAATGCATCTCATTTAACAAATACCGCGTATTTTCATTGAACTCTTTATTTTTCTAACAAACTCCATCTTTGGTATATTTTATCAAAAAAATTGCTCTGGAATATCTTAAGAGGAAGATAACCATCATCGTTTTACACATTTTCAAAACTATTGCTCAAAATTAAAGCATTGTTCATGAAAATTTACAATTGCATTGCAATTGTTATTTGTAAGGCAGTGATAGATTTGCCTGAGGATTTTATTGAAATTGATCGAAAAAACTGGTTTTTCATTTATGATTATTGCTGATGATTGAATGATGGATCATTGAGCCTTAATGGTCGTATTTACTATGGAATGAAGAACAAGAAAAACCTATCAGAACAGGTCATTTTTAGGTTTAAGACCATCTTATCACCCATTGTGGATAGTGAAGTGCCACTGCGACTAAACAGCCACGTTCTCTTCACTGGAGTGATGCAAAGTGGAAGATATGAACCGACTAAGTAGTTGAGAAGCAAAAGAAGCAGTTCTTGACTCCTCTGTCTAAAATGAATTTGTGCTGACTTGTGGTTTTCCACTTCTCAAATCCCCCTTTCCTTGTTATCGACTACTGGTGCAGCTGTAAATGTTGGGGCTTCTTGGGATAAGTTCACCATCATCTTTGCCACCGTTGCCTTTGCCTTCGTGCTGGTTTTCGGTAAAGGTTTTTGCCATAAAGACTCTCGGGTGATAACAGCAACTGGGTGTCAGTCCTAAAAGACTGACTGACGAGCAGAGAGCCGTTTAAACGCAAATTAAAGATTCAACGAGAGATCGTTGAGGAATTTAATATATTCGACACATTTCCCTTTGTCTTTGTGCTCCTCACGAAATGCGATGAAAAATGAATGGTTGGCAGGAAAAGGGCACTTCAGTGTGGTTAAGTTTAGAAATCATTAGGATAAGGGTTTCCTTTGCGGAAGTAACTTTACTTACTGCTTGACTTACAAGGAAGGGTCATTAAGATATGTCAAGTTTCCAGCATATTTTGAGTTTGCATGTTGAACCGAAGAATTACTTGTAGGTACATTGAAACGTCCCTTTCCCAACTATAACAGGTTTGTAAATTCAGTTTATTTGAAAGTATAGTATTGACAACGTTGAAGTGTCTGAAATATACGTATCAGGCCTCTAGATTCGTGCGAAAGACTGAATATGTGCATTTTAACAATATGTTTCAGTAATTTACATTTTTAAAACGTGGTCTAAATCTGATTTTTATTCATACTGTTGAGTTTTTGCATACATAATTCATCATACCTATCCTTTATGAAATGCTCTCATAAACAAAAGTTAAATTTTTGAATTTGGAATAAGGTTTTAGCTCTATTGTGCTGTGTAAAATCAATAACAGCTTTTTCGATAATGATAATACCATCCTCTGCGAGTAAGATTCCAACAATCCAATAATCTCAAAAAACGAAAGTACTTACGCCAATTGGTCAAGTGTTCACTTTTCCAATCACGTAAATCTCGCAAACAAAGATTGCATTCTTTGCCAGCAAACACAACGGAACAAGTAAGCAAACTATCGTTTTCTACTCTTTAATGAGATGGTTCTTCCGTTTTTCCTGCTTCTCCGATATTGGAAGAATCAATATTTATTCTGCCAAAAGCAAGGCTCTTCCTTGTAAAAATAGAAAACCGGGCGAAGAAATTGATTGTTGCGCTCGGAAGCGACAGAGAAATGGTACTGAATGCTGAGCATATCCCGAGGGCAAGAAAATTACCCGAAAGTGATTAAATCTAGACCTAATCGTCTGCTCACAACTTTCGTGAAATCATTCAAAACGATTCACGAACCATCGTCGTTATTATTATGATCATCAACACTTTTCACGCAATTTTTCTGTATTAAGTTGAAATTTGATTTATGAAAACAAATTGACATGGAACATTAGAGATCAGAAAAGTTGTATGACTAATTTTGCTTCAAAAATAAAACTTCTTTCAAACATTTCTCACTATTTCTCATTGCATAATAATCATTTCTTCAACACTTATCTGAGAAGACGGTCTTACTCTAGATCTTATCCCAGTTGATGTGTAACACCAAGATGAAAAAGATTTACGCGACAGATGCGAGATTTTTGAAGTTTCACGTATTATATTAAACAAATATCAGTTTTATGCTTTGTTGATTTACATGTTTCACAATAACGTGTGTTTCTTACTGCGATGGGCAAACAACTTTACGATATTACTCTTTGATGGTTAAACTTTTCTGTCGATTTTTCATCCATCGTGGTCTCTGCCTCCAGTCGGGAATGAGTATTTTTTCGGCTGCAGATGTTTGCGCTATCCTTGATTCGAGCTGCTGGAAGCAACAGCAAGCGGTAAGCACAAGCAGACTGTTCGGAGGAAGGTGTTCTCAATGTGTAATGAAAATGGAGCGCTACACTTTGTACCCATCCGGGCTTGTTGTTCGCAATAACGCTTTTCGTTGAAGATGAAAAGTATATGCCTTTGACTCCCGGTTCGATCCAATTCAATTTAACAACAGGTAAGGCGGAAGGTATTTACGATGTGGAAGAGATTCATATCGCTGAAAATAATAAATAAATAAAAGAAAAAAATGTTATTGAAAAACTCGATAGATCTTAGTAAGCATAACAGCAAAAAGAAGGCCATGAAAAAAATGTCGATCAAAGGTTTACCTTTCCATGCAAATATTAACAGCTTCTCAGTACACTTGGTACCAGATCAAATCATTTTATGAAACCACGATATGATATTACAGGTCGGACTCGTTTATCCGGAGTATCGATTTTTTTTTTACTCCGGATAATCGGAGGATTCGATCGAGGATAATCGAATCACAAAGAAAAAAAAATTTCTAGGAGCAGTAGGGGTGTTTACAAGAAAACATTTTTTTTACCAGCATACACTAAAAAACACTTTTTTAAACCCCTACTTTTCTTAATTACGTTCTAAACCGCAAAACCATTCATATTGTATATTGCAATACCTCAGATTTATGCGTAAAAATTGAAAAACAAGAACATCAAAAAACAAATTCCGGATAATCGAGTCAAAAATTCCGGATAATCGAATCCCGAATAATCGAGTCCGACCTGTGCTGAAATTTACTCGGTCCGTAACTCTCCAGATCCTTTTGCGCCTGACCATTAGATTAGGCGGATTGGATTAGACGAGAGCTCCTATTTCATAGGGTTGTTGTCCGGCAGTCTTGCAACATGCGTTACCAAGTAGACCTTTCCTGCTTTCGCTACCCTCTTCACGGATTCACGGCAGAGTCTAGTGAGTCCATGATCCATTTTCCGCCGCCGTACACCATTCTCATGCACTCCGCCTAAGTAGTGCACGACGTCCGAACAATTATTTCCACCGGTCATATTAGTGTTTTGTACATAGTACCTACATTTGATGCAAGGAGAAATCTTATCTGACCGCGGGTACTTATGGAGCTTTTTTTAGTGACGAAATTCATTTCCCCATGGTTTCTTTTATACCAATCTGACAAATTTAGTATTAGCTGATGGGTCCGTCTATCTTTAGGGTAAATGATCCATTTGTTGTGGTAGCACCAATATTTGCGGTATGGGCCCAATAAAGGAGCAATTCACTTATTTGTAACTGACCTTTCTTCTGGCACATGATAGATGTCATAAGTCTTCTAAATTAAAGTATTCTGGAGCACTAGTTTCGTTTAAAAAGTGATC
Organism: Aedes aegypti; assembly: GCF_002204515.2. Lineage (NCBI taxonomy): Eukaryota > Metazoa > Arthropoda > Insecta > Diptera > Culicidae > Aedes > Aedes aegypti. The sequence continues at coordinate 211,274,221 of NC_035108.1, read as the reverse complement.
GTATCTTTCAAAAATTTTTATTTTCCATGCACCACATTGGGGAATTCCAAACCCAAAGGTGGAAAAAATGATAACTTTCACAATAGAATGATTAAAAATAAGTTTTAGAGCTCATTCGAAAGGAAATTTTCTCAGGAATCCATTGGTGATTGTTTCATGCACGTGGGCAGCTCTGGGATAAGCTATGGTGCTCGTTTTGCCCCGATTCCTTGGAAAGACTAGATTTTCATGTTGTTTTATGTGAAACTGTTTTATTGAGGAGAATATTTCCAATAAATTTCACATTCCTAATCCATTTAACAGTGTTTTACAGGAAACGTGATAAAAAATGGACATTTAGGGGATTATGGGGCCAAATGTACAATGGGATATTTTTGAGGAAAATTTTTTGATTTTAATTTTTTCAACGTGTTTTTTTTATTGAAATAAATTTCAAAACGGTCAGATAATCATGAATATAGCTTGTATAAACAAGTTGTAGTAATATGTGTACAAAATGTATGGTTAGTAATTATGCTTTATGCAAAATATTGTGAACAATTTACCTTCTTATATCACAAATTAGGGCCCAAATAGCCGTAGCGGTAAACGCGCAGCTATTCAGCAAGACCAAGCTGAGGGTCGTGGGTTCGAATCCCACCGGTCGAGGATCTTTTCGGGTTGGAAATTTTCTCGACTTCCCAGGGCATAGAGTATCTTCGTACCTGCCACACGATATACGCATGCAAAAATGGTCATTGGCATAGTAAGCTCTCAGTTAATAATTGTGGAAGTGCTCATAAGAACACTAAGCTGAGAAGCAGGCTCTGTCCCAGTGGGGACGTTACGCCAGAAAAGAAGAAGAAGATATCACAAATTCCAAACCTTTTCAAACGATATGCGGTAGTTTGGGTAGACGATGTGGATCTAACTGATCGATTGCCGTTAGCCTCATTGATAGGAGTTAGTATTATGGCTATATTTACCCCAATTCTCCTAAAAACGATTTGTTTCATAATTTATTGAACAGACATCTCTGAAATCAATTTATTATGAGCTAAATTGTTTTTTTCAGTAGATGATACAATATTTAAATCATGACACATAGGAGAATGATTGATCTGGCCCATGTTCTATTAGAAGAGATGCTCAAGGCATCATTGAACATGATACAGTCACCCCACAGTTATGGATAGCACACAGATACGGATCAAAATTTGATTAAATGGTGAATATCTCATCGAATTGAGTTGCAATCACGCAAAACACATTTTACCTACGTGAAACATATATCTTTACATCGCAATCAATTACAATATGCTTTAACATATTTTTTTCCGTCCTTAGCAAATATTTGACATTTTATTATGTTCCTAAAAGCGTTGATTCATAACTGTGGGGTATTGAAAACCATACCACAGTTATGAATCAACGATAAGACGAATCCGAAAGAAACGCCAAAACGTATGCTTCCACTAACACGCCATTCGTTTACTTCGCAGATAAATTGCTGTTATAATGCTCTGATCCATAATATGAGTCGATTTGATCCATAATAAGGAGCCTCCTCTTCCACTGATCCAAATCTGTGGGATGGACAACGTTTGAATTTCCATCGAAATCAAGATGTATTTCCAAAAACCACTAAATTCTGCAGTACCAGGAAGGTAATTTGGTTTGGTGACTGTACAAGTAAAATTTATAAGCATTACTAATAACATTGATCTCAGAAATTATAAAATGTGAATGGCGCTTGCTTAATACCGCTATAGGGTCATTTACCCTAGTGAAGTTATCCCGTTCTCACTGACAACCTCTGAGCGTTGTCTCTTTACTGCATTGCGGCCTCCTCTGGTACTACTTTTAATGAAGCATTGAACATCTTCCTTGATGATGAGTCCAATGGATGACTTCCCGTCTATGATGCACACGGCCACTTATGAAACCGTTCGACATGCGCATGCTACTCTTAAGCACATGGTCCTATACGTGCTTTCAAACCGCTTTAGGTATCTGCTCGTTCTAAACGCTTTTGACCAGAATGGTCCTCCGTATCTCAGTATGGATAGCGCCACGCCTGCCAGGAGCTTTCGTTTGCTAACAATTACAGTAAAATTGTTGGACATTGAACGTACCGCTATAGCCGTAGATGTCCTTCTACAGGCATATTCAACGTGTCTAGCGAAGCTGAGCTTGCCATAGATCAGTACCCCAGGACTTTGTTTATCGTAATGATCGACTTGATGGGGCATGTGGGGGAGTTGCAATCATCATTCATAGGCGTATAAAACATCAACTGTTTTCGTCATTTGAAACTAAAGTTTTTGAAACTTTAGGTGTTTCTGTTGAAACACAGTTTGGTAAATATACTTTCATAGCTGCCTATTTGCCTTTTCAATGCTCTGGACAGCAAGTTAATTTGCTCCAAACTGACTTGCGTAAATTGACTCGCAATAAGTCAAAATTTTTTGTCATTGGTGACTTTAATGCCAAACATCGGTCATGGAATAATTCTCAAAGTAATTCCAACGGCAGAATCTTATTTGATGAGTGCTCTTCAGGATATTTCTCAATTCAATACCCTGATAGCCCCACATGTTTTTCCTCTTCTAGAAATCCATCTACGATTGATTTGGTCTTAACCGAATCTAGTCATCTTTGTAGCCAACTGATTACTCATGCTGATTTTGATTCTGATCATGTCCCTGTTACATTTCAAATATCCCAAGAAGCGATTCTCAATCCTATCAGCTCCACTTTCAATTATTTACGAGCCGACTGGAATATATATAAAACGTATGTTGACTCCAATCTTGATGTTAACATTTCTTTAGAAACTAAACTTGATATTGACAATGCTCTTGAAACATTAACAAATTCCATTGTTGAAGCCCGGAGCATTGCAATTCCAAAATGTGAAGTAAAATTTGAATCCGTGATTATAGACGATGATCTTAAACTCTTGATCCGTCTTAAAAACGTGAGGAGAAGGCAATTTCAACGCACTCGCGATCCTGCTATGAAAATTATATGGCAGGATTTGCAGAAAGAAATCAAGAAACGTTTTGCTCAATTAAGAAACAAAAATTTTGAAAATAAAATTTCTCAATTGGACCCTGGCTCTAAGCCCTTTTGGAAATTATCGAAAATCTTGAAAAAACCTCAGAAGCCAATACCGGCATTGAAAGAGGAAAACAAATTATTACTAACTAATTGCGAAAAAGCTCAAAAACTTGCTATGCAGTTTGAAAGTGCGCACAATTTTAATTTAGGACTTACTAGTCCAATTGAAAATGAAGTTACTCAGGAGTTCGAAAATATTCTCAATCAAGAGAACGTTTTCGAAAATGCCTGGGAGACTGATTTGGAAGAAGTGAGAACTATTATTAAAAAATTCAAAAACATGAAAGCTCCTGGCGATGATGGAATTTTCTACATCCTCATCAAGAAACTTCCAGAAAGTAGCTTATCATTTTTAGTTGATATATTTAACAAATGTTTTCAATTAGCATATTTTCCTGACAAATGGAAAAATTCTAAGGTTGTTCCAATTTTAAAACCAGACAAAAATCCTGCAGAAGCTTCTAGCTATCGTCCAATCAGTTTGCTTTCCTCCATCAGTAAACTTTTTGAAAAGGTTATTTTGAACAGAATGATGGCCCACATCAACGAAAATTCAATTTTTGCCAATGAACAGTTCGGATTCCGCCATGGACATTCGACCACTCATCAACTTTTACGTGTAACAAATTTGATCCGTTCCAACAAATCTGAAGGCTATTCTACTGGTCTTGCTCTTCTAGACATAGAAAAAGCATTCGACAGTGTTTGGCATGAAGGTTTGATTGTAAAATTAAAAAACTTTAATTTTCCAACATACATTGTTAGAATAATTCAAAGTTATCTGTCAAATCGTACACTTCAGGTTAATTATCAGAACTCCAGATCTGAAAGACTTCCTGTAAGAGCTGGTGTTCCTCAAGGCAGCATTTTGGGACCAATATTATACAATATTTTCACATCTGACTTACCTGAGCTACCTCAGGGATGTCAAAAATCCTTGTTTCCGCCAAAGGACGAAGCCTGCGTATCATCTGTAGTCGATTGCAAAAATGTTTGGATATTTTTTCTTCATACTTACAAAAATGGAAGATTTCTCCTAATGCTTCCAAAACTCAACTAATAATATTCCAACATAAACCAAAAGCTCTTTATTTGAAACCTTCAAGTAGACATGTTGTCACGATGAGAGGGGTTGCAATAAATTGGTCAGATGAAGTTAAGTATCTAGGACTCATGCTAGATAAGAATTTAACTTTCAAAAATCACATTGAGGGCATTCAAGCCAAATGTAATAAATATGTAAAATGTCTCTATCCCCTTATTAATAGAAAATCAAAACTTTGTCTTAAGAACAAGCTGTTGATATTCAAACAAATTTTCAGGCCAGCCATGTTGTATGCTGTACCAATATGGACTAGCTGTTGTAATACCAGGAAGAAAGCTCTGCAGAGAATTCAAAATAAAATTTTGAAAATGATTCTGAAGCTTCCTCCCTGGTATAGTACCAATGAGTTACATAGAATATCTAATGTTGAAACATTGGAACAAATGTCAAATACAATCATTAATAATTTCAGGCAAAAATCGTTACAATCTTCTATTGCCACGATTAATGCGTTATATGTTTAGGTTAAGTTAGGTTAAGTATATTAAAAACGTTTTTTTCTCTTATAAGCAGGTGAAATCAACTCACCTGTAAAAAAACTGAACTGCTACGGCAAATGAAATGTAATATGTTGTTAACAAAATGTTAATACAATCTTAAATTTGTTTTACCAAATTAGGATGATAGTGTTGTCAAATAACACAGAACACCTAGATATTAGAAATGAATGTAATGTTTGGAATGATACTAATAAAGAAATTAAAAAAAAAAAAAAAGTACCCTAGGATGCTTGAGGGTTCGCTTGGACTCTCTGATGCGCCCGTTGTACGGACTTGCGGTTGTTGTCCACCGCCGTCTCAGTCTTGTGATGGGCCAGTCCTTTTTTCCTGGACTTCATCCATTCCTCAACTATGGAGGTAGAGGTCACTGCTGTCAACATTACTTCCTCCATCGATTCGCCATAGACTGCTAGGGTGATGTTGTCGGCGAAGCCAACAATCTTAACACCCGTCGAAAGGGGCAGCCTAATCGTACATTGCATTCCATAACAAAGGGTCAAGGATTGAACCTTGAGATACTTCCGCGGTAATTCGAACGCTTGTCTGCCCCTACGCTGTGTTATACAGTAGAGTTCTACCATCAACATAATTTTCTAGACGCTTACAAAACTGCACCGGTTCCTTGAGGGGCCGAAGTGCGTGGACTATAGCTTTATAGCTTGCACTGTTTAACGTGTTCTTCACATCCAGAGTGAAAACCGCGCAGTAACGGATGCCGCTTCTTTTATGCTCATTGGCTATCTCAGCTGTCTGAACGATCAATTGGATAGCGTCCAGAGTATATTTAACTTTCCTGAATATAAACTCTCGCGTTGAGTATCATACAGGCGTATCTTGCATTATTACAGAAAATTCGATCGCTTTTCGTAATATTGTACGATGCAGTACGATGAAGGATGATGAGTACTTTCTACTGAGTTAAAAATGGCAGCCGAAACCAGTCGTCTGGTCATGTAATCAGCTGAAGAGAAAATCGATGAAGAGAAATCGATCACTTTAGTTACGCCTTTATTATACGGAACACGAGAACTGGTCCGCTCCTTCTGTATACGGTACTAGCCTGTTGAGGACCATAACTCGATACGACGACGGGTCCCGGTATCTTGTTTGACGCGATTGCTTTCACGAATTTTGACAGCTCTTCGTTCGTCACCCTCACCGCTTCTTCTCCATCATCTGCGACATACGTCTTTTTTTTTTTTTTTTTTTTTTGTTTTTTTTTTTTTTTTTTTTTTTCTTCTAAGCAATGGGGGGATAATCTGCTCAACAGACGCCGTGTGGGGTTAGGGACCATTTACTACATGCAAGCAGTAAACAGGACTACACCCCCGACCCACTAAACCATTTCCATTGCCGCCAAACCCTTCGTCTCTCCGGGACCACCAAGAAGGCATTGCTTCGAAGAGGGGCTATTGCACATCGCATCCTCCAGGTTAGCTGCGTAGCCATGCAGCAACGAACATCGATGACACGCTTAGGGGGGTCCACCAAGGTAGCATGCTGGCGCTTTGCCAGCTTCCCAAGTGGTCCTCACCTCCCGTTGTCCGCTGAAAGCGGGCAGGGTCGACCACTACGCCCGCGCCCAGCTGCACCGCAGGTATCAAGAACTGATACTGCGGGCTTCGCAATTTGACCTACTGAAGGCTCAGGCCCTATCAGCTAGCACCAGCTGGGATTGCTGACGAAGGGGCCTCCACCTGCCCCGAACAACCAGAGGCTCGTATCCACCCAGTAGGCCGGCGCCACGACAGCAGCGCTACCAGGATGTTCTCCCCGCGGCCACTTAATCGCTGTAAGGGTCGATTTCGACCGTAGGGCACCGGTATGACCTACGTGGCCGACTGCGAACCCTTGGACCACCTGTTGTTTAGCGTCTGCACTAGCCACTCCTCGAGTCCACTCGCCACCTCCTTTGCAGTTCCGAGACGATGTGGGTGATAGCCGATGAAACGGCATTCCAGCCAAACTCGTCTTCACACATCCTCTGGACCAAATTGTCCGGAGTCGTGTCCCGACCGCATGTGGCTAACATGCGGTCACGCATTGTGCGGAAACGCGGGCACACGAACAAAACGTGTTCCGCCGTTTCCTCTAAACCTGCACAAACTGGACATTCGGGAGAACCCGCATGACCGAAACGGTGTAGATACTGTCTAAAGCAACCATGGCCCGAAAGGACCTGTGTCAGGTGGAATGTTAGTTCCCCATGGCGCCTATTGACCCAGATATCTAACCTCGGAATCAACCTGTGAGTCCACACTCCCTTGGTGGAACTGTCCCACGCACGCTGCCATTTGACCATGGAGGCCAGTCTGGCAGTCCTGCGTATGCCTCTTGTGCCGCGCATTTCGAAGCACTCTATGTCTTCCATGATAAGGATACCAATATGCACCATACCGGTGATGACGCAGAGTGCATCGTGTGACACGGTACGGTACGCGCTCGCAACCCTCAGGCACATTAGCCTATAAGTACTCTCTAGCTTGCTACGGTAGCTCTTGGTACTTAAGGCCGTGCCCCAAGCCGGGCCACCATACCTCAGTATGGACGAGGCGACACTGGCCAGAAGCTTTCGCTTGCTGGCGTACACCGCAGAGCTATTGGACATCATCCGGGACAGTGCCACAATAGCTGTGGAGGCTCTCTTGCAGGCATAATCGACGTGGCTACCGAAGGTAAGCTTATCGTCGATCATCACCCCCAAGTGTTTGACGGAGCGCTTCGAAGTGATCGTGCAGTCGCCTACACTGATCACCGCTTGCTGCACCGACTTTCGGTTGTTGACAACAACCGCCTCTGTTTTGTGGTGAGCCAATTCCAGTTTCCTGGAGCTCATCCACTCCTCCACAATTGCGATCGAGTGGGCTGCAGTCAATTCCACTTCTTTGATCGATTCACCGTAGACCTCCAGCGTAATATCGTCGGCAAAGCCAACGATGACCACACCCGCCGGGAATTTTAATCTCAACACCTCGTCGTACATGACATTCCATAACACCGGGCCCAGGATGGAACCTTGCGGGACTCCTGAGGTTATGTGAAAGCACTTCCGACCCACCTCTGTGTCATAGACTAATACCCGATTCTGGAAGTAACTTCCGAGAATCTTGTACAGGTACTCGGGTATCCCCAGACGCAGGAGCGCATCGGCAATAGCCGCCCAACTGGCACTATTAAATGCGTTCCTTACATCCAGAGTCACTACTGCGCAGTAGCGAATCCCCCTCCTCTTACGCTGGAGTGCTATCTCAGCGGTTTTCTTAACCGTCAGAATAGCGTCTACGGTGGACTTCCCTTTCCGGAAGCCGAACTGGTTGCTTGAGAGACCATTTACACTCTCAGTGTACCTCAACAGTCTGTTGAGGATGATCTTCTCGAGCACCTTCCCCGCCGTGTCAATCAAGCATATTGGTCTATACGCCGACGGGTCACCAGGTGGTTTCCCCGCCTTTGGCAATAGTACCAGGCTCTGCCTCTTCCACGCATCTGGAAATACTCCCTCGTCCAGGCATATCTGCATAGCAGATCTGAACATACCGGGAGCCTCCAAGATTGCGACTTTGAGGGCCAGGTTTGGAACTCCGTCCGGACCTGGTGCCTTCCCCATGCTTAGGGATTTTGCAATCCCTACAAGTTCCTCATCGGTTACTCTATCCTCATCGCCAGCCCCAATCCCCGGCTGTCCTACAAAAGGAGGCCATGGGCTAGGGTTGTGGCGCGGAAAGAGCCCCTCGATGATCCCCTCCAGTATCTGTGGAGATTGCTCCGTAGGAGCAATTGCACCTCTTGTCTTCGCCATAACGATCCTGTAGGCATCACCCCACGGGTTCACGTTGGCACTCTGACAGAGTCTCTCAAAGCAGGCCTTTTTGCTTGCCCTTATCTCGGACTTCAGCGCGACTTTGGCAGCGGTGAACACCGCCCGTCGTTCTTCACGCTCCTGCTCGGTACGTGCTCGCTGCATCCGCCTCCTGGCCCGTAGGCAGGCACGGCGCAGGTTCGCAATTGCTTGAGTCCACCAGTACGTCGGTGGTCTCCCATTTCTAGGGTGGACTTTCCTAGGCATGGTCGCATCGCACGCACGCGAAATCACCGCTACCAGTTCGTCCCCGCTTAGGCCGAGTAGGTTACGCTCACGACGGAGCGCCTCCCTAAGTACTTCGTCATTGAAGTACGATGTCTTCCACCTACGAGGGCTTGGCCGTGACCTAGCCGCTTCCTCTACGCGCTGCCTGCTGTTGTTGTAGTCGATACTGTAGCGAACCGCCAGGTGGTCGCTGTGAGTGTAGGCATTGTCTACCCTCCAGTTCGAACTACTCGTTAGGCCAGGACTACAAAAAGTAACGTCGATAATCGACTCCGCTCCGTTTCGGCTGAAGGTACTTTTGGTACCAACATTAGCCAGATCGACATCTAGCACGGCCAGTGCCTCTAGCAGGATTTGACCTCGCTGGTTCGTGATGCGGCTTCCCTATTCCACGGCCCAGGCATTGAAGTCACTCGCTATTACTACTGGCCTTCGCCCTGTCAACACGGTCGTCATGCAGTCCAGCATCTGCGTGAACCGCTCGGTCGACCAACTCGGAGGCGCATAGCAGCTACAAAAGAGGACCCCGTTTACCTTGGCGATCACGAAGCCCTCGTAGGTAGTAGACACCAACTCCTGGACGGGGTATTTACCCGTCGTCCATATCGCCGCCATTTTTCCGGATCCATCCACGACCCATACGTCCTTGGGAGCATGGGATTGTAGGGTGATGTGGGATGCAAAGTAGATGAACTCATACACCACCTCTCAAGTATCCCCATCTGTCGCGACACTGGTTCCTAGGCAAATCCTGTCCCATAAAGCAAGTAGGTTAAATCAGGATAATGTGCCCCAACCGGGCAATACGCCTTACTTCATTTTCAAAGAATTGAGGCTTCTTATACAGGTAAATATGATTACCGTAAATCGTGGTTTAATTGATCATTCCCGCACCCACAGAGGTAGATACTGTCAAGAGAGCTATGATCCGATCTCAATTATCACAATTTCTATGTTGTCACATTACCTAATATCTACACTTGATTTTTCCAAATTCGGTTTGATATTAAGGGTAATGTTACCATGAGAAAACAGATTTTCAGGATTGTTTGATGAACTGTTGAAGGGTTCTACTCCAAACATTCGACTATTTCTAAGGCTATATAAAAACACCATTTGAATCAACTATTTCATACATTTCACATTTGTTCTGTGGACTCAATTTTAAATTTAAATTGAGGATAAAAAATCGTTTTTAGAGAAAAAAAATTTCTTTTTGTGAGTGGATTGCCAATTTCAAAGAAAAATGCCTACCTCTAGGCGTTAAATGTGGTTTATGCTCTAATTTACAACATTCAATTCCAAAATTTACCGATTTAGGCTGTTGAGACTCGATTCGGATTCAGTGACCCCAAATTTTGTTAGTAGCATATCACTTTATTTATGGAAAGCTATCTCCGTATACGGGTAGAAATCAGAATCCAAAAACAAGATTCATGATATCATGATTCCAGTGTGTTTTTATCTTATGAAAAGACACAATGATTTGAACTCATTTGGCCCAGATAGCCGTAGCGGTAAACGCGCAACTATTCAGCAAGACCAAGCTGAGGGTCGTGGGTGCGAATCCCACCGGTCGTAGATCTTTTCGGGTTGCAAATTTTCTCGACTTCCCAGCACATAGTGTATCTTCGTACCTGCTACTGCCACACGATATACGCATGCAAAAATGGTCATTGGCATAGTAAGCTCTCAGTTAATAACTGTGGAAGTGTTCATAAGAACACTAAGCTGAGAAGCAGGCTCTGTCTCAGTGGGGACGTAATGCCAGAAAGAAGAAGAACATACGAAGTAAGAATAACTCTTTGCCTTTCGAATGCGGCGTAGAGAGTTTCAATTGGACGTGTAATCAAAGAGAAATGGACTGAACACTTTTGCATGTTTTTTAGGGGGTGAACCCAAACTTATGCACGGGAGTGTATATAGCCACGGAATGTGACCTCCGGAGTAGATTATGGGTTTGACAATCACTCACATCTAGCCGAAACTTCAATGGGTCCTAATTGGAATGGCGTAGGGGTAGGAAGCTATTAGGGTTCTACTACGCCGCCTTATTAGGTTAGGTTACCGGACTCGGTAGTTCTTGGCGTCGACTCACCTTTTCCACTTCTCTTCAAACCCCTTTAGGGTGTATATAACAACTTATAACTTTCAGCTGCACTTCACCAAATATTTATGCACATCTGAACTGCTTGATTTCTTAAGTGGAATAGACTGGCCTTAGATTTTGGAGCGCGTGTCAGATCCCTTAGCATATCTTATATACGCCCCTTCTCTTTCCACCTCCTTTGCCCCTCTTCCCATCAATTGATCCAATAATGGCCACTTACCTATCCCATTCCAGTATCCTTTTGTGTATGTGGTGTGACATGTGTCATGAGCGTTACAATCGTTTTTGTCTTTCAAACCAACACTTGGCGGTGAATTTTCTTTCTTATCGGAATTTAAATAGCCCAAATGAACCCAAACTTTTGCACGATTTGCATCATACTGAGGAGTGAACCCAAACTTGTGCACGATGGCTTGACTGACTGTTTCATTTATTTTTAATACTTTCCAGATTTTACCGCCAAAATTTCGTGGGGTCTCATCAAAGAATATGAGATTACGATTCTACACACAAAAAAATTGCGCGGTAAAAACTACCATTTTAGGGGGTTAACTTAAGCGCTCGCACCGGCAATTTTCAGCAGACCATAAATGCGCTTGATTTTACCATGTCTGTTGTCGAAATCAGATTGTTGTAAATTATTTCTGTCAAATATGCCAGTAATGTGGTGGGATGTACCGTAAACATAGTAAATTGATCCGAAATTCCATGGTAGTTTCAAGAATGGGCGTAGTCAGCTAAAATAGTAATTGTTACCACAGAATTTTTTCCCGTGTAAAGACATGTTGGTCGATTCAATGTTGAGGAAATTAAATATGAATTTTCAGAGTGTTTTTTGGAAAATGTCACAACTTTAAGTAAAAATTTAGTATACAAAATTCAAAAAATGTTTTTGGAAAAATACATACGAAGTAAGAATAACTCTTTGCCTTGCCGAATGCGGTTTAAAGAGTTTCAATTAGAAGTGTAATCACAGAGATATGGACAGAACACTTTTGTATGTTTTTGAGGGGGTGAACCCAAACTTATGCACGGGAGTGTACCAGCAAGCAAGTGGTTACGCAAGTTGGACCCACGAGATCCGTCGTTCCCTCATAGGCTTGCTAATCCAAGTGGAAACATCCTACCAGCAGTGTACCCCACGCTCGGGATCGCAGCACCAGCGAACCACCAGCCCAGGAGACCTCTACCGATCCCATCATCGTTTGCCCGCCAAATCCTCCACATCACCTCTTCAGTGCCGGCCGGGCCTTATACACACACCCACACCAGACATACAAATTAGATTAAAAGAAAAGTGCTAGTTGTTGTAAAGTACACCGGGGCAAGTTGAAACGGCTGGGGTAAGATGAAATAGAAAAGTTTCATTGTGATTTTTTGTAACGATCAGAAATTCAATAACAAAAACATAAAGTTGCCAATTGATGCCAGCTTTTAGGAAAGAAAAAACTTGCTAAACTTTGCATTTCACCTTGCCCCACCCGTTTTAACTTGCCCCGGTGTACCTTACTTTTGATCAGTGCTAAGAGCTGACCCTTGGCCGTGTAGTTCCGGCGTCCAGAATAGAACTACGGACAACCCGTTCCGGTGGTAAGAGTCCACCAAACGGGGTAACCCCAATTCAAGGTGTGATGCGAAAAACCGTGCTGAGGAATGAATGGTCGAAGGGGTGAAAAAGATGTTCGGCCATTAACGGAGCCTGTGGGGCACCTGGGCACCCCTCACAGTATTTTGTCCCTTACCGCGTTAATGCAGGGCTCTGGCGTGGTGGACCTCTTTTCCCGTGCTACTCGTGGGATTCAAAAATGAGTACAATATCTAATCAAAATAGCAGTAGTAGGGAAGCGAACCCCTTCGCAAGAAGTGGGCTAGCTAGATCTCCGTTGAGGAGAGTAGAAGCAGGAGGAGGCAGCAGTGCACGTAGTGCCAGTGCTGGAACCCATATTTCATCCCCGGCTAACGCATCGGGTGAAGTAATGGATGGAGCGTGGTTGATGAGGGCCATCAATAAAAGTAGAGATGGGCTCTCTGCGATGGAAGTGGCTGCACAGCAGCTCGACTCCATAATTGACTTTGCGTCCTCGAAGTCTAACATCAGCAAGGACCTCAAGCAGGCCTTGCTTAGACTTCGTAAGTCAATGTTGACGGCCAAGCAGAACCATGCTGAACCCATGGTGACTGTGGCTGCGGCAGAACCCGTGGAACTGAAGGTGCCGAAGTCTACCCAGACGGAACCCTTCGTTTTCGCGGGCAGCCCCAAAAGCGTGGAAGCGAATGCTTACAGCAAGCAATCGCAGAAGCGCGCGAGGCAGCCGTCAGGGGAGGAGCTACCCGGCGGCGCTCGTAAGGCCAGGCGGATACTGACCCCGAAAACCGGCAGAAGTGCCGGAAAATCGGACCCCAGCCAGGCGTCCCGGAAAGCCGAGAAGGGTGGGCCCGAAAAGGCTGGCCCCTCACGGAGTGATGGGAACAGGGGGTTGCGACCTTTGAGAGGTCCTCCATCACCACAGGTCAGGGCGGAGCAGGGGGGGGGACGCCCCCTGGACAACCGTAGTGAGGAAGAAGAAGAAGAAGAAACAGGAGAATCAGGAGCGCAGGGATACCAGACCTAAGAAAGGTAGGAGGGTAGGTGCCAAGCGCGAAAAGGGTGATGCGATCATCATCAAGACGGAAGAGACCAAGTACTCGGAAGTCCTGAAGGCGATGCGCAGTGACGCGAAGCTTGCGGATCTAGGAGCCGACGTACGCAGTGTCAGACGCACTCGTACAGGTGAAATGATCCTCGAGCTTAAGCGCGACAAGGAGCGCAAGGGCGCCGCCTACAAAAGTTTGGCGGAAGAGGTCCTTGGCGCTGGTGTTGAAGTGAGGGCTCTGACGCAGTCAGTGACTCTGAAGGTGATGAACCTTTACGAGATCACTGACGCAGAAGAGCTCGCCACGGCACTGCGGCAACAGTGCGAAGTGCAGGTGCCCACCACCGCCGTTCAGCTACGGAAAGGTCCGGCAGGTACTCAGGTGGCCTTAGTACACCTACCTGTGGCAGACGCAAATAAGTCCGCTAAGGTAGGTAAGATCAAGGTTGGTTGGTCAGTATGTTCACTGAACATACATGAGCAACCAGTGATCTGCTTTAGGTGCAGGGAACCTGGACACAAGTCCTGGGGCTGTAAAGGCCCTGATAGGACTAAGTTGTGCAGGCGTTGTGGTGAGGAAGGTCATAAGGCACTAGGCTGCAAGAACCCTCCCAAGTGCTTGATTTGTTCCGGCAAGTCCGTGAACAACAATCACCCAACGGGAGGCTCAAGGTGCCCGACCATCAAACGAGCCATCAACGAAAAGTCACAGTGCAGGTAACGCAGCTGAACCTGAACCACTGTGACGCAGCTCAGCAACTGCTGTACCAGTCAGTTGCTGAGTGGGGAACGGACATCGCCATCATATCGGACCCATACCGAGTACCCGCCGGCAACGGCAACTGGGTCGTGGATGGATCCGGAAAAATGGCGGCGATATGGACAACGGGTAAATACCCTGTCCAGCAGTTGGTGTCTACTACCTACGAGGGCTTCGTGATCGCCAAAGTAAACGGGGTCCTCTTCTGTAGCTGCTATGCGCCTCCGAGTTGGTCGACCGAGCGGTTCACGCAGATGCTGGACTGTATGACGACCGCGCTGACAGGGCGAAGGCCAGTCGTAATAGCGGGTGACTTCAATGCCTGGGCCGTGGAATGGGGAAGCCGTAACACGAACCAGCGAGGTCAAATCCTGCTAGAGGCACTGGCCGTGCTAGATGTCGATCTGGCCAATGTTGGTGCCAAAAGTACCTTCAGCCGTAACGGAGTGGAGTCGATTATTGACGTTACTTTTTGTAGTCCTGGCCTAACGAGTAGTTCGAACTGGAGGGTAGACGATGCCTACACTCACAGCGACCACCTGGCGGTTCGCTACAGTATCGACTACAACAACAGCAGGCAGCGGGTTGTGGAAGCGGCTAGGTCAAGGCCAAGCCCTCGTAGGTGGAAGACATCGTACTTCAATGATGAAGTACTTAGGGAGGCGCTCCGCCGTGAGCGTAACCTACTCGGACTAAGCGGGGACGAACTGGTAGCGGTGCTTACGCGTGCATGCGATGCGACCATGCCTAGAAAAGTCCACCCTAGGAATGGGAGACCACCGACATACTGGTGGACTCAAGCTATTGCGAACCTGCGCCGTGCCTGCCTACGGGCCAGGAGACGGATGCAGCGAGCACGTACCGAGCAGGAGCGTGAAGAACGACGGGCGGTGTTCACCGCTGCCAAAGTCGCGCTGAAGTCCGAGATAAGGGCAAGCAAAAAGGCCTGCTTCGAGGGACTCTGTCAGAGTGCCAACGCGAACCCGTGGGGTGATGCCTACAGGATCGTAATGGCGAAGACAAGAGGTGCAATTGCTCCTACGGAGCAATCTCCACAGATGCTGGAGGGGATCATCGAGGGGCTCTTCCCGCGCCACAACCCTAGCCCATGGCCTCCTTTTGTAGGACAGCCGGGGATTGGGGCTGGCGATGAGGATAGAGTAACTGATGAGGAACTTGTAGGGATTGCAAAATCCCTAAGCATGGGGAAGGCACCAGGTCCGGACGGAGTTCCAAACCTGGCCCTCAAAGTCGCAATCTTGGAGGCTCCCGGTATGTTCAGATCTGCTATGCAGATATGCCTGGACGAGGGAGTATTTCCAGATGCGTGGAAGAGGCAGAGCCTGGTACTATTGCCAAAGGCGGGGAAACCACCCGGTGACCCGTCGGCGTATAGACCAATATGCTTGATTGACACGGTGGGGAAAGTGCTCGAGAAGATCATCCTCAACAGACTGTCGAGGTACACCGAGGGTGTAAATGGTCTCTCAGGCAACCAGTTCGGCTTCCGGAAGGGGAGGTCCACTGTAGACGCTATTCTGACGGTTAAGAAAACCGCTGAGATAGCACTCCAGCGTAAGAGGAGGGGTATTCGCTACTGCGCAGTAGTGACTCTGGATGTAAGGAATGCATTTAATAGTGCCAGTTGGGCGGCTATTGCTGATGCGCTCCTGCGTCTGGGGATACCCGAGTACCTGTACAAGATTCTCGGAAGTTACTTCCAGAATCGGGTATTAGTCTATGACACAGAGGTGGGTCGGAAGTGCTTTCACATAACCTCAGGAGTCCCGCAAGGTTCCATCCTGGGTCCGGTGTTATGGAATGTCATGTACGACGAGGTGTTGAGATTAAAATTCCCGGCGGGTGTGGTCATCGTTGGCTTTGCCGACGATATTACGCTGGAGGTCTACGGTGAATCGATCGAAGAAGTGGAATTGACTGCAGCCCACTCGATCGCAATTGTGGAGGAGTGGATGAGCTCCAGGAAACTGGAATTGGCTCATCACAAAACTGAGGCGGTTGTTGTCAACAACCGAAAGTCGGTGCAGCAAGCGGTGATCAGTGTAGGCGACTGCACAATCACTTCGAAGCGCTCCGTCAAACACTTGGGGGTGATGATCGACGACAAGCTTACCTTCGGTAGCCATGTCGATTATGCCTGCAAGAGAGCCTCCACAGCTATTGTGGCACTGTCCCGGATGATGTCCAATAGCTCTGCGGTGTACGCCAGCAAGCGTAAGCTTCTGGCCAGTGTCGCCTTGTCCATACTGAGGTATGGTGGCCCGGCTTGGGGCACGGCTTTGAGTACCAATAGCTACCGTAGCAAGCTAGAGAGTACTTATAGGCTAATGTGCCTGAGGGTTGCGAGCGCGTACCGTACCGTGTCACACGATGCACTCTGTGTCATCACCGGTATGATGCCTATTGGTATTCTTATCATGGAAGACATAGAGTGCTTCGAAATGCGCGGCACAAGAGGCATACGCAGGACTGCCAGACTGGCCTCCATGGTCAAATGGCAGCGTGCGTGGGACAGTTCCACCAAGGGAGTGTGGACTCACAGGTTGATTCCGAGGTTGGATATCTGGGTCAATAGGCGCCATGGGGAACTAACATTCCACCTAACACAGGTCCTTTCGGGTCATGGATGCTTTAGACAATATCTACACCGTTTCGGTCATGCGGGTTCTCCCGAATGTCCAGTTTGTGCAGGTTTAGAGGAAACGGCGGAACACGTTTTGTTCGTGTGCCCGCGTTTCCGCACAATGCGTGACCGCATGTTTGCCACATGCGGTCGGGACACGACTCCGGACAATTTGGTCCAGAGGATGTGTGCAGACGAGTTTGGCTGGAATGCCGTTTCATCGGCTATCACCCACATCGTCTCGGAACTCCAAAGGAGGTGGCGTGTGGACTCGAGGAGTGACTAGTGCAGACGCTAATCAACAGGTGGTCCAAGGGTTCGCAGTCGGCTACGTAGGTCATACCGGTGCCCTACGGTCGAGATCGACCCTTACAGCGATTAAGTGGCCGCGGGGAGAACATCCTGGTAGCGCTGCTGTCGTGGCGCCGGCCTACTGGGTGGATACGAGCCTCTGGTTGTTCGGGGCAGGTGGAGGCCCCTTCGTCAGCAATCCCAGCTGGTGCTAGCTGATAGGGCCTGAGCCTTCAGTAGGTCAAATTGCGAAGCCCGCAGTATCAGTTCTTGATACCTGCGGTGCAGCTGGGCGCGGGCTTAGTGGTCGACCCTGCCCGCCTTCAGCGGACAACGGGAGGTGAGGACCACCCGGGAAGCTGGCAATGCGCCAGCATGCTACCTTGGTGGACCCCCATAAGCGTGTCATCGATGTTCGTTGCTGCATGGCTACGCAGCTAACCTGGAGGATGCGATGTGCAATAGCCCCTCTCCGAAGCAATGCCTTCTTGGTGGTCCCGGAGAGACGAAGGGTTTGGCGGCAATGGAAATGGTTTAGTGGGTCGGGGGTGTAGTCCTGTTTACTGCTTGTACGTAGTAAATGGTCCCCAACCCCACACTCCCGGACCTCGGTCCGGAGTCTGTTGAGCAGATTATCCCCCCATTGCTTAGAAGGAAAAAAAAAAAAAGAGCTGACCCTGGAAGAAGAGTTTGGGAACCCCTGGGGGCTAGGTCTGCAAGGTCTCGTCCTCAACGAGCGTCTCGGGTTAAAACCTGTGAGACTATAACAGCCTCGTTGTACATTGAGCCCAGCCATTGCCATTGTACTTTGCGTTAGCGTTAGCTGTGGGCTTCGTGGCCGAGCGGTTAGTGTATCCTAGAATGTAATCGCATCGAGCCAGGGAGTGTAGGTTCGATTCCCGCTTCAGTCTGGAAAGCTTTTCGACAGGAACGTATTTCGACTGTGCCACTGGGCGTTGCATGCTAGTCCATTGTCTGGTGTGGTGCTTCCTTCAAAGGGCAAATCGTCCACTGGAAGCATTAACGTGTTGGTTAGCGTTAGCGTAGTTACTGTATTCTTCGTAGATTGGATACTAGCAACATTCATGTTTCTTTTTAATAATCTCATCCTGTCTGCTTTCAGGAACAAGGCAGGGGAATAAACCTTGTTGTAATCATAAACAAGAATATTAGAAGCATGGATATCGCTATTCCCGGCCATCTTTACCGTAACTTGGGACAGTGATGCATTTTGAGCTGAACGCGAGCCAAAAGTGAACTGAACGCGTTCTAATTTTGCACGAGAACCTAGGAAGCATTGAACTCTCGTGCAAGATTCATGATGCACAATTTGATGAAAACCAGAAAACTACATCATAACATATTGAATTCATATCATTACAAATATTTGGAACCATAAATGTTTTCTACCATCGTTGCAAACTTCCGCTTTGAAGTATGTCGTACCTTTAAAATGCCGGCAATCAAAAATAAACCAATAGTTAATTTATCGTATAAATAGTATTTCGCTTAATGCTGGTCGGTTGTGCAGTAATATGTTTTGGTCAATAACCATTTAAAAGCAAAACCGATCTTTCCAGGGTGACAATACGCGTTAAATACGAACATTTAAAACTACCACACAAAAAACTCACTTAAACTTTAATATGTTGCTTACCTTGACAGATAGGCCTATTTCGTCTGCGACTTACAGACTTCCTCAGTGTCGAGTGCTCGACTTGAAGAGAGCATCGCATGGATATTATTTATACTAGAAAAAGTGTGTGGGTATGTTAGAACTAGATTCTACCTCTAATCGTATACAGGGGATCATTTTTTAATTGTGTACCTAATCAAATGAAAGGATTGTCAAAATTACAATTACAATTTTGCTTGATTGGCAGGTGGTTCAATTAATGTGTTTGTGTATTCTGTGTGTGAAGGTTAGGTATAAGTTGGAACAGCCAAGATTACCCATTTCCTTGATCTTTGTTTAGTAATTTATTGTTGTTCTAATTGAAAATTTCTATGCTTCCCAATACGTCTAGTTTCCAAGGATTTGAAATATGCCGTAAGAGTTTAATGTTGTTCATTGTAAATATGTTCTGCAACTTTTGACTTGAAATGGTTTACAAGTACTTTTTCTGTGTCTTTGTGTGCTTTAGTAACTTCTGCTACGTGTTTTTTAAAACGTGTATTGAGAACACTCAACGTGATAGAGAAACATTATTTTACTCGTTCGAATTTATTTAAAACAGAAGAAAAACAATTCATTTTTTTAAATAATAACTCCTATCACCAAATTTGGCCAGTGTGCTCCTAATATGGCCGCTCTCATAACAAATAAATGTGATTGGCCAATTTAGGAAGCGAAACTAAATGTCTGGCTGAAACTGGTTCTGGTGACCTATATTGACCAACGAGATTTTCAAAGCGAAAAAATGGTTTTAGCTCAGTTCCGATGTTTTACATACTTAATATTGATTGAAAGCTTGAATTTGACATATTTGTAGTATAAATAGGGCTTAGAATATAATTTTTCTTGACATTTTCTCATAGGCTGGCCAAAACCGGTGCTTTGACCCTCCATATTTTACTTTTCAAACAATCCATGATCATGGGATAAATTAAAATGAAATTTAATGGATAATAAATTAAGATTGTGAAGTTTTTGATATCGGAACTCCAATTATTAATGGCTGCTTTGACTGTCTCCCAGCAGTTTTCAATAGGCTTTGAACAAAAAAATATGTAAATTTTCGATAAAAAAGATGTTGCAAAACTACTGGAAAAAGAGTAATAGTTGGAAACATTTGCCTGGTGAAGTTATTAGCGAAAGAGGAAATCGATGCTGTTCACATGTGCTCGATGATTGGTTAATATGAGATTGCAGCCATTCCATGAAAAACCGATCTAGTGCACGGAGAAATATTTTTACCTAATGTTTGAGTTTACTTTACCCAAAATTAATTATATCGATTATAGTTTAAACCCAAAATCTCTCGGTTTTCTCTTTCTCCCACACGAATGTTGTCAAAAATAGAAAGAGCTGCATCTACCCAATGGGGATACTTTGGCCCAATAAGCCAAATTTGGGTAAATGCAACTTTTCTTATGTTTGGGTCGAAAGAACTCAATTTTGCGTTAAATCAACCCAAAATTGAGTATATTTTTCTAATAGAATTAAAGCCAAACTACCTAGTGGGGACCTTGGAAATTTAGCCAAAATTGAGTTATTGGGCTCAACTACGGAATTGCGTTGAAACAACCCAAAATTGAATTGAATTCCGTCTCCGTGTGGGTCTCCGAATTCCGTGAACATTTGCTATTCTGTTCCTTATCCAAAATAAGGATACACGTGTTTTTTGATTATTTTTTATTAAGGTGACCATTTCCAAAATAGGGTGACCAGAAGAATAGCGATTTTGCAAAAACAAAAATTTATTCAAAATTATAACTTTTAAACCGTTTGACCGATTTTCAATCTTGGACAGCATGAAAGCTAAAGATTTTGACTTATCAAGAAAAATATAAAATTTCACAAAAATGGGTTTTACATAAAAAAATCAATAATTTCCGTTTTTTGAAGGCCTCGCGACCAAAGAGGCTATTGCTGTTCTCATTTTTTATTTGAAAGTTCAGCAAATTTTACGTTGACTGTCAAATTTTTAGCGATGTATGTGAAAAAAAGTTTACATGAAAAAATCAAAATCTTTAGCTTTCATTTCGTCCAAGAAAATTGAAAATCGGTCAAGCGGTTCAATAGTGATAAGTTTAAAAATATTTTTTTTGCAAAATCGCGATTGTTCCAGTCACCCTATTTTGGAAACGGTCACCCTTATCAAAAAATCCAAAAACACGTGTATCCTTATTTCGGATTAGGAACAAAAGAGCAAATTTTCACGGAATTCGGTGACCCACTAGATCGTTTTTTCAAGGGATGGCTGATTGATAAAATTCGTTTCCCGAGAAACAACTCTTTAATTAACTTCAATTTTCAAAAATCTACAAACTATGGATTCAGTGAGTACTGAATGCACCGCATTGACCTCTAGCTACCACTTATTTTGCTACATGGCTGTCGAAGACCTCCCAAAACAGCCAACTGTAGTGCAAGGTGCCATTTGAAAATCACATGCACTATGTGCAAAGTATTCCCCTCACGTAGCATAAAATTTTGCACTCAGCTATCACATTCCGGAAATCTGAATTTGTAGATATGATGTTATCGATAAACAGCAGCAATTGATGGTACAGAAACAAACTTAAACCCGTACAAAGTGTGCTTTACTGCTGTCTTACTGACTGCGGACGAAGTTTCATTCCAATGGCAGCTTTATATATGGGCATGTGTTATATTTTGCATAGCATTGCATAGCAGACTGACATTCAAATTTGTGCGGATAAGGAATTCCGTACTTATTGAGGCATGTCGACGGAAATGCAGAAGAGCAATAGGGAAATAGAAAACCCTAAAGCAAAGCAAGACTGCAAACAGTTTCTCGGAAAATCAAATGCTCAGCAGCCGGACCCCTTACGTCTTTCTACGGTTGCGGTAAACCACTTTTCTCAAAGTTTTACGGCCAATAAATGTCGAAAGAGTAGCAAGCGATTTAACAGGTGAACCGCAACCGCTGCTTCCAGAACTGTTCGCTTACAACCTCTACCTGTTTCATGGCATTTTCCGCCCAAATTCGGCCATCACTTCGCTACCACTTACTTACCTTTGCCAGCAGAGAGAACAACTCAAGCTGAGGCAACTGAACTTTTCAGGCCCTCACAACGACGTTAATGCTTCAAATTTTATACTCCGCCCCATGCATCGCACTTGCCACGATAAGAAGCGAGATTTTTCACTGCAGCAGATTTTATTTTATAGCATGCAATATACCATAAATACTAGCACCCTACTAGTGCGAAAACTGGGAGGATAGCAAAAAGGTACAGAAATGTGTACCTATTAAACGTAAAATGCTTTTTCACCAGAGCAGTTCACAGTGGTATGCCGTTAGGAGAAAAATCTTAGGGGAAATACTTGTTGCAGTCAATATGCTCTTGTTCATTTTTGATAGATATGTTACATGTATCTGATAAGTAAGTTTCAGGTTGTTTTATGAGACTTACAACTTTTTCTATGCACAGGATACGGGGTAAACCGATACTTGGTAATAATAATTAAATAAAGCTAAATGACATTTCGGATTTCTTCAAAAGCTCAGATACTCTAGTTTAAACATTTTTGAGCGCATTTTATCGACATATAATTTGTTCAATCCCAGATTATTCCGTAACAATATGTTTGCCATCGTTTGACCCACTGTGCACTACGACGGATGAATGGATACCGGATGGATGCGAATGAAGGCGAGCAATTATTACGGTTTTCAATGATGGTAATGATTGTCGATTTTCTTATATTGATACCTTCATCAATTCGGTGTCTTGCAAAAATATAGTCATTTGCCACGGGAATTTGGCAGATGAAAAATATTTAGTGTTGAAGATACGATCGATACAATGGTTTATTAGGGTAAATTATCTTGATATATTTTTTTTGATTTTTTTTTCATTTATCATCTTTTAATATCTTATATTTTGTTAAAATTTCACTTGATAATATTCCCTGTCAATTTATCACCAATTTAATCAATTCATGGCTGCCTCTCCTACATCGTTGTTGCAGCCCATACGCTCCATGTCCTTTTTTTCTTTCTTATTATTACGTCAGACAGAGCATGCTTCTCAGCTTAGTATTCTAAGAGCACTTCTGCAGTTATTAGCTGAGAACTTTATTTGGCGTTCATTAGAGTACGTTCCAAATCCTTCGCTTGGTTATTCCTACTCGGTGGGAATAGGCTCAGATGCCGTTACCTGACTTACCCCGCTCTGGATCTGAACATAGTACCCCATGAAGGATTCTGTCAACCCTAGCATGGCCTTCCTGCTTGCATAGATAACCATGGGATCACAAAGGCATCTATTCTAGCGAAGATGGATAGCGATTCTTAGGGTGATCGATAACAGATGATCTATCAAAGCAAACTACTAGTGGAATGTGAAGGAGATGGTTTTGGACCCATCAGTAACCGGCTAATTTCCCGAAAAGAAAGGAGGCTACCAACATCAACTTCTGTGAGAACAGTGTAGGTAAAAGCCTAGAAACTGTGACAACGGCAGGCAACAGATGAAGGGATTGTGGCCCGGGACTAATCGAGGCCATGGATCGCAATAGGGAGTACCTCCCGAAAATGAAGGTGTCTGCTCAGCAACTTGACGTCACCATCCAATTTGTTAAGAGCAAAAACAATATCCGCAAAAAGACACTTAGTCGTGCCATACTAAAGCAGTGGCGCGGGAAGTGGGTAGGACATGTACTACGCACAAAAACACCTGGATAGGACAGTCAAAAGATTGTCCTACCCATGATTCAACTAAAACAAAAAAAGTCAGCAGAAAGCTTGAAAAATCAATAAAACTATTTATCATATGTTTAATGTACACACAAACTCGATCAAGGTCGTACTTATTCTTATGGAGGATGATAAGGTTTTTCATGAATTTGTCCTACTTAATGAAGCGTGACATAATTTGTGCATGACCTCCAAAAGATTTGGCTCGTTTGAAATAAGATTGGGAATACTTATTGTGAAAAATCTGGGAAACTAATTGAAAAAAATTGTTAAAAATCTTCTTTCACCGTTAAAATAACTAATGGAGCAATTCTATATGGTATATCTGAATGTAGCAATGGATAGTTACTGTAACAAATCTATGGCCAACCCTGTATTTGTTCTGGGATAAATCGCAATGAGCATTCCTGGAATCTTAAGCAGTTTCTGGAACAGGAAATGTGAACTAGGTTGGCTCGGTATCGGATTAGAAAATTTGGATTTATTTAGCGATGAGAAACACTGTTCTTCGTTTGACGGTTTTTGTTAGACTGACTGGACTGGCTATTCTATAATGGTATAACCAATGGTATAACCAAATACGCTCAGGACTCGATGGAGAATACAAAATGGATCCTACTGGTACTATCAGATGGATAGGTTATAAGAGAGAGAGACTATGTAACTATTGAACTATTTCACAATAGGGTAGGTCACTATTTTCTTTGGCGGAAATCCTGGTGGGAACTCGACTAAGGGTACATAACAAAATTACATCAGCACATGTTATTATGTTATGAGGTTTTTTTCGAACAAAGGTTGATATAAACTTGATGCAGGATGTTGTTAAAATAATTAAAATTAACATGAATGGTAACATAAACATAACAAAATGTGTTTTAATTATATCAAAAAATATCAAACCAAGTTATAATGTTTGATTCAAATTATCAAAAGTATAATACTGTTCGATATACGATAATATTATATATTATTGAAATGCATAAGTATATATTGAATTTTGTAATAAAGTTGTTAAAAATTAAGAAAAAAAATAACTTAAAAGAAATAGAACACGTTATGCTATATTTTTTAATATGTTCTGTGGATAATGGAGCCTAACCAAATTAAATCAAAATATGATATGCATATCATATTCTGATAAAATTTTATTATATTTTTGTTACAAGCCTTTTGTCGGGAAGCCTCTCCTGGTAAAATTTAAGTTAAAATTCCCAGAAGTAGGGTAAGTATTCCCTTAGTTGTGGGTGTTCCTATAGTTGCGGTAGTGCCGTTTGCACTGATTTTATTACATTAGCCACAGAACAGACACTGCCAATCGACGTATTGGCTTGTTGATACACGGAATAGTTGAAAAGAGCGTTCAAATTGCTTTAAAAGTGATGAAACATCACTAAAATTGCTAAAACGTTCCTTCCTTGTACCAGTAGTTGCGGTAAAGTGATCCTTTAGTGGAGGATACCATAAAAAAAAACAACGAATACCGCAACACAAATTAAAAATATATCGCAACTAAATGAACAGTGTACCAATGGACCAATGCACGAGTTTACTAATTTGACGTTTGAGCGGTGCCGAATTCACTTGTTTCCATGGTCACGTAAATAACACGGCACCGCTCAAACGTCAACGAGTGAACGCTTGCATTGGTCCATAGTGGAGGTATTATTTTTCACTGACATGCCGTGGATTACTGCGATGAAATCATTTTTCTCATTAAGTCAATGGTCGATACTTCCAGTTACAAAATCAACATGTATATTAATTGCGCTACTTGAATTTAGGCGATTAAATGACGGAATATCTGAAATTATTTGAGGAAATGAAAAGAGATTGGTGGCAAAATTATTAGTGATGTCACTGTAGGTATTTCTAAAATCTTGAAGAATCCCTTGAATGAATTCCATTTAATCTCCTGAATTTCTTGAAAAATCTCTAGAGAAATTCTTGGCGAAATCTATAGCAGATTCCGTAGAAGAATTCTAGGAAAATTATGAAGAAATCTTCTGGTATAATCTCTTAAGAGAATTTTTGGTTTAATCGCTGAATAAATATCTATTAAAATCAACTGAGAAATTCCTTGATAATTCCTGGAAGAGCAATTTAAGAATAAAATCTGATGCAATTTCTGAAAGAATCTATTCTCTAAACAATTCTCTATGATTTTTTTTTTTGAGGAATTACTGGTGGCATCTCTGAGGGAATTCCTGGTGTAATCTCAGAAGGAATTCCTCGTGAAATTTTTAAAGAAACTTACCGCGGAATTCCTGGAGGAATTACTACTGGAAACCCTGAAGAAGAATTACCTGGGAAAATATTTGGTGGTAATTATGCTGAATTCCAGGTGGAATCCCTAGACAAATCTCTGATGATGGAATCTCTGGAAAAATACATGAAATTCTTGAAAAAAAATACTGCCTTGGAATTGTGGAGTTCTTTTATAATGCCTAGTGTAGTAAATTGTAGTAGATTTACTGATAGAATTCCTGAGGAACCCTGGAAGGAATAAATCCTGGTGGTGTCCCATAAATAATTCTTTGAGATAATTCTGGTGTAACCACTGGAGGAATTCGTGAAAAAAATTCTAATTGTATACCTAGAGGATTTCCTGATAGAAATCTTGGATGAATTCGTTGTAGAAATTCTATTGGAATTCCTGGTAAAACTGCATGAGAATTTTTTGAGTAATCTATACAGGAATTACTATAGCTGTTCCTGATAAAACTCGTCGAAAAAGAATTTGGAATAATCTCCTAAGGAAGTTTTAAAAACTCGCGTGAGGAAATTTCTAGGAAATATTTCGACGATTTGCTGGAAGAACTCCCATGCTATTTTCATATGGAGATGAACCAGCCGTGGGCTGAAAATCTGCCTAATACAGATAATAACAATAATAACTCCTATGCTTGGTATGATTCATAAAGAAATTCTTGCAGACATTCCTATAACAATAACCTTGGAAAAATTTCTGAAGGAATTCCAATTTTTATCTCTGAAGTATTTGTTAGGAAAGCTCAACTTTACAGAGGAATTCTTGGAGGAATCTCTGAATTATATTTCAAATTAATTATTAGTTCCGTGAATCAATCTCTGCAGGACTTAGTGGAGAAATGCCTGATGACCCTAGAGAAACTATTGCTGGACATTCATCTGAAGAAATTCTAGCAGAAATCACTGGAGATGCTCCCGAAGAAACAAATTAATGTAACAAATTCTTCCTGGTGACTTACCTGGAGAAATAGCAGGGGATGAAATTTATGATGAAATCCTTGAAGGTATCCCTGGTAGAGCAATTCCTGGTGAAGTCCTTGGAGAAATTACTGGCGAAACTCCTCTAGAAACACTGTGAAAATTCGAGAAGAAATTCTTGGAAGAATCCGTTGAAGGAAGACACAACTGGTAAAATTGCGTAAGGAATTTAAGGTGAAATCGTTGATAAAATTCTTGGAGAAATTTCTTAAGATTCTGTTTTAGCAATCTCGATCATGATCCCTGGAGAAACTGGAGATGAAGGAGAAATTTTTAGCTAAAGATATGGAAAAATTCTAGTAGAAATTTTGGAAGACTACTGGAAAAAAACCTCCAATAATCCCTTATAAAATACCGGTCTTATGAAATTTCTGAATGAATATAAAGCGGAATTTCTAGACAAAACCCTTGAGGATTCCTCTGAAATAATTTTGGGAGAAAGATATTCCTTGAGAAATTCATGAAGTAACAGTTGAAGAAATCACTAGAGCAATTAAAAAAATCCTGAAAATCTTCTAAAGAACCATTGGAGAATTCTCAAGCTGAATTTCCTAGAAAAATTCCTTAAAAATTCCCTGGAAGTCCTCCTGTCAATGTCAATGGTTAAAATCCCGAAGAAATTCCATGATGTAACCCTGGAAAAGTTCTTGAAGAATAACCGGAAGGAATTGTCGAAGAGTAATTTTATGGGAAATAGTTGAAGAATTTAAAAAAATAAATACATGAAATAATTTCTAGAGGTTTACCTGTTGAAGTTTCGGACTGAATTTTCTGGAGGAATTTACGAAGGTATTCCTGTATTTTTTTTGAAAACATGCAATAATTCCTGGAGAAACTCCCAGTTGCATTGATCAAGAGATTCTTGGAGCAATCTCTGGAGAATTATCTTGAGAAATCCCTTAATGAATTTCTTGAAAAATCGGTTCAGGAATCATCGACGGATTTGAACGGTGAACACCTGTAGAGTTCATAATGTACCTAAATCTTGGTCCATGAAGTCCTGGTGATATTCACAACCTTATTGTCGTTACATAGAAAAATCTAATGAAAACGTTATGAAGAAATAATATTGATTTTTTTTTGAATTTTATTCCGATCTCCAAAAAAAAGCTTTCTGGTGAAATCTCTTCCACACTGACCCACTACGGGAAAATTCGTTTCATAAATTTTAGATCCCAGAGCAAAATTCCTTAAGAAATTCTTTATGGAAATTGTTCCAGGAACCTTTGAGAAAATACTGTTTGAATCCAAGGGGTAATGTCAAGTATAATACTTAGAGGAATTCCTGGTAAAATGCATGAGAAAAAATCTGGTTCGGCCCAGATAGCCGTCGCAAAAAAACGAACAACACAGACCTTCCGATGATGAATACGTAGCGGAAAGACGTTTCATTTCTAAGGGAAAAGTGACAAATGCGGCTGTCCTCTAGAGCGGAATAGCTGAAACGAGTCAAACTTTGCGATCAAGTGGACATGTCAACAGTGGAGAGGTCAACACGAGGTCTAAAGCCAAGAGAGCTAAAGTAGTGTCACAGAAATCACAGATGAAAAGCAATTGCAACACGTGGATACGAGATGGAAAAAAAGAAGATAAGGAGAAAACCGGAAAGGTGACCAAGGAGAATCCTAAGCCGAAGACAGATCAAGCTGCCGGTTGCAGAGGCCAATAAAGCAAAAAACTAGGGCATACTCAAGGTAGGGTGATCGGTTTGCCGGTTGATCATACAACAGCCTCCTGAAGTTTGCTTCAAGTGGTTTTTTTTTTCTTCTAAGCAATGGGGGGATAATCTGCTCAACAGACGCCGTGTAGGATTAGGGACCATTTACTACATGCAAGCAGTAAACAGGACTACACCCCCGACCCACTAAACCATTTCCATTGCCGCCAAACCCTTCGTCTCTCCGGGACCACCAAGAAGGCATTGCTTCGGAGAGGGGCTATTGCACATCGCATCCTCCAGGTTAGCTGCGTAGCCATGCAGCAACGAACATCGATGACACGCTTAGGGGGGTTCACCAAGGTAGCATGCTGGCGCTTTGCCAGCTTCCCAGGTGGTCCTCACCTCCCGTTGTCCGCTGAAAGCGGGCAGGGTCGACCACTACGCCCGCGCCCAGCTGCACCGCAGGTATCAAGAACTGATACTGCGGGCTTCGCAATTTGACCTACTGAAGGCTCAGGCCCTATCAGCTAGCACCAGCTGGGATTGCTGACGAAGGGGCCTCCACCTGCCCCGAACAACCAGAGGCTCGTACCAACCCAGTAGGCCGGCGCTACGACAGCAGCGCTACCAGGATGTTCTCCCCGCGGCCACTTAATCGCTGTAAGGGTCGATTTCGACCGTAGGGCACCGGTATGACCTACGTAGCCGACTGCGAACCCTTGGACCACCTGTTGTTTAGCGTCTGCACTAGCCACTCCTCGAGTCCACTCGCCACCTCCTTTGCAGTTCCGAGACGATGTGGGTGATAGCCGATGAAACGGCATTCCAGCCAAACTCGTCTTCACACATCCTCTGGACCAAATTGTCCGGAGTCGTGTCCCGACCGCATGTGGCTAACATGCGGTCACGCATTGTGCGGAAACGCGGGCACACGAACAAAACGTGTTTCGCCGTTTCCTCTAAACCTGCACAAACTGGACATTCGGGAGAACCCGCATGACCGAAACGGTGTAGATACTGTCTAAAGCAACCATGGCCCGAAAGGACCTGTGTCAGGTGGAATGTTAGTTCCCCATGGCGCCTATTGACCCAGATATCTAACCTCGGAATCAACCTGTGAGTCCACACTCCCTTGGTGGAACTGTCCCACGCACGCTGCCATTTGACCATGGAGGCCAGTCTGGCAGTCCTGCGTATGCCTCTTGTGCCGCGCATTTCGAAGCACTCTATGTCTTCCATGATAAGGATACCAATAGGCACCATACCGGTGATGACCCCAGACAACCAGAATGTACGTATATTGAAATCACCTTTTGCGTTATGTGATGCTTATATGCGCAAAATTTCACGTACAAGATGATGCGAAAAGGCCTTATACGTACAAAAGTGGAGGCGCTATACGTGCATATTTTGTATGATGAAAAATAACATGCTATGCGAGTGTGTAAATTTTCATGCGAACTAGTCTGTACTCTAATGCGACTTAATTTATCACAACAAAATTGATTTGACAGCTGCTACGGATCCATCCGACTTGCTTTGTACGAGTATACGGGGCGAAACGAAATGTTCATATGAACTCAGAAAAAAGCGTTTTATGCGAGGAAACTCATCGATCAAACGATATCATCCACCATGTAGTACGGGAGTGATGAAATTTGTGCAAATAAACGACTTTGTTCGTAAACTGTTATGCGACTTCTGGTTGTCTGGGACGCAGAGTGCATCGTGTGACACGGTACGGTACGCGCTCGCAACCCTCAGGTACATTAGCCTATAAGTACTCTCTAGCTTGCTACGGTAGCTCTTGGTACTTAAAGCCGTGCCCCAAGCCGGGCCACCATACCTCAGTATGGACGAGGCGACACTGGCCAGAAGCTTTCGCTTGCTGGCGTACACCGCAGAGCTATTGGACATCATCCGGGACAGTGCCACAATAGCTGTGGAGGCTCTCTTGCAGGCATAATCGACGTGGCTACCGAAGGTAAGCTTATCGTCGATCATCACCCCCAAGTGTTTGACGGAGCGCTTCGAAGTGATCGTGCAGTCGCCTACACTGATCACCGCTTGCTGCACCGACTTTCGGTTGTTGACAACAACCGCCTCAGTTTTGTGGTGAGCCAATTCCAGTTTCCTGGAGCTCATCCACTCCTCCACAATTGCGATCGAGTGGGCTGCAGTCAATTCCACTTCTTCGATCGATTCACCGTAGACCTCCAGCGTAATATCGTCGGCAAAGCCAACGATGACCACACCCGCCGGGAATTTTAATCTCAACACCTCGTCGTACATGACATTCCATAACACTGGACCCAGGATGGAACCTTGCGGGACTCCTGAGGTTATGTGAAAGCACTTCCGACCCACCTCTGTGTCATAGACTAATACCCGATTCTGGAAGTAACTTCCGAGAATCTTGTACAGGTACTCGGGTATCCCCAGACGCAGGAGCGCATCGGCAATAGCCGCCCAACTGGCACTATTAAATGCGTTCCTTACATTCAAAGTCACTACTGCGTAGTAGCGAATCCCCCTCCTCTTATGCTGGAGTGCTATCTCAGCGGTTTTCTTAACCGTCAGAATAGCGTCTACGGTGGACTTCCCTTTGCGGAAGCCGAACTGGTTGCTTGAGAGACCATTTACACTCTCAATGTACCTCAACAGTCTGTTGAGGATGATCTTCTCGAGCACCTTGCCCGCCGTGTCAATCAAGCATATTGGTCTATACGCCGACGGGTCACCAGGTGGTTTCCCCGCCTTTGGCAATAGTACCAGGCACTGCCTCTTCCTGCATCTGGAAATACTCCCTCGTCCAGGCATATCTGCATAGCAGATCTGAACATACCGGGAGCCTCCAAAATTATGACTTTGAGGGACAGGTTTGGAACTCCGTCCGGACCTGGTGCCTTCCCCATGCTTAGGGATTTTGCAATCCCTACAAGCTCCTCATCGGTTACTCTATCCTCATCGCCAGCCCCAATCCCCGGCGGTCCTACAAAAGGAGGCCATGGGCTAGGGTTGTGGCGCGGAAAGAGCCCCTCGATGATCCCCTCCAGCATCTGTGGAGATTGCTCCGTAGGAGCAATTGCACCTCTTGTCTTCGCCATAACGATCCTGTAGGCATCACCCACGGGTTCGCGTTGGCACTCTGACAGAGTCCCTCAAAGCAGGCCTTTTTGCTTGCCCTTATCTCGGACTTCAGCGCGACTTTGGCAGCGGTGAACACCGCCCGTCGTTCTTCACGCTCCTGCTCGGTACGTGCTCGCTGCATCCGCCTCCTGGCCCGTAGG
The DNA here is from genome assembly GCF_002204515.2 of Aedes aegypti. NCBI lineage: Eukaryota > Metazoa > Arthropoda > Insecta > Diptera > Culicidae > Aedes > Aedes aegypti. Next base: position 211,242,401 of record NC_035108.1, on the reverse strand, counting down.
CAGGCACGGCGCAGGTTCGCAATTGCTTGAGTCCACCAGTACGTCGGTGGTCTCCCATTTCTAGGGTGGACTTTCCTAGGCATGGTCGCATCGCACGCACGCGAAAGCACCGCTACCAGTTCGTCCCCGCTTAGGCCGAGTAGGTTACGCTCACGACGGAGCACCTCCCTAAGTACTTCGTCATTGAAGTACGATGTCTTCCACCTACGAGGGCTTGGCCGTGACCTAGCCGCTTCCTCTACGCGCTGCCTGCTGTTGTTGTAGTCGATACTGTAGCGAACCGCCAGGTGGTCGCTGTGAGTGTAGGCATTGTCTACCCTCCAGTTCGAACTACTCGTTAGGCCAGGACTACAAAAAGTAACGTCGATAATCGACTCCGCTCCGTTTCGGCTGAAGGTACTTTTGGTACCAACATTAGCCAGATCGACATCTAGCACGGCCAGTGCCTCTAGCAGAATTTGACCTCGCTGGTTCGTGATACAGCTTCCCCATTCAACGGCCCAGGCATTGAAGTCACCCGCTATTACTACTGGCCTTCGCCCTGTCAACACGGTCGTCATGCAGTCCAGCATCTGCGTGAACCGCTCGGTCGACCAACTCGGAGGCGCATAGCAGCTACAAAAGAGGACCCCGTTTACCTTGGCGATCACGAAGCCCTCGTAGGTAGTAGACACCAACTCCTGGACGGGGTATTTACCCGTCGTCCATATCGCCGCCATTTTTCCGGATCCATCCACGACCCAGTTGCCGTTGCCGGCGGGTACTCGGTATGGGTCCGATATGATGGCGATGTCCGTTCCCCACTCAGCAACTGCCTGGTACAGCAGTTGCTGAGCTGCGTCACAGTGGTTCAGGTTCAGCTGCGTTACCTGCACTGTGACTTTTCGTTAATGGCTCGTTTGAAGGTCGGGCACCTTGAGCCTCCCGTTGGATGATTGTTGTTCACGGACTTGCCAGAACAAATCAAGCACTTGGGAGGGTTCTGGCAGCCTAGTGCCTTATGACCTTCCTCACCACAACGCCTACACAACTTGGTCCTATCAGGGCCTTTACAGCCCCAGGACTTGTGTCCTGGTTCCCTACACCTAAAGCAGATCACCGGTTGCTCATGTATGTTCAGTGAGCATACTGACCAACCAACCTTGATCTTGCCTACCTTAGCGGACTTATTTGCGTCCGCCACAGGTAGGTGTACTAAGGCCACCTGAGTACCTGCCGGACCTTTCCGTAGCTGAACGGCAGCGGTGGGCACCTGAATCTCGTACTGTTGCCGCAGTGCTGTGACGAGCTCTTCTGCGTTGGTGATCTCGTCAAGGTTCATCACCTTCAGAGTCACTGACTGCGTCAGAGCCCTCACTTCGACACCCTCGCCAAGGACCTCTTCCGCCAAACTTTTGTAGGCGGCGCCCTTGCGCTCCTTGTCGCGCTTAATCTCGAGAATCATTTCACCTGTACGAGTGCGTCTGACACTGCGTACGTCGGCTCCAAGATCTGCGAGCTTCGCGTCACTGCGCATCGCCTTCAGGACTTCCGAGTACTTGGTCTCTTCCGTCTTGATGATGATCGCATCACCCTTTTCGCGCTTGGCACTTACCCTTCTACTTTTCTTAGGCCTGGTATCCCTGCGCTCCTGAACTTCCTGCTTCTCCTTCTTCTTCTTTCTCACTACGGTTGTCCAGGGGGCGTCCCCCCCTGATTCGCCCTAACCTGTGGTGATTGAGGACCTCTCAAAGGTCGCAACCCCCTGTTACCATCACTCCGTGAGGGGCCAGCCTTTTCGGGCCCACCCTTCTCGGCTTTCCGGGACGCCTGGCTGGGGTCCGATTTTCCGGCACTTCTGCCGGTTTTCGGGGTTAATATCCGCCTGGCCTTGTGAGCGCCGCCGGGTAGCTCCTCCCCTGACGGCTGCCTCGCGCGCTTCTGCGATTGCTTGTTGTAAGCATTCGCTTCCGCACTTTTGGGGCTACCCGCGAAGACGAAGGGCTCCGTCTGGGTAGACTTCGGCACCTTCAATTCCACGGGTTCTGCCGCAGCCACAGTCGCCATGGGTTTAGCATGGTTCTGCTTGGCCGCCAACATCGACTTACGAAGTCTGAACAGGGCCTGCTTGAGGTCCTTGCTGATGTTAGACTTCGAGGACGCAAAGTCAATTATGGAGTCGAGCTGCTGTGCAGCCACTTCCATCGCAGAGAGCCCATCTCTACTTTTATTGATGGCCCTCATCAACCACGCTCCATCCATAACCTCACCCGATGCGTTAGCCGGGGAAGGGGTTCGCTTCCCTACTACTGCTACTACCTGCACTACTACTATTATATTGTAAATTTGTATTCATGATTGGATCCCACGAGTAGCACGGGAAAAGAGCTTCAAGTGGTTTGGGAAGGGCCATAAGTCGTGGAATTGCAATGGTCTCGACAGAAAAAAAATGTGCAGAAAATGCGGCACCGAAGGCCATAGGGCAAGTGACTGTAAGCAAATTGCTAAGAGCCTAATATGGACCTGGATGCTAAGAGCCTCTGTGGACAGCAGCCAACGAACCCTATAGGGACGACAGGACGATACCCAATCCAAGAAGTCTATCTCAAATGACGTTTTTTTTTCGATAGCAAAACTCAGAACTCAGAACGCGCCTATTGCAGTTGTTACGCGCCGGATTTTTTTTCCAACATAGTCAACGGGATGATAGCCGAACTAGCTAATCGGCAGCCAGTAGTGATAGCTGGCGACTTTAATGCATGGGCAGTGGAGTAGGACAGCCGCTGCACCAACCAAAAGGCCAACGATTATTGGAATCCCTGGCCGCATTAAATGTAGAGCTGGCAAATGTAGGTACATGAGGACTTTCCGCAGGAATGGTGTAGAATCGATTATCGACGTGACGTACTGTAGCCAAAACCTTTGAGGCACCATGAATTGGCGCGTTTATGATGGTTACACTCATTGCGATCATCAATCAATTCACTTTAGTATAATACCAGTCGGGCGGAGTGCAGTGCGATGTAACTCGACCCAAGTCCGAAGCTAGTAAACAGCGAGCTTTGAAGGCGAAGTATTCACAGAAGCCCTGAGGCGCGAACAGAACACTCTGGACCTAAACGGTGAAGAGCTAGTTGCTGAGATATCACTACCGTGTGATGCTTCTATGTCGAGAAAAGTCCCTCCTAGAAAGAAGAGGCCGCTAGTGTACTGGTGGTGTGAATCAATTGCAAATCTTCGAGCAATCTGCCTTTTGGCTAGACGAAGAATGCAACGTGCACGCCCAGAAGCACAAAGAGGAGAACGCTGTGAAGCATTCAGAGAGGCAAAGAACCAACTCGAGTGCGTGGGGTGACGCATACAGAGTGGTAAGAGAAGTCGCCCGAGTTGCTGCGATCGATAATCGATGTACTCTTACCGCATCATCCCACAAGCCCATGGCCCTGCGCAGTATGCGGCAGATGAAGGAGAAGAAGTGGCGAGGGTGACGAACGAAGAGCTGGCAGAAGTTGTGAGATCATTCGCGGCACCGGAACCCGATGATATCCCGAATATTGCCTTGAAAGCGGCAGTGAATGCGGATCCGGACATGTTCAAAACCACGATAGATCAAGGAATATTTCCAGTGTGGTAACGAACACGTACTGGCTCAATTTCGGGAGATTTTTTTTTCGCGTGCGTTCGTCGCAAAATCCGTTAACAAACTGAACATCCAGCCGATCATTATCCATCCTCACAACAGTTTCGAAAATGATACCCATACATATTAATCCCGCACCAACCATCCGCGCTGTTTCATTCGCACCCATCTGCCGAACATCTTTCATTTTCTCTTACTTCATCATACACAAAGATGCATACAGGAGCAGCATTTGATTGAACACGCAGCTCATTCTCGTTTTTACAAATACAAACGAAGGCTAGGTCGATTCAAACCAAAAAGCTTTTGCCAGCTCATCATGAGCTTTTAAAATTCGAAAAAAAACTGAAACAAACAAGACTATTATTTTTACTTTTTAAGAAATGTACACTGAAATGAATTTCATTGTAGAAACTACTGAATCCATGGTAAAATTAAGAACTGCGCCAACGATTTTCAACCGACTACATTAATCTGTTAACTCTACCAAAACATAGTCAACATAACTACCCAAGAAAATTTCTTCTGTTGATTTAACCAGAGTTATAGTATTTTTGACTAGAAACATTCTTGATTTGAGAAGTTTAGCATCATACTTTTGACCACACTGTGTTGTACGATGGGTGTCACGGATTGAAATACAATGCTCTGAAGTGGATGCTACTATGGACATAGTCAAATTTACTGCATTGCTCAGTGATTTTCACCAGATTATAGTAAACTTAACAGATTTTTGTAGTCGGTTGAAAATCGTTGGTGCAGTTCTTAATTCTACCATGGATTCGGTAGATTATACAACAAAATTTGTTTGCGTGTACGGGAAGATACGTTTTATCCAAATCTCGTAACGCAGACTCTATACACCACATCCGGATGTATGGGAGCGCCAGAAATTGGTGCTATTATCAAAGACGGGGAAATCACCAGCTAACCCTTCGGCGTATAGACCTATCTGCTTACTCGATACGACGGGCAAGTTGTTGGAGAGATTGATCCTCAACAGGCTAGTACCGTACACGGAAAATGCGAACGGCCTGTCCAACAACCAATTTGAATAAAAAGAAAAGGTAAAATTACTCTGGACGCTATCCAGTCGGTTGTTCATACAACTGAGGTGGCAATCGAACATAAAAAGAGTGGCATCCGTTACTGCGCGGTTGTCACTCTGGATGTGAAGAATACGTACAACAGCGCAAGCTGGGAAGCGATAACCCACGAACTTCAGTGCTTCAAAGTACCGTTGCAGATGTGTTCTTGTGTTATCTTCTGATGGTAGTGTTCTACAGTATGACAAAGAGGAGGGTCAGAAAAGCATTCGATTTACCACGTGAGTACCTCAAGGCTTATCCTGGGCCCAATGTTATGGAATGCGTTGTACGATGACGTACTGAGGCTAGTCCTTAAACGGATGTTAAGATTGTTGGCGACGGCGATATCACCCTTTTTGTCTATGGCAAATCGATGGATGAAGTAGAGTTGACAGCAGCGCACTCTATCTCCATAGTTGAGGAATGAATGAAGTCTAGGAAGCTAGGAATGGTCCGTCACATGACTGAGGTGGTGATGATCAACAATCGCAAGTCTGAGCAACGGGCGTTATCTCGGCAGGTGATGGCACCATAAAGTTCCAGCGATCCCAAAAGCATATTGGGGCTCTGCATCGCAAGCCACGTTGTATATGCCTGTGAGAGGGTATCTACGGCTATAGCGGCGCTATCGAGGATGATGTGTAATAGCTCTACTGAAATTGCGAGCAACCGTAAGTTCCTGGCAAGCGTGGCGCTATCCATAATGAGGTATGTAGGACCAATCTGGTCGGAAGCGCTTGTAACGGGAAGAACCCTAAAGCGGTTGGAAAACACGTATTGGATTATGTGCTTAAGAGTAGCAAGTGCATACAAAACGGTATCTAAAGAGGCCGTGTGCATCATAACAGGAATGACTCCCATAGGCTCATCATAAAGGAAGATGTTCAATGCTTCAACCAAAGAGGGTTGGGTGACAAAACGTCGAATCGCAAAATGTCAAATGCAAAAACGTCGAAAGGACAAAAGGTCGACAAGAGAGGAATTGAAGGAAACGAAAATTCTTGGTAGAATGATTCTCTTCCGAAAGAATAAATAACACAGCGTAACAAAAATGACATTTTTGCGTGTCTCAAGAATCAAATTATGTATCTCTAGTAGATTTGGAGCTGTTGAATCTGATGCCGTTCTCAGAAATGTTCCAGCACGTCACAATTTTTAGCCACAGGTCACCAAAGTTGTATAAAACACTGGTTTCATTGATGTTTACATAAAATTTAAACAATGGATTTATCAAAAAATATAATGAACTAATCCACCAAGCATGCGAAATAGGACTTAAACTTTCATTTCAGATATGATTTGATTGAAATTGTACGATCAAATTGAGCTTAAATCGTTTTTTTCAACCAGCTTGCAGTCTCCATACGAAATTCTTCGTTTCTCTTATATGGCAAAATACAATACTTTTCGAAACCAACAAAAATTAACTTTTAAGCATCGGAAGTATTATGAACTTTGTTGATAAGTATTGTTATACACATGAAGTTTGAGTTCTGAGGCAAATTAAGCAAATAAATTGCCATACAAGCTGGAAAACTTGCATGCAAGTTGGCTGAAATAGTAAAATTTAGCATTTTCAACAGCCAATATCTCAAAAACTAGACGTGCTATGATATTTCTGTAAATGGCAATGAATTCAGCAATTCCTAATTAAGTAAATAGCGGTTTTTTGGTGCTTGAGACAAAATCGTGTTCCGCAGTGTAATTCATTATACACTACCCGTCATAAATACGGACTCACTGAAATAAGTATTGCAACACTCAGCTGAATAATGAATCACCCCCAAAAAGTTTAGCATCACCTCAAAACAGGTTAATTCACATTGCTATATCTCGAGATCCTTACGACTTGCAAAGAAGCGATCTTCAGCAAAGTTGTTCAGGGGATCAAGGACATCCGGAAAGCGAACAGTTTAGTTCGCGATTTTGTCGCTAGGTGGCGCTAGTGAGCATGTAAAATTGAGTATTTTGAACTAGTTCTAGCTTGTGATCCATAAGAGATAGAAAGTTCGGGTCTTCGGCAAAGTTGCTCAGGGGTTCAAGGACATTCGGAAAGCGATCAGTTTAGTTCACGATTTTGCCGCTAGGTGGCGCTAGTGAGCATGTAAAATTGAGTATTTTGAACTAGTTCTAGCTTGTGATCCATAAGAGATAGAAAGTTCGGGTCTTCGGCAAAGTTGCTCAGGGGTTCAAGGACATCCGGAAAGGGAATAGTTTAGTTCGCGATTTTGCCGCTAGGTGGCGCTAGTGAGCATGTAAAATTGAACATTTCAAATTGGTTCTAGCTTGTGATCCATAAGAGATAGAAAGTTCGAGTCTTCGGCGAAATTGTTAAGAAGGCCAAGTACATCCGGAAGACAAACAGTTAGAACAGAAATAAAGTTAAGGATATCCAAATATCAAATTTTTTGGTTCCTAATTTTGCCACTTGGTTACACTAGTACGCATATTTAATTAAATATATGAAACAAATACTTTCTTTCGAGCCAGATGAGATAGATAGTTTGAGTCTCCGGCAAAGTTGTTCGGAAAGTCAAGGGCATCCAGGAAACAGTTTACTCTGGAGGGATGACTGAACCCAAACGTTACGAATTTGATAAGATACAATTTCCAGAATGCTGTTCAGAAATCCTTTGACATTTGGAAGTTGAAGTGATTTGAATCGCTTTATGTACATTTTTCAAATTTGATAAGTTCAATATCCAAGTGATTGATGTTTGATTTTTGAAGCAAATTTAAGGCATTCAGGTCTCATTCACTTTATATTCAAGTGTTTCAGATTTGACTAGCTCAATATACAAGAGACTCATGTTCAATTCACTTCATATTCAAGTGTTTCAGGTGAGAATCACTTCATATGATTAATGTCTGTTTCACTTCATAGTCAAGAGTTTAAGGTAATATTCACTTCATGCACAAGTAATTCAGGACCGATTACATTCTTGTTCAATTTATTCAGATATGATTCGCTTTATATCCAAATGATTCATGTCATGTGACACTTCATTTTTGAATGCATGTCCACTAGCGGCAAAATCGCGAACTAAACTGTTTCCTTTCCGGATGTCCTTGAACCCCTGAGCAACTTTGCCGAAGACCCGAACTTTCTATCTCTTATGGATAACAAGCTAGAACTAGTTCAAAATGCTCAATTTTACATGCTCACTAGCGCCACCTAGCGGCAAAATTGCGAAATAAACTGACCGCTTCCCGGATGTCCTTGATCCCCTGAACAACTTTGCTGAAGATCGCCTCTTTGCAAGTCGTATGGATCTCGAGATATAGCAATGTGAAATTACCTGTTTTTAGGTGATGCTAAACTTTTCAGGGTGATTCAATATTCAGCTGAGTGTTGCAATACTTATTTTAGTGAGTCCGTATTTATGACGGGTAGTGTATGTCAAACGTTATTCATAGCATATTTAAACGATCCCGATGAAAAAAAAGGTCTGGCAAATAATATTGAAAACTCACTGCTTTTAGTCGTTTCGTCGTTTCGACGTTTTGTCCCTTTCGGCATTTTGGGTTTCGACGTTTTGGCATTCGACGTTTTGGGGCTCGACGTTTTGTCTTTCGACATTTAGTCCCTAATCCGTTCGTTCAGTAAATGGTCCTGGACGTGCGAGGACGCAACAATGCGTTGTTCCGCAACAGTCTTGAGTAGCCAATTCGAACATCAAACGTATTTTCGACTTAACGTCACTTGCTGAATCGACATTCAACCAACTGTCATAGATTCTTGCCTTCACCTTGTTAACAATAAACAAAAAGTTCTCCAAAATAGAGTTGCCATTACACAAGGAATTTGTAGCTTTGTAGCTGTTTGCTGTGCTCTTGTTGATGTAAGTTTCAGGGTGGTAAAGTGGACCAAATCTGAACTAGAAGTGGTCTAGACAATGTTAGAATGTTTATTTATCTTTTCAATAAAGAATGAACTTCACTCTAAACTTCAACTATGCTGTGCAAAACATTATTTAAACTCGGGTTTTCTATCAAGTTTGAGTAACCTATGTTTGCATTAAAATAAACGTGCACCAAAAGTAAATATCTACTGAAACGTATTCAATATAATTAAACAATTTCGCCAAGCATGTTATTCCAAACTCTCTCAATCCTGATTTCTGTTCTGCATTATGTTGTGTTGTATACGTTACCCTTCTACAAGTTCAAGTTTGTTTGCGCAATATATTTTCCCTGGTGAATTGGAACATTCAGCTGTTAAAACAGCCGCACTTTCCTCGAATGGGTGAATGAGGAAGAACCTAATAATAAAGTTGGACTGGTTGGCTTTGCTCGGGCTATGCCATGATGGTTGTGTGAACAGGATTATGGTAGAGCTAAAGTGAATGTTTATGTTTATGTTTGTCTTCATATGTGCCGCCGAGCATATTCAAGCAAATGTGGGAAAACTCATGCATCTACTAGGGTAATGGTACGAATGGTAGGCAGTCTCTGGTGAAAATAGAATAAATCAAGAGCCTAGTGATAAAGTCTGCGGCTTAAAAGCAAAGTCATGCTGAATGTGTCTGATCGATTGCCGAACTTTTCGTAACGGAAATTTCTTGAAGCCGTAGTGGTAAACGTGCAGCTATTCAGCAAGATTAAGCTGAGATTCGTGGGTTCAAATCTCACCGGTCGGCGGGTTAGAAATTTTCTGGACTTTCCAGGGCATACAGTATCTTCGTACCTGCTACACAAAACCGTTCTATCCGAAAATCACAAACTCCATGCAAACTATTCTCAAACAACACGGACTACATGCAGTTTATAAGAGCGGTCACACGTTGAAGGAATATTTATGTGCCCTCAAGGGTAAAATTCCAGCAGACGAATTGTCTGGAATCTACGAGATTCCCTGCAAAAGTTGTCCATCGGTATACATTGGACAAACCCGTCGGAAATTTATAGTTCGTTTGAGGGAGCATAAAAACGCCATGAACAACGAAAAAGTCCACGAATCAAGTGTGGCAGCACACTCTACAGAGCTTAACCACACCATAGACTGGGAACGCGCGAAGCTTAAAAAGAGCTTCAGAAAAGTTTCCCACCTGAATGCTTGGGAATCAATGTTCATCGCCACTGCAGAACAACCCCTGATGAATGATGACGATGCTCCAATAAGTGAACATTAAGTGTTGTGTCCAGTCTCGCGTCATGTATTGTAAATGACCGAGAAAGCTCTCAGTTAATAACTTTGGCAATGCTCACAAGAACACTAAGCTGAGTAGCAGGCTCAGTTCCAGTGGTAACTTAACGCTAGAAAGAATAAGAGGAATCGAAAATAAATCTCAAAGGGTATACTCGAAATTATAGCAAAATATTTCCACAATTCACTTATACAGGAGTACTTAAAAGAACCGCAAAATGGATTGCTTTTTTTTCAATCTTTATTAACGAGATTTTTAGCCCTGGGCTAGTTCACCTCGGGACCAACGGCTTTACTTCCCTTCAGAAGGAAGTTGACACTGAAATTTTTAGTGACTATCTCGGGGATGGGATTCGATCCCAGGTCCTCGACGTGAGAGGCGTGTGTTCTAACCCCTACACCAGGTCCGTCCCCAAATGGATTGCTAGAATGTCAATGAAAATGCACGGAGAAGTTATTCTGGAATTAGTTGTGGTGGTATTGCTCAGAAGGTTCTGTAAAAAATCTTTATGGAAGCTGGAAGAAGTTTCCTTGAGCAATTGCTTGTAAAAAGTTCTGATAGAATGCCAGTAGGATTCTCTGTAAAAGTTTCTGGAAGAGTCCCTGAAAGAAGTCTTGAAGATGTTTTTTCGAACAATCTCAATATCCTCAGAGGAATCTCATGTAACTTATAATATAACAGAAGTAATTTACAAAGATATATCATGATAAGTGGTATAAGGCCACTCGAGAATAAATTTGGTTGAATTTTAATAATTTATGAATATTTTTTGGTAAAGAATAGGTATTAAATAGGACTCATTGAAAAAATTCAGAGTAGGAACTCAGAGGAATTTCCTGGGCTTTTCTCTGAAGAGTTTACTAAAAGATAAATAGTAGTTTGCTTGCAAAATATTTTTTCAGTCGGCCAGGTGGGAGGAGATTATCTATTCTCATCAAGGTAATTGGAGTACAAATCTTTGAAGTACATAAAGCACACATCTCATGTAATAACTAACACCACTGTAGATGAATTTACTCTGGCAAAATATAATGAATCAATTAGGCAAACTCATGATTTGAAGAAAGCACTTGACGATGACATTTTATCGTTGTTCCGCACGCTTTGCTGTTGGATGATAGACAACTTGTGAAATGCCGAAACACATTCAGAAAATTCTCGGAAGCAATGGCGTTTTCATCGGAGCCAAGCTTAGGGGGACCTGGGGTGAAATGCACCAGTTGAGCAAGATGTTTCAAAATGAAGACCGAACAACATGTATGGAGTGTTTCAATACGTGAATCTAGCTGATATGTGTCCACCCTACAGGGAGCAATTTTTTCACTGATAGTACATATTACCCCAGGTTCCCCATCTTCATACAGTTGCTCTGAAATCAGACAGCAGTGGAATTAAGTCCAAACAATACAAGTCTGCTATCAGAATCGGCATACAACATTATATACCCTGTGAGAGATGGAATGAACTCGCATGCGAAACATTATGAACAATACCCAACAATGTGATGTGATATTGCTAATTTGTGTTTGAACTGAACATTTTGCTCGCATAAAACACATACTGTATTCGTAATTCATATTTGATACGTCGCATCAGAGCCCATTTGTTTGGGTATATCTGTGCAGACACAGTCGGCGGAAGCTTTTGAAAGACTCAAATAAAGCAGCATAACGTGAATGATTCTCCCAGGACAGCTTGTCAGAACCCGGACTCAACCGCCGCCATCGAGTTTCCACCTAAGATTAGGGAGGGCTCTGAGTTTCGCATCGGTGCTATAAAAGTAGTCTAAAATCCCCAACGCATAACTGCTAGTACGTGAGCTGGGCATTAGTGGATTCGGCTAAGCACCATGGACGTAGCGCCCCTCCTCCTTCTAGTCAATGAGAAAAATCATTTAACATAATCATTTTAGGTATCCGAATAGCACTTTAATTCGCCCTGCGTGCTATTATACAGCAGACATGCCCAATATTAGTCATGTTACCTCTATAATCCCAAAAAAGCCGAATAGTAGGTTAGTTGTTCCTTGGGTTGCTACGAGAGTTTATATATTGTTTAAATTTTTGAAATATTGTTTTCAGTATGTACACTAAAATTGATCATGTTAAACTAATTAGATATTTTTAGAGTCCAACTTAAAATATGACTTCTTTCAAAATTCTTTCCAGAAAATTTTGCGTTGTCTCGCATCTCCTTGGCCTATGGAAAAAATCCACCAGGGAAATTTATCTAGCATTGAAATTCTCAACATTTCAGTGTTTGGATTTAGATCAGAATAAGCCGATCGAACATTATTCGGAGAGTGTAACAGTTCGCGAACTATAGCGGTGGCACATCGCATTCGGAGAGCCCTATGAATGTAAACATTCTCTCTCTCTCTCGTTTGATACGTGGCACGAGAGCGTTCAAGAACAGCAACTCCCACAGATTGCAACAGAATCGAGCCATTCGGGTGATTTATGTTTTGCATAAAATTGGTAATAACTTTCATATTTTCTGGTAATGCAGCCCTTGACAACTTAACTATAATCTATTGGACCATTGAACACCCCTTTGGTTGTGAACATAGCACAGAAAATTAAAAATATTTGCCTCTGTTTCTTTATCAGAATGACAGTAGGTCAGCGAATATTACAAGTGTTGATACTCAGTGATCGACGCCATACAGTGGGTGGTGTGTGCCAGTCATGTTTTCGTTCATGGTTCATTATATTCAACGAACGATAAATTTCATGGGTGTTGTACGAATGCAGGCGGATAAATGGGATGAAATTATGGCTCGTGTGTCAATGAACGTTAAATTTTCCAAAGCCTGCAACATTTATCTTAAGTTTTTACATTTGTAAAAAAAATGCATCCTGATTGAATTCTTGAAAAATAGAATTGAGTTCCACTAAACAATTAGACTACTGCCTACAATATATCATGAGAAGAATCTACTATGGACCTTAAAAGTCAAAAGTCAAAGGGATCCGGATCCTATTCTTGTCGCTTTTGGTTCACTTCAATAGTGGGGATTTTTGGAAGTTGAGCTCATTTTAGGACACAACATGCGTCGTATTGAAGTGCTTCTAATGGCAAAGTTTTCAGACAATTCGGCCGAGGAAAACCCCCCATGCCAAAGTGAATTATGGAAGTGCCCAAGTAGTCCTGCACCCTAGCTTCTCATATTTTCCAGAAATTCTACTTAGGATTATTAACTTTAATTAGTAACACCAATTACTTATTCTTTTTTCAAATTCTTAATTCCTCATTACAATTCCTTACTCCATTTACTATTTCCATTTCCAAATTTCAATTCCAAACTTAAATTCCTAATTTCAATTCCAATTCCTAATCCAAGTTCCTAATTTCAATTCCTAATTCTACTCCTATTTCCAGTTCCCAAATCCAAATGCCCAATTCATAATTCCAACTCCTTATTCCTTATTCCAATTCCTAATTCCTAATTCAAATTCATAATTCCAATTCCTAATTCCATTTCCCAATTTCAATTTTCTAATTCAATTCACAATTCCGATTCCTCATTCCAAATATTAATTCCAATTCCTTCCTTATTCTATTTCCAAATTTTAATTCCAAACTTCGATTCTCAATTCCTATTCCTATTCCTAATTCCATTTCCTGATTCCAATTCCTAACCCACGATCGGTTTAGGGACAAAATGTCGAAAGACAAAACGTCGGAATCCAAAACGTCGAATGCCAAAACGTCGAATTCCAAAACGTCGAAAGCAGTAATTTTTCAAGCGTTGCCAAGGAAAAACTATTTCCGATGCAAACGGTGTTGGAAGCAGCAAAATATTCAATTTTTCATCAGAGTAAACATCGACTCTGATGAAAAATCGAAAATTTTCAGATATGTCATTTCTGGCCAGAGAAGAAGCAATGCAGCACTACGAGAGAATGATTCGAAAATTAAGCCTGAGGTGAAAGTAGGTAAGCTTTCTTTCGTTTCTTTTCTGGACTCACATAACGACAGATGAATGGTCCTTGGCAGTGAACAATTCTAACTTTATGTCTACTACTCGTAGACGAACAAAATTTCCTTTCCACCAAAACATAATGAGTGTAGGAACTCCAACAATTTTGTATATTTGGGGCGTAAGCCTTTCGCTTAATATGGTTTTACTTAAAAATGGCTTTTTTATCTAAATAGTCTCAATTGTTTAAATTAAGTTTGTGAGTTAAAAAACATCTCAAAAATCAATGCAGCATTTGTTTGAAGGTGAATTGGAATTCCTTCTGGTTGAGCTATCTGCTGATAAATAGTGTATTAATTATTCTTATAAAATATACTCATTCTTTTATAAAATTAGTGACATCATTTTAATGAAATTTACAACTGAATTTAAGACATTTAGATGATTCTTTATTCCTTAAAAATTCATTCATTCTTCTTCCAAACAAGAACAATTGATTCAATTTATTATTCTGCTTCTCGGGAACATAAATTCTTCATCAGAATACAGTAAGTTTCTAATATGCAGTATTGAAATGACTTCTATACATTTGACGCACTGATTTATTTGTAAAGCATGTATACATGCATATACATATATTGCATCAACAATGCAAGCATCAATTGAAAGTTTTATTTCAAAACACGACCCTTGCAGTGCCCTTCCAAAAATTGCCTGAAAGTAGCATTTTGATGAGAGACTCTAATTAGCATTTTAAAACCTAAAGATAATTCGAGGGAGTTAGAGACAAAGGGATGTAAGTGACAGTAAGTGCAAGTGTTGGACGAAAAAAATCACCCAAAATACCGTTGAAAAGCTTGGAAATTATTTGTTTCAAGTTTTTTTTGTATATTTAACTGAAAACCGACCAAAATGTCATTTTCACCCTTTTGCGTTTAGGCCCCTAAATAAAAAAACCTTGTACTATTTCAACACGTTTTAGTTATTGTCAATTAGATTTTATTTTATTATCTCTTCCAAAACAATCAAATTGATGAAAAGTGATAACATGGAAAGATCATATCTTCAGCTACTCTAACTGTTCAAAACATTGTTTAGTTTTTGGATTTTACGTTACATTTTTACCTATTTTCTTCTTTTTCCTTTTAAATCGAATAGATGGACGTTTTGTTGGACATACTCGTTAATTTTTCTTTTCAACGTTTTGTCTTTTTGACGTTTTTTCCCTTCGACATTTTGGCATTCGACGTTTTGTCCCTTTGACATTTTATCTTTTCGGCGTTTTGGCATTCGACGTTTTGTCCTTTCGACGTTTTGGCATTCGACGTTTTGGCATTCAACATTTTGTCTTTTGACATTTTGTCATTCAACCCCCACGATTATTATTATTAACCAATTCCTAATTGCAATCCCCCATTTCTCATGCTCATTTCGAATTCCTAATCCCAATCCCGAGTTCCAATTTCTAATTCCGTTTCCTAATTCCAATTCCTTATCCGGTTTCATAATTACAATTCATAATTCCAATTCTTATTCTTATTCCAGTTGCTGATTCCAATTCCTATTTCCAATTCCTTATTCCAATTGCAAATTTTAAATTCCAATTCCTGATTCCATTTCCCAATTTCAATTTTCTAATTCAATTCACAATTCCAATTCCTGATTCTAATTCCTTATTCTATTTTGAAATTTCAATTCCTGACTTAAATTCCTAATTCCATTTTCTAATTCCAATTCCTAATACGCGTTTATAATTACTGTTCGTTATCCCAATTCCTAATAGCAATCCCCCATTTCTCATGTTCATTACGAATTCCAAATCCCAATTCCTGATTCAAATTTCTAATTTCATTTCTTAATTCCAATTACTAAATCTGAGTTCATGAATATCAATTCCTTATCCCGATTCCTAATTCCAATACCTAATTCCAATTCCTAATTCCAATTCCTAATTCCAATTCCTAATTCTAATTCCTAATTCCAATTACTAATTCCAATTCCTAATTCCAATTCCTAATTCCAATTCCTAATTCCAATTCCTAATTCCAATTCCTAATTCCAATTCCTAATTCCAATTCCTAATTCCAATTCCTAATTCCAATTCCTAATTCCAATTCCTAATTCCAATTCCTAATTCCAATTCCTAATTCCAATTCCTAATTCCAATTCCTAATTCCAATTCCTAATTCCAATTCCTAATTCCAATTCCTAATTCCAATTCCTAATTCCAATTCCTAATTCCAATTCCTAATTCCAATTCCTAATTCCAATTCCAATTCCTAATTCCAATTCCTAATTCCAATTCCTAATTCCAATTCCTAATTCCAATTCCTAATTCCAATTCCTAATTCCAATTCCTAATTCCAATTCCTAATTCCAATTCCTAATTCCAATTCCTAATTTCAATTCCTAATTCCAATTCCTAATTCCAATTGCTAATTCCAATTCCTAATTCCAATTCCTAATTCCAATTCCTAATTCCAATTCCTAATTCCAATTCCTAATTCCAATTCCTAATTCCAATTCCTAATTCCAATTCCTAATTCCAATTCCTAATTCCAATTCCAAATTCCAATTCCTAATTCCAATTCCAAATTCCAATTCCAAATTCTAATTTCTAATTCCAATTCCCAATTCCAATTCCTAATTCCAATTCCTGATTCCAATTCCTAATTCCAATTCCTAATTCCAATTCCTAATTCCAATTCCTTATTCCAATTCTTATGCCAATCCCTAATTCCAATTCCTAATTCTAATTCCTAATTCCAATTACTAATTCCAATTCCTAATTCCAATTCCTAATTCCAATTCATAATTCCAATTCCTAATTCCAATTCCTAATTCCAATTCCTAATTCCAATTCCTAATTCCAATTCCTAACTCCAATTCCTAATTCTAATTCCTAATTCCAATTACTAATTCCAATTCCTAATTCCAATTCCTAATTCCAATTCATAATTCCAATTCCTAATTCCAATTCCTAATTCCAATTCCTAATTCCAATTCCTAATTCCAATTCCTAACTCCAATTCCTAATTCTAATTCCTAATTCCAATTGCTAATTCCAATTCCTAATTCCAATTCCTAATTCCAATTCCTAATTCCAATTCCTAATTCCAATTGCTAATTCCAATTCCTAATTCCAATTCCTAATTCCAATTCCTAATTCCAATTCCTAATTCCAATTCCTAATTCCAATTCCTAATTCCAATTCCTAATTCCAATTCCTAATTCCAATTCCTAATTCCAATTCCTAATTCCAATTCCTAATTCCCATTTATAATTCCAATTCCTAATTCCAATTCCTAATTCCAATTCCTAATTCCAATTCCTAATTCCAATTCCTAATTCCAATTCCTAATTCCAATTCCTAATTCCAATTCCAAATTCCAATTCCTAATTCCAATTCCTAATTCCAATTCCTAATTCTAATTTCTAATTCCAATTCCCAATTCCAATTCCTAATTCCAATTCCTAATTCCAATTCCTAATTCCAATTCCTAATTCCAATTCCTAATTCCAATTCCTAATTCCAATTCCTAATTCCAATTCCTAATTCCAATTCCTAATTCCAATTCCTAATTCCAATTCCTAATTCCAATTCCTAATTCCAATTCCTAATTCCAGTTGACAATCGCCCTTCGTGCGCGAAAGACGTGTTTCACGTAGCTCAGACCTGTCGCGATAACTTTTGCAAAAACAAGATGTCTTCGTACAGGAAGAACACTCTTGTAGTGGACTTCAGTGTTCTGCCGAAGCGTCCCTTAACGGATCAGGTAGAGGCGTTCCTCCGGGATTTCGTGAAAATCGATATGTCCGACGTTAGGAACCTCCAACTGCATACTCTAAAAAATTGTGTGTTCAAAGAAATGCACAATGCAGGATTACCCAACCGTCTGGCAAAAGAGCACCATCTTCGACACTCGTTTGGACGCAACGGTGTGTTCTACTACATCCCCATCTACGTGGACGGTCCTACTACCACAATAAGGATCCACGACTTATCGCCGCAGCTGTCCAACACCACCATCTCCGATCACTTACAACAATACGGCAAAGTCATCTCCATCAGCAACGAAGTTTGGAAAAATTATTTTGCTGGTGTACCGAACGGGGTGCGAGTTGTACGCATGCGAATGGAGAAGACAGTGCCTTCATACATCACGATTGACAATCAATCTTCTCTCGTTACCTACCCGAAGGGCGAGAAAACTGCACACGAGAATAAAGCTGGCCAAAAACAACACCCAGAACAAACATCCACCTCTGTTACCAATATCGATCAAGTGAACAACGATGACCAACCAACAATACCGCATGAGACTGACGACAACGGTGACGAAAATGAAGACAGCGACAACGACGACGAAGGCCACAGCAAAAAAGATGCGACTGACGACGAACTACAAACTACCACGAAGCGGCGATTTTTTTTTTTTTTTAATTTCTTTATTAGTATCATTCCAAACATTACATTCATTTCTTATATCTAGGTGTTCTGTGTTATTTGACAACACTATCATCCTAATTTGGTAAAACAAATTTAAGATTTAATTAACATTTTGTTAACAACATATTACATTTCATTTGCCGCAGCAGTTCAGTTTTTTTTACAGGTGAGTTGATTTCACCTGCTTATAAGAGAAAAAAAAAGTTTTTAAATATACTTAACCTAACTTAACCTAAAAATATAACGCATTAATCGTGGCAATAGAAGATTGTAACGATTTTTGCCTGAAATTATTAATGATTGTATTTGACATTTGTTCCAATGTTTCAACATTGGATATTCTATGTAACTCATTGGTACTATACCAGGGAGGAAGCCTCAGAATCATTTTCAAAATTTTATTTTGAATTCTCTGCAGAGCTTTCTTCCTGGTATTACAACAGCTAGTCCATATTGGTACAGCATACAACATGGCTGGCCTGAAAATTTGTTTGAATATCAACAGCTTGTTCTTAAGACAAAGTTTTGATTTTCTATTAATAAGGGGATAGAGACATTTTACATATTTATTACATTTGGCTTGAATGCCCTCAATGTGATTTTTGAAAGTTAAATTCTTATCTAGCATGAGCCCTAGATACTTAACTTCATCTGACCAATTTATTGGAACCCCTCTCATCGTGACAACATGTCTACTTGAAGGTTTCAAATAAAGAGCTTTTGGTTTATGTGGGAATATTATTAGTTGAGTTTTGGAAGCATTAGGAGAAATCTTCCATTTTTGCAAGTATGAAGAAAAAATATCCAAACTTTTTTGCAATCGAATACAGATGACACGCAGGCTTCGTCCTTTGGCGGAGAGGCCTGTGTCATCCGCAAACAAAGATTTTTGACATCCCTGAGGTAGCTCAGGTAAGTCAGATGTGAAAATATTGTATAATATTGGTCTCAAAATGCTGCCTTGAGGAACACCAGCTCTTACAGGAAGTCTTTCAGATCTGGAGTTCTGATAATTAACCTGAAGTGTACGATTTGACAGATAACTTTGAATTATTCTAACAATGTATGTTGGAAAATTAAAGTTTTTTAATTTTACAATCAAACCTTCATGCCAAACACTGTCGAATGCTTTTCTATGTCTAGAAGAGCAAGACCAGTAGAATAGCCTTCAGATTTGTTGGAACGGATCAAATTTGTTACACGTAAAAGTTGATGAGTGGTCGAATGTCCATGGCGGAATCCGAACTGTTCATTGGCAAAAATTGAATTTTCGTTGATGTGGGCCATCATTCTGTTCAAAATAACCTTTTCAAAAAGTTTACTGATGGAGGAAAGCAAACTGATTGGACGATAGCTAGAAGCTTCTGCAGGATTTTTGTCTGGTTTTAAAATTGGAACAACCTTAGCATTTTTCCATTTGTCAGGAAAATATGCTAATTGAAAACATTTGTTAAATATATCAACTAAAAATGATAAGCTACTTTCTGGAAGTTTCTTGATGAGGATGTAGAAAATTCCATCATCGCCAGGAGCTTTCATGTTTTTGAATTTTTTAATAATAGTTCTCACTTCTTCCAAATCAGTCTCCCAGGCATTTTCAAAAACGTTCTCTTGATTGAGAATATTTTCGAACTCCTGAGTAACTTCATTTTCAATTGGACTAGTAAGTCCTAAATTAAAATTGTGCGCACTTTCAAACTGCATAGCAAGTTTTTGAGCTTTTTCGCAATTAGTTAGTAATAATTTGTTTTCCTCTTTCAATGCCGGTATTGGCTTCTGAGGTTTTTTCAAGATTTTCGATAATTTCCAAAAGGGCTTAGAGCCAGGGTCCAATTGAGAAATTTTATTTTCAAAATTTTTGTTTCTTAATTGAGCAAAACGATTTTGATTTCTTTCTGCAAATCCTGCCATATAATTTTCATAGCAGGATCGCGAGTGCGTTGAAATTGCCTTCTCCTCACGTTTTTAAGACGGATCAAGAGTTTAAGATCATCGTCTATAATCACGGATTCAAATTTTACTTCACATTTTGGAATTGCAATGCTCCGGGCTTCAACAATGGAATTTGTTAAAGTTTCAAGAGCATTGTCAATATCAAGTTTAGTTTCTAAAGAAATGTTTACATCAAGATTGGAGTCAACATACGTTTTATGTATATTCCAGTCGGCTCGTAAATAATTGAAAGTGGAGCTGATAGGATTGAGAATCGCTTCTTGGGATATTTGAAATGTAACAGGGACATGATCAGAATCAAAATCAGCATGAGTAATCAGTTGGCTACAAAGATGACTAGAGTCGGTTAAGACCAAATCAATCGTAGATGGATTTCTATAAGAGGAAAAACATGTGGGGCTATCAGGGAATTTAATTGAGAAATACCCTGAAGAGCACTCATCAAATAAAATTCTGCCGTTGGAATTACTTTGAGAATTATTCCATGACCGATGTTTGGCATTAAAGTCACCAATGACAAAAAATTTTGACTTATTGCGAGTCAATTTACGCAAGTCAGTTTGGAGCAAATTAACTTGCTGCCCAGAGCATTGAAAAGGCAAATAGGCAGCTATGAAAGTATATTTACCAAACTGTGTTTCAACAGAAACACCTAAAGTTTCAAAAACTTTAGTTTCAAATGATGAAAACAGTTGATGTTTTATACGCCTATGAATGATGATTGCAACTCCCCCACATGCTCCATCAAGTCGATCATTACGATAAACAAAAAAGTTAGGATCTCTTTTGAGTTTAGATCCAGGTTTTAAATACGTTTCGGTAATAACTGCTATATGCACGTTATTAACCGTAAGAAAATTAAACAGCTTGTCCTCTTTACCATTCAGAGAACGAGCATTCCAATTTAAAATATTTAAATTATTATTTGGATCCATTAGAAAAACGTAATCCAATAACAATTTGATTTGTAAATTTTACACCTACTTGGACTGCTTCAGTCATAGTGGTGGCTTTGAACATTGCATCAATCATTAGATTCAATTGTTCAGTTAGAAAATTAAAATCAGAGGCAGACATGTCATGTGATTTCCCATTGGAATTTCCGGTAGACGAAGAAGCGGAGTTACCTGTGGCGGTAGGGTTTTTTCCATTTGATTTGAAACAAGTAGAATGGGTACCCATGGATCGAACAGGGGAGGAGTTCGAATTTCCTGCTACGATATCGGCAAAGGATTTACCGTGGGTAGATACATTCGAAATAGAAAGATTCGAACGGCTACCCGACGGATTAAAATTAGTTTGTGAATGAGCATGATTATGATCTTCCTGATGGGTATGATTCATGATCAAGCGATCGTTAACTGAAAAATGAGCATTGTTCGATACTCTACCAGGCAAATTCCGGAAACGACCGTTATCGTAACGGATATTATCTTTCATCTGCCTGGCACGAGCCTCAATGACCCTTTTGCGTGAAGGACAATTCCAAAAATTGGACTTATGGTTAGCCCCGCAATTACTGCATATGAATTTGGTGGTATCTTCCTTCACTGGACAGACGTCCTTGGCGTGAGAAGAACCTCCGCAAATCATGCATTTAGCATCCATGCGACAATTTTTTGTACCATGACCCCACTTTTGGCACCGACGGCACTGAGTGGGGTTCTGGTAATTTCCTCCAGGTTTCTGGAAATGTTCCCAAGTCACAAGGACATCAAACAAAAGTTTTGCTTTTTCTAAAGCATTAATATTATTTAGTTCTTTTTTGTTAAAGTGAACTAAATAAAATTCTTGAGAAAGCCCTTTCCGAACAATGCCAGATTGAGTTCTCTTTTTCATAATGATTACTTGGACTGGGGAAAATCCAAGTAAATCATTTATTCCATTTTTGATCTCTTCAGGTGATTTATAGTCACTTGAGAGACCTTTCAAGACAACTTTGAACAAACGTTCAGTTTTGTCGTCATAAGTAAAAAAATTGTGCTTCTTCTCTTCAAGATGTTTGAGAAGAAGCTCACGATCTTTAAGAGTTTCCGGCAAAACGCGACAGTCTCCTTTCTTTGCGATTTGGAAGGAAACCTTGATTCCCCTAATGGAGTTCAAAATCTCCTGCCTAAATCCCCCAAATTCGGAACAACTGACCACGATAGGCGGCACTCTTTGCTTCCTCACTTGAATCAAAGAGCCTGGGCTAGAGGCTGCTTCGATTTGGTGTTCGGAAAATTTGTCTAGAGCATCGAACTGATTGCTCATTTCGATACAATTATTCATTTCACCCTTGGAAGAAAGTTCGCATTCCGGGGAAGCGTCCTTTCTTCCATTCTTGCCACGTGTAGTGACAGTTTTAAAACCCACTTTTTTGGAAGGAAGTAGTGAATTCAGAGATTCACCCTTCCTTTTGTTTGTTGTTGATACCATGTTTAATTAATAAACGAAAGAAGACGTGACCTTCGAAAGGTTTTTTCCCAAGACGGTGTCCAAGAAGGATTACCACCGCTAGCTTTCGCCAACGGGTCCAACGAAAAATCAAAGGCACGGGTCCAAACAAGGATCGTAAAGGGATCAATAGTAGAAAAAAAAGTACTGAAAAGTACTGTTTTAGTAGCACTGAAAAGTACCGTTTTTAATTTTAGCACTGAAAAGTACTGTTTTTGTAGCACTGAAAAGTACTGTTTTATTGCTTTAGGTAGTTTTTAAGAAAACTTCCAAGAGCAGAGAGAATTCGTGTACGCACAGCACGAAGGTACGATGCGCACTGACGAAGCGGCGATTGTCAACAAGAACATCGAGCGACGAAAATGATACAGAACGATCACACATGCAAGAGAGTCAAACAACTGGAATAGAACGGGAAGGAAAAGATCAATGTGAATCTGCCGGTTTGGGATGGAGAGTAACCCGATCAAAAAAATATAAGAAAATTGAAACCAAAGGAATTTTTGTTCAAGATTAGATATAGGGTATTTATTAATTGAATTTGTATTTGAAGCAATTGTTGAGCTAGGTAGGATAATCAATGAATTAGCGAGATTTGTTATACTGTTAAAATATTATTCCGACACGAATGCACCTCGTCGGTGTAAAGTGTCGAAAATAAAAATAAATAAATAAATAAATTCCTAATTCCAATTCCTAATTCCAATTCCTAATTCCACTTCTTATTCCAATTCCTAATTCCAATCCCTAATTCCAATTCTTAATTCCAATTCCTAATTCCAATGCCTAATTCCAATTTCTAATTCCAATTCCTCATTCCAATTCCTAATTCCAATTCCTTATTCCAATTCCTAATTCCAGTTCCTAATTCCAATTCCTAATTCCAATTCCTTATTCCAATTCCTAATTCCAATTCCTAATTCCAATTCCTAATTCCAATTCCTAATTCCAATTCCTAATTCCAATTCCTAATTCCAATTCCTAATTCCAATTCCTAATTCCAATTCCTAATTCCAATTCCTAATTCCAATTCCTAATTCCAATTCCTAATTCCAATTCCTAATTCCAATTCCTAATTCCAATTCCTAATTCCAATTCCTAATTCCAATTCCTAATTCCAATTCCTAATTCCAATTCCTAATTCCAATTCCTTATTCCAATTCCAAATTCCAATTCCCAATTCCAATTCTTAATTCCAATTCCTCATTCTTATTTTCAATACGAATTCCTAATTCCAATTCCTGATTCCAATTCCTAATTCGAATTCCTTATTCCAATTCCTAATTTCAAATTCCAATTCCAATTCCTATTCCCAATTTCGATTTCTAAATTCAATTCACAATTAAAATTCTTCATTCCAAATTCTAATTCCAATTTCTTATTCTATTTTCAAATAACACTTCATAATCCTAATTCCCAATTATAATCCCCCATTTTTTATTCTCAATTGGAATTCATAATCCTAATTTCTGATTCTGATTCCAAATCCTGATTGCTAATTCCAATTTCTTATTGTATTTCCAAACTTCAATTCAACTCCAATTCCTAATTCCATTTCCTTATTCCAATTCCTAATAAGTTTTCATAATAACAATACCTAATTCCAATTCCTTATTCCCAATTCCAATTGTTGATTCCTATTCTTAATTCCAATTCCCAATTCCATTTCACAATTCCAATTTTCTAAGGGCCTATTTCTTCACCCCCGCTCAGGCCTTAAACCAGGTTTAATCGTATGGGTAAACGTGGTTTACGGCTTAAGGTGAAGATGAAGCGAATCCAAACCTCGAATTTTCAAGAGCACAACCAAGCATCCGTTAAACTGAAAACTTAATCGATTGGCCACTAGCCGGTGGTGACGAATCGAATAGGTTTTCAGCTCAAACGGGTGTTCGGTTCACAAAATTTGTGCTGTTGAGAATTTGAGGTTTGGCTTCGATTTACCTTAAGAGAAGGTGAAGAAATCGGCCCTAATTCAATTCCAATTCCTATTTTATTTCAAAATTTCAATTCCGGACTTAAATTCCTAATTCCATCTCTAATTCCAATTCCTAATCCGCGGGGCTCAGACAGCCGTAGCGGTAAACGCGCAGCTATTCAATATGACCATGCTGAGGGTCGTGAGTTCGAATCCCGCTGGTCGAGGATCTTTTCGTAAAGGAAATTTTCTTGATTCCCAGGGCATAGAGTATCTTCGTACCTGCCACACGATATACACATGCATAAATGGTCAATCGGCAAAGAAAGCTCTCAGCTAATAACTGTGGAAGTGCTCATAAGAACACTAATCTGAGAAGCAGGCTTTGTCCCAGTTGGGACGTAACGCCAGAAAGAAGAATCTTTTCTAAATATGGTCAGTGATTGCTAAATGGATAAGAATTTGGATAATAATGTGGAATATCCATTTTAAATTAAGATATATTGTTGATCATTGAAATCTTTTTCCTAACAACGAATAATGAAGAAAACAATAATCTAATATCATCACTTTTTTTTACTATTCAATTGTTTCATTATAGGTTGTGTAAGATTATTTCAGTATTGGGAACGCTTATGAAGTTTGGCGGAAATTTTAATAAAGATAAATAATTTTTATAATAATCGCTAAGATTTTCTGAATATTCCAAATATTATAAGTGTAATCTTTTCTCTTTTTTAGAAAAGATAACACTTATAATATTTGGAATGTTCAGAAAATCTTAGCGATTATTATAAAAATTATTTATCTCTATTAAAATTTCCGCCAAACTTCATAAGCGTTCCCCATACTGAAATAATCTTACACAACCTATAATAAAACAATTGAATAGTAAAAAAAACGAGTCATTAAGAAAATTGAATGATAGAACAATTTCGATAACACTCGAATCTGTTGTTAAGGCTATCCCATCAAGTTGTGATATATCAAAACAAATCGATGAGTTGAGTGAGTGAAGATCTTTTGCAACATTGAAAGCATAGTTCACGGAATAAATATCTTGTTTTAATGTAATATTTGCCAGAACGAACGTATTTTTTTATGCAATAAAGATCTAACAGAAAATATGAATAAAACTGAAACAAAGTATTAAAAGTCGTTAAAACAATTAGTTTACTTCACTTTTAATTTGATTATTTATAAATTAATTTATTAAGACATGAATACAATATGTTTGCATAATTATTGAAAGCTTTCAAAAATCTGGTTGATTGCATTAACCAAGAAAATCTAAATTTCTTAGAATTTTTTCAATCTTCTCATATGAATGTTTTGAAGCTGAATCATCATTTTATACCCAACTTTACAAAGAAAAAAAAGTTTGATAAAAGATAGTTATATGCCATTTTTCAGCGCCTTGAAGTGATTCAAAATGCTACGTCCGCAAGGACTTCCCCCTCGTCACACATCGTCACAAATACGTGAAGCTCCCCCTCCCCCCTAAAAAGCTGCGTCATTTATGGATGGCCCCTTATTTATTCCAATTCCTATTTCTATTTCCCAATTTGAAATTCCATATTCAATTCATATTTCTCATTCCAATTCCTCATTCCATTTTCTAATTTCAATTCCAAGCTTCAATTCCTTGGAAAAATTAATGTCCAAAGAAATATTTGAGTATTCTTATTATCAAATAAAAAGCAAGATAAAATTGAAGTACCTTAAATTAATCCATGGTGAAATTTTAAATGTTATTTCAAAAGGATATATTGGACGGCAACTTTTGAGAATTTTAATGTATTACAAAATAAACTCTTAGAAAAATACTTCATACAAACTAAGAGAATCTCGTTTCAGTAACTGGCTAGGCTGAAATTGCGTTTTGCAAGAAATCGGTGAATTAACTTTTATGGACCCCTTGATGGAAATCCTGGCTACGCCCGTGCTAAGCACTCCAACATGCACCCAAGAATTCCAATGTGAGATTGCTTTATTATGACTCAAATCTAGTCACGTCGTTAGGAAAGCAACGGAAGCCGTCCGATTATCCCGACTAGGTTGGGTCATTTATTTTGAGCATCCTCCAAGGGATAGAAGAGGCGCACGCTGCAACCACCGGAGTTTTTGTGTAGGCAGCTCCACTCTTCCATAAGCGAGTGTGAGTCGAATGAATGCAAATTGCTGACGGTTGGCGTGCTTTCAGAGTTGAAAAGTATTCTTTTGACCTCTCCGGTGGACGCTTTATTTCCGAAGCATACGTATGCCTTGGCACTATTCTGGAGGGACTAAGTGGAAAACTGTATGACATTCATTCATGCGGACTATTTAACTTCAAAAGCAATGTCGTTGCTATAAGTATCATATCATCCAGGACCATTGGCGTGGAAAGCAATTGAGGGTGGGGAGAAAGTGGTTGAAAGTGTCCACTGTAGTTTGTTTCCAGGAATAGAACATTCTTTGCCGCGACTAATGACCATTGTACTATTCCTAAGTGAATCGTTAATTCTAGTCTTTTTTAGTACATTTATGTCTCATTTTATTTAATTTAATATATTTTTATATTCGTAAAACGATTCTTTAAGCAACTTTTTTTGCACGTATCTATACCAATCTTGCCAGGAAACTCTAAATCTCCTTGAAAATGCATTCATATATTATTTCAAGGACTTATGTAAGAACCAAATGTTTTCCAGAGATTCTAGAGATTTCATCACCTTACTAATATCCCTCCGATGGAAGCATTCTTTGTCTTCCGCCAGAGAGATGTAGTTGAGGATCATCCCGGCGATGCTTGAGCCGGAATAGACTTGCCAACTTATCTCAATTTCTCCTGGTTCTCAACGCAGCAACCTTGCCAGAGCTTCAATCTCAACTGTAAGGTTTTTACTTGTTTTAATATGTAGTGAGAAAATGTGGCCCACCGTTGAGAACATTTCATAATAATAAGATATTTTATTTCATGGGAAGAAGTTCATAATAGTACAGAAATAAACTGTTCAATGTTAATTATATTCTTGATTCAGCACAGATTGGCTCTAATTGAATAAATCCCTCCATATATCAGATAAATTTATTTCTCTCAGCTATATAACCACAATACTGGCGCCCATGGTGTAGATGATATCTTTGTGCAAATTTCGACAAATTTAAATGTCTTCAACAAGATTATTTATGGATCGTTTACATTAAAATATGATGTCCCACAGCTTGAGCTCGGCAGTGCCCCCCGAAGCCAAACAATCTACCCAACATTCGAATTAATATACAACAAAGACATCTGTCGCCCCACAAACCGCATTCTTGGGCAAAACGTGCCGTATCCATCCAGTCCTAAATTGTGAAAAGGTACACAAGGCTGTCCCTTTTTCCCGTCATGCAAAAAGCTCGAAACATATCTGCAAAGCCAAGCCCCAACGGATTCTTCCACGAAATAAATTGAGCCACATACCTCCCGGAAAGTTGTGACGAGCTGCTGGCCAGAGCTCGGCTTTTTTTCTCCTGGAGACAGGGCTGGTAGCGACTAAGTGTCTTTAGAATAGGAACTTTAGAGACCTCATGCCTGAAAAAAGAGACCAAACAGGAGACAGAAAAACAAACAATACAGGAACCCAGAAAATAAAATTGAATTGAAACATGTAGGATCGATGTACCAACAGCATAAGCACGGGTGTGTGAAAAAAAATTGAACGGTTACCCGAAAAGAACCTTTAAAAAATCATGCATTTAGCATTCATTTGGCAATGTTTGGTACCATGACTCCACTTTTGGCACCGACGGCACTGAGCGGGATCCTCGAAATTTTCTCCAGGCTTCTGGGATAGTTTGCATGTCACACGGACATAAAAATCCCAACTAACAATTTAGAGTCACAAACAAGCATGTATGTTTAATTATTGTTCAATAATGGTAATGACAGCTGAATAAAAATGTTGCTCTATAAAGAGCTGAGAAGGTGCTTTTTTAACACAAATTTAGGTCAATGTTCAACGTTATACATTAGAATGAACAAAAGTTGAATCGCCATTTATTAAACATTCCCAAAGATTCTCATCCGACTAGTCCAGATTGTTTTACTAATGAGCTGAACAAGACAAGTTTCCCCCAATTAAAAAGCCAATATTCCACTAAACAAATGTACACTCCCGTGCATAAGTTTGGGTTAACCCCCTAAAAAACATACAAAACTGTTCAGTCCATATATCTGAGATTACACGTCCAATTGAAACTCTCTAAGCCGCATTCAAAAGGCAAAGAGTTATTCTTACTTCGTATGTATTTTTCTAAAAACATTTTTTGGATTTAGTTTACTAATTTTTTACTTAAAGTTGTGACATTTTTCAAAAAACACAGTGAAAAAGCATAGCTAATTTCCTCAGCATTGGATCGATCAAAATTTTGAAGTAAGGTGTCATTAGAATCGTTATCTTATATTCTTTGAAGGGCTCTCACGATTTTTTTTTGCGGAAAAATCTGAAAACTATTCAGATTTTCAGATTCTATATTTCGATCCAATGTTAAGGAAATTAGCTATGTTTTTTCAGTGTTTTTTTTAATGTCACAACTTTAAGTAAAACATTAGTATACTAAATCCAAAAAATGTTTTCAGAAAAATACATACAAAGTAAGAATAACTCTTTGCCTTTCGAATGCGGCTTAGAGAGTTTCAATTGGACGTGTAATCACAGAGATATGAACTGAACACTTTTGTATGTTTTTTAGGTGGTGAACCCAAACTTATGCACGGGAGTGTATATGTATAAAAGGATATTCAGAAGACAAACTAACGTGTTACTTGCGTCGCACTTCAGCTATTTCCACATGTTTAACATAAGCATGAAAAAGACCTGAATAAGTATCTTATGAAATCCTAATTCAGCTTCAGTGAATTATAAGAACAGTTGATCCAATAGAGGCCAAAATGACGACTAACAAACACAATGTTCAGCAATAAATAAGCCTTGTAAAAGCGATCACACTTTAACTTAATTTCATAAAATGGACAAAATATCCTAAATTCATGTTGAGTTTCGAATGCATTTCAAAGCTTATAACTTATGCTTTCTCAAAACTTTTTAAATAGCTGTTCAGAAAATAAACATGGTCAGCCTCCAGAAATGTAGGATTATTTTGAAAAACAAAAACAAACATTTGAACCAAGTATTCCTAGTAGGAGCGAAGTACTGACAAACAAAGCGTGATATAGACTTGATTGACATAAAAGATCTGAAGACAACATCAAAATTTTGTTTGTTTTTTGTATGTAGTTAATTTTAGATATCATTTTCTGATCTTTTATATATTATATCTATCGAGTTAATATCACCATATTATTATCCATATCATAATTTGCTATTGCTTAGCTTTTTTCGCCTGCTCGGGATGTTGTTCCGCACAAGAAAAGTGGAAATTTCTTTGACATAATTGTTTAAATAAATCTCTATAGCGAGCTACATTGGAAATTACATTTCTTCACAACTGAATAGTGCGATCTAAGAAAAATGATTTACTGGGCCATTTCTGAAAAAAAAAATCCCACGCGTCAAAATATTCGAACATTTTTTTATTCAGGCGCATAGTCCTCAGAGGACTATTTTTTTAATGCAAAATCGGTTTATGAAAAATACAAATCAATAATGTAATTAATTAATACAAATATAAGTTATAAAATAATTAATTTCAATTTGAGTTAACGAATCATTCAAATTGAAGTTTTTATTAAACTAAAACTTATTATTAGGGACAATGGAAATTCGCGGCAAAATTCATAAAATTTCGCGTGCTACCAAAGTTTTAAATACAAAATTTCGCGGCTTTGTTGCGGTCCCATACTTTTGGTCATATTTTACGCAAAATTACACATGTTCAGTGGAAACAGCCTTTAAAAGTGTAAATATCGCAAACTCTTGATTTATTTTGTTTTATAAATTAAGATGATAAGTTTAATATCAGAGAGATTATAAAAAAATGGTATAAAGGTAGCGAACCAGAAAGATGTCCAAGTTAAAACTAAACGGTTAAAAAAATTTGATGGAACTTAGACTTCAAGATGAGTAAACCATTTTCGTAATGAAAAAAACTGGAATTCACTGTGATTTTCATATAAATTCCTGATTTTTATCTTATTTCGTGGCGTTTCGCGGGATGCCCTTAAATTCGCGAATTTCGCGACTTCCGCGAAAACGCGAATTTCCATTGTCCCTACTTATTATGATATTAGATTAAGGTGAAGATGTATCGAAGCCAAACCTCAAATTTTCAAGAACACAAATCTAGAGAACTAAGCATCCGTTCAAGCTGAAAACTTAATCGATCGGTCACCACCAGCGTGTGACAAGTCGATTAGGTTTTCAGCTCGAACCGCTGCGCAGTCTGGTTCTCTAGATTTGTGCTCTTGAAAATTTGAGGTTTTGCTTCGATGCATATTCACCTTAATCATTTCAGACTGATTTCACTTTGTGTAAATAAAAATTATTTTTGACCATCATTGACATAAATTTTCTCACTGTGCGCTAAAAATACCCGACTGAACTCAGTTTGGATCAGCACTAAACAGCAGCTTAAACGCCGCTGACGATTGAAAGGACTCGAGTTCGAATCCAGTATCCAGACGATTTTTGAATATAGTTGATATATAGTCATGAAGCGCCCAGAAAAATATTTTTATGGTTTTTATTTGTTTTAATTATATTTTGACCAGTCGTATAAAAACTGAACTAAATGCTTGTAAAACGTTTTAAAAGCTGAAATATAAAGTTGGAATTCAACGACATGCTTTAAAGTTTCTCCAAATGTGTGTGAACAACGCCTGAAAATTGGCCATGAATATTATTAAAATGTTATTGAACATGATGCTGAATGAAACTGCCATAATGGTGTTTGTTAAATGAGTGAATGTTAGTTGGGATAAGTCTTGCTTTTTTAAAAGCTTTAATATTATTCAGATCTTTTTGTTAAAGTGAACAAAATAATATTCTTCAAAAGGCCCTTCCCGAACCATGCCAGATTGAATTCGCTTTTTCATAATGATTACTTGCACTGGGCAAAATAAAAGTAAATCATTTATTCCATTTTTGATCTCTTCAGGGGACCTAGAATCACTTGAAATCAAACCGACCTTGTGCCAATATTCAGTTTTGACGTCATTTTCAAAACCCATATCCACCCAGCATCCTGAAAATAGGACAGTACTTGTAGTGCAAATATCTTGAAAATAAAGTGCAAAGTTGATCACAGGACTGCTGACTTCGACTTGGTAACTATTTTAATTCAGAATTAACTCAGTAGGTGGCGCACAGACGCCAACAAATGTCGCATGTGGAAGCAACATATGAAACAACTCAATCAGCGTACAAATATTTACTTCGTCGATACCTCAGTCCAGAGATGAGATACAAAATGTGTGTCTTTGACAAAGTTGATCAACTAAATGAGATCTATCCACCTAACACCACATTAGTTTGGAAAACACTCACAAACTGGCGCTATTGGTCGAACATTTTAATTGTTTATATATCAGTTTAGTGATGATTGGTGTCTTCGACAAATGTGTTCAACTGAATGAGATCTATTTGCTCGAAAATTTATTAGGCACCGTCTAGAAAAAACCGAAACGATCTAGGAGAGGGGTAGTAGACTCAAGCACTACACCTCATATAAAAAATTAGTATTTTTCATACGAAAAGCGTTACGGAGGGGGTCGAAAATTTCCAATGTTCGCGTTTCGTAATAAATGGACGCTACCTTAGTTCGGAAAACATTCACAAGATGACGCTAGTGGACAGAGATTTTATTTGTTTGTATCTTAGTCCAGCTATGAGATAAAAAATTGGTGTCTTCGACAAAGTTGAACAACTATATGATACCTATTCGCATAGGGCAAACGCTCCCTTAGTGGAGGTAGCTCCAATAGTGGAGGTAGTGTGTTTTGGCATGTTTCGCGCTAATAAATGATTATGTGATATTTTTGTATTATGTACGATGCGAAAATGATACAAGTAATCGAATAATATTCATGAAATTTAACCGTTAAACTATTTAAGCATAAGCATAAGCATAAGCATAGATGACCGTACAATTCGTAGTTGCTACTCCGTGATTGACCAGAACAATCGAAGTTGCACAGGGAATTAATGAATGGGGCTTGGGATTAGCTTACCATTCTTCAATGTGCACAAATCGAGAGCTCAAATTTAAAAGTCAATAACGGCGCCGGCTACGTCCTTACGGTCATCGGGGAAGGGAAGGAATGTTAGTGTGACTACCGTTGTTACTAGAGACCGAGATCACCTCTGCATCTCCACGGTTGTCATGGAAAGGATATTGGGTTAGTGGGATAAGGTAGAGATCTGGGAGTCATCAATGTTTGGTGATGCGATCCATGATATCATCACGCCTAACCGGATTCGCGAAATAATTCGTTAATCGCATTGTACGCCGAAAAAGTGTTCGTCACTCGCCCACGCAAGAGCAAGCGACACGATCAATAGATCAAACACTATTAACGATCCGCGGCGCTTTTTCATTTCTCTGAGCGAACGACGCGCGACATGTTTGATCCTGCCCTCATTGTCCGCCCCCGCAGGAGCAAGCGTCAAGGTCGAAGGATCAAACACTACTAACGAACCGATCACTTTTTTACTACCGACGCGTGACATGTTTGATCCTGCCCTCATCACTCGCCCCCGCAGGAGCAAGCGTCAAGGTCGAAGGATCAAACACTACTAACGAACCGATCACTTTTTCACTACTTCGCTACCGACGCGCGACATGTTTGATCCTGCCCTCATCACTCGCCCCTGTAGGAGCAAGCGTCAAGGTCGAAGGATCAAACACTACTAACGAACCGATCACTTTTTCACTACTTCACTACCGACGCGCGACATGTTTGATCCTGCCCTCATCACTCGCCCCCGTAGGAGCAAGCGTCAAGGTCGAAGGATCAAACACTACTAACGAACCGATTACTTTTTCACTACCGACGCGCGACATGTTTGATCCTGCCCTCATCACTCGCCCCCGCAGGAGCAAGCGTCAAGGTCGAAGGATCAAACACTACTAACGAACCGATCACTTTTTCACTACTTCGCTACCGACGCGCGACATGTTTGATCCTGCCCTCATCACTCGCCCCTGTAGGAGCAAGCGTCAAGGTCGAAGGATCAAACACTACTCAATTTAACCGTTAAACTATTTAAAACAATTATTTTGCTTAATTTGTTTGCTCCTTTGCACCTATCGTGGTGCATCAGTACCCATAGTGGAGGGTCCCATAAGAAATCAATGGTTTGCGCCACTAAAGGAACCATCCTTAAAATATACCTCCACTAAAGGAACAGTGTTCCTATTATTGGTGCAAGACTTTTTGCAGGGAAATTTCAAATGAATCGTGATTTTTATACATTTGAATGATAGAAGGATTTGAGATCTATCGAATGATATGTTAAAATCATATATTTCATGATTTTATCACCATGTTTTAGCAGTTTTCCCTTAGGTGCACCACTAATGGTACACTTGCCCTAAAACATTATAAATTCGGAAAACACTCCCAAGATGGCGCTAGTAAGCAAAAACTTTATATGCTTACATCAGTCAAGTGAGTAAATACAAAGTTGTTGTCTTCGACAAAGTTAAACAACAAAATAAGACCTATTTGCCTTAAACTTGATTGGTTCGGAAAACACTCACAAGATGGCGTTAGTGGTCAAACATTTATGTATTTTATATCTCAGTCCAGTGATAAGATACACAATGGATTACATACATGGCCTGATTCACTACTCGCTAGTGTCTATGCACGAAAAACCGCTAAAAGGTGACACGAAAAATATTTGTATGGCGCAATGCATCTAACGATTTTTTTTTCTAAAAATTGGGTTGTGTTGGGTTGTACGTAATGATGATGGCTGTCACGCCTACCAAATATATTTTTCGATTAATGCTTTCATTTTCGAGAAATTTGAAGTTAGATGCCTTTCCCCATACAAAATAAAACGAGAAAACTTCTGCTGATCAACTGTGGACAAGAGCAAAGCAAGTAATCCATTGTTGTCTTTGACA
Organism: Aedes aegypti; assembly: GCF_002204515.2. NCBI lineage: Eukaryota > Metazoa > Arthropoda > Insecta > Diptera > Culicidae > Aedes > Aedes aegypti. Next base: position 211,207,809 of record NC_035108.1, on the reverse strand, counting down.
AAAATGTTCAACTAAATCTAGGACAGGACGTGACAGCTCAACTAAGACTGTCCCGTTGTTTTTCAATCAATAACTTTGACAAGCCAGTGTTGCCAGTATCTTTTTTTAAGTATATCTTGTGAACAAACTCGAAAATCAAGGCTCATAATTTGATTGTTTCTCTCACGCTTCATTGATTTAGTGCAATAGAGGATGCTATATTTTGAAAAAGTCATATTGAAATTCAAAAACCGGCGATATTTATAGAGAGAATTAACACAATTTCCTCTATATTGGTTTTAATTAGGTATTTTATATTGATTTTAGCATTGTATGAGCACATGCTTTGAACTTAATACCAAATATAATTGAAATGAGAAAATTTCGTGAAAAATTTCCAATAACTTGCAAAAAGGTCGAGCTAGCAACAAAATGCCCTGTTGCAATCCAACTCATGTGAAAGTAGGCCTTTGTAAAAACGACCAATGAGAAGTGGTCTTTTTTTATAGGAAATTAGTTTCTTTTTTGGTTTATGGACAGAAGGTCGAAAGAAAAAAAAACGTCAAAAGGACAAAGAGTCGAAAGGACAAAAGGTCGAACATGATTTGCTTGGTGGGAAATTTTTCCTTTTTAGAAAATAGATTTTCGACTTTTTGGACAAAGTTTGTGTCTTTGACAAAGTTGAAGAACTGAATAAGACCTGTTCGCCTGCAAACTTATTACTTCGGAAATCACCTGAATGGCACTACTGGGTACACATTTTATTCGCTTATTTATCAGTACACTGATTGAATTGAGAGGAAGATATTCGCCTAAAACATTTTTAGTTCGGAAGTTACTCTCATGATGGCGATAGTCGGCAAATGTTTGATGAGAAATAAATATGGTGTCTTCAAAAAAGATGATCAACTAAAGGAGACAGTCTGGAAAAAAAAACTTTTTAGCTGAGAATTGATTTCATATGCGAAACATCAAGAAAACCACCAATAAGAAATTGGTCTGTCTAGGTCGAAACAATGGATATTTACTATCGAGTCGAGCGACAATAACTTATTTTGGATGCAGAGCTCCTTTCATTTTTGAATGAAACTAGACACCAATTATGAACTATCTTAAAAGCTGAAAAATGAAAACACATATTTTCTAGACGTCGAATGAAGAAGGTGACCATTTGATTGGTGATGAACGGGAAAACCGACGAATTGACTTATCCACCAATAAACTGAACTCACTCGGTCCAAGAATTGTGACACTTGACCGGGCACGATTCCATATGCTCCCCAGGTGTTCTGGCTCCGCTCTAGTGTCAAAAAGCTTAAACCGAGTGGATTCGGTTCTATCGGTGGATAAAACTATATATATCAGTGATGCAGTAACTTCAACGTTATAGCTGAAGGAGAAACTTTTGATTAGCACTAAAACTATTTTGTTTTAGCTGTCAAGGGTGTATAATTGTACATTTTTATTTTTTTGTGTTTCCATTTTTTATCAGGATACCGTCAGACGGGGCTACTTTTGATTCCAGGGGCTATTTTGGACACTCGCGTTCAGGATTTGTTTGCAACCTTAATATTAGTCTGAGCCATTTTGTGTCTTCAGTACTTTTATTAACCGATATATGCTTTACAACCAGGCATGAACATTTTTTGGAACAACATCAACAATAACAGGATAAACAAGATATCAAAGAAGTCCGAACAAATATTCGCAAGGTTTAAAACATTTGGTATGCAAACTTTGTTGGAATTATTCACATATCGTGCAAACTTGTTGGGAGCATTTCAAAACTATCAAATATTCTTGTTTCAAAAAAACTTTCGATAATTTAATGTTGAAAATTGTTGTTTTAAAAAAAAAATGATCAAAGGTCTTAATTTAATTACCTTTATTTTACTTTAGAGTGTTAGTTTGTATATTTTACAACACAAACAAAATTAAACTAAGAATTCAGAGAAGTGGATAACCATGAAACATATATTTTTTTATTTGTTTAAACTGCAAATTCACAACATAATCTTTAAAACATAACAAATTGATCATATATTACATGAATTCGCAGCAAAAAGTAGTTGCATACTTCATCCGCTACAAATAAACTACTCTTACTCCATCTCAAAACTATTGAGAACAAACATACTTGTAGGATAAGCAAAATAATAATTGTTAACGATTTTGCAAAACACTATTCTAATACTTAATCGATTGCACTTTAAATAAAAATTACTTTTAGTTACAGGAATTGATGAGATCCTTCGACATATCATTCACATAACATTAAAAATCAGATAACATGTTTTTGGACATTACTCATTAATCATCGCAGTACTTGGTAGTTACATCATTCGTGTATGTCATCTTAAACAGTCAAGCATCCGTAACTGACAATTCCATTTAAAAAATGTAAAACTTGAAGTTACAAACTAAAAATTGTGAAGAGTATGTTTCGCAGAAAAGTGTTATATATGTCTATTGTTTCCGAGCTTTACAATTTTCTATATTATGTTTGTCGATGAAAAAACTTTCAAAAACATCATAATGAACGATAATCTATAAAATCTGTTTTAAATTGATGAGAACAAGTCATTTTATTTCCAAATTGTATTGATTTCTAAAAGTGTCCAAAGTAGCCCCTTTTTTGTTTTGAAGGACACATTTTTTTCTCTATTCAAGCAATATTTTTATTTCTTGATGGATTTGACTCAAATTTGGCACATTTGTTACGCACATATACAATTTAGATATATGAAAAAATTATCGATATCTATCCATAATTCTTAGAGCTACAAATCCTCAGAGCTGAAGAATGTGGAAATAATGTCAAAAGAAGCCCCGTTTGACGGTACATCCATAAATTACGTCACGCAAAGCTTTTCCATAAACATCCTCGCCCCTTTTCCTTTTTATCACACTTTTTGATTTGATTTCAATTTTTATATGGGTAATCACGTTTCCTTGAAATCCCCTCCCTCCTTTTGCGTACGTGACGTAATTTATGAATGACCTCTCTCCTGCAGTTTTTTTCTACTTGTTTACATTCTTGTTTTAATTATGAATCGTGGTTTTACGGCTAACCAGCCGAGTGGAAGTTTAACAACTACCGAAAGCTAAACATTACATATATTTTGCAATTGGATTAAATGGACAAATTGATGTGAAGTTTTGCGAAAAAGTTACACGTCTTCTCAGTGAGAATCGAACTCACGACTCCCTGATCTCTAGTTAGGGCGCGTTACCCCTACGCCATGAGAAGACTCATGAACGCAGAAGTTAACCTGAATTCGATTTCATTGTCTACATTGTAATGGGTCTAGTAGCGTGGAAATATATTTGATAAATCTCAGAAACAATCTAATAGAACAACTAGATATCGACGACACACTTTCAAGATTTTTTTGGATCCCGACCCTAGACTTGATATTTTAGTGAAATAAGGTTTAGTTTATGGGAATACAACTTCAAAAAAGGAGCTGAATTCCAATTGAGAAATACCTTGGGTGTTAACGGTTTAAAAAAAATTGCTTCTTTTCTTCAAGATGCTTGAAAAAAAAAATCACGGTCGTCAAGACCCCGACAAAACGCGGAAATCTCCTTTCTTATTTCCCCTAATGGTGTTCAAGATCTCTCGTCTTAAACCTCCAAACTCAGAACAACTGACCACCTGAGAGAGACTCGCGAAGAGGAAAAATATCAACGTCATATGCAGCCCAGATTCCCCTCTCACGAAACGTCAAATGCAGCCCACCCTTTTTATGGCTGAAAAAGTGAAAAGTATTGTGTTCAAAGTAAACTGTTATTAAAAACCTTAGTCGGCGGAGCAGTTTTTTTCCAATGTTGCTGATAAATCTAAACAGAAGATTAATTATTTCTAATGTTTGCTACGTTTGCTGGCATGAAATTTAACTCAAACGCCTATTCATGATTCGAAAAAAAAGAAGACCGTCTTCGCGAGTCTCGTCTCAGCTGACCACGATAGGTTTATTCACATGAATCAAAGAGCAACATTAACCATTTCACCCATGGAAGAAAGCGCGCTTTCCGGAGAAACGTCCTTTCTTCCATTCTTGCTACGTTTAGTGACAATATTAAATCCCACTTTTTTGGAAGGAAAGAATTTAGAGATTCACTTTTCCTTTCGTTCGTGATTGCAACTGTTTTACTGTTTTTTGTTTTAACTTATGACAGATGAATTGAGAAACAAATAAAAAATGTTAAAAATAATTTTCAAAATATAGGTTTTTTAGAAACATGCAATAAAATGCAACCAAGTCTTAAATAAAGACCTCCTACTAGCCCTGTGGAGTTGGAGTCTGTTAACGAACCGAGCCTGGAAACCACATAAACTTGCGGCCGACTGGACAAGGAATCAAAACCCTCCTGAGAATGGGGAAATGTCGCAGCGTCCTTCGGGCGCGAAATCTGACAGGGGTATAAATAAGGGGATGATGACGAGGAAACGCTTAATTACCAGGGCCTGAAATGATTGTCGTAGCGATTAAATGGTGTGAAGGAGTATTTATTGTTGATTCCTCCGCCTTGACCGACCCTTTGTAACGTGACTTTAGGTTTGCTTCCGCCTTGGAGATTTTTTTACCTTTAAATGTTTACGGAGGTCCTGCGTTGCCCCGGGTTTCCCGAACCAGAGAATAAAGGAAAATGGTCACCCAGGGAATAACGGCCATGGCTTTTGACTCAAACACGATGGTGGATGTGCTCGGTAACGGACATTACCTCGCGAATCATACCCCTAAGAAATGTTAGCTATCATAAATCTTAAACGAATGGATTAGCTACAAGAATTTATTACACAAAGACAAAGTGCTCCCATATGGCCCGATTGACCGTGGTCAGCTATAAATTTCTGCTACGTAGTAATGGCTTCAATGCGAATCTAGTCTCGGAGGATTAATATACTTATTATTTGGAATAGAGGCACATCATTACTGCAAGGTGCAATTAATTTTTGAGCAATTTGGTATCGTATAAACTTTCAGACACAGGAAATACACGCAATGCAATAAATTTCTACTTCTTTGCGCATTTCATTTTGGATATAAATCATGTTGTATTTTATCGTATGGAACGGGGTTGGTGGTCTGATGGCTACCTCTTCTGCTCCATAAGCAGAAGTTCATGGGTTCAATCCCAGGCCCGTCCTTTTCCTCGTACTTTGTAGTTGTATATCTCTCACTTGCTTCTATCTTCCATTCTAAATCTATCACACTCAAACTATTCGTTCATAGCAAACGCTAGAACCAGAGACGGACAAGAAACCGTTTCCCTAACGCTTCAATTCTTCCACGCGCACGCCTTTCTTACGCGTGACACATAGGCAGTCTGCTAACCACAAAAAAGCAAACCTCTCTGCCATGCCTTTCCCCCAATCCATACACTCCCGCATGTACTGGCTTAGATGCAGTGGTATATACGGTCTACGTGGGAGCCAGTATAATGCATTATCAATTCCTCCCCCTTCCCCACATTGCACACTGTAGCCGTCGCTGAAAAAACGTGATCGAAATTGTTTTGACCTTGAAAACATGATTTTAGTACTATAGTGTCTTCGGGAAAGTTTTTCCATAAAATAATCGCTATTTTATGAAAGTGTCAGTTTGGTGATTAATCCACCTATAAGTGAGAACGAAATTTTATTTTTCGTATTTATGAATTTAAAAATAAACTTTATTCGGGAAAGTTGTAGGTAATATTAGGAGAAACAACTTTGCTGAAGACACCGTATGCATATATTTTGATTTTCATGTACATTTGTGGAGTTTTTTGTGGAACACCCCTAAAAATCACTTTTTTCATCATAACTTGGTTGGATGATTTTGTACAATTTTCAATTGTTCTAGTGTTATTTGTTACTTGCAAAAACGCATAACTTTCTCCAAAAGATCATATTTTTATCTCTCATACTTTTCGAGTTATTGAAGGTTTTATATAAAATTTTGCACCTTTTTGACACTAAAAATCATTTGGACGCGCACATTTCCGCAGTCTGAAACATGTTCATCCAATGGTCTGAAACTAATACTATGAAATGCAGAGAAAGCCGCTTTTAGCCTGCTTTAGTCTGACGGTCAAAAGAAAGTTTGAAAAAATGTTTACTTACATGCAGATATAATTTACACTTATTCACTACACCCTATATTGGCTTAACTTGAATATCTGGCATCACTGTATCGAATTTTATGCAATAAAGTCAACAATATAATCAATCAACAAAAGGTCGGAATAATCTATTCAGACAAGTTTTTCACAGACAAACAGACTACATATCCAACACACTTTTCGTCGTTCACCTTTCCAACGTTAGCTGTTTATTTTGTGCAGAAAAACACTTATTGCTATTTTTTCTGCAGGAAGTCTCAGTCCTTTCTTGAGAATTTTTCGGAGCTCGCAGCAAAAACTAAAATGTTTAATATAACTATAAAACATTTATTTTTTCCTTTAAAATTCATATGCAATCCATAAATCAGTAAATATTAATGTTTAAGATTATCATCATTATTTTTAGCTCCGCTATCACTGGTTTGTTCGTTATCTTTTTTAACCAAAAGATGTAGATGTAATCACAGGATTTGATGTCGCCAACAAACAGTGTAATAATTCTTAGTCAGTATCAATTCTGCAGATCCTCCCTGCAATTCTTAGTATCCTTGTTACATCCTCTTGAGCCTCTTTGGTCAACTGTCCAATAGAGACCAAGAAAGAAATTACCTCACTAGTATTAAACGGACGAATGACCTTCGGGTTAAAGTCCCTCTCAAACAACAACAACAACAATTACCTCACATCCTCGTATAAGGATTCAGTGTACAAAGCGTTGAGCAAATTTCTCCATAGCATTGATGTTACTGAATCGATTCACATTTGAACTGTCGAATCTATTTATCGATTTAATCGAATCCTTTGCAATGAATTAGCAGTTGACACCAACATCTTTCAATAAGATCAGTTTTCATATTCGATACAACAAATTCACTAATTAAAAATTTGGTTTCTCTCCCATCAATTCATTAAGAAACATTTATCGATTTCTACAAAATAAATCGAATCAAAAACTCGAATTAAAAAAATCAATTCATTCGATTCTAAATGCTCCAAACATCGATTCAAAATATCGATTAATCGTAATGACAACTTAAATATTCGAAATATCAATTTAAACTCAGCCAAAGCTAGTACGGATGCTGATATTGGGTGCCACTCATATAAACCAAGAAGCAATTAAACAGTTTGAAATGCATACTTACCGATTTTCTCGCATTAAAACATATTTACACAATTATGAAGAAACAATCCACAATCGCCTTCGTGTACTGCCGTTCTACGCATATTTGGCTCGCAGCTCATAAGGTTTACATAGAAAATGGGACAAGTAGGTGTAGATGAGCAGTGTAAGCAGGTTGTAATTTATTAATGGTCCCTTTTATACATGGGTTCGATCACCACAAATGAACAAATTCAACAAAATGTTATCATAGAAAAATGTATGAACAAATTTTGTTACATGATCATTAATATGATCATCTTAAGATTTCAGTAATTCCGCTGTTTTATTTTGTATGATGCTGATAAATAACCTTCGCCAATCGTATCATCAATCAAGCGGTTCTGGTGATGGCAAATCACATGACACGATAACTATTAATAATATTCTAAAATATTTCAACAAATGTATATTTTTTTATTCTCCACAAATTATCAACTATTTATTGTAAAATGCATAAATGTTATAATTGTGAATAAAACTAAAATATAGGGATTTCTTATGAACAAACGAAAACTATAACATTTTTTATTGGTTTAGTGGGAAAAAATTTCATTATCGGTATTTTACTAGTACTACCGATGAATCTATGACAAAAGGTCGAAAGGCAAAAAGGTCGAAAGGACAAAAGGTCGAAAGGACAAAAGGTCGAAGAACAAAAAAGAAGGGACAAAAGGTCAAAAATCTTTTTTCAAAGAAGGAAAAATTTCTCACCATGCAAATCATTTTCGACCTTTTGTCCTTTCGACTTTTTGTCTTTCGACCTTTTGTCCTTTCGCCGTTTTGTCTTTCGACCTTTTGTCCATTAACCCTACCGATTCTGATCGATGTAGTACCGTTGAATCGGTATTCAGCAAAAGTAGTCGGAGCCGGAATCCCTAATTGACCACCTACTTCATAAATGAAACTAACGTTAGAAAAGTGAACGATGAAAAGAGTGTATGATATTTATATTGGTTGAATTGATCACCGTGAACTTCTATTTGATATTATATATTGGCTTTTCTCGGTGAAAAAAAAAAAAAAAAAAAAAAGAAAAATGTATGATATTTAGTCTGTTTGTCTGTGGTAAACCTGTCTGAACAGATTATTCCGATCTGTTGTTGATTGATGTCATTGTTGATTTGATTGCATAAAATTCGATATAGTGATGCCAGATATTCAAGTTAAGCCAATATAGGGGGTAGTGAATAAGTGTAAATTATATCTGCATGTAAGTAAACATTTTTTTTCAGACTTTCTTTTGACCATCAGGCTAAAGCAGGCTAAAAACGGCTTTCTCTGCATTTCATAGTATTAGTTTCAAACCATTGGATGAACATGTTTCAGACTACGGAAATGTGCGCGTCCAAATGATTTTTAGTGTCAAAAAGGTGCAAAATTTTATATAAAACCTTCAATAACTCGAAAAGTATGAGAGATAAAAATATGCTCTTTTGGAGAAAGTTATGCGTTTTTGCAAGTAACAAATAACACTAGAACAATTGAAAATTGTACAAAATCATCCAACCAAGTTATGATGAAAAAAGTGATTTTCAGGGGTGTTCCACAAAAAACTCCACAAATGTACATGAAAATCAAAATATATGCGTACGGTGTCTTCAGCAAAGTTGTTTCTTCTAATATTACCTACAACTTTCCCGAATAAAGTTTATTTTTAAATTCATAACTACGAAAAATAAAATTTCGTTCTCACTTATAGGTGGATTAATCACCAAACTGACACTTTCATAAAATAGCGATTATTTTATGGAAAAACTTTCCCGAAGACACTATAGTACTAAAATCATGTTTTCAAGGTCAAAACAATTTCGATCACGTTTTTTCAGCGACGGCTACAGTGTGCATTGGTCTGCATTCTGACGTGGCAGGCACCATTGTCGCTAAAAATAAGAAGTTCACCAGCACTTATACACTGAGGATGCCTGTTAGTCCCAAGCAGTCATTCGGTTGGTTCCTTGTGTAAGTGCAGCTGATCTGGCGATCAGGGATAGGGTGTGACTCAAAACACTTTCGGTGCAGCACGCGCTGCCGGGAGACAGCACGTTCAATTTGAAAGAGACGTGCTAGTGCAATATGAATTGTGTTGCACCCATTCTTTTTTGTGTGCTAAAACTGTGCCGTTGCTGAGAATCTCTTTGAGCATTAGGCAAGGCTCTCTCAAATAACATCACTTTGCTTTGAGGACGAAGTACGGGTAGACGCCACTCTCAAACGAATTACACAAACGTTTGTTTACTTCATTCGCCTCACATATACTTCGATAATTTCGACGACTTTGGTATACTTTTCGTGTTGGCCAGGAGTTTTGATAACTTCCTGAACAAACGATTGCTTTGATTAGATTCAATAAATCTGACAAAATTTTTGCGTGATCGTTGTGTTTATTGTAGTTTTTGTTTTTAGGAACTGGGTCGGTGATCAACACATAAACAAAATAACTTCAAACAAATTGTAGTTCGGTCGAACCTGAATCGGGTTTGGGTTTCAACCTAGGTTCAAAAACAATTTCGACATATGTTATTGCTGTGCGTTTGAAACGCAAATATCAATGCCGGAAGTCCAAACGCGGTAAAATATTTTAGAAGGAAGACGAAGTCGAGAATTGCTTTTCCACGGAAGTGTCAAGAGTTTTGTCGGGTTTTTGACACCTTCCTCTACCGAGGGAAGATTTGTTGTATGAAATTAAAAATAATTTGTCTGGCTCGTAACAAACAACTTCCTCCCCCAGCCACATGACTCACCCTACACATAACTCCTTACTTTATTAACGAACGGCCTCTTATTACTAAATAATTTCCGAACATTGTAAGAAATGCCCTACGTCCTAGTTTCAAATTAACGTGCTTTCTACGTAAGGGCCCTTTCACAAATTTCATAACGCTGAAGGGGGTGGGTGGTGTCCTTAAGATGTTACAGCTCATACAAATTTTGAAAAATATTCATACAAAATGCGTTACGAGAAAGTGGGTGGGTGTCAAAAATGCGACGTTATGAAAGTTGTGAATAAACCCTAAAATGATTTTGAAGTGAAGAGCAAGCAAAAAATGATTCAACACCGCCGTCAGTCACATTCGTTCTCGATTATGTTTTCAATTAAAAGCACCAAACGAAGCACATTGTGCTTTACTCCATGAGTTTTAAAGAGTAGAGCTGGAGCTATCTTTTGTCTCTCACACAGTTGCGGTAATACTCGCACCTTCTTTTGTGTCACTCAACAAAAACTGGAGATGCACGCAAAAGTCGGGTGCAGCACATGCATATTTTTCACCGCTCCGAGTTTTCTGCCATTCTCTGCTGGCGATACTGGAGTAGCATCCACGGGCGGCCAATCAAGCTCAAGCTCAAGCTCAATCATGTTGTATTTTATCGTATCTAGGGCCTCGTGGCTGTTCGTGAAACCATTAGGTCAAGTTTGAACCTGAGATTCAGCATCTTTCGATTAATTTGTTTGCACGTCGTGTTCTCAGAAAATTTAAGTCGTCTGCCAATAATCGAAAATTAAGTATTTTCAGGGTTTCAAGAACATCATTGGTTTATATGTACCCAACGTCTTATACTCCTGTGCTGAAGTTTCGTGTCACCCAAAAATAAACATACAAAAGTTGTGAGGGGTCATGCACAAATTACGTCACGCTCCAAGGGGGGGAGGGGGTCGAGCCAAGCGTGACAAGCCTTACAACATTTTCCGAGGACTCATACAAAAAGTGTTTCAAAAAGGGGGGGGGGGCGAAAAAGTTGAAATTTAGCGTGACATAATTTGTGTACCATCCCTGATTAGATTTTTGAATTTTTGAAGTTTACATTCTTATTCTTGGTAATACGACCTCACTGGGACAGAGCCTGCTTCTCAGCTGTTCTTATGAGCACTTCCACTGTTATTAACTAAGAGCTTTCTTTGCCTAAGTTGCCATTTTAGCATTCGTACATCGTGTGGCAGGTACGATGATACTCTATGTCCAGGGAAGGCCAGAAAATTTCCACTACGAAAAGATTCTGGACCAACCGGGATTCGAACCCAGACACCTTCAGCATGGCTTTGCTTTGTAGCCGCGGAATCTAACCACACGGCTAAAGGAGGCCCCAAAGTTGAAGTATACATGTACACGACGAAACACGTGTGAAATGTACAAATTGAAATTGAAACTGCGAAAAAAAAAACACGTGATCCGGTAGGGATCGATCCCACGACTCCCTATTCGCAAGATGGGTGCTTCATCCTACAAGCTGTGGAGCCCCTTAAGAAACCGCGACGCTCGGAGGCGAACTAAACTCTTTTCTCTATTTTCTTTTTTTTTTATCCTTAATAATATCATTCCAAACATTACATTCATTTCTTAAATCTAGGTATTTTGTGTTAGGCAACACTATCATCCTAATTTGGTAAAACTAAATCAACAATTTATTGAACATTTTGTTAACAGCATATTACATTTCATTTGCCATAGGAATTCAGAATTTGGGAACTATAAAAGCAAGCCCATATTGGTACAGCATACAACATGGCTGGCCTGAAAATTTGTTTGAGGATTGTTCTAAAGACAAAGTTTCGATTTGCTGTTAATGAGTGACTACATACATTTTATGTATTTGTTACATTTGGCCTAAAGACAACAATGTGATTTTTGAATGTTTAAAAGTTATCTATCATGAGCCCTAGATACTTAACTTCATCTGACGAATTTATTGAAACCCCTCCCATCGTGACATGTCTACTTGAAGGTTTCAAATAAAGAGCTTTTGGTTTATGTGGGAATATTAGTGGTTGAATTCTGGAAGCATTGGAGAAAATTTCCAATTTTGCACGCATTTAGAAAAAAATATCCAAACTTTGTTGCAATCTACTACAGATGGCACACAGGCTTCGTCCTTTGGCAGAGAGGCCTGCGCCATCCGCAAACAAGGATTTTTGACATCCCTGAGGTGACTCAGGTAAGTCAGATGTAAAAAACTGATTGGACGATAGCTAGAAACTTCTGCAGGATGTTTGTCTGGTTGCAAAATTGGTACAACCTTAGCATTTTTTCATTTGTCCGGATAATATTCCAACTGCAAACATTTGTTAAGCTGTTGTTTTTTAAGCTACTTTCTGGAATGTTATAAGCTTTTAACGTTTTGAAGTACGTTTTTTGTACACGACGAAACACGTGTCAAATATACAAATTGAAATTGAAAGTGCGAAAAGAAACCACGTGCTCCGGTATGAGATATTAATAGAAATGTTAATAGGCCAGGGGAAGTGGTTCACCTAGAGTGAATTTATAGCAGAGAAAAAGTAGATTTTGTATGGAAATTGACAGGAAAATGAATGACAAGTTCATCCACTTCTCCTGGCCTATATGACACATACATCTCCGTGTACAGGAATAGGGAGCCGGATTCTATTTTTGGCACTTTTGATTCACTTCGGAAGTGGGGTTTTTTGAATACTACTGAGCTCATATTTGGCTACAATATGTGGTGTATTGAAGTGCTTCTTTTTGCCAAGTTTCAGAAAATTCAGTTGATAAAAACCCCCCATGCCAAAGTGAATCATGGAAGTGCCCAAGTAGCTCTGCACCCTACATCAAAGCTAGCGAGAGTTATTTTTAGACCAAATCGCTTCCTACCAATCACTTATTGGTTAGGAAATTTAGTGAGTGGTCGTCGTCCGACGAGATTGGATCTCGACCAATGCATCACTTACTTTTGCTACTATTTACAAAAGCGTCAACAGAGTGAGTGCGATGTGCGTGTCAAGTGCTTTTTACATTAATATTCATTTTCTTATAAATTGGGAAATTTCATTTTGATTTCATATGGTTTTAAACATTCCGGACGCCAATGAAATTTCTGGATTTCATTAATCATCGGCGGAGAAACTTCTGACTGAAAAAAGACATCTAGCAAGGTACGGCTGGCGGAGTGGCCTCTCCAGCTCCGGAACGTAGGATGGTTGTGGATGGTTGCTGAAAAAGCGGCCAGATTGTTGGATACGAATTACAGAAGCGGTACTTAACTTGTGTTAACCCTCTAATACCCAATCCCGCCCTAAGACGGGGTACACTTTAGAATTTTGTGTAGTTTTTCGTAGCTCGGAAATTAAAATGATATTATTTTTGGCTTAAACCTTGACTCATAACACGCAAATAAGAAAAGTTTTTTATGATTTTTGAAACTTTTTTGTATTTTTGAAAATTGTTTGAAAAATGGTTTTCTTATATAACCTATAAATGCCCGGGGTTCATTTAACGTGTAATATAAAAAATCGTACCTTTTATATTTTTCTACGATCAACCTATCACAAAAGAAGAGCTTGGTGGTATTAAAATATTTTCAAACCTGTTTTTTCGTTAATTGCACAGAAAATAAAAATATTCCCAGAAAAATATTAAAAATTTAATATTGTAAAAAAGTACCGAAAAAGTTGAATTTTTATTATTGCAAAAAATCAGTAACTAGAAGAGGCTTCAAGAAAAAATGAAGAAAGGTAGGGATGTTCAAAAAAAAAATAATAAAAATCAAAAACCAAATTTCATAGATTTGCGAATAAAAATAAATAATTGCCCAAAACGTGTATAGAACAATTTAAGATAACTAAAAATGATATTTAGATCGAAAATAAAAATGTGGGTATTAGAGGGTTAAGTCTGGTCCATGGGGCGAACCCACATGGAAGGCTCTTTACAGACGAATCAGGAACCGCTCGATTCCCCACAGCATGGGCCAGGAACTCGTCTGGCGACTCATTTCCCCGAGTAGGGGCTGGGAACACGTCCGGCGGCTCTATTTGGTGGAAGGAAAGGCGCGTGGATTTGCTCCTGCAACTGTTTAATTGCGTTGAATGCCATGGTAACTACAATGTAGGTTTCAGCGAACGGAATGTTTCTACTCGGAAAAGATGGTCTTGCAGGCCCCGGAGTCATCCAAAACTGTTGCATTTGCCGGAACGTGCTGGGGTATCCACGAGTGGTCCAACTCATCAAGCCCTGGCTGTTTGTTCGACAAAAGAGCATTTTCGGTAGGCTCACCAAGAGTGTCTGAACTGTTAATGCAACAGCTACGGTAATCTTTGTGATTCTCCAGCGCATATTCTCTGGATACAATCCATCTAAATTCAGTGTTTTGGAGTAGCGGCAGATCGTTGCCGAGAAAAAAATCCGTCATCACGAAGAACATGGAAAAAGTGACGCACCACTCCTCCAATTGGCCGTTGAATGTCGGGAGATTAATCTCGGGAAGCCGAATATTAATCGACATAGCGGATTGGGAAGGTTTCTAAGATGATGATGTGGTGGTCTTCGTCTTTTGCTTAAGAAAGAAAGCACTCAAAGCATAATATCTACTATCAAACTTCTGACGCACACCATTCAGATCAATAGGGTTCTCCTCCAATGGCAAGGCCTCAATTTGACGGCCATACGATGGAAGTCAACGTAAAACCGCTCTAGTTTCTCAGTCCAAGCCTCAACCTGCTCTTTTCGGGCCTCCTTCTTATCGAAGTTCTTCACGTAGTTCTCTAACAAGGCTACTGAGTCCACTACATTCTGTTTTTTTTTCTGCTGTCACTCAGCAATGGTCTTCGCTTCTTCCGTCATATTAACTCACCGGTAGCGTTGGCTAACTTAACTTATGCACTTTTCTACCACTAATACGCCAGAAAATGTTCCACTATTGTTACAATTAGCACTTCAATGGAGGTTCTTAGCGTCTAGACGCTACCGGGAATCACTTTCCGCGCACTTTTTACTGCCTCTTCACAGCGGCGAAATACAACATTTGTACTAAGATTTGCCGGTCGCTTTGGCGGTCTCACACTAATAACGTGATTTATTGCATCTTCTAGGCCCCTCGGTGGACACTTTTCACTTCACCGACGGTCCAAAATCCGGCTCGAAGGACCAAATTATGTTTAGCACTTAACAACTCTACTTGCTCTAATTGATCGTGGGAATGTTTTCCAGCGCAGACGAGGTTTCTTTCGAACCTGGTTCAATTTTTGGGGAACTTCACCCACCACTGCACTACACAAATTGGACAACGTAGGGAAGCTCACTCGCGGGAACTATTCGGACACCACGAAACCGAACTAACAAATTGTGTGTGCAAACGCGGCGAGATGACAATTTCAACTGATTTTATTTATTGACAATTCGAGTGACAATTAGAAGTTCGGCAATCAAAACTTCGGCGAAGTTCGGCGTCGGCATTCTAATTTGGTGCTTCGCCGACGCATAAGGATTGCCTTTGTCGGCGTAGCACTTCGGTAGAATGCCGACGCCGAACTTCGGCGAACTTTCGGTGATATTTCTTTTCTCTTATGAACTTCGGTCTAAAGTTAATCTGAATGCACAATACTTATGCGACTGTTTACAAAAACGTCTGCACAGTGGGTGCGATGTGTGTGTCAATTTGTTTTTACAATATTATTCATTTCCTTATATGTTGAGAAATTTCATTTCGATTCCATATGTCGGTTGAGACCATATCGTAGTAGGGTTTCAAGAAGAGGAAGAACATGTAGGGCTATCGGGGTATTGAGTTGAGAAATATCCTGAAGAGCACCCATCAAATAAAATTCTGCCGTTGGAATAACTTTGCAAATTATTCCATGAGCGATGTTTGGCATTAAAGTCACCAAAGACGTTTTTTTTTTTTGATTTATTGCGAGACAATTTCAGCAAGTCATTTCAAAACAAATTAACTTGCTGCCCAGTGCATTGAAAAGGCAAAAAGGCTACTACGAACGTATATTTACCAAGCTGTGTTTCAACAGAAACACCCAAAGTTTCGAAAACTTTGGTTACAAATGACGAAACAAGTTGATGTTTAATTCGCCTATGAATGATGATTGCAACTCCCTTATATGCCCCATCAAGATGATCATTACGATAAACAAAATAGTTTGGATCCAGGTTTTGAATAATAAGATTGCTCATATTAGTTATTCACAACCTAGAAATTCCTCGAATTCTGTAAATATGTACATCATTGAATATTTTTGATCACAAGTTCAAAAATGGTACAAAATTCATTCTTTTATTATTTTTTCATAGTTAAATAATAATCAATGAAGTGCAAATATGAGGCGATACATTAATTTTGATTCGATTTTCAAACATCATCGTTTTTTTTTAAAGCCATGCATATTTAAAAAATGTGTTAAGTAGATGAAAAAACCGAATTTAGTACTATACCACTCGAAGACGAGTCTAGTACACGACACTGAATACGGCCTTACAATTGAGGTCAAAATATGCTTATCTGTCAAAAGATACAAACTCTAGTGGAATTTAATGGTATAGTACTAAATTCGGGTTTTTCATCTACTTATTGAGATTCTACAAAACAGCTCGAAGATTTATTAAAAATGTGTTGTTTTACGCAAACATTACTCTCTGTAATAGCTTCTTGTTTTTCGAATACACCATCTTGATTGTACCATGATTTCTCATGTTTTCGATGATGTCTACTGGGTTTATGGTGGTACTAGGGAATCCCCCCTATACTAAATGTTTGTTTGAAGTTCCGCCATTTTTCAAGAAATACTTCGAAAAACGCAGTTGAAGTCGGTATTAGATCGTTTACCCATTTTCCTGAAAAGAATTGTAATTCAAAAACGGTGTAAGAATAGTCTCCAGTGCCAGAGTGGTAAACTACCATTTTTTTTCGAAAGCTCGAACATGACTCAAATTCCTAACAAGTGAAAATTTTCGAGGTGGGAGTTGATATTTTTTTGACTTTCAAATGAAGAAAACTTGAATCATAGCAGAATTGATCATCTTGTGAAGAAATATTCATGGTTTTCTTTAAAAATCGTTATAAAAAAATTGAGTGTTCGGAATATAAGCCAATTTCAATTTTTTTTTTATTCATTTATTTATCGCCTTGTATCGTGAGATACACATCTTTTTTTTAATTGGAGACAAAACATATAACAATCAAACGAAAGAGTTATTCGTTAGGAAGGATATTTTGAACTTAATTAGGGGAATCAAGGTTTCCTTCATAAGCAAAGAGATCAAAGCAAGGAGATTGTCACGTAATGCCGGATACTCTCAAAGATTGCGAATTTCTTCTCAAACATCTTGAAGAGAAGAAACACAATTTGTCGGTGAGGGCTTTCTCGAAAATATTATTTGGTTCAGTTTAACAAAAGTGATCTAAATAATAAAGCTAGAAAAAGCTAGACTTATGTTCGATGTCCGTGTGACATGGAAACAATTCCAGAAACCTGGAAGGAAATTTTCAGAATCCCTCTCAGTGCCGTTGGTACCAAGAGTGGGGTAATGATACAAAAAAAGGCATTGCCAAATGGATGCTAAATGCATGATTTGCTGAGGTTTATCTCACGCTAAGGACGTCTGTCTTATAAAGGAAGATACCAAGAAATTTGTATGTGCAAATTGTGAAGGCAATCTTTAGTCTGACTTTTGCAACCTCATCATTTTATCACCTCAACCTCTCCTTCCTTATTGACTTTTGAAGAGTCATAATGATTTATATTGTATCGTCAAACTGTTACCTAAGATGCTAAATCATATGCCCTATAATCTGAAATAACCATTACATTTATATCTAACGATCAATCCCCTCCTAGAAAGTCTACATCTTAAACGGTGAAAACAAATCCGCCTGTGGTGACACGA
Organism: Aedes aegypti; assembly: GCF_002204515.2. Classification (NCBI taxonomy): domain Eukaryota; kingdom Metazoa; phylum Arthropoda; class Insecta; order Diptera; family Culicidae; genus Aedes; species Aedes aegypti. The sequence continues at coordinate 211,189,929 of NC_035108.1, read as the reverse complement.
AAATAGATCAACGTTAACCGCATCTCTAAGCATATCAGCCAGAAACGAAATTGGACTAACGTAATAATGCTAATAAATATTTCCTATCTCTTCTCGTTTCATGACTTTTCCATTATTCCGGCACCGGGCGACAGCGTTCCACATCTACACGAATAACTCCGTTCGTCAGTCGGACGAGATCCTGTCGGTGAAATACGAGGATGGCCGATGGTCCAAACCATATTACGACTGCGGAGGCGGAAATATTTGGATGCTGACATACACGGTGCCTTTTTTCGGCTACGAGAACGGAACTTACTTTTTCAAGTGAGTACATGACCCCAACGCAACGGTTTTTTTGTTTCCTGCCAAATCCTGCTTATCACGACCATCCGGGGAAGAGAGGATGCTGTTTACGCCTTCACGGTTCCGTTTCCCTTTCAATTACAAGTTGTCGGTGACGTGTCAATCACGGTGTCAAGTTTGGGCTTGATGATTCCTCTGGAGGCCATTTGCCAGTTGCCATGTGCTCGACGCCCTTGACGTAACGTTCCGTGATGGATGACTTTGAGAATCCAAGCGGATGCTAAACAACGACGACAGCGTTGCTCTCGACAGTTGGCAGGCCTTTGTTTTTTATGTCCTGAGTCGAAACTGTACAATATATGGGTGACGGTGTGGGTGGGCGGAGTTCCGATGTCAGCTTTGTGGCAAATCTGGACTTGCTTGTTTGGAGATTTAGTTAATTTGCGATGAAGCTGTCAATGAACGGAAATAGACGGCAACTGCCTGTTGAGCAGTCACAGATTCAATTCAGGGGTAGTGTTCCGGAACGAGTCGTACGAGTTCGAAAAAAATCTGTTTTGTGATGCCCCAGTGCTCAATCCGGAACTACCGTTATTTTCCAATCGATGACTGATTCCAAAGCCTAGAAGAATTTTGTGATCACCCTTGAGTTTGACGGAGTTTGGATCAAATTTGACGTCAGGCTCTCAAGAGTTAAAATGTAAAATCCCAAACCATTTTCTGATATGGCCAGAAGATTTTTGTTTTTTCATTTATTACACTTCACACATGAAGGGTGCATTTGTATCCAATGGCCAAAAGTGATTTTGGAATTCCTTAACTTGAAATCTATTTAGAAAGAACTGAGTCCAATTCGTAACATTTCTAGTTTACACTACCTAACATCGTAACGGTTAACAGTGGTCCAGATTTAAAAATTAATGGCAAAAATTTCGCATTTCCAATATTTTACTATGTTAAGCCTTCAAAAGTGTTTTGGAACATGATTTAGGTTTGAAGCCTCTATTTTGGGCACAGTCACGATTGTTTGGTTCTCATAGAGCAAAATTCTAACAAAATTGTTGTTTTTCAAAAAAAAAAACAGTTAGGCAAACTTAGGCAAGAAGAACCATCTTCAATCGATTCCTTAGTCTTAAAAGCACGCTTGGGCAAGATATCTCCGCTGGGAGTGGCGGGGAGCGATTTGTACGGTATAAATAAGCTCTTCTCTAATTGTTTAAGCACCTACAACAAGAACAAGAAGTTAACGACACTTGAACATAAATTTGCATTTTAGGATGCTGAATCTTTATGGGAATGAGTTTTCGATGAGAAAAAATTATGCTGTAACCAAAATTTGCACGGTTTTTAGACGAAATGAATGAGTTTAGTTTTGAAGCAAAAATTAAGGTTTTTGAACATGTACAGCTATTTGACGTCCGAACATGTAGAAAAATATTTTGATTCTCAAATTCTGATTCTGATAAAGTAGATGAATGTTTGACTTTATTTTTCAATTAAAAAATAAAAGTTGGAAATTGAGTTTTTGCCAGCTCTATGAAAATCTGGACTATTGTGCCGATTTTTCAACACTCCTTTTGAAAGCGTTCCATCACCCTCACCATGTGAGCATCACCTACACTACCCACCATAAGTATGAAAGTATTGCAACACCCCTTTTGAATATTGCAGCACCCCGAAAAGTTTAGCATCATTTAAAAATTCTAATATTTTTGATGCAGTATGTCGAAATCCTTACTTCATGCAAAGTTGCTGTCTTCAGCAAATTTGTTCAGCAGCCCTACGGCGTTCATTAGAAAGAGTTTTGGATGCGCAATTTTGTCGCTACGTGGCGCTACCCGAGCAAAGCTTGAGATCATATTGAAAACTAATTTTGATGTTGTGCTGTCGTGGATTTTGATAACTCAATTTGTTGTCATTTTGGTCGTTTTAACGGTTAAAATATCAAAACTGAGAGCAGAAAAATGTTCCCATGAAATCAAATTGAAAACTCTTTTTGCTGTCAGTGAAAGCAAATTGAAAACAGTTTCTGCTGTCATTGAAAGCAAATTGAGAACTCGCTGAGATATACATATTTTCGATTGATATTGAAACATGGCTGCGACTAGATAAATGCTTTATTTTTATGTACTCGTAGTATTTAAACATGTAGCACGAATAAATTTATAATTAAATAAAAAGAAAATATAAGTAAAAATTTAAAATGATAGCAGAAAGAAAACAAAATATGATATCGAATATTTCGTTGATAAATTGATATCAAATTATGATATCAACTTGATGCTGAAAACAATATATGTTTTCAACTTGCTTTCATTTTGATGTTGGACTTTGCTCGGGTAGTGTGCATATTATTTGGTCATATTTCAGTAGACTCTCGCTCATGATCCTGACTACCTAGAAAGTTCGTGTCTTCGGCAAAGTTGATCAGAAACTTGAAAGAAATTCAAGGCAGTTTTGTTTAGTAAGCCCTTTCAGCAATTGTTGAACGGTGAAAATGGAAATGTAGCGAGGAACAGGATGAGCATTGATGATGAAGATCAAGATGTGGACCCACCGACCATAGGAGAGGTTAAAAAGGCTATCAGCGAGCTGACGAACTGTAAGACTGATGGGAAGGACGAGATCCCGGTCGAGCTTCTCAAGCACGGAACTAAGCAGCTTTACCAGTCGATCCACCGAGTAATTCTGAAGGTATAGGAGGACGAAGAATTGCCCACCGGCTGATTGGATGGCCTCATCCGCCCTATCTACAAGAAAGGGCACAGACTGGAGTGTGCCAATTACAGAGGAATTACCCTGCTGAATTCGACGTACAAAATTCTGTCGCGCATCCTGTTTAACAGACTGAGACCGCTCGAGGAGTCCTTCGTCGGAGAATACCAAGCTGGTTCTTGCGAGGGCCGTTCCACAATGGACCAGATGATTACCTTGCGAATGATCCTAGATAAATTCTGGGAGTATAACTTGCAGACTCACCATCTGTTTATTGATTTCAAGGTACCGCCGTGTGGGGTGACATTAGGCCTAGGGGGTGACTTTGACCGCCCTTTTCGATGCATCTCATGACTAGTACGGGAGTCAAAAAACTAATGCATGACCATCCAGTGGCTAATCATAACGTATTCTTGAAGAATTATTCTGGTTTTAGTTTGCTGTAAAAATCTTGGCCCAAAGTTACCCTTATGGCCCAATGTCACCCCGCACTACGGTAGCGTATGGCTCAGTGAAAAAAATATGAGCTTTGACAGATAATGTCTGAACATGGTTTCCTGGCGAAACTAATTTGGCTGATACGTGCTACGCAGGATGGTTCGAAATCAAGTATTTGCATCGCAGTCGAGGTGTCAACCTCGTTAGTGTCGTTAGACGGGTTGAAGCAGGGAGACGCACTTTCGAATTGACTGTTCAACATTGCACTCGAGGGTGCTATTAGGAGATCAGGCGTGCAGAGAAATGGCACTATTATCACAAGGTTACACATGCTCCTTGGCTTTGCGGACGATATAGACCTAATTGGAATCGATCGCAGGTCAGTGGAAGAGGCCTTCGTGCCTCTGAAGAGGGAGACAGCGAGGATAGGCCTGTCCAGTGAACCAAAATGTACCGTCAAAAACTGTAGTGAGCGTGACAATCACACAAAGACTACCATGACTTTCATGCAACAAAAACATTCATGTGATACTGAAAATAAAAGTCATGCGCGACTGTGACAATTTTTTTGGTCAGCAATAAATGTATCATGGTTGTAATGAATTACTGTAGTAGACGTTAATCTGTATTATCATAATGTGCCACTCACAATGTGCACCGATTGAAATATGTTTTTCTTTTCATTCTTGTACCAACCAGCCGCACCAGATTGAGGGCTGTCCATAACTCACGGGTTATTTTTTCTATTTTTGGACTCCTCTTCCTTCGTCGGTCGGTTTTTCGTCTATACAAAAAAAATGTGCCAATCGTGATCTTTGGTCAAACAAACTATCCCCGCCCTTCTCCCCCCATGGATGATCACGTTGTTTATGGACAGCACCTTGTGCAAGAACGGCTCGAAGCAGAAACCTACGAATAAAGAGGATAGAAGCAAACCTAAAAAAACCCTGGTGCTCCGTTTGTGCCACTTTTTTGTTGCTTCAAATGAACGCCCTCTCCTCCATTGGACCAATGCACGAGTTCAGTTGTTGACGTTTGAGCGGTGCCATGTTATCTACGTTACCATGGTAGCTAGTGAATACGGCACCGCTCAAATGTCAAATTAGTGAACTCATGCAAAGGTCCATGGACCAATGCACGAGTTCACTAATTTGACGTTTGAGCGGTGCCGAATTCACTCGTTGCCATGGTCACCTAAAAAACACGGGACCGCTCAAACGTCAAATAGTGTACTCGTGCATCGGTCCATTGTGCAGCAGTGAAAACGCAGCTGTGATGAAGTGGCGATTTGGATCAGAAGCAAACGAATGATGAGTTGTCGCTACGATTGCAGCTGCGTCGTGATTGTTTTTTACATTCATTTCGCATTCCCGTCATCCACAACAGCATAACTTTCATGGGAGGCTGGAAAGAATTGCACGCTACTCTTATCCATGCCAGGTAATACATTCATGGCTGCAGTAAGAATGTATCAGTAGCAACCTGAATGTCACAAATGAATGTTTTGAAACCTCTTGCATGTGAATGTAACAGCAATGCGACAATAGCATTTAAAATGTATTATATGCTTCACTGGGCCTGTCCATTAATTCTACCAAAACGATGTACATGGGTGCAGGTAGAGATAGAGTCAGGCATGGTGGTGTAGGTGCTGAGGTGGTGTTTGATGGGGATGTGTTTGAAGTTGTTGAAGAATTTGTTTACCTTGCAACACTTGTGACATGTGACAACGACGTTTCCCGCGAAGTGAAAAGACGTGTTGCGGCTGCGAATAGGGCCTTTTACGGACTATGTAACCAGCTTAGGTCCCGCAGCTTGCAAACGGAAACAAAATTCGCTCTGTATAAAACATTGATTCCTCTGGTGGCTCTCTACGGGCACGGAGCGTGGACGTTGAAAGAGACAGACCGGAAAGCTCTCGGTGTTTTCAAGCGTAAAGTGCTGCGGACAATACTCGGTGGGAAACTCGAAAATGGTGTGTGGCGCAAACGCATGAATCACAAGATGCGAATATTATTAGGCGTGTAAAATACGGAAGATTTCAGTGGGTTGGTCACTTAGTGCAAATGTTGGAAAAAAAAAGAATTGCGAAAATAATATTCAGCCGGGAACCAGGTAGAGGTTGGTGGCTTCGGGGGAGACAACGAATACGCTGGCTGTACGCAGTGGAAGAGGACCTGATGAACCTAAACGTTAGGGGCAACTGGAGAAGTTTTGCCCAAGACCGACGAAGATGGAGCTCTACAATACGCTCTGCAATGGCGTGACGCTACACTGTAGCCATCAAGGCATCAAGTAAGGATCAACTAAATTTGAAGTTACGCTTTTTTGGAGGTGTAGTCATAAAAACACTAATTTTAAATAGATTAATTGGGCATTCTTACACCGTTAAGCATGTTCACATGTTTCCAATGACACATTGCAGTTACATACCGCAAAAATCTTTCAAAATTAACTGATTTTGTTAAAGGCTCAAGAGTTATAAGGCATTACGGAGCCAATTTTATAATATAACCAAATTAGTATTTGTAGCACAATATTCTGGATAGTTTGGTGAACCGATGTACCCACGATTCTAATTATTTTACAGGCAATTCATTTTGAAGAATACTTCCGGATTTGAGTTTTCGGTTATGGGTAGCAGGGTGTGATATAAAAAGCAATTGTCTATGTAGAAAGTACCCGAGCAGAAGGAAATAACTACTGAATACGAAACCAAAGTATTCCATATAAGATAATTTACAATACCTACAACCTGAATGAAGAATGAATGAGCCCTGCATAAGAGGTAAAATACCTCAAATAATATCTTCTGCATATTCTACAAATACTAAGCTAATAATTCGATCAGGCATTGTAATAGCTAAATAATACATGATGAATTTTCATATAAAAGTTTCAATAGTAATTCAATACCTCCAGCAGTCCTCAATAGCTATCGAATATCAAAATTAAGTATTTTTAATTGTTTTAAACATTTTTTCCTATACCATTATAATACCAAAATGAAGTATTGACAATTGAACAATACCTAATTATGGTATGATACCAAAATATGGAATGCATAAGTTATTTCGAGCTATTCTTTCCTCCTCGGGAAGTGTAGAACATCCACAGTGCCTCATTAACCATTATGAGGCATTACGGAGCGAATTTCATCATGTAACCAAATTTGTGTTTGTAGCACAATATTATTTACCATGCAGCTCTAGGCTACATGCTGTATATCGAAGCGCAAGTATACGTCAAGAACTTTCGGACTTGGGTTTTCGGTTATGGGTAGCAGTGTATGGAATAAAGTAAAATTCACGACGTAGAAAGCAGAGGTACAAAATGAAGGAAAATAATGCAATGTTTAGAACATCCGTTATTATTTTGTTGATTGGAATTTGAAAATCGTAGCACTTACAGAGCTCAATTTTAAATGTTCATCTTTGCAGCTTGGAAAAGTTGTAGCTCCCAAGTAATATTTTTTATTTCAGAGACTACACATAACCACATCACTTAACAACCAGCTTTGAACCAAACTTTGATGGTATATTTCTTCTGATAATCACGACCAAAAAAAACCTAGTTAAATATCTCAGATTTCCTTTGAATCAAAATCAATCAAAAGAGCATTTATTCAAAACGAGTCGAACATTTTTTTAATTGTTTTTGGTAAAATGTTAGCTGGGAAGTTTGAGAATGATTTATGATTTTCAGACTGTGTTGTATTTTTCCTGCTTACACATCCTTATTCACAAAAAAAAAACAACAATAAAATTTCTGTAACAATCCAGAAAACTTAACGTATTCTCTCTGTTGCTTGACCAAACGCGAGACAATATCAAATCCTTCCATCCAGATTGATTTGAAGTGGCACAAAGTCATCATCGGTCCATTTACCGTTCCCAACCACAAAACGATGTTAATGTTCGTAGAATAAATTGTGGATAAACGAAGGTATCATGACAAGCCAACAAGCAACTGGTTAGCTCAACAAACGAAAATCAAAGTGCCTATAAGGCGAAAAATATTGCTCTTGTTAGTACTAATTTTGCTCCTTTCAACAAAAACGGTTCAAGTGCCTTCGGCTATAAATAAAACATCCATTAGGCAGGGAAGTCTTCACTTTTGCTCGCTCGGAACATGTTTGTGTTTGGTGCTGTTGTTGCGATATGTTGTGTTAGCTGTGGTCTTCAGGGCCAGAGTCAGGAAGCACAAATCCATTCGAACAGTGTTGTTTCAAGACGTGGGGTTTTCATGGTATATTGAGACTATTTTGTCTTTTCATTATTTCCCTCTTTATCTCATGTGAGCACTTCCAATGAGAGCCACACAGCCAAGAAATGTTACATGTTTTGTTTATACGAGAATTCTTTATACTAGAAATAAATAGAAAATCCTCAATTTTCAATTAGTTTGGGTTTTGAACGAAGTGACCCCAATCATGACTTTATAGCTACACTTCTTCTTGTTACTTTATAGCTACATTTCTTCCTGTTGAACTTAAATTTCTTATGTTTAATATAATTATCGACGCTATTCCATGTCACTACACTTTTTAAAATCGTATCACACAATCAAAAGCAAATCAGTAAACAAATTCTTATTAAATTCTCCTAATGTTGGATTTACTTTGACAAACTTGAATAGAATCATGGTTCTTCTAATGCGCACCACAGGAAGGATTACTGTCCACAGTATGGTGAAAAGAAAGGCCAGATGACATAGAGCTTGTAAAAAGAAAAGACTTTCTTTGCTGAATCTATGGTGATTTTTCCCCGCTCAGGTCAGGAGTGTGTCATCGTCTGTGAAAAGAAGCTTTTGGCTCATTTTGTTTTGCGCTGGTTTGTATGTTGGAGCTTTACCAGGGAGAGCTCTTCCACGCATACAAAGCTCGACGACACAACCAGAGAGGACGGCTCAGTTTTCCCCCTGAGGTATAATTAACTTCGTTTTCTCCTAATCCGCTTACATCTAATTTTGTCTGAGAGGATCATAAATTGTGGTAATTGTGTATGAGTTTTCATCGTACTAGTCATTCGATAGCGCTGGATGAAGTGCCTCACTTGGGATAGTCGAGAATAAGGTTTTCGTTGAATGTCTTCCATCTCTCCAACTAATGGCACCTTGGGCACTACTACAGGTCGATGTGATCAATTTACTTTAAAAGCAGCTGCTAATTATTTGCTTGCTTGAAAAAGGACCTGCTGTTTTTGCCGTGGCTATAGTAATTTCAACCTTGTAATAAGTTTAGAGAACTGCTTTTTGTCGGTGTGGTTTTGGTTGTACTAGTTCTAGTACAACAAACTATTGCAAAAAATATGTAACAAACATAAGTTTTAATTGGACTGTGATAATCAATTAGATTTGTTTGGAAATGGGTGTTCATGGAAATCACCGAGATGTAATTGTTGATCGGTATTACATCGCACGTAACACTTGTCGGCAAGCCATCCTAGATGCCAAATGAGCTTGTTGGGAGGACTTCTTGGATAGTATCTACGCAACCCAATCAACCGCTTACCTATGCGCCCAGGTCAACACCCTCGAGGAAAAAAACGTCACTACACCAACCCTTGACATTGATAGGAATAGTACTGCGGATCCAGAAATCATAGCCGACGGCCTGAGAAAATATTTCGCCAAACTCGCAGCCTTTGGGACCTATGACCCAGTCTTCATCTGCCAAACCGGTGCGATGACATAAACAGTTTCACTGTATCCGACGGTAATGTGCAGCTTTGTATGCTTTGAGTCGCAGTAGTGGGAAATCCGCAGACTCAGACGATGTTGGTTATCCATTGATGAAAAATCTTGAAGGTCATGGTGAGCTTATCCTACTTGAACCGATAAATCAGCAGTGGAGTAGCCAAGTTGGCTTCCTCCGTCGGCTTCACTATGTCAGCTTCCAAAAGTGTTCGATGCCATGTGTGCTCATCCAGGCACAGGGTTAGTAGGCCTCCGATCAACATCAACAACCAAGCCATCCCCGTCCGTAAAACAGCAAGAATCCTCGGTGTTACCATCGACCGAGGCCTGACCTTCAAGCCCCACTATGAAGGAATCAGAGCCAACTGCCGAAGTCGCCTAAATTTATTAAGTATCCCTATCGAGAACTTATCACAGCAACAACCGGAATATCCGATTACGTGTAGCCGCTGCCATCATCGATAGTCGCCTGCTCTACGGATCGGAAATCACATATCTGGCTATGAAAAACCTCATCGACGCGCTATCCCCGATCTACAACCGATATATTCGAATTATCTCGAGACTCCTTCCTTCCACTCCGGCAGACGCTGCATGTGTGGACTCCTACCATTTCGCTTCCTCGTAATCGTCACGCTCTGCACGAAAGCAGCAACCATTGCAGAGGAAACCGCAGAACTCGCCTCATGGATGAAGCAGACCACCTGCTAGAGAACACCACCGGCTTGCATCTCCCAACAACTGCCAAAACACCCTGGTGTGGTGAGCCAGAATAGTGCACTTCAAATCTTAAGTTTGATACCGGATAAAAGAAATAGCTTTAAAGCAGGAGACTCATCCATTTGATTGCTAAAATCGCCGAGATTCTACGGAAAGACTACTCAGCACTAAAGCGTTGAAACACTGATGCATCCCTTTCCGTACGAGGTGTTGGAATAGATATGACGGATGAAACCAACCAGCCTCAGTCTCCCTGGTCAGTGCTCAATCTTCTCCAACGAAACAGCTGCTATTTTATATGCCGTCACTGCACCTACTACTAGCCCGATAGTCAGCGAGCAGCTTCACAGCGCTCCAGTCTGAAGCCCCTCGTCACCCGTGGTGCGTTTAGCGAATAATATCGCGAATCCGATTAGGCATGAATATAACATGGATCGCATCACCAACGGAACAAGTTGCAGCATGATGATATTTTCAGCGCTAGTCGTAAATTTATCCGATTAGGATAATTACCATAATTGCTGTAAAAATCGAGCTCTGCTACAAGTCACGTACAACATTTTTTCAATTTCGTAGAAGACCACATGACGGTACCTACCTTGATACCTTGATGGCTACAGCGTAGCGCCATGCCATTGCCGGGCGTATTATAGAGCTCCATCGGTCTTGGGCGGAACATCTCCAGTTGCCCCGAACGTTTAGGTTCGCCAGGTCCTCTTCCACTGCGTACAGCCAGCGTATTCGTGGTCTTCCCCGAAGTCGCTGACCTCTACCTGGTTCCCTGCTGAATATTATTTTCGCGATTCTTTCTTCCAACATTCGCACTAAGTAACCAGCCCACTGAAGTCTGCCGTATTTTACACGCTTGATAATATTCGCATCTTTGTACATTTGGTACAACTCTTGATTCATGCGTCTGCGCCACACACCATTTTCGAGTTTCCCACTGAGTATTGTCCGAAGAACATTACGCTCAAAAACACCGAGAGCTTTCCGGTCTGACTCTTTCAATGTCCACGCTTCGTGCCCGTAGAGAGCCACCGGAGGGACCTAAGCTGGTTACGTAGAACGTAAAAGGCCCTATTCGTAGCCGCAACACGTCTTTTCACTTCGCGGGAAACGTCGTTGTCACATGTCACAAGTGTTTCAAGATAAACAAATTCTTCAACAACTTCAAACACATCCCCATCAAACACTACCTCAGCACCTACACCACCAAGCCTGACTCTATCTCTACCTGCAACCATGTATGTACTTCGTTTTGGTAGAATTAATGGACAGGCCTATCCTCGCTGTCTCCCTCTTCAGAGGCACGAAGGCCTCTTCCACAGACCTGCGATCGTTTCCAAAGATCGTCCGCAAAACGAAAGAGCATGTGTGACCTTGTGATAATAGTGCCATTTCTCTGCACGCCAGATCTCCTAATAGCTCCCTCGAGTGCAATGTTGAACAGTAAATTCGAAAGTGCGTCTCCCTGCTTCAATACGTCTAACGTCACGAACGAGGTTGACACCTCGTCTGCAATCCGAACACTTGATTTCGAACCATCCAGCGTAGCACGTATCAGTTTCGCCGGAAAACCATGTTCAGACATTATCTGCCACAGCTCATTTCTTTTCACTGATTCGTACGCCGCCTTGAAATCAATAAACAGATGATGAGTCTGCAAGTTATACTCCCAGAATTTATCTAGGATCATTCGCAAGGTAATCATCTGGTCCGTTGTCGAACGGCCCTCGCGAAAACCAGCTTGGTATTCGCCGACGAAGGACTTCGCGAGCGGTCTCAGTCTGTTAAACAGGATGCACGATAGAATTTTGTACGCCGTATTCAGCAGGGTAATACCTCTGTGATTGGCACACTCCAGTCTGTGCCCTTTCTTGTTGATAGGGCGGATGAGGCCATTCAACCAGCCGGTGGGCAATTCTTCGTCCTCCCATAACTTCAGAAGTACTGGGTGGATCGACTGGACTGCTCACTTCCGTGCTTGAGAAGCTTGACCGGGATCTCGTCCTTCCCAGCAGCCTTACAGTTCTTCAGCTCGCTGATAGCCTTTTTAACCTCTCCTATGGTCGGTGGGTCCACAGCTTGATCGTCATCATCAATGTTCATCCTGTTCCTTGCTACATTTCCATTTTCACCGTTCAACAATTACTGAAAAGGCTCCTTCCACTTGGCAGCCACCGCCGTTTCATTCCCTTCTCGATAATTGCACATGGCGGGCACTGGTACGGAATTATTGCATAAAATCTCCGCATATCATTCCGGTTCATGCTTTCTTGAGCTTCAGCTACCATAATTTCTTCGTGCTGCCTTTTCTTTCTGCGCTGGATTCGCTTTTCTTCGGCTCTCGCTGCCCTGTACCGCTCTCTGTTCTGTCGGGTACCGGCCACAAGCATACGGCTTCTGGCGACATTCTTCATGTCTGTCACTCTCTGGCACTCTTCATGGAACCAGTCGTTTCGTCGTTGACCAGTGCCAATCACTTCCCGCGCCGTTGTTGTCACAGCTTCGAGGATAGGGTTCCACAGGCTGTCGACGTCTCCAGCAACGTTGATTGTTTCCAACTGCTTGTCCAGTTGCTGACGGTACTGTGCAGCTACCCCATCAGTCGACAAGCGTTGTATATTGAAGCGCAGCGTTCTGTTTGTTGCGGAAAACGTGACGCTGGATAACCGCGCCCGAATTTTAGCTACAACGAGATAATGATCCGAGTCGATATTAAAAGTCCTCGGAAGGTCCTGACATCCATGACATCTGAGAAATGTCGCCCATCAACCAGCACGTAGTCCATTTGGGAGTAGACATCGCCACTCAGGTGTCGCCAGGTGTGTTTGCGGATATTCTTCCGTGCGAAGTAGGTACTGCTGATTGCTATCCCTCTAGCAGCAGCGAAGGTTACTAGCCGCAGGCCATTATTATGATTGTATGACATTTACCAGAAAACCGTTTGCCAGAATCAATTTGCCAGAATGATTTTTGCCAGAAAACCATTCCCCAGAATGTACCATTCGCCAGAAAGCCATTCCCCAGAATGGACCATTTGCCAGAAAACCATTCCCCAGAATCATTTTTTGCAATAAATTTTCAACTTTGATATGAAATCTATTAATCGAAAAATTTATGGAAAACTTAAGGCCACCGAAGTATTAAAAATTGTTATTTGAGTATTTTGATTATATGTACTTACATTGGGGTGCAGAGCTACTTGGGCACTTCCATGATTTACTTTGGTTAAGAAAGTGTTTCTCGGTCGAATTATGTAAAACTTTGCGATAAGAAGCACTTGAATGCGACGCATATTGTGGCCAAATATGAGCCCAGTAACTTTAAAAAACACTACATAGTGAATCAAAAGTATCGCGAATAGGATCCAGCTCCTTATTTGTACTTATAGCACGAAACAGTGTATAACCAATTTTCAGATAATTTAATCCAGAAGAGTGGACTACTAACACTGCATAGCTACTGCAAAAACTGAATTGGACTTTAGCATCCCTAATACAGCAACATAACATTCGCGTCGTGGATGTTGCGTCAAATCATATTTCAATCTTGTAATATAAAAACAAGTATAAAACAACGTGATTCGTCGAACTATGTTGTAACTAAATAAAATTTTGTTACAATCTTTCGCCTACAATTTTATGCAATTTTCATAACGTGAAAGATATATGGGGGAACTGTCACCAGATTTCCATTTTTTGCTGCATAACTGACCTGAGAAAAAAAGCTAACATGTTAGGCAAACATACTTTTAGTTGAATGGATATTTGACTGAAGAGTATATCTTTGAGAAATATCGCAAAACAATCAAAAGAACCGTTTTTCATTGAAATAAGGAAGAATTTTATTTGAAATATCATCAGCCTGGCACCAATTATTATTTGTATAACTCAAATAAAGAAGACAAAATTCAGCTAAACGTCCTTTCAGCCATATATCTGAATGAATTATTCAAAAAAAAAAAAAATAATAACGTTAAACTTTTGTTATCTCGAAAATAATTTTAAACCACGTATGTTTTAGTTATAAGATAGATTTATATCATTTGCGACAGACTGCTCAAAAATTCTTCAATTTTCAGTATTTGCCCTGATTGTAAGTTTCAACTATCTGGTACCGTATATATTCAGAAATCCTTTGGAGGACTGCCACGTCGGCATTTTTTGTTATATTCAGTCAATTGAGATTTTGTTTTTTTTTTTTTTGTGGGTAGGTAATTGGTAGGTAATTGAGATTTTTGTTTTCGGAATCACTCGCTTGAAGATTACAAATCATATGTATGTCATGGTTAAAAAATTAAACATGGCTTCTTTATTTGGAGACAGGAATTGATTCAATTTTACGATTTTTGCATTTCATTATTTTGTTTCAATCCACAATGCAGATTTTTATTCCCACCTGTGAGCAATTCTCGCTGAAACCAGGCCGCCATCGGCACCCATCGTTAGAATTCCAATTTTATGTCACTGATCGCTAGCTTTCGATAAAACTTAAGGGTGGTCCTTTTTGTTTTCTCAAATTGGTGGACCCCTCGTACGCCAGCTAGCTAAACAGTTTGCAAAAAAGCCCATTTTTTGATAAATCTTGGGTATTTCTTCACGTGATATGTCTCATATTTCCCTTGGAACACATACCAAACTTAATGGCATCGTATAGAGAAAGGATATAGCTTTCATTTGAAGTTAAAAAAATCTGGCGGCCATTTTGAATTTGGCCGCCATCTTGAATTTTGTTAGAAAAATCGTTTTTTTACCATTAGCGCACCGCTCGTTTTGAATTCTGAGATCACCATCAGAAAGCTGAGGAAAAATTGCGTAAGATAGGCTACAGAAACTAGGTGTGCAATGGTATTTACCCTATGAAATGAACGATTTTCTAAAACATGTTCCACGATTTTGACGTATATGGCGAGTGCAATTAATGCAAACATCATTTTTTGTACAACAAAGATACAAGTTTTCAATAGTTGGTGTATTTTTCGAGTCAGAAGAAGAATAGGAGTATTATTTAGAGTGATAAAATCTGGCGGCCATCTTGGATTTTGACGCCATCTTGATTTTGACTAGTAGAATGAATTTTTCACCTTGATAGCACTCAGCATGTCGAATTTGGAGGTTACCAATAAAAACAAGGTTACGTATACTCTTCTTCTTATTATTCTTCATTTTCCTGACGTTACGTCCCTAGTGGAACCGAGCCTGATACTCAGCTTTATTAGTTATAAATACAGGTTATTAAATAGGAATTTTCTTTTATAATACGATTTTTAATAACAGAATATTTCTTCGACATATCTTTGAATTCAGTTATTATGAATAAATAAAATTAATGAATAAAAACCGTCCAAAAACATTGATTGAAATAAACAATTTTTTTTTTACCATATGCTTTTTTTGTCATCGAATGAAGTTTATAAATTGTGCGTTGGGACATTAGTAAGTTTTGTGGTAATATCTGTAGTTTTAACGTAAAACATTTCCAAAAGTGCATTAATTTAGAATGGAAATCTTAAATTTTTAAGCAAAAAAAATCCTTGATTTTCTGAATCATAAAGTATTGTTTTTACTAACACCCAACATGCATGTGAAAAATAGCGAAATTGAAAGGTGAGAAGCAGGCTTTGTTCTAATGTGGACGTAATGCCGAAACTCAGGTGAATCATTTTGAGTTTGGAAAATCTGGTGGCCATCTTGGATTTCGACGCCATCTTAGTTTTTAGCAGTAGAATGATTTTTTACCATCTCAACGCTCTTCATGTTTAATTAATTTAAGATCTCCGTTAAAAAAACAAACAGATTCTTTATTTCTTATCTTATTTTAGCTGTTCAACAGCTTGTTCATTTCTATCAATGGTTTTAGACCAAATAAATGAAAGAATTAATGCTATTTTTCAACTCGCAGATTTGCAGAACAATCATTCAGGTGGCAAATAAGCGTTAAAAAATTCTACTTGTTAATTTATTTTTAAAGCTTAGGGGCTGGCTCTATTCCAGTAGGGACGTAACGTCAGGAAAAAGAAGAACAAGAAGAATAGTAAGTGTAACGGTGGCATTAAAATTCAACATGTTGAGTGTTATCAAGGTGAAAACTCATTCTACTACTTAAAACCAAGATGGCGTCAAAATCCAAGATGGCCGCCAGATTTTTTCACTCAAAATAATACTCCTATTCTTCATCTGACTCGAAAAATACACCAACTATTGAAAACTTGTATCTTTGTTGTACCAAAAATGATGTTTGCATTGATTGCACTCGCCATATACGTCAAAATCGTGGAACATGTTTTAGAAAATCGTTCATTTCATAGGGTAAATACCATTGCACACCTAGTTTCTGTAGCCTATCTTACGCAATTTTTTCTCAGCTTTCTGATGGTGATCTCAGAATTCAAAACGAGCGGTGCGCTAATGGTGAAAAAACGATTTTTCTAACAAAATTCAAGATGGCGGCCAAATTCAAAATGGCCGCCGGATTTTTTTTAACTTCAAATGAAAGCTATATCCTTTCTCTATACGATGCCATTAAGTTTGGTATGTGTTCCAAGGAAAATATGAGACATATCACGTGAAGAAATACCCAAGATTTATAAAAAAATTGGCTTTTTTGCAAACTGTTTAGCTAGCTGGCGTACGAGGGGTCCACCAATTTGAGAAAACAAAAAGGACCACCCTTAAGTTTTATCGAAAGCTAGCGATCAGAGACAAAAAATTGGAATTCTAACGATGGGTGCCGATGGCGGCCTGGTTTCAGCGAGAATTGCTCCTGTGTTTTATTTAATATTTTCAATCACGGTATTTATTGAAAACTGTGATGACAGAATATTGTTGATATAATTTTCAACAAGTTTTTAGAACAATTAAGAAGAACAGCCAATGATATAAAGAAGGGTGAATCTCCTATGAAGCATATAAGTTCTTGTGTAAATTAGTTCTAAAGAACAGCTAAATACTCACAGAAGGGAAAATCTTCAATAGAATATTGAAAATAGAATTGTCTTTAATGAATGTTATAGAATAGTCTGAAAGATGATCATTACAGCATTGAAAAATAGTAATTTTGCGAAAATTATGAAAAGCTCGAAAGCCTATGATATTTTCCCGTGGCAAATTTACCGAGAAAAAAGCAAATTTGATTGATTTTTTATCACGTACGGACGAATTAGAGTATGAATCGGACTGTTCGAGTTGATAAGGAGGTCAATTGAAGTGAAAATGTCAACGCAACCTAAGATTATAGAAAACCACGTTTGAAAATGAGAACTGACGTAACTTTTAGCTCGGGAGTCTTGAGTTTTTTAGTGAGGTCAATATCGTTATGATATGAAGTCAAATCTGAGAGCTTTGGATTTTTTTTTGAATGGGTTACAATCATTGATGGATATATTTTCGGGAATGCAATGAAAATTCTCAAAAATATTAGTTTTGCCCACGTTTTTTGCATGATGTTCATTTTTCCACCAACAGCTGTTCATTTTACCCGCATAGTGCAGGTAAAATGAACATTTGCATCGTTTTTTGCTAGCGATAAAAATATGTGAAAATTTAACTATTTCAGTCTGAATTTGTGATACTGCTATAGAAAACATCCCTATTTTTGATGTTGTGCGATAGAACTTTACAATTTCCTCGTTCTTCTATCAAAAACAGGATGATATCCTTACCACCCCTTCCCCTACTATAATTTGCTAAACATTTTATCACATAAAAAGGTGAAAATCTTACGAAACACTTACTTACACGCCTAAGTATTGCTATGTGAAGCTTAGTAATGAAGAAATATTATTTTCTGGGGAATGGTCTTTCTGGGGAATGGCTTTCTGGGGAATGGTCCATTCTGGCAAATGGTTTTCTGGCAAATGGTCCATTCTGGCAAATTGATTCTGGCAAACGACTTTCTGGCAAATGGTTTTCTGGCAAATGTCATACAACCATTATTATTGATCATTGGTCGGCAGAAATCTTTTTTCCCAATCTGCGCTTTTGCGTCGCCGATGACTATCTTGACGTCTTATTTTGGGCACTCTCCGTAGGCCTTATCCAGGCTCTCATAGAACTCATCCTTCATGTCATCGGGCTTATCGTTCTTTGGCGCATATATGCTGAAATATAAATAAATATAAATAAATAAATAAATATATGATCAGACTGTAGAATTTGCCCTTCATTCTCAACACACAGATTCGGCCGCTTATCGGTTTCCACCGAATAATTCGCTTCATCTGCTTTCCAATCACTTTGAAGCCAACTCCAAGTTCTGCTCTGTCGCCACCGCTGTAGTAGATGTGGTACTTGAATGAAGTGTTGGCGATGGGGTCCACCGTTCGGGATTCACGTTCTCCGGTTGTCGGCCAGCGTATTTCCTGGATTGCTGCCACGTTCACGCCGATATTCCGCAGTTCACGAGCCAGGAGCTCAACACGCGCGGGTTCATTCAAAGTTCTCACGTTCCAAGATCCAACTTTCCAATCGTTATCCTTTATTCGTTGCCGGGTCTTTTGCCTTTCTTGATTGGTGAAGAGTCTTCGATAGGCCACCTAACCAGGGTTGCGTTACCTACATCGTACTAGAGGGGCTGCCTCCTCGGTGCTAACACGATACAGCATTGTCCGTTTGTTCTTTACATGATGACCACGGTCATAGCCATCACAACTATTCACCTTTATCAGGGCTTTGGACCTGTAGCTCTGGTTCTCAATAGTTTCAAGTTCTTTCGGACATGCTACTATGGTGAGAAGTTACGCGCTAGCGGTGTTCCACATGAGGGTATCAGAAGTTATATTGGAATGCACAATTATATTACAATTTCTGAAAAATTGTTGTGTAATGATTCATTACGCAACTGAAAACAGAAATCACGAGATAATATTCATTTTAGGTGATGCTAAACTTTTCAAGGTGCTGCAATATTCAGTATGTGTGTTGCAATACGCGATTCCATACTTATGGTGGGTAGTGTATCTGCTCGAAGTAAGAGTGAGCATGGAAAAGAAAGGGCTCCATCCCATTATCCCGAACGCCACTGCCCCGAACGCCACGACTCCGAACGCCACTACCCTGAATGAGTCTCAATCCCGAAAGCCATTATCCCGAATGGTTCATTACCCCGAACGCCACTACCCCGAATGAGCCATTACCCCGAATAGTATGAGATACAGTGCAGTATCTTGTTTGGCGAGCAAAACTGCGGCTCTAAAGAAAACTGGTAATCAATGGTACGTAAAATTCGTCGGTAAAATGTGAATCATATATTTTCCCTTCTTTTATATGTCAGCTACTCTTTCGAAATATTTTGTTGGCAACTATCTTCTTCTCAGTCTTTCTGAGACAGTGGCTGTCTTTCAGCTTCTCTCTTAAACAGGCTGTTCTTTCATGTTTTCGTCGGATAAGCTAGTCACAAATATTTCCATATATAACAGCTTTTTTCAAGGTATATATTCTGAAGGCATTCACATCCTGCTATCATTCTAATCAGAAAATCAGTGACGAAAAAAATTAGGCTCACAATACTTAATTCACTGACGTTTATGCTACCATCAAAGTAACCACACCACCACATGACATGAATGCACCAACTGGTGTAAAATGTCACAAATAAATAAAAAAAACAATATGATTATATCAATGAAGAAGGCACAAAAGCAGATGAAGAAAACAAACAACGATGCCCGTTTGTCATTGGTGTTTTTTATCATCAGAAGCAAAAGAATGTCAATTTAAAAAAAAATGAGTATTAATGGGGTTCATATTAATGAAAAAAAAAATGCTCTGTTACAGAAAATGAAAAATGCAATGCACGGAATGGATTATATTGACGCGCCTTTAGTGTGCTTCGTGCGAAAATTACAACTTCCCGAATCGAAATGCAAAAAGGTCGGTTCGAATGAATTTAATTTTTTTGTTCTCGATTATCACAAAAAGGTTGAGCATCAGCATGGTAGAAGGAAACTAACAAACTTGCGGCAAGCGCTTTGCCAATCTTTGTCAAGGTGTTGTCAAGATGTGGATACAATCAACGAAGATTCTACCCAGTGATTGTCAATATAGGCGAGGGTAGATTGAGTATTTTCGTCCCTGGTTGAGCCAAACTTGTTAAATACTCATAAGGAGGCGTATAATTATCTCCCCACTCTCTAATTAGAATAAGTCTCAAAATGTTATGCATTCGGGGTAATGGCGTTCGGGGTAGTAACCAATTCGGGATAATGACTTTTGCTGGTAATGGCGTTCGGGGTAGTGGCATTCGGGATAGTGGCGTTCAGGGTAGTGTCATAGAGTCAGAAGAAAGCAATGAATACTAGATGGATAGGTACCGTAAGAGAACGGCGAGAGAAATTGGATTAGATGTTGAAGAGGCCATACCATATGAAACCAGGCCCATGGCACGGGTCGAGTTTTAGCGTAGTCAACATCTCCATGTGTTTACTCATTTTAGGGTAATTTGAATTGAGAGTGCAATCAGAATGCGATGTTTTGTTCAATGTTTATGATCCATACTCGAGCAAGTGTCGCTATCAAATCACTGATTGCTTGCTTGGAGGCTTGCAGGATGCCTTTTAATGTTTGCTCTCCTTTCAAAACCATCGAAATGTTGAACAATATCAAAAATTGATAATCAAACCATAGCAAACAATTAAACAAAACAATGGTCTTTATTTTCACAGTTCTTCAACTGACAGTGGGCGATATTCACTTATCGACCGGGACATCCTGGCTACGAAGAACACTGTGTATCGATATATGGTTGTCATGGGCCTGTATGAAACAGTATTACTTGAAACATCCTTCCCTATGGGAACGGCATAGCGTGTTGTTCAAATAACACTACCAAGGCAACCAGTATTCATTGCTTTCTTCTCCATGCTCCCTCTTACTTCGAGCAAAATTGACCGATACACGCTATGTCTAAACCAGCAGAAAATATCGAATGTACCTCGGATTTTTTCCCGCTAGTTATCAGTATTTTTTTTTATAATTTCATAATCGCAAGGTTACAAAATTTCTTTCGGTGAAATTTTTCTCATACATTTTGTATGGGCCGAAATGTGTAGGGAAACGTGATTTTTATTGATAATAAATCTCCGAGCTGTTTAGAAGGATACCTATTAGTAGATGAAAAATCCAAATTTAGTACTACACCATTTAATTCCACTAGAGTTTGTATCCTTTGACAGATACGCGTATTTCGACCTCAACTGTAAGGCCGTCTTCAGTTATACAGATACAAACTCTAGTGGAATTAAATGGTATAGTACTAAATTCGGTTTTTTCATCTACTTGTGATTTTTATTGATTTTCATAGTCTGTTAATCGACGGAGCAACACGCAAAAGCGGACGAAGCCAACGACGAACGAAAACCGACGAAATTATAGCGAAAAACTGAATAACATAAACATAAACAGACGAAAATCTTACCGTTTTGGTCGGTTGACCGAGCGTATACCACTGCCGCGTATGCAGCCTCCGAAGCATCAGCAAATCCAAACAGCTGCACTTTGCCTCCATGGTGGGGAATCCATCTGGGAATACGAATCTTCTCGATTGCTTGCAAGTCGTTCTTGATTTTGTTCCACTCGTCATCTATTGCCGCCGGTAAAGGATCATCCCACAGCAAATCCTGCAACCACAGCGATTGAAAAAGGATCTTAATACGACCGATGATCGGAGCGACCCAGCCCAAAGGATCAAAAAGTCAAGCTGAGTCAGATTACATTTGACGTTTCGTATTTCGCTTGTTGAAATCCATCTTTAACTGGTATCCGAAAGTGTCAGTGGCAGGATACCACTGTATTCCCAATGCCTTCACCGAGTCAGCATCTGGCGCCAAATGAAGTGGGACTGCAGCGTCGGTCTCAGTACTTTCATCGAATAAGCGAGGGTCGTTTGATGACCATTTCCGTAGGGTGAACCCGGCCGTCGATGTTACCTGGATGATGTCATTCCTCAGCTTGATTGCTTCTTCGAGCGTGTTGGCACCGGAGAGTAGGTCATCCACATAAAAGTTCTTCGAAACATGCTCTGCTGCTTCCGGGTACTGCGATTGGCAATCTCGTGCTGCTTGTCGGAGTGATTCAATTGCCAAGTACGGAGCACATGAGCTGCCATACGTGAAGGTTAGTAGCCTATAATGCTCTAAAGGTTTTCCGGGCTCAGGAGACCAAATAATGCGTTGGTAATTGGTATCTTCCTTGCGCACCTTGACCTGTCGATACATTTTCTCGACATCAGCTGTAAAAGCGACGACGTAGGTCCTGAAACGGGTGAAAACCACCGGGACATCTTCGGTGACTTTTGGTCCAACTAACAAACGATTATTCAACGACACGCCGGTTGCTGTTTCACAGGAGCCGTCGAAAACAACTCGCATTTTGTTTGTCAAACTTTCGCTTCGAAGGACTGCGTGATGCGGAAAATAATATCGTTGATCCGATGGCATCAGGAATTCGTTCCATGTGGCCCAGCTGTAAATACTCTGCCATAAAATCAGAGTACAGCTTCTTGAAAACAGGATCGCTTGCAAATTTTCGGTGCATTGACTTGAGTCGATGAATGGCTGCTGGAAGTGACTCCCCTAGCGGTGCTGTAGTTTCATCGAATCGGCCAGATTCGTCACGTTGATAGGTGGCTTGGAATACTTCGACAGCTTGTTGTTCCTGCGGCTTCGGCTTGTTCACCTCCTCGCCTTCCCAAAACTGTCGTAGCGTTTTATCAACGTTGAATTCGGCGCACATAGTGACAATAGCAGTGTTACATGTTAGATCAGTTGTAGCCCCGACTTGACCAGCAACAATTTAACCGAACGCGGAATTCAATGCCACTGGAAGCCCCATCTCATCTTTCACTTTTCCATCTTGAACTACGGACAAAAAAACATCCACTCCTAGAATCACGTCAATCTTTCTTGGTTTCTCAGAATGGGGATCGGCTAGTCGCAATGACTCAAGGCATTTCAAACGGCTAGTATCGATTTGTCGGCTTGGTAGATTCGTTGCAAGCTTGCTCAGCACGAATGCCTTCGTTCGGCATATCGGATTGTCGTCGAAGCGAGAAGAGATTTCCAAATTCACCACCCCTCTGGTGGTCTTCGTTGCACCGCTGCCAACAACTGACACTATCAGCTTCGCATTCTCTCTTTCCAAACCAAGGACAGTGAAACAATGCTCTGAGATTAGGGACGATTGAGAACCGCTGTCGATCATGGCTCGCACTTCATGAAACTGCTTGTCTTTCCCTCTCACACGAACAACTGCAGTTGGCAACGTAGCTATGAAGACCGAAGTAGTTGCTTTCACATTTGCCGAACAAGAAACGAGTTCAGTGTTGTCTTCAGTTTCGCTGGTTGTAGTCGCGGGAACCACCTTATCCTTAATCGTTGAGACGTTGCTGTTTTTTTGCGCTTTGTCGGACTGTCACAGCAGAGTATGGTGTCGTTGCTGGCAATCAGATGTGCGGCATACAGATTTTGACGGACACGATTTTGCGCAGTGGTTTGAACGCAAACAGTTGTAGCAAAGTCGCATTTGCAGTGCCATGTCTCGTCGTTCCTTCACTGTAGCCTCCTTGAAAGTGGCGCACTGGTAAATTTCATGCTCTCCTGATGAACATATTGGACACGACTGCTGAGTGACGCCAAAATTGCTGACTTCTCTCTTTACTGCTGGATTTTTCCGTTCTTCTTTGAAGATTTCTTTCTTGACGTAATCCGATTGCTTGCCGCTAAAAGCTGCACAGGCTTCGAAGGTGTCACATTTGAGGGATTCCACGGAGGCATGCAAATCGATTCTGATCGACCATTTCAAAAATATCTGAAACTTTGCACAGTTTTTCAGTTCCATCTAAACCGTCATTTTCCGATATCAAATCTTCAAGTTGAGTCACGACTAACTTTTCAAAAGGGTGCATGTGAAAATGGTTCAAAAATATTCAAAAAGCTGCACAGCAAAAACGGTTCGTTCGATTGTTAGACTACTAAAGAAACAAAGTTCTTCTTCTTTCTGGCGTTACGTCCCAACTGGGACAAAGCCTGCTTCTCAGCTTAGTGTTCTTATGAGCACTTCCACAGTTATTAACTGAGAGCTTTCTATGCCAATTGACCATTTTTGCATGTGTATATCGTGTGGCAGGTACGAAGATACTCTATGCCCTGGGAAGTCGAGAAAATTTCCAACCCGAAAAGATCCTCGACCGGTGGGATTCGAACCCACGACCCTCAGCTTGGTCTTGCTGAATAGCTGCGCGTTTACCGCTACGGCTATCTGGGCCCCTAGAAACAAAGTTAGACAACTAAATAAAGATTCCAAAAAAAATACACACAGTAAAAACAATTTTTTTTTTTTGAATTACAAAACATCATTTTTGTCACAAAAACTCAAATATCTCAAAACCCTATCGGAATACCAACGTAATTTTTTGAGAGAAAACGGTCCATTATATTAGCTATCTATCGCATGAATCACGAGTTGTATCAAGTGTACAAAGATGCGAATATTATCAATCGTGTAAAATACGGCAGACTTCAGTGGGCTGGTCACTTAGTGCGAATGTCGGAAGAAAGAATTGCGAAAATAATATTCAGCAGGGAACCAGGTAGAGGCCGGCGGCTTCGGGGAAGACCACGAATACGCTGGCTGTACGCAGTGGAAGAGGACCTGGCGACCCTAAACGTTCGGGGCAACTGGAGAAGTTTCGCCCAAGAACGACGAAGATGGAGCTCTACAATACGCCCGGCAATGGCGTGATGCTACGCTGTAGCCATCAAGGTATCAAGGTAGGTATATTAGCTATCTACCATAAAAATTTGGTGATGGTAAGCCAATAAACAAAAAAGTTATGACATTTCAAATATTTCACAAATTTGACACTTAGTGAATTTTTTTTTTTTCATTGGTATTTTTTTTTAGCACCGCAGTTTGTTGCTGAATTTTTTGTTAAGGGTACCACATGAGCTTAACAAGTTGTTTTCATGATATTTTATTTAATTATTCATAACTATTATAGCATCTATTAGAAAGTTAGACGCGATCCAGTGTTGTGATCTAAAGTCTTGATAGTGTCATATTTTTTATTGTACGTAACTGAAGAAAAATTCTCTCAATAGTGTTGAAACCTTTTGATAAAAGAAAACTAAAAGAAATCTAATATTGAAGACAAAAGCTACAAAAAAAGTTTTCTATACAGGTATACGACTAGTTTACCTGCAAAAAGTTTACCTCGTAGAGAACAAGGCGGGTCTATACCCAGGTGATCTAGTATACGTAAAGCAGGTCGGTTTTATCGGCGCTGGTTTTCTCCACAAAGTTAAAATCTTATTACACCTGGGTATAGACCCGCCTTGGTAGAGAATAGACTTTGTTAATCTTATTTGGGAGAAAGCGAGTAACTTCAACAACATCAAAAACATGATA
Organism: Aedes aegypti; assembly: GCF_002204515.2. Taxonomy (NCBI): domain Eukaryota; kingdom Metazoa; phylum Arthropoda; class Insecta; order Diptera; family Culicidae; genus Aedes; species Aedes aegypti. The sequence goes on along the minus strand of NC_035108.1, from coordinate 211,164,667 downwards.
GGTACCATGCCCACACAGTTACGGATCACCCACAGTGACGGATCACTTTGGCGTTCAACATCGGATAACTCGCTCAAAACATTAACGTTGACGTAAAACATATTTTCCCCATGTTATACTATTTGTCTTCTACCATTTGTAATGTTAAGCACAACATTCAACCGCTAAATAACGGTTTATTTGACAAATGTTTAATTGGTATCACACAGCTATCATTATATGGTCGTTTCCTGTAAGAAGTGCCGTCAGCATTCATAAGCTCCCATAGGTGGTAAAATTCTAATGTTATAGCATGTTTTATGCTCGTTCGCTTCGATTTAGTATGAATTCATCTTTGGAAAACATTTGACTTGAATTTTTATTCTAAATACCGAATATTAGCACTTCTAACTAGTGATCCCTAATATGGACCAGGAAATGATTGTTTACCACGGTTATGGATCACTTCCAAAGAATGTAGATTTCTGCTATTTTATGCATTGAATTTGACATTTTCAGATAATAGCACTAAGGATAAAACTAATAAAACATCAAGGTTTGTAAATTTCATTTTTTAGCAGACAAAAATGGGTGGAAAACTTGGTGTGGAGCGCAAACAGTTCATGTCTCAGTTACTACAATGCAGTATCACAATAAAAAGGGCATTTTATCCTTGTTTCCAGCTCTAACACTGCTATTTTTGGCAGTAATATATAACACATTGTTAACATTCGCCATACCATGCAATACAGATGCATTGAGTTGAAAATCTCTTGATTTTGCGCACTGATCCGTAATATGTCACAATTTGATCCATAATATGAAAATTGATCCAAAATATGGTTTTCAGGAACCGATACATTTTTTAATTTTTATGCAATCCTATGTAAATATTACACTCAAAACAGTTTACTGACCGATGTTCCAATTTTAAACGATTCGATTCGTGTTTTAAACTACAATTTTACGTTTTCCATGTCGTTTTATTGAATTTTATAGGTTGGACTCCACACTATTTGATCCATAACTGTGGGGTCATGGTACATACCATGAACATACTCACGAAAAAGCTAAAAATATACTACCACTATGGTTATAAAAGATTTAATTGTAAAATTTTTCTTCAGTCAAGCAAACGACACCAAACTAGTCAGTAAAAACTTAAAAGTGATTTTGTTTATTAAAATCTAACGAGCAACATGAGTAGTCGCTTTCTCAACCGTTGCAGGCCGTTTGCATTAAAAAAGTGTTCGAAAGAGCTACGAAATCTCACCGAAAGCACCATAGATAAACTGAAAGCGGCTGGTTATGCTCCAATGTCTACATTGAGTACAAATTTACGCATTTGTACGTCCTGCCGTTTAAACGTTGACAAACGGGCAATCTGTACATCATCGGTGGATCAGGTTGCAGGAAGTTCGAAAACAACAACAACTGAGGAATTACTAGATGCACCGACAACAACTGAGGAGTTACCAGAAGTACCAAGTGCAGATAGTCTTGCCACGGTACCATCAGCGACATCTGTTTCAACAAATCAATCAGAAGATGAGTGCATCCAGAAGGTCAACATCGAACGCTTCAACGAAGGGATAGCTGGAATAAAAGTGACTCCGATTAATTGGACGAAGATGGGTTACGTCAATTATCCCGAGAAAAAATACCGTGAAATCAACGAAGCTGTACGAAGAAACCTCTTCAAATTAGGACCTGAGGATGTGGAAAATACAGACTACGATGAGGTAATTATGAATATGAAGGAAAGGTTCTCGAATCTAGCCACGACAAGGAAAGAAAAATTATTGATTTTGTCGATGCTGCCAAGCTCGTGGTCTATTCAAGACGCCATTGGTGAGTTCAAAACCAATAGAAATACAGCAAAAGAGGCAAAACAATTCAAAAATAACTGTCTTGCAACCAAAAATGCTAGGTCGAGTACTTCATTAACAGATGAGACAAAAGAAAAAATAATTCAATATGTTGAAGACGATGAAGTAAGTAGAGCTATGCCTGGCCAAAAAGATTATGTATCTGTAAAAAAAGATGGAAAGCGTCAAGCAATCCAAAAACGATTAATGATGACTACTTTGAAGGAAGCGTATACACGCTTCAAGGAAATTAACGAAAATATTAAGGTAGGTTTTTCCTCATTTGCAAGCCTTCGTCCAAGGCAATGCAAGCTTCTATCCAATTCAGGAACACATAATGTTTGTGTGTGCACAACACACGAAAATATTAACCTAATCTTACATAGTTTGAAAAGAATCAATTTATCAAAGGATATAAAAATGTTAACTGGTAGTCTTTTGTGTGAAAATACAACATCAAATTGCTATCTACGATCTTGTTCGGATTGTCCAGATTCTTCATCATTGGAAAATACTTTATTCGCTGAGTTTGAAGAAAATTATATTGATCAGTTATCATTTGAGCAATGGGTGACCACGGATAGGTGTGACCTAGAAACTATTGTAAAACCTGTAGATGAGTTTGTGTCATTTTTTTGCTTGAAATTAGAAAGTTTAATTTCTCACGACTTTATTAAAACAGAGCAATCCCGCTTTTTAAAAAATACGAAAAATACATTACAAGATGGTGAATTTTTAGTCATTTGTGATTTTTCTGAAAACTTTAGCTATGTATTGCAAGATGAAGTGCAGTCCCATCACTGGAACGTACAACAAGCTACAATTCATCCATTCGTTATTTATTTCAATGGAAGTACGCAAATTGAACATTTTAGTTTTATTGTAATTTCCGAAGATTTAAGACACGACTCAGTATCTGTAAATTTGCTCATAGCCAAAATGATTAACTTTTTACGCGTTGATAAGGATAAAGAAATCAGAAAGATATATTTCATGTCTGATGGAGCAGCATCGCAGTACAAAAACCGTAAGAATTTTTCGAGCCTATGTCAATTTAAATCAAAGTACGGAATTGATGCAGAATGGCATTTCAGAACCATAAAGCGCATGGCCACAAGAGCAAGTTTAGCCAAAGAACGTGAGCATCCATTTAAAACTGCCAAAGAACTATTTGATTGGGCGAATCGCAGAAAAGAAGAAGATTTAACAAAATTATCATTTTGTTTTACTACTACTGAAGAGTACGAATTAACAGCATCAGAGCTCAGCGAGCAATATAATAACGCGAAAACGATCCAAGGAACCCAAAAATTTCACTGTTTCATTCCATTGTCAGAAAATAAAATTAAAGCAAAACTATACTCGAACTGTACTGATAATGATGCAAAAGTGTTCGATATTGTAAAAAAATTGAATAACAATAAATAAAAAAATAAGTATTAATAAAATGTTTTCATGATCTCATAACGCATACCCAAATCCAAAACTTTTAAAGTTTATATATAACATTTAGAAACTCATCGATCATACTCTAAAAAAAAAATATCCTGGTAAAAAAAAAAAATATTTTCGTGTAATCTGTTAATTCATTTTAATGTATACATATATACATATACATATAATATTTATACATATACATAATATTTATACATATAATATACATAATACTAATGAATACATGAAAACGACTTGTTTAATTCAAGCAAGGCCCTTAACAATAAAATCAGCAACAAACTGCGGTTCCCGTAATAATTTACACCGAAAAAAAAATTTTTTTCTACTAAATGTGAAAATTGTGACATGTTTGAAATGTCATAACTTTTTTGTTTATTGGTTTACCATCACCAAATTTTTATGGTAGATAGCTAATATAATGGACCGTTTTCCCTCAAAAAATTACGTTGATATTTCGATAGGGTTTTGAGATATTTGAGTTTTTGTGTCAAAAATTATGTTTTTTAATGCAAAAAAAATTTTTTTTTTACTGTGTGTATTTTTTTTTGGAATCTTTATTTAGTTGTCTAACTTTGTTTCTTTAGTTGTCATACAATCGAACGAATCGTTTTTGCTGTGCAGCTTTTAGAATATTTTTGAACCATTTTCACATACACCCTTTTGAAAAGTTAGTCGTGACTCAACTTGAAGATTTGATATCGGAAAATGACGATTTAGATGGAACTGGAAAACTGTGCAAAGTTTCAGCTCAATAGAAAAAAATGAATTAAAAAATTTACCAAATTTTGATGCTGTTGCTTGGAATCACTCATTTTTGCTTGAGGAATTTGAGCAGTTCTTCGAAAGTAGGGTTGTCAATATCCACGATGTGCGCTGCCCTGGGAGGGAGGCACCGATACTACACACGAAATATAGAACAACGTTTGTTTGAACTGCAAGATAACTCCAGCTTGCCAACAACAATCAAGGCAGGCTTGGAGAAAACCGCTAGTTTTCTTTTGTTGTGTACTTTCGATCTTTCCTGACAAACATGGAAAAAGGGCCACAGTTTTCTATGCACTAAATATTAATTTTCATTGGAAAACGTAAAACGATGCGTTTTTCAATGCTTCATACTCAATCAGTTGAAAGGTGCTCATGTGACATTACTTGCAATATGTGCATGAATTGATTTTCATTCAATTTTTGTCACTTTTGATGAAATGCGAAATTGTGTTTCAGTCAGTTACGCGCTTTTTCCATGTTAGTCCAATGTTTGAGATCTGGGCTCACAGTGACAGTTCGTGACAGCGGAATCCCGGCTCACTATGACGTACAGAAATTTTGTATTGGTTTCTCCCTCCCAGGCGCTGCCCATTGCGATCTTACGTTGTCATCCAGTTATTTCACAACGATATGGATGAGCCAAGGGTCTCTTGTCTCGTACGCAGCTCCCATGGCTTTCAGCTGACGAATCACCTCGTCGGAGGTCGATACGAGCTTCCGTAGATTCACGAGATTCGCTGTCTTGATTATTGGCTGGTCACAAAACTCCTGGACAAGCGTCGAAACGGCAAATTTCGGCTTGTCATACTGTTCGACCAGAGTATCCCATACCTCTTTATAGTTCACATCGGTAATTGCGTAACTACTAACGAGGCTTTTTGCTTCTCCCTCCAAGTGAGACATAAGAAGCTGCAGTTTGAGCGCATTCGTAAGGTTTTTCTTATCCACACTGCTGACAAAGATGTCCTTGAACGATGCCCACTGTTTCCTGTCGCCCTTGAACGTCGGAAGATTAAATGATGGTAGTTGTGTGTCGATTGGATTTTCGCGCATATTACGAAACTGGCCAGCTAATTCCTCCACGGTAATTGAAGCTGCAGCTTGTCTTGTTAACAACGCCTTTTGCGTTTCCAATAGCACACGAACAGCTTCCTTCAGCCCGCTATCCGGTTCAATGCACGTACCGTCGCTACTTCCGCAGTGGGATCCTCTCGGCCGTTCTACCTCCAGCATACTAGTAAACATTCCTTTGGTAATGCAGAACAGTTTCTCGTAATCCTCTCGCACATTCAGCACCGATGGCAGTTCCTCCTCTGTTGCTGCGTCTTCGATTTCGCACTGGATTTTGTCGAAATTCTCCTGCATTTCCACCAACTTTTGCAGCCGATCATTTATCTCGAAGGTTGGTGTTTCCTGTGTCACTTGTCTCGCACCTGCGTGTTCCCGTTTCAGCAACTCGAACGCAACATTTCGCTTCTTCAAAAGCGTTTCCCATTGTCCCGGACCGGTCGCGGATTCTCTGCTATCCGGAGCAGAAGGACCAAAATGTTAATCGACGGAGCAACACGCAAAAGCGGACGAAGCCAACGACGAACGAAAAGCGACGAAATTATAGCGAAAAACTGAACAATTCTCGGAATAATGCAATTTTTTTTTTAAAATGGCGTGCTTTTCGTTTCGTATATTTTTACTTATGAAATTACATGAGGTTGATCATAGCGGAAGGCGACGTTTTTCTCTCTGCTCGATTCTCTTGTTTGTTTTCTCTTCGTTCGTTGTTTTCTTGCACATAGTTTTTCGGGTTTGGCCAATAAGGTCAAGGGATCATATAAAGAATCAGCAACATAGTCTGTACATAAAAAATAGCTAAAAAGTGCGAAAACTCAAAATTTCACCTATGGAATATTTTAAAACCTTTCGATTATGAAAATACGACCCAATAATTGAACTCTAGCGGAAAAAAAATCCGAGGTACATTCGATTTGCATAATCAGCTGGTTTAGACATAGCGTGGCGATATGCCGGTTAAAAATTAAATAAATAAATATCTTAACTGTACGGGAAATGCTTCAAAAGTGTTGTTACTCTTGATTCTAGTGTGGCTTCAACAACCTGATATTCAACATTATACATGGCAAGTTTTGGATCGCTTTAAATATATATCATTTGATACTAAACCGTTTCAATTCTCGAAAAGCAGAGATCAAACACAATTGTTCGAAACATCGGAGCAACCCTGTATCGCTGAGATTACTGCTAACCCTTTGGGAAATATAGACCATTCGATCCAACGCAGAAGCAGCGTGTGTCATCGGAGTTGTCAGCAGAATCGCGAGTAGAAGGCACAGCAGAATGACAGAACAAAAGTGGAATCAATGCTATTGTGAAGACACGTTTAATGAGTTCGTAAAATTTCCAAATTTGCTAAATTTATTATTCCATTTCCCATTAATTTAAGCGCATTTAGTGACACCTAAGTTCTTATTCTTTCACTGTGTAAGTTACTATTAAATTTGTTGAATTTACGGTTAAAATAATCGTAAATTGTTTATTCCTAGATGCTCTAAAGAATTTGATAACCTAAAATCACTAGTGACAACGATTAAATCACTAGTTAATTAGTAAGTAAGCTATAGAACAGCTTCGAAATTAGTTTAAATACTTAAAATACCCTATTTACTTAATTTAGTTCTTAAATCCTACGAATAGACCGTAAATTCCCAGTGCAAGATATTGCTTCTGGTTACTTCTTCAAGATAGAAGAAAAACTTGATGTAAGTCTCTGATAACCCTAGCAAAATCCTATGAAAAACCTAATAAAACTTATTTTTTAGCTTTAAGCTGTCATTACTAACGACTGCTTTGAGGACGGTTTGCATTTCTATCCGAACAACAGAAGTTCACAAAAATGCGATCCCATAAGCTTGGCACTGGTTTTTAGATACAAATTGGCCACTTCATAATTAATTTGAGGAGTCCCTGGGACCCGGAAATGGTCATTTGTAGTATTAATCAAATGCACATCTCGGAATCCAAAGATGACCGTCACATAACATAACAAAACATCAATATATAACTCCTAAAAGCAGAGAGCATTGAATTGTTATTTGGGTTGTTTTGTTCGTCACTTTAGTAACCCCAATGTGAAAACATTACCGGAATTGCTGACTGTGCATTACGAAAGATTTTCATTTCCGTTTCGAGAAACAATTTGGTTCGCGTAACGACGAAACAACGCGGAAGCCCATCGTTTCGCCAGAAGTTTTACCACAAGGCTTTTGAAATGGCCTTAAATTACAACATTGTTCCCGACTGATAACAGTTTTTTTCCTTCAATCCACATGATTTACAGATACTGCGGCGCTGATACTGTTTGCGTGCAAATATTTCATCTCCTGCTTGTGTTTTTTTTTTTTCAGAGGAACATCCGGCATAGATATTGATTTACGACGCGTGGATATTGATCAATGTCCGCAAAAAAGTTCTCCATCTGGTGCTCCGCAGCCGCTCAACATTTTCGCCGGAACGGACAAGTGTAAGCCGCGTACGACAGAGGTTGGTACCGAGTTGTTGAAAAGTTTGTTTCGTTTTTTTTTCGACACGTAATTACTGTGTTCGTGGTTTTGTTCTAACCGAATCGCTGCTTCAACGTTCAGGTGCCACGTTATTAAATTTGTTTGAATATTTATTTTTACTCATTTCCCTTTTCGAGGGAACACAATTAGAGTTTGCCACTTCACGATGTTCAATAAATTGACTTCATTTGTGCATCACGTGACATTGTTAAGAGCAGTTTGATATTTTTGGAATGCGGAATTTCAAATTTATTTCAGTATTGAAATTCAGTATATGTATGTAGTGAGGATGAATGGTATGTTAATTTTTATTATACGATTGATAATTTATAGCATTGGCATATTTTTAAAATTATACTCCAACCTCTTTGACGACCGTTCTAGGGTTTGTAAACAAAATCGATCGTAAAAATACATTAAAACTATTTTGCTGGAAAATTTTTACGTCTAAATGTGAAAGTACAGATCTGAGATATTCAGCATAGTTGAAAAATAGTTTGAGAACCCTACATAAGGTCCATTCATGGTTAAAATTTCTGACTTGAGATGGCAACGCTGCTCGATTGCAATCGAAAGAGCCAATTTAATGGGGGAGTTACACTCAGATACAATTTAATACTAAAGATAATTATATTAAATGTTGGTAGAGGTAACTCTTGCATACTATTCGAAGTGCAAATGTTTATGTAACTTGCAATTATGCTATGAAAGAAATGAATAAAGTTCAACAGCTGTTACAACAAATGGAAAAGTGTTGCAATCTAAAGACAGAAATGTGTGTAAATTATGGTAGCTTAAGAAGATCGTCAAGTTGCCTTACCATTTTGCAGAACATCATTTCCGTCCAATTAAACACTTGTTAAGATATTGATTATTTATAAGAACGGTCGTTAGTCTGAATTTCGGTTAAAAACAAACCGTCGTAGAAAAGTATAATGGTCATAAAAAGAGGTTGAAGTGAAACATCATAAAGCACATAGCTACTTTTGAATCGACCTTAAAGAATCCTGCTGAAACAATGCAAAGGCAACACTTGCCAATGAGGAAACAAATTCATTGTAATAAATTTTCATTGCGTCGATTAATTTCACTTAGTCGTAGCGAAGACTTGGAAGCAGCTCGTTGTGCCGGAAATGCTTTGTCTCATACCTCTGGAAGTATACTTGCAGGCAATGTTCGCACCGTAATTTAACATTCCCAGATGTTTTCTGTCATGAACTTTTTGGTTTTTCTTCGGCCAATGTGAACCAAGTCTCTAACACTGTGTTTCTTCTCCTTTCTATCAACAGTGTGTTCCGATACCAGGACTGGGATTCCGTCGAGGTTCGTATCGGTGCGTGTGCCGGAAAGGATACTACTTTCCTGATACCAGCATCGAGCAGAAGTGGTTCAACGGTACTACTCTCGAGGAGGAGTATGAAAAATTGATGCAGGTTAGTATAAAAGCTTCGGTCGTAAATTAAACGTCGCTACGTGTGTTCAACAAAAATGAAAACTTCAGAGGGTCTTATGGCAGTGACTCGGTGTTGTTCAATAAAGATTGCTATCTGAGGCAGCTGTCGAGTTTGCGAGTGTGTTGTTAATATATCTGCCGCACTTTCAAAACCTAATTCTATTAAAAAATAACCCCTTCCATGAGCGATCTGCGTGAAGAATAAAATACTACGCGAAATTGCAAATATATCTGTTGTTAAACTTTTCATGAAAAAGTACGAATGCATTCAACGATGAGTTACTATAATTGTTTTATGGTTTTTAACTGGGGGAAGCTGTTTGCCGATTGGCACAGAACCAAGTACCACATTATGCGCACATACATTACCATTCAAAAGTTTGAGCTAATATATTGTATCTTGTTAATTGAAAA